>NC_090437.1:904677262-905302262 GCF_031143425.1 Pleurodeles waltl
GCTAAGTTGTACCTCAGATCCAATCACTGGGTCAGATCTAACAAGATGCCAATGCTTACAAATAATTTTCTTAATAGTTTGGGAATCAGCATTGTAAGTTGTGATTAACGGAATCTGATTCGATTTATCTTTTCTTCTGATCCCAGAAAAAAGGAGCTCATCCCTGGACTTTAGGTTAACCTTCTTTATCACTTCCTGTAAGAGTCCTCTCGGATAATCCCTTGCCCAGAATCTTCCAATCATTCTCTCCTCCTCTTTTTGATCAGTTAGTGGATCACTACAGTTACATCTGGCCCTTGATAACTCCCCATGGGGAATACTCCAATTTAATTTGGCTTGATGATGACTTTGCCAATGTAAAATGCTGTTGCCAGCTGTAGGTTTACGACACAATGAAATATGGATCATTCCATACCTCCCCTGGACAAAAACATTCAGGAATTTTATCTCCTTGTCATCAATTTTACAGGTGAAAGCCAAATTCAAATTATTTTTTTAGATTTATTTTAAAAAGTCCATAAAGATATTTTTGGGACCATCCCAGAAGATAAATAAATCATCTATGTAACGTGACCAGAAAATTATGTGTTTCGTCCAAACCTGATTTTGATCAGTCCAAACCACCGCCCCATGAAGATACAGGCAAAACCTCGGGCAAAGCAACTGCCCACTGCAGTTCCTATCATCTGCTGATACCACGTATCATTAAACAAAAATATACTGTTCTTTAGGCAAAATCATAACATTTCCAGTAACATCATGGAGTGATCATAAAGGCAAATAGGTTTATCTTTAAAAAAGTGTTTGCATGCCGCAAACCCCTGCTCATGGTCAATTCAAGTGTAAAGAGACGCCACATCTATTGTAACTAAGAGCTAAGATTCTTGCCATGGTATATCATTAATCTTTGTGATAAAGTCAGTGCTATCTCGACAGTACAATGGTAAATTCAAAACATAAGGCAATAAGAAATAATCAAGATAAATGGAAGTAGGTTCACATAAGCTATTATTAGAGGAAACTATTGGTCTGCCTGGTGGATTGTTCTTGTTTTTGTGAATCTGGAGGAGCAAATAACTTTGGCTCTGCTAAATGAATCTCCACAAAACTTTCCAAACAAAAACATTGTTGTCCACCTCATATCCTTTCTGGAAAGATTCAGGGTGATCCATGAAGTTGGAGCCAAGGAAAAAAACATGATCCCAAATGCAAATTTCTGCATGCATTTTCCATATACTTTTGTCAGAAGCATTTTTGCAAAAACTGCTGAACGAAATTACAGTCAATTTGTTGGGAAGCTAGATCTTGGTCCACAGAGTGTGCTTTTTGTGATTTGCTGTAAATCTGTTCAGTAGTTTTTGAGAAATTAATGGTCAAAAATATTTGTATATCTTGGCAGTTGGGTCAGAGGGACTCATGTGAAAGTTCTGATTGTCCAAGGGCACTTCTTTCCCCTTGGGCCAATTCACTTCCATGGTTGTTAGAAATCTGTGGGAGCCAGTGCTCTGATTGGCTGCCAGAAACTTGAGAAAACATATGTTGCAGGCAGCCATTACAGTACTCTGGGACTGAGTCCACTGTAGTGAAGTTTAAAAAAAATACTATAAGTGGGCAGAAGAGTGATACGCTGCCCCCTATGCCCTGTAGGAGGTGACCTAAATGGACCACTTTGCAGCAAAAAATGTAAAAAGTCAATGTTTTTCTCATGATCTGACCGGAGTCCTGTGAGATGGCAGCAAAAGCAAACAAAAAGAATCAAATATAAGGGGAGGGGTGTGTGAGAACGTCTCCCTCCCTGAGCCCAGTGCTCCCCAAGTGTTGCCATAATGCTGTGTCTTCAGAGGTCATGAGTGATGTCATAAATGTCATGAGTGATATAATATGTGAGATCTTAAGCTGTGCATGGCGGAGCACACATTATAGCTATAACTGGGGAATTTTGGTGTTTTTTAAAGTTCAACATTGTGACGCCCATTTCGGCATGAAGCCTGATTGGTCTTGTGACACGAGCAAGCTAATAGCTGTGCTAGGACATTGGTCAATACTTTAACTCCTATTTTCAATTGGAAGATGGGGCAGTAAGACAAGCACCACTCCTTCAGTTGCCCTGGTTCATGAATGACCACTATCTCTGCCATGGGAGATATGTATGCAAGACCCCCTGCATTGCTTCATTTCTCAACATATCTGTCAAGTGTGGGATTATTATAGTGATGTGTAGTCTGAAGAACTCCACTGGTAACCCATTGGTCCTTGGGGCCATCCTGGAATACAGCTGTCACAATGCTTCACAGAGCTCTTCCACTGTGATAGGGTCTTCCAAAGAGGCTCTCTCTGCTGGGTCCAAGCTGCTAATAGGGAGATCTCTGATAAAATCTGCCATGCTGTCTTATGGCTGTGGCTTTCCTCGTAAAGCTTTCCTATCCAGACCTCTCATCCACACCATTCACTCATCCGCTCATCCACACCATCTCTATCACCTTATACAGGGATTGTTGTAGTGTTTCTACAGAGTCTTCCAGTTCAGACACCCATCCTTCCACCTCAGTGACTCTGTCCACCATTTGTTACAGGTGTTGTTAAAGCAGGGTCACATCTGCACCTACTGATCTAATCTGGGCCTCCAATCTTCCTCTAGATTTGGCGATGGCCACTAATATAAACTTTGTCTCAGCCACACCATCCTCACCTATGGCAGCGTCAACAGACTGGCATCCCATGACTGGGTGTCTTGGGGCTCCCATTGCACTCCAGAATGGGGAAACTTGTCCAGTGTGCCATTTTTGTCTAGCCTATAACTTGTCTTTAGTCATTAAGATGCAGACTCATAAAGTACTCAGGCTCAGGAAGGTGTATTACCACTGACCCACCTGTCCTTTTATCAGGAGACTGTGGGGAATGCTGGGTGGATGGAAATTTGTGGATCCTCTCAGATTCCAGAACCTTCTTTCACCGAAATGTGAGGAAAAAGTGTTTTTTTGTGCAAAATATTGAGCTTTACAAAGGATTCTGGGTAACAGAACATGGTGAGAGCACCACAAGTTACCCCATCCTCGGTTCCCCTAGGTGTCCAGTTTAAAAAAATGCACAGGTTTGGTAGGTTTTCCTAGGTACCGGCTGAGCTAGAGACTAAAATCCCCAACTAGGAACTTTCCAAAAAACATGTCCGTTTTCAATAGAAAAATGTGATGTGTCCACATTGTGTATTGGGGCATTTACTGTCACGGGCACTAGGCCTACCCACACAAGTGAGGTACCATTTGTATGGAGAGACTCAGGGGAATGCTGGGTGGAAAGAATTTTGTGGCTCCTCTCAGATTCCAGAACTTTGCATCACCGAAATCCGTGAGAAAAGTGTTTTTTTGCCAAATGTTTAGGTTTGCAGTGGTAACAGAACCTGGTGAGAGCCCCACAGGCCACCCCATTCTGAATTCCCCTAGGTGTCTAGTTTCTAAAAATATATAGGTTTGCTAGATTTTCCTAGGTACCGGCTGAGCTAGAGGCGAAAATCCACCACTAGGCACATTCCAAAAAACGTCTGTTTTCATTGGAAAAATGTGATGTGTCCACATTGTGTTTTGGGGCCTTTCCTGTCACGGGCACTAGGCTTACCCACAGAAGTGAGGTACCATTTGTATCGGGAGACTTAGGGGAATGCTGGGTGGAAAGAAGTTCGTGGCTCCTCTCATATTCCAGAACTTTGCAGCACCGAAATGTGAGGGAAAAGTGTTTTATTTGCCACATTTTGAGGTTTGCAAAGGATTCTGGGTAACAGAACTTGGTGAGAGTTCCACAAGTCACCCCACCCTGGATTCCCTTAGGTGCCTAGTTTTAAAAAATGCACAGGTTTGGTAGGGTTCCCTAGGTGCAGGCTGAGCTAGAGGCCAAAGACCACAGCTAGGCACTATCCGAAAAACACGTCAGATTTCAATGTAAAAATGTGATGTGTCCATGTTGCAGTAGGCCTACCCACACAAGTGAGGTACCATTTTAGCGGAAGACTTAGGGGAACACAGAATAGCACAACAAGTGTCATTGCCCCTTGTCTTTCTCTACATTTTTTCCTTCCAAATGTAAGACAGTGTGTAAAAAACAAGTATATTTGAGAAATGCCCTGTAATTGACATGCTAGTATGGGGACCCCAGAATTCAGAGATGTACAAATGACCACTGCTTCTCAATACCTTGTCTTGTGCCCATTTTGGAAATACAAAGGTTTCCTTGATACCTATTTTTCAGTCTTTATGTTTCACCAAATGAATTGCTGTATACCAGGTATACAATGAAAACCCATTTCAAGGTGCAGCTCATTTATTGGCTCTGGGTACCTAGGGTTCTTGATGAATCTACAAGCCTTACATATCCCCACAACCAGAAGAGTCCGCAGACGTAACAGTATATTGCTTTTGAAAATTTGACATAGCACGAAAAAATTACAGAGTAAAATGTGGAGAAAAATGTCTGCTGTTTTCAGCTCAATTGCAATATATATTTATTTTAGCTGTTACTTTCTGTAGGAAAACCTTGAAGGATACATAAAAATGACCCCTTGCTGAATTCAGAATTTCGTCTACTTTTCAGGAATGTTTAACTATCCAGTATCCAGTATTGGTTCCCCACCCATTTCTGTCACTAACTGGAAGGAGGGTGAAAGCACAAAAAATAGTAAAATGGGGTATTTCCCAGTAAAAAAACAAAATTGTGTTTAAAAATGTGGTTGTCTGATTCAAGTCTGCCTGTTCCTGAAAGCTGGGAAGATGGTGATTTTAGCACCATAAACCCTTTCTTGATGTCATTTTCAGAGGAAAAAAACACATGCTTTCTTCTGCAGCCCTTTTTTCCCAATTTTTCAGAAAAAACTAAGGCGGTCATTCTGACCGCGGCGGTCGACGGTCTCCGCCCGCCAAGCGGTTCCCGCCGAAAGACCGCACTGCGGTCAAAAGACCGCGGCGGTCATTCCAGCTTTCCCGCTGGGCCGGCGGGCAACCGCCAGAAGACCGCCGGCCGGCCCAGCGGTTCAGCCCCTTCAACAATGAAGCCGGCTCGGAATGGAGCCGGCGGAGTTGAAGGGGTGCGACGGGTGCAGTGGCACCCATCGCGATTTTCACTGTCTGCTAAGCAGACAGTGAAAATCTTTGTGGGGCCCCCAAGGGCCCCACGGCAGCCGTTCCCGCCATCCTGGTTCCGGCGGTGGACACCGCCAGAAACAGGCTGGCGGTAAGGGGGTCGGAATCCCCATGGCGGTGCTGCTAGCAGCGCCGCCATGGCGGGTTCCCTGGGCCAGCGGGAAACCGCCAGCTCCCCTTTTCCGACCGCGGCTTTACCGCCGCGGTCAGAATCGCCCAGGAAGCACCGCCAGCCTGTTGGCTGTGCTTCCGCCGCACTCCGCCATGGCGGTCATGGACCGCCAAGGTCAGGTTGACCCCCTAAATGTTCGTTGTATTTTGGCTAATTTCTTGGTGTCCTCCAAGGGAACCCACAAACTCTGGGTACCTTTAGAATCCCTAGGACGTTGGAAAAATGGGATGCAAATTTGGTGTGGATAGCTTATGTGAACAAAACGTTATGAAGGCCTAAGCGCAAACTACCTCAAATAGCCAAAAAAGGGCTCAGCACTGGGGGGGGAGAGACCCAGCATCTAAGGGGTTTAACTACAATAATTAGTGTGTAATGAAAATAGATAGTACGTAGCTGATTGGTCTGATTTAAACCCCAACCTGGTGCCTGTCTTTACTGAGTCATGGTATGTTTATTTACAAGTGGGTTGGAGCAGGCCCAGCTTTTGGGCCACCCAGGGGCCCATTGTAACAACAGACGCCTCCTTTTAACACCTGCTCTGAGCAGGCGTTAAAACTGCTGGAAAGAAATGATGCAAAGAAATCTGTCAGATTTGTTTGCACCATTTTTTTGCCCCCCCCCCCAACAGAGGAATGCCACCTTTGCATACATTTTGCCTGGCGCAGGCATAATGTAGCGCAAAAGGATATAAAGTGGCGCAATGCATGCATTGTGCCACTTTGTAAATATGGCATGGCGTTTTTGGCCTTTTAACGCCACATTAGCGTAACAAATTAACGCTAATTAGCCGTAAGAATGGCACTATGGGCTCTTAAATGTGCCCCTATATTTTATGTGGCTAGCTGAGTGGATTAGTAAAGCCAGCCTTTACAAGAGCTTTAAAACACATGATTGTATGTGAAAGGGGAGCGATGGAGAGATGAGGGGCACATTTGCAGGGTGGTAGTGAGTGAAACCGAGGAAGAGGTCATGTGGGTTTGGGGGGGGCACCACAATAAACACAATAATATGTTGAATCATTCCTAAAGCCGACCCTGGGTTGGAGTGAATGAGAGTGTGTTTGTGAAAGGTGGAGGAGATCAGGCCATACACAGCAGAGCAACTAGTGCTCCATCCCCACAATCTTATATTCACAGCACAACATCACCCTTTCTTCCCCAATCCAGTCTCTAAGGGGGTTCTCTCTTTCCATTATGTTGAAATAGAGTTGAGCATTTACTTCGCCAGGACAATGTTGTTTGGTTCACCTTTTTTGTTATATTTAGTTTTGTGGTCAAACATAATATAAACACTGTGGTTACCTACAGTTCACTGGAGATTAGAATGTTTTCCTATATTGAGGCTACAGTAAAACATCTTTCATCTCCAGTGAACTGTAGTGCAGCTTCATGGGCCACTACCCACACATTCTTTCTAAAACTATTAATTGGTAATGCATCTTTTTCTTTCCAGTGCATTAGATACTAGTGTCTTGAACTGTTCAATTTGTTATTGACAGCCTATTCATGAAACCCACTTGAGTTATTCAACAATTATTTTGGGAAATTCCTTTATGGGATTTGCAACATTCTTTATGTAGATATAAACTGCAGGAAGGAGTGTCGGGCTGCAAAGTCTACCTACGACATTTCTTGTTGTGGCTCTGGCATTGTTCAAACGTTTGGGCCCTGCTCAGTGGAGTAGTGAAAATATGTGGTCACTTGTCACTGACAAAAGAGAGAGGAAGTGATTGGTCTCCTGCTAATTACCCATTGAGAATTCTCAGGCTATTTTCCCACTGCAGTGTGCTTGTTGAACAACCCCCCCAGCACCACACTGTCATTCAAGAGGGCACCACACACTTCCCATCTGTTGGAAATGGGACATCCACTATGGTGGATACAGTCAGGAAAAATGGCATTGATGCCAGAAGCCCACTGAAGTCAGATTTGGCTCCCAGGGGACATAGATCGGTGCTGAAGGTAAAGGCAGTATACTAACTGGAAACCAGATACATTATGAATGTCTGACAGCAATTAATCCAGCACTGGGTTAAATCAAAGTGGCTTTAACTCTTCCTTGTACTGGGAGAGACTAAACACGCGCTTGGAACCAGACTGAAAAGAAACACCATGGCACCCAAAAAGAAGAAAGAGAAAATTAAAAGGGAGAAACAGGTCTTTTAGCCTCAACTTTGCCTAAATTGAAAGATAAAGGAGTCCTTAAGTGTGATGCAACAGATTCTTCAAAATAGACCAGTTCCGCATTTTAGAAGAAACCACAAATACCAATAGAAGGTGACATCTCTCAGTGAATTGTTGGTGACCCGTAACAAATGCTTTACAACCACTAATATAGGGTTCGAAATTTGAAGCTCACTGTATAGGTGCTGTCAATGAAAAGTGTTAGTGGTCATGACTTATGCCTTGAACCGTAACCAGTTGGAAGATGCTATGCCAATGTGCAGATGTTTTGTACACTGAAGCTGCCTGAGGGGTCGCCCTTGCACAATAGTAGTCAATAGTTTGTTAATAGAGCTATGACCCTGCAATTAATGAGGTGTTGAAGAGTTTAAAAGCCACCCACCAGGGAAGCAACAGTGATTGCAGTACTGTATACCACATCTAAAATGGCGGAGTATTGAAGGTGGTAGAGAGAAGGCAAGACAAAGGACGACATGCACGGATTCAAAGGTCCCAGTGTTCCCTGATTGAATCGGTCAGACTCAACAGCAGAGTCAACAATTACAATATCTTCCATAAGAACAGTTGTCTCTGAAGTTGGCGGTATCTTGCGTTAAGTGAAACATGCAGAACCATATGCATGGGCATGAGTAATGTCTTTACACAAGCGGGGATAGGGAATTTTTCTTGGAAAAGGTGCGTGCTCCTCAAGGGACATGAAAAAAGAACTGCCAGAGCCACCTGCACCGTCGTGCTGGGTCCTTTGATCCAGTTGGCTTGGGATATACTGAGCACTACTAAGCTATGTTGCGGTGCTGCACGGTGATGGTACTAAAGGGGTGTTGTTCTCCTTTTTCGTGTCTTTCTTTTTCACTTACATTTTTCCTTCTCATACAGGATTGGAAGTAAGGAGTATAGGGATTCAATTCAGAGCTAGTAAATGTGTATTTATCATAAAATATATCAGGTTTTCTGTCACAGACGTTTAACTAAAGCATTCATGTCGTCCCTTTTGAGGTTGTGCATAGCAGCGCGCAAGCACTGCTTTTTCTGACGTGTTGGAATGTATCTGGGCTTTTAACCACGCCTACCACACACCCATCTCTACCACTTGTCCATAGGCTTGCCTTTCAAAAATCCATTGTTTTCTTTTGTAAATGCTATAATTTGTCCCTCCTTGGGGCAGTTTTGTTACCACCTTGGCCATCGACCCTGTTACATGATTAATTGTACTAGTGCAAACTTCTTTTTCTTTTTGTCTCTATCCTTCACGCTCACGGCGGAGCTTTGAATCTGCTGGCTTATGTCAACTGTTTTACTTTTTATTTTCAGTTTGTGTGGCAAAAAAGTTCCAGTTAGAAATTTACAACGCTAATAGCTCTAACTCAAGCAAATATGAGACCCATTGCATTGCAAATGCTTGTTTTAAATTGGTCTGCCATGCACATTATGATGGTCGCAAAATGAAAAATGATGATAGGTCCGTGTAGTGAAAACACAGGAGTCCATCTCTGATCCATGCTCCACACAAACCAGTCCTCACACATTCCATATAGGACACACTCCAACTGCCACATTACAGAAGACACTATTAAGATCAAGTTATATGTCACAAATATGTGAACACAAGGCACTACACATCTCCCCCTCCATAATAAACATCAAAAACAATATTGCATATTTACAATATTGACTAAACAATACTGTCATAAAAATAAAAACAAAAAATAATCCCACGTTGTACAATAAGGCTCTTGAAAGAGAGCTATGTATTGGCTATGTAACCTTGTAATACTGAAGTCTCACTGGAGGCTCTGAGAATATACTGTGAGCTTACTTAACTTACCTAACTTGTTACATACCCAGTATTGAGCCTCAACCTTCCATATAGCACATGTAAAACCTCAATACATTTTCAAACATTCTTGTGATTTTTCTACATTGACTTTTGAGTCTTCTGTATTCCATGAGAATACCCTTGCAATACCACTGACCTGGTCAGTGCATTGTTCTGCCTCCTGTGGTTCCACCCTCTAAGTAGAGCTATTTCCCTGGCTCCTCTGAATTCCTGACCCCTGTCAGAAGTTCGAGGCCCTCCTCCACCCACAGGCTACTGCCTGCGCCTCATCCCTGGTGTCCCTTAGTGCTCCTTTTCCTCGGTTCTCTCTCACTCCACTCTCTTTTTCTCACTTTCACTCTCTCCCCTCTATCTCCCCCACCATTGCTGCCCCAGTGGCCCTGCTCCCTTTTTTCAGCCCTGCCCCCTTTTTCACGCCGTTTTTTGTCCCCCTGCCGCCTCCCAGCTGTCCTTCCCTCCCCCCACCTCCCTACTTAATGGTGGCCGCTGCGTAGTAGGCTGAGCAATACCACTGACCTGGTCAGTGCATTGCTCTGCCTCCCGTGGCTCCACCCTCTAAGTAGAGCCGTTTCCCTGGCTCCTCTGAACTCCTGACCCCTGTCAGGAGTTGGAGGCCCTACTTCACCCGCAGGCTTCTGCCTGCGCATCATCCCTGGTGTCTAGTGGGAGAGCTTTGCTTTCCTACTAGGGTACCTTCTGCCTCTCTCCTCCTTTTGCTTTGCTTTGATCTCTGCTCCACTATTGTCCCTTAGTGCTCATTTTCCTCGTTTCTCTCTCACTCCCCTCTCTCTCTCTCACTTTTGCCTGACATCGCCATCCCGGATGTCTACAAGATCATCCGCAGGGACCGCTCCAACAAACCAGGAGGAGGCAACACCATCATTCACAAGAACACCCTCAGGATCACGACCAACACCGAAGACATCCTCAGCACCGCCAAACTCCTACACTTCCAAATCCGCACTGACCCAAACACCACCCTCCGAGGGACCCTCGTCTACAGGCCCCCCGGCCCACGACAGCAATTCAGCGACTCCATTACCAACATCATCAGCATGCACGCTCTCGCATCCACTGACTACATACTTCTAGGAGACTTAAACAGCCACCGAGAGAACACCAATGACAACAACATTGCCACCCTGCTCGACAACCTTTCCAACGTCGGCCTCAAACAGCTCGTCACAACACCAACCCACTCCACAGGACACCCACTCAACCCTATTTTCTCTGCCAGCAATCACATCACTTTCAGCCACACCACCGAACTCCACTGGAAAGACCACGGCTGCATCCACTTCTCCTTCAAGAAACCCACAACACACCACCACCCACAATGGATCTCTCACCGCAGTTCGAACAAGGTCACCGAAGACCAACTTATTGTGACCGTCTCCCAGAACCCACCCATCGACACCACAGACACTGATGCAGCTGCCCGCAACTTCAGGCAATAGCTCAACACCTGTGCCAATACTCTCGCCCCAATCAAGAATCCCTCCAATAGATGCACAGACCAAAAGGCCTTCTGGTTTGCCACTGACTTCCACGAATCTAAGCAAAGCTGCTGAAGACTGGAAAGAAAGTGGCGCCAAAATCAGATGCTAGACAACTACACAGCCTTCAAAAACACCATCCGCAGATGCAACCAACTCACCTGAGCCGCCAAAAGAACTGCCTTCAAAGACCGAATCAACAATGCACACAGCCACAAGGAGCTCTTCAACATTGTGAAGGAACTCTCCAACCCCAGCTCCAACGCCAATGACATCCTCCCATCCCAAGACCTCTGCTACTCCCTAGCCTCCTACTTCCACCACAAGATTGCAGACATCCATGACTTCTTCAACACCCAGACCCCCCCGGCAACCACCAACTCAACAGATTCTCCTCCAACCAACCTCCTGCTCTCCTGGACCCCCATCAATGACAACAACACCATCAAAATCATGAATGCAATCCACTACGGCTCTCCATCTGACCCCTGCCCTCACCACATCCTCAATAAAGTAAGCTCTGTCATTGCACCCCAACTACAGAAGATCATCAACAGCTCCTTCGAGTCCGCCACCTTCCTAGAGAGCTGGAAACACGCCAAGATCAACAAACTCCTCAAAAAACTTAAGGTGGACCCAAAGGACCTCATGAGCTTCTGTCCTATCTTCCTGCTCCCCTTCCCGGCAAAAGTCATTGAGAAGGCCGTCAACACACAACTAACCCGCTTCCTAGAGGAGAACCGCACCCTGGACCCTTCTGAATCCAGATTCCGCAGCAACCACAGCACCGAAACCGCCCTCATCGCTGCCACCGATGACATCAGAACCATACTGGACAGCAGCGAAACCGCGCCCCTCATCCTCCTAGACCTCTCGGCCGCGCTTAACACCATCTGCCACCACACCCTATGCTCACGCCACAGCAGTGCTGGAATCCGTGACAGAGCCCTGGCATGGGTCACATCCTTTCTCTTCGGCAGAACCCAGAGAGTCCGCCTCCCCCCATTCCGCTCCGAGGCCACCGAAATCATTTGCGGCGTACCCCAGGGTTTGTCTCCCAGCCCGATCCTCTTCAACGTCTACATGGCCCCGCTCGCTAACATCACCCGATCACACAACCTCAACATCATCTCATATGCCAACGACGCCCAGCTGATCCTCTTCCTCACCAAGGACTCCGCCAAGACCTACCTCCATGAAGGAGTGAAGGCCAGCACCGAATGGATGAAGAGCAGCTGCCTCAAACTCAATTCGGACAAGAGGAAGTCCTCATCTTCAGCTCCACCCCCTCCGCATGGGATGAGTCCTGGTGGCCTGCCACTCTCGAATTGCTCCAACTCCCACCGACCACGCACGCAATCTAAGATTCATCTTAGACCCCTCACTATCCATGACCCAGCAAGTCTGCTCCGAAAGATCTACAAATGGATACCCACCGAAAACAGAAGAAAAGTCACCCAAACCCTCGTAAGCAGCAAGCTGGACTACAGCAATACCCTCTATGCAGGAACCATGGCCAAGCTCCAGAAGAGGCTGCAACGCATCCAGAACGCCTCCGCACACCGCCACTGCCACATCACAGACCACCTCAAAAACCTGCTCTGGCTCCCAGTCAACAAGAGAATCACCTTCAAACTCCTCTCCCACGCTCACAAACCACTGCACAACACCAGACCAGAATACCTCAACAGACGACTCTCCTTCTACACCCCGACCCAGCATCTCTGCTCCACCGACCTCACCCTCGCAACCATCCCACGCGTCCACAGAACTACAACCGACGATTGATCATTCTCGCACCTCGCCGCCAAAACATGGAACACTCTTCCCACCCACCTGTGCCAGACAAAAGATCTCCTTACCTTCTCAAGACCTGGCTGTTCGAGCAGTAGCAGCACCTCCCCCCACTTTCTCTCCCCTCCCCTCCCCTCCTCAGCAACTTGAGACCCTCACGGGTGAGTAGTGCCCTTTATAAATCCCTGATTGATTGATTGATTGATTGCAGAATCAAGTTGTCCGTAACAGACTTTAGTATTTGGTACATGTCCTCACATTACATTGAATGGAGTACTCCTAATTGAATCTAAAGCCATAGTGAAATACACCTACAACATCAGTTACAATTCATGCTTAACTTTCAATCAATCAATCAATCATTGTATTTATAAAGCGCTCTACTTACCGGCAAGGGTCTCAAGGCGCTGAAGGGGGGGGTGCTGCTATTGCTCAAAGAGCCAGGTCTTGAGGCGTCTTCTGAAGGTGAGCAGGTCTTGGGTTTGACGTAGGCTGGTCGGGAGGGTGTTCCAGGTCTTGGCGGCGAGGTAGGAGAAGGATCTGCCACCGGAGGTCTTACGTTGCATGCGGGGAACGACGGCGAGGGCGAGGTTTTCGCTAAAGAGATGTGGTCATATGCTTAATACTCGAGGCATCAAAATATTACACCCTCGATTCCAATTTCAACTGAGTATTCAACCAGTTGGAATGCATTTGGAAACCCTCCCCTAAGGAAAATGTAGTTCACACGCAGAACAAAACTGTGTCAGTTTGCACCTTGTCCGTGACTTTACAATCAGGCCATTTTGAAAAAAAACAGAATGAATTTATATTTACCAGCCTGCCCATGAGGTCCAGCTCAAGCACTCCCATGGCAAATTAGGACACTCAATTAGCGCTCATGGTGTGTTCACAGTTCTGTATGACTTATCTGCACAAATGCATTCTATGATTAAGTCAGGTCACCAATGAATATCATGGACCATTTTCTTAGTTTTCACAATCCCCATATGACCTTTGTAACACAAATCGATTTTCTTGTTTCCCAAAAATTCCGGAGGGATGGTTTTCACTCCACTCATTCGGAACAATCCCTTGACCCTCAGTTCATTGTCTACCTCCTATTTTGCTCTCCCATGAGAATCCAACTGTGACTTACTCACCCAGCCAACTCGAATCCAGTCTTTCACATTTTCCAAGACAATATCATCATAATTTGTTTTGTTTCTCGATGGCTCTTCAGCAACAGTGAATGTCACACATTCCACCCAATCCTGTACAGTAGTAAAAGAAAGTGTATTTTATTTATCAACATCACCTACCCTCGGAGCTAACGGCTCACGGATATATCATATGTGCTTCATAGCAAAAACACTAACACAGGTTGTTTGAGAAGATGGCCGTTAGCTCTGAGGGTAGGTGATGTACTCTCTCTCTCTCTATATATATATATCTATATATATATATATATACATATATAATATGTTTATACATATGTATATATGTATACATATGTATGTATACAAAGCTTTCTGTATACCACTAGTGGTTACGCCACAAAATAAAATAATTCCTCCAAAAATAGCTCCTGAAATATTCTAAAACTCAGACACAAACAAGTGTCTCTTTTTCAGTGGTGGAATACATTTCCTCCATTCGTGAAAATGATCTCAAGGTATACGCCACCACTCCTGCATACCCCTTGGAATCCTTCAGTGACAAGGCTGTTCAAAATCAATTACCGGTATTATCTGCAGCAACCAAGCTGACTGAAGTGGGATCCAACCCTTCTAAGGGTGTGGCCTTACATATTAAATGATTTATGGAAATAAAAGATGCCTGTTAACCTCTGTTTGGCCACTAGGAACATAATTTGTTTTCGGGGAGCTTTTTAAGAGGAAATGTCAGCTTTAAAACATTTTTTACAAGTTTTGTATGAAATGTAGTCATCCTGAAAACGACCTGAGGTCACCTTTATTATGGGGTGCTGATGCTTTCCTGATGACCTTGTTAACGCGTCCCTTTATGACTAATTTATTCACTTTGGGACTCGTTTTAGGCCAATTAATCTTTTGACCCTGATTGAAGACACCTTAGGACGAGATAACTAATCAGCATGTCAATCAATATGTCAATAATGTCATCAATATTTACCAGAATAAGACAATTCAATTTAGTCAAAGACATTAATAAGACTCAGAAACCACCATGACCTTGCAGTCATGAATAACCACACCAGTTTAGTATGAGTTCTGTGATATTTATTCCCTATTGGTTACAATTCTACTAGCAAGTTTATTAATCTCAGAACCAAGAAACACATTAGCATAGTCACAATATGACAACTCTGATAAGATTTCATCAAAGCAAGAATCATGAATATTAGAACATAGCACGGCGTCAACATAGGTTATCCTTAGCAGAGTATTATTATCACGTTATTCAACAAAGCATAGATTCAGTCATTTGTCTATTTGCATCTGTTTAGTGAACCCCTTAACTAACCTCGAATTAGCATTGGCATGTTGGGCTTCATGCAAAACAATTTGGTAACACCAATTTAGAAAACATCTAGCTATGGTCTCTGTCAAAAGAAAGGCAGTTGGTACCTAGAAAGGAAAAGCAAACAGACAATCACAATTTCATTGTCATATAGGTACCCTCCGTATTGGGTCAGCACTCGGGTTCGGTGTTCGTCCTCAGGACAGCAGTTGATTTGCCATCAGCCAGGAATTCAGCAAGTCGGGTAAAGGGGGCACTTCCCTCATAAGGAGGTAAAGTGTGAAGGGCAATATAAGGCAAGAATGGTTTTAAGAACCAAACAGCAAAGTCTCTATGCAGAGTGACAAAGTGTCTGGGTCATAACAAAACGCGACAGCATCTCCCTTTCATCCCTCTCCTAGTTCCCTAGTCTCTAATCCACTTCCTTGTGTCAAGGGTTTTTATCCCATTTTCATTGTACATTCCCCTAAAATTTGGTTGGATGAGGGGTTGCACACCACTATCTCCCTCCAATAGAGTTTCAATTACTTCATCAAATTTGTCACCCCATAACTGTTCTCACGTAGTTTATTGGTCCTTATGATTGACGTCTTCAGCGGGTAGAATGTCCGGTATGATATCTTCCTCTCGTGGTCAGTGGCTCCATTGTCTGTACCGGTTTAGGCGACCTTGTACCTGCGAGTGGTCTACAGTGTTGCATTCAGCAAGAATGTTTCACTAAGCAAGTCGAATTTCATGAGAACGGATCTACTACAGTTACATTCATCTTCCAGCTTTGGAAAAACAAGAGTTCATGTCCTTCAGCAAGTCAGCACACTGCACGTTAGAAAAATACATTTAATATGAGAGCCAGGCAGCTAGGCCTCGACTCATGCTAACTAAGGCCTAATTTACTAACAAAACTTTAGCATATAACCTTTCAATATTAGTGCAAAATCGCATTTTTATAAAACATTTCATAATTATTAGTCAGTTTCATTAGTCCCCGTATATATTGGCGGCCACTCCCCGTGGGCACATTTTCAAGCACACATTTAGCAAAACATTAATGCATTTTCTATGCAGCATTATTACACATTAATTCATAATCATTTCATGTTAATATTGATTATATAAGCTACGCTCTCTCAACCTCTAACAGTATCTGCTTAGGTCTTATGCCTTTCTCACACAACACATGCATCAGGTAAGATACATTCTTTTCTCCAAAACCTCCAGTTCCATAATAATCTGTGATCATTCACCTCCCTCTATTTTCTCATGACTAAAATATTGTCCAGGAAATACATAACAACAAGCAAGTGACCAAATAACTCAGATGTTACTCATTGGATTCCTCAGTGACTGACACCAAGCAGAACACTATTGTACAGAATCAATAACATCCAAATGATGTTATAAATGTGGTGAGACATCTACAGTCAGGATTTAATTAGACCTGATAATATGCTGTGGGTAAAGAGGAGAAAGCCAGCTGTACCATCTTGTTTTCACTAGCATTTTGCCAGAATGTGAGTAAAGGTAATTTGTTAACAAATATATTGTGATTAAGATCCCTATGAGGCACACACAACCTTACAGTACCATTTGCAGAGTGTGCTACACTGATTCTACTTTCTGTGTAATTCTGACCTAAAAAAATTGTCAAACTCATGCCTATATTTATCATTTGTTCATGCAGTGCAATGCAGCAACCCACCTTTCTGAACTATGTGAAAGTGCAGAATTGTATATAGCAGTATACAGCACATTCATGTCCTTTCCTACTGCTGGTACACTTTTGGCTGCCTAGCCTAGTGCCAAACCAGGCACCCCTTGCATCATGGTGCAAGGGTGACTGTGTTGTTAGGCAGGATTGTTTTGCACAGGAAGGGATGCCTTACTATACAAGAACAACCCCCAGAGGCATTTTCCCTATTCTACCTGTGCTGTAGAATACACACACCACCAATGGAATGCCTTCCTGGGGCAGAGAATTGTAAGGCATTGATTTGCACTGCATTGTGTTATTCCAGATTTATCAAGCCATGTAGGGCTGTTGAAAGTGGCCTTGTGTGGCTTAATAAACCTCACTTAGGTTCTAGGTCTCCCTTGCACCCTTCTTGCAAGGGCAGTGCAAAACCTTAATAAAGCTGGCCCTCAGTTTCAGCTACTTCTCTCACTTTTAAGGGCACACCTCTTTCCTTAGGTGGGCTGGGTAAAGCATTTTGAAAGAAATCTAGGCTAAAAGACTTTCAATTTTCCTATTTTTCCCTTGAATACTTCCAGAAATGTATCTTGTGCGATTTTCATGTTTTCACTTCCATCGACCATTTGCACCTGCTCTGGACTGTTTGGGTGTGAAACCATAATTAATACCTGCTGGTGTTGCTAACCCAAAACTGACAGTCCCTCTTTTGCTGCATGCAATTTAAAGTTTGCTTTCCTGTTTTAAACCTGAATTTCACTACTTTGATCCCTGACATATCAATCTTTTGTCACGTAGAATCCCTAAGGCTGAATATGATTTGGTTCTAAAAAATTACCTCAATTAGAGTCAAATTATTTGTACCATATATCCTATGCCACTATTGAGTATGGATAACCTGAGTGAGCAAAAACATGAATGGGAACTGCACAAATGTTATGTGACGGGGGTTTGTTTTTGTTGGGAATCTTATCTTCCACATTCAGCACAAAGTATTTTGACTTTGATTTAGATTTTACTTGGGCAATGCCTTCACTATCAAATGAAATTTATGGACATTTGTTGACTCTAGATACTAAACTTCTGTTCTCTCCTTTCTGGCAGGAAAACTAGTCCCTGATTCCACACACAAGATGGTTCTCATTTTCACAACAAAAATAAATTAAATAGGAGTCAAAACATTTCTCGAAAACTTCAGATGTAAAACCTTTTTTACATTTTAGTGGGTGTGATACTTCATCACAAAAATAGTGGAAATCCTGTCCATCACATTACAAGTGCATTAGAGATTGGAACTTGTGTAATACTGCGGACAGGATGTCTGGCACTTTGTCTTGGTCTATCCTGCAAGTCAAATACTAACCAAGACCATTTGCTTGGTACTACATATGTGTACATTCATTTTCCTAATTATAAGAGATTTACTCAGGTCTTTGTACTTAACATTGTTTTTAAAAGTGCATTGGCACATCTTCTAGGTAGTTCAGCTTCACACACAATGGCCAAAATATCTGTTAGGGCAGAAACACCATTGCCCTATAACTGGTCCTGAGTTCATGGATTGTTTGAATGTATAGTTATTTGGGCTCTGATGAAATCTTCCTGTAATGCTCCAAAATTACAGAAGATTGCCAGTTTGTGTAAAGCACAGATATAGTCATCAGCAGTTTCAGATTTCTCCTGAGTACCAATGAGGAAATTGGAACGATGAATAGCACAAGCCATAGGTGCTTAATGCACATCCAAATCAGCAACAGCAATTGGCAAATCATTGCCTTCTCCACGTTTTTTTAGTTATCTGAATATAGATCCAAAAGCCCAGGCGAGCTAATGAATGTAATAAAATATTCTTTCTCATATCTGGAATAGAGATAGTGGTATCTTCAATACTCAAAACAGGTTCTCCCTGAGATGGCATTACGGCATGAGGAGGTGTTAAAATGAGAATTATCTAAGTAGCACGCCTGTAAGGAAAGTCAAGTTCGTTATCCAAATGTACACAGAGAAAAATAATCACTTGTGATTCCTACCAAATCATTGTTGCACAAGAAGTAACTCACAAGGAAGTCGGATCAATGACACTGATCCTTGCAGGGGAACAAGCTTGTAAACGATGCCAACGAAAAATATATTTTTCCAGTGATAAGGAATTTCAAAACGTGCCTACAAGTTGCCACTTAACAAATTCAATGTACGCTTATGCGCGTTGCATGCACTGCCAATGTAACCAAACATGGCTGCTGCATGTAACATGATGCCAAAGAGTGTATAAGGTCACACTTACGCACTATGATATACGAGAAAGATACATGTCACTCACAGCTTGCATGGTGATGTGTATTACAGGCACAAACTGATTTGATCCAGAAACATGAACATTGCCGCAAATCATTCAAAATGGTTGCAATGTTTTTGTTATTAATGGAATTTGTGCGCTGTAAATCAACGGTCCAAAAATACAAAATGAGGTAAATGGACAGTTTAGAGAAGTGCCTTGAGTGTTTGAAAATTGTACCATGTGTAGCAAGCATTGGCAAAGCCAATAGGTCTCGCCAGTCAAGAGCGATTGGCTTCGCCAATGTGTTTTAGCCATGTTGCACACCAGCGCGGCGTTTATTCAGCATGGCTAAAAGTTAGTGGCGTAAAGGAGAGTCAGCTGGAGTACTGTATAGTGGAATGGGGAGGAGTGGAGTAGAGTGTTGTAGAGCAGAGTGGCAGATAGTGTTGTGTATTGGAGTGGCGTAGTGTGGAGTTGTGTAGAGTGGCATACACTGGAGTGGCATGGAGTAGAGTGGACTGCGAAAGAGTGCATTGGTGTACAGTGTTACAGAGTATAGCAGCATAGAGTGCAGTGGGCATTGAGTGCAGTGGCATTGAATTCAGTGGCATACCATGCAGAATCATAGAATGAAGTGGCGTAGGTTACTGTAGTGCATAGTAGGGTGCAATGGTGCAAAGTGGAGTGATGCAGAAAGGAGTGGCACAGAGTGGAGTGACACAGATTAGAGTGGTGCAGAGTAGAGTGGTGCAGAGTAGAGTGGCATAGAGTGCAGTGGCATGCAGTGGTATAGAGTGCAGTTGCATAACGTAGAGTGGTGTAGAGTGGTGCAGAGTGGAGTGGCATAGAGTTGAGTGATGCAGAGGGCAGTGGTGCAGAGTAGAGTCAAATGGCATGAGTGCAATGCCATAGAATACAGAGTAGAGTTGAGTGACATAGAGGGCAGTGGTGTAGAGTGGTGCAGAGTAGAGTAGTATAGAGTGGTGAAGAGTAGGGTATAGTGCCATAGAGTGCAATGACACAGAGAGCAGTGGAGTAGCGTAGAGTGGAGTAGTACAGATTAGAGTGATGTAGACTTCAATGGCAGAGAGTGCAGTGTTGCAGAGTAGAGTGTCAGAGTGCAGTGGAGTAGAGTGACATGGAAAGCAGTAGTGTAGAATACAGTGATGCAGAGTAGAGTGCAGTGGTATAGGGTGCAATAACATAGAGTGCAGTGGTTAAGAGTAGAGTATCATAGAGTGCAGCGGCATGACATAGATTGTTTCAGTGTACCGTGGAGTGTCATAGAGTGGAGTGGTGCAGGGTAGAGTGCAGATGTGTAGAATGGCATAGAGTATAATGGCTTAGAGTAAAGTGGTATAGAGTGCAGTGGCATAGAGTGCAGTGATGCAGAGAAGATTAGAGTGGCAAAGAGTGCAGGGGCATAGAGTTGAGTGTCACATAGTAAAGTGCACTAACCTAGAGTATATTGGCATACAGTGCAGTAGCATACAGTGCAGTGTTGCAGAGTGTCGTAGAGTACAGTGACGCAGAATGGAGTTGTTCAGAGTAGATTGGTGTGGCCTAAACTGGAGTGGAGTAGAGTGCAGTGGTGAAGAGGGCAATGGTGTAGAGTGGCAAAGAGTGCATTGGCATAGAGTAGAGTTGTACAGGGTAGAGTAGAGAGGCATAGAGCACAGTGGCATAGAAAGGAGAGCCACAGAATGCAGTGACATGGTGTATAGTGAAGTGGTCCAAAGTAGAGTGGAGTGGCGTAGAGTGGAGTATGCATGTTATGGTAGCACACTGCCATTACAGACAACACATTTTCAATTGAAATGACCATTACAGTTGCACAGACATAGAGGGCCATATTTACAAGAAACTTGCGTCTCTGCTGTCTCACTTTTTTTTTAAGCAGCGGCTGCGCAACCAGTGCTCCACACTGCCCATATTTACAAACTGATGCATTGGGCTCAATGCCTCAGTTTGTAGAGGCATGCATTACAATACACCTGCAGCAGGTATAGTGTATGCAGGGTAGGCGTTTTCACATTAAAAGCCATACAGAACTAATGCAGTGAAATTTACTTCAAACTTGTCGCTGTGTCACTGTACAACTTGACTGCATCAAAATCCTTACACTTCCTCAAACCAGGAGTAAGGATTGACGCAGGGCTTTTAACATGGGACTCACCTCTGTGTTCTGACGCATTGCTGGAGTTGCATCAGTTTTTTGACACAACTTCAGCAATGCATCAATTTAGCTCCAACAGAGACATCAACATTGGTGATGCATCTGTGAAAACCTGTGTCCTGGAGCTCTATATTGCCGATGCATCATATTTCTGACAATATGCCCCACCATTTTACTAATAAAACTATGCAGTGCACAAAAAAAAATGTGTGGAAATCATAGCACCTAGTGTAATAATTTGTTTTTAACACATTTAAGCATTTGTTTCAAACAAACTTCAGAAATAACAAAAAATTTGCTTCATACGTGTTCCTAATTATGATATATTCTGAAACACACAGTTCATTTAAATGTTGTGGTTGCTAGGAAAAAAAGCTTTCCTATCCAGGTATCCAGCATGATTGTCGCATAAATCCTCTCAATTCGAAGTCTGAGGAAGAAAAGTAAACAAGCTCCCTTGGAAGAGAGCGTCTGACATTTGACCTTGGTTTTTTGATGCACAGCACATGTGACAAGATAAGAACAAGATTTAAAGGCCTGTTTACAGAAAGGGACTTAGTGGAAGAATACGGTAAACGTGGTTTAGGCAATCAGAGGGGCAAACTGAACCTGGAGAGCCATAAGCAAATAAAGCCAGCAAATAGAAAGCCAGAAAATGTGAGTTATAAACCACAAAGCCAATGGTAATCTACAGAGGGGATGTGTTCCTAGGTGAACTTTCTGAAAGTCCCCAAGATGTCTTTAGGCTGCAACCTAAAAAGCACTTTAAAGGTAGAACTGCTTGTCAGTGGGACTGTTTCACAATAAACGTCTAGTCAGAATAAGCATGAGGCTATGCTGATAGGGTGCTCGTTGCCAAATTTCTTCTAGTGACCACATAGGATTTCAGATTCCAGCTATTTCTATTATGTGCTACAATGGATCAGCACAGCATCCATGAAGTCCATGAATCAGGCACAAACGCATCCAAAACCAATCAAGACAGCACGCCAACGGCCCCTTACATGTTCCACGCAGACAGCCCATTCTCCCATCATTATATTCCAGAGGATTGTATTAGGGCCAATTGAAGTGCCATACATACATATGCACAAGATAGTAAAGTCCTCATACTCTGGAAGAAACCTCACAGACCTTCAATGACATTAGCATTTTTATTTCTGCAGACACACCACCACTTTTGTGCTTTGTCTTCAAACAAAAGTGCTGACAGGTTCACCATCCTGCTATTGCAAAGTGGACTGGCTGTCAATGTTTATTCTCTCTGAGTTGGCTATCCCCAATGGAGGCCAAAGCTGCTTTGTGGAATAAAATATAGCCCACTGCAAACTTTCATTAAAGTAGAAGAGTAAATGCAGTGCAATAAGCACATCATATTATAGATAATCCCAATAGTACGTACATGGACACTACACACTAGTCATACTTAGCAGTTTCAGTCAAACTACTGTGACAAGAAAATATGCATGTATGCTGCTTATTCAAGAGGGAGATTCTGTATATTCAATCTCTGAACCATTTGTTTTCAAAGACTCCAGTGGAAGCAGAAAACAGAGTATAGATAATCCTGTCACTAGAAGCTATCAATGCTTTCAATAGATAGTGATGAAGCAGAAAATGAAGGTTTTGATTTATTAACGCATAAACGTAGTGTGAAATAATCATGTGTGACTTTAACCGAACTAATAAAGATTGTACGGGGACAAAATGTGCCCTCAGAGTAGTTTGCCAACATTATACGCGTGCTTTATATAACGTAGTGTATTAGAATTGCACTAATCTGACGTAATAATAAACGTGTGCTACGATTTGCTTGTTTGAAATGCGTTAGCTTAGCATTACTTTAGAGGAGGCTTTGGCCTAGTGGCCTGGTCTCACGGTTTAGATGTTCGTATTTTTCCAATGTGCTATTAAACGTGTATTTCTGCTTGAAGCTGTACTTTTCCACAGAAACTGTTCACATGCTTATCTTAAAGTTTCGTGCCAGCATGGCATATTTTCTCTTTAATTCAAGGTCGACTTGCAGGTGCGGACAATGGAGGCTCTGAAAGTGAGCTAATTGGTAGACAATGTTGCGATTTGCGTACCCATCTCCAAGGATAATGTATGCTTAAGTAAAAGCTTGAGAACTGTCGTTTTTGATTGGACAATTTGAAGCTAACCTATGAACCCTCCAATGGAGACCCTACTGGACTTGAACTGTTGTCTATAAAAACCCAGGTGCACGAGAGGAAAGCTCTCTCTCTCTATTATTGGACATCCCGCCATTTTGCAGACTTCGTAGCTATTATGGCCCACTTTGCTGCGACGCCATTTTGAGAGACTTTGATGCTTTCTCTAGTCGAGAGAAAGAGACTTTAACGATTCTTGCCCTAGAGACTTTAACTTTGATTTGTCCCTTTGCATGAAGTAGTAGTCTTAACTTGCCGCCGTGAGGCGATTGCCCCGTCCACCCTTGCCCCATTTGTCCCGTCCCATGCTGATCGAGAAACGGTACCTGTGAGACGAAGACTTCCTTGTACGCTGATCGTAATTGGTAAATATGAAAGGAAACTGAAAAATTGCATTGTGTCTCTTTTAGGTAACCAACTGCTCATTTTGATAAGATCCCTAGCTAGGAGTTTTTTTCTAAATTAATGTTGCTAAATTGTTTTGCATGAAGTCCCACATGCTGATGCTAATTTGAGGTTAGATGAGGATTCCATATGTTGCACGATGCAATTTGAGATCTTGTTATGCTGACTAAATGTACGCAATTAGCCCATTACAGATTATCGTATTAGTGCTTTGCATTGCCATTATCGAATGCCTTGTGATTCAAATGCTACATAGATTACACTTGTTTCGACGATATGGACAGCTATTAATGTTCATTTATGTTTATCATTTGGTGTTGAGACACATTTATATTGTGCTAGCTTTGTTAATATAGGGAAATAAATTCACTAACTTTGCAATAAACTGGTGTGGTTATTCCTGACTGAAAGGTCAGGGTTCGCCGAAATGTATTCTGGATTAATCATTAAGTGTTATGTTGATCAAGGTATTGCTTATGTACGTTATTGATTATTGATTTGATGCGATTGATCGATTAAGAGTACAGAGAGTTCCCACTTAGTCAAAAGATTCATCGGCCTAAAGAGCGTCCGAACACAGGTAAATTGTTACCACGGTTCGCTCTACCAGTAGATGGTAGCAGAGGACGGTTACGTCTTTTGGGACCCTGTACTATTAGAGTACATGGTGTTGGATTAACGGTTACGCATTTTGAGGCCTCATTCGAGAAGTTGAATTAGACTTTTCTTGGATAAAATAGATTGACAGAATGATGATGGGCTAGGTCCACCGCGACTTTCCCGGGATCTCAGAGCTTGCGAATGGAGAGAACGGAAGGTCGGGGAGTGTAGGGTGGGGAGGGGTGCGGGAGAAAATCAATATATATATTTTTTTAATCACTTACCTGCTCCGCTCCCTTGCTGCTCCTCTCCCATCGCTGCTGCAGGCACAGGCACCCAGCCTGCCCTGCGGCCAAACCTGTTGCTGCTCAGAGCAGCGTCAGGATTGGCTGGGAATGCCCAGCCAGGGTGCTCCCAGGCAGACTGTGTTGCTGGGCTGCAGAGAACCCTGTGCGCATGTGTGCACTCCCCTCTGTTCGTCACCCCCAATGCCCCGCCCCTTTCACAAGGAAAGGATAATAAACAGGTTTATTATCCTTTCCTTGTGGAAGGATAATAAACAGGGTTTATTATCCTTTCCTTGTGAAAGGATTTGCAGCGGTTGCTGCTGGGGGGATGGGCGACGCTCCTCCGCCCAAACAGAGGAGCACCTCCTGGTAAAATGCAGAAATAAATAGTTTACATTTGCATAGTCATCAACCTACTGTTTAAGCTCGCCTAGTCGAACTGGGGATCAGACACAGGCACACATGAAGCAGAACTCTTTTGCTTTAACTCCCAGAACACGAGAGTCAGATTTAGTTCTGCAATCAAATTGATAGAGTTCTGAAGTCAAGATCTCATCTTAGCAACTTCGCCTGAGATTGTTACTTTTAGTTACATTTTCAAGCAACTTAGCACGCAGCATTACATGAAAGGTATAAATATATCTGTGAAGGTATAAATATATTATGTGTGCTTTCACATAGTTAGCATTCTTTTTCAGCCCCAATGGCTTTGTTTGCAAATTCCAATTCAGGACTTGCCAAGTAGCAAAATATCAAGATTTTTGTTTGCCAACTGCAGCCAATCAGATTCTGAAAAATAATATTTTTTTGTAAATCAAGTGAATTGTGTTGTGAGTTAAATAAATTGAAATTATGTAACTCAGTTTAGGTATTTTTATGTGTGCTGTTAAGACAAAAACTCAACATTTTCATAAATCCATCTAAGGTGTGTTGAATGACAATATGCAATTTCAGTGACAATATCTAAATGTTATGTGATTGTTTTCAGGCAGTTACTATTTAAGTTATCTATTAAAGCTATAACAAAGTGTTGCAAAGGATTCATTCATTTGTCTTTTAGGAACCCTCGTTCTAGTATTCATTTTTTTTATTATAGTAGAATTATCAGTCTTAGGACTGGTAGTTATAAACTAACGAAAACGTGCGTTGAACAAGTTTGTGATACTTAAATTGGCTTATTCAATCTTTACCAACAAATGATGCTCCACATCAAAAGTGATGAACGAGTCCTTTTATTTCATGCCAAACCAAAGGACAGGATGTGCTCCTGCTTGAAGCTTTCAGCTGCTGCCAGAATTATTACAGCTCTGTACTTTTTTTTCAATCGCGGCTGCTTTCGATTGCAGTTTACCCATTTCAAAGAAGCTCACACAATAGCTGTGTTTGTAAGTTGTCGTCAGTTTTAGCTGTGCATTTCACAGTGTACCGTATTTCATTTGTAAAAGGTCTGCAGTGAGAAGTCATTCGTTCTTACATAGGTCTATGTGCGTTTTCATAGTCCCAATGTATGCCTTTATTTAAATTGTTATATCGGTCAATGACGTTGGCTGTATGCTGGGACAGCACGCAGCTGGGAAAATATTAAGAATATTGAGGACAGTGAAATGCCACCGACTGTGAGATCATCTCTGAATAGTCCTTCTCCTTTTTTTTCCAGAAATGTGACACTACCAACATGGTTTGGAAAAAAAGGCATTTTCAGGAGACAGAAAGTGAAAATGTTCCAAAAAATTCAAAGAATAAATTATTCAAAGAAGCCATGTGTCTAACAAAATAGGTAGGAGTCTAACAAAACCACCCTCTGTTATTATCTCGTTACATAGGCGGACAAAAAACGTAAAGCTACAGTGATGTGAAATGTGAAACTAGCTATCTTTAGACCGGTAGGTCACCTGCTCTAGTATGCCAATAAAGTTGACAGGACATGGCGAGGGAGGGTCACATGGGCAATGAGTTTAATTGTTAATTATGAATATTTGCTTGCTATAGTCCTCTCAACACACACACACATGTACAGAGACCCATGTTTTTGAATTGCAATAGCTATGCAGATATTCGGGAACACAGACCAACAAGGATACGAGCATCAATGCACATCACAATTGCATAAATACCCCTGTGCAGCAGACACAGTAGGGTGATATGCATTAATGAATCGTGGAATGCTTTACATCACAAGCACACTTGCTGATGTACTCAGATAACACACCTAAGGGAAGCACTGTTCATAGAAGGACTAGATGACGTGCTTCATGAGAGCAATCCATACAATGCATTAGGTGACCTCTCCAGTTGTACATTTCAAAATTAGAGGTCATTAAGGGAGAACATGGTGATGGACAGCATTGGACAAAGAATCTACAAACGGAGATGACTTTGAACTAAGTCAGTGTACCAAGGGGGATGTCAGAGAGAGCCAGTGCAACGTGTGAGATGCTCATCCTTTATGGGTTTAAATTTGCCTTCAGAAACTTGCAGCTGATTTTTAAAATTTAAAAGCCATCTGCAACTACCAAAAATCAAAAGCAAAATATGCCACTGTGTCAGCCGTGTCAATAAAGATTCTGATTTGCTCCATCATTAAAACTAGTAATGATTCCATACTTCTACCAGCTCTAAAGCCCATGACAACTGAGCTTTAGAGCTGGTAAAATTATGCAATAAGTTCCAGGTTTAATGATGGAGGAAATCAGAGCCATTACAAACCTGAGTGACTTAGTGGCAGTTGTGGTCCTGGATCTATCTGCAGCCTTTCATGGTGTCAACCATGAAATCTAATGGAAAGACTTGAAGACTGAGGACTAAAGCTGGTTTTATCCGTTCTGTTTTTTTATTCCATCTCCCAGATCCAAGATCAATAATAATTTATGTAATGTCCAAGAGGTATGAAACCTGTTCCTCATACTGTTCAACATCCACATCCAGCCACTGATACAACTAATCAAAGACCAGGGATCTACTGTATTCTCTTCTGCAGATGACACATATCTCCTTTTTGAGCAATTTAGTGAATGCTGAGGTGCCTGAAAATATTATACAGCCCTCCAATTTACACAGAAGCAGTCTGTGAGGATTGGAATGAGGAGGACTAAAAGTGCTTCTGTATCTAGAAAAACCCTTCGGAGGCTCCCAATCAAGCAGAATATTCTATTTAAAGTTTTTTGCCTAATGCAGAAGACTTTTCATGATATATAAAGGATTCTTCTAACATGGTGTTTTTTTAACTATACCCTGAATTTTTTTTTAAAGATCTATGGACCCTAAACATTTCAGAATACCTAGAATCAATAAACAAAGAAGTGGAGATAGAGAATTGGGAGTTGTGGTTACCAAATGTTGAAACTCTATCCTATATTACCTAAAATAACCCTAAATATCTACAGTTTTGGAAATTAGTCAAACCTTTCTGTTTTATTAGGGATATGTTCTTTTTTTCTGGGTTTGTTAATGTTCATAGTTTGTAAACTTATTGTCTAAAACTGAGATTTCGAACCTTTTAGGTTGTTTTTCTTTTCAATTTCTTTTTGGTATTTTTAAGTCTAAGCCTTCTTACATCTTTATGCAGTCTTGTCTGTCTTCCTCTACTATGTGAACCTGGACAACATTGCTTTGTTTTTAAGCCTATAAACATAGCATCAAAAGCAAAGCTAAGACCCCCAAAATGACAAGTTCTGTTGACGAAATGGCCATAACAGTCCGAACTGGTCACACATATATTGATTTATTTAGATTTCGCAAAGAGTGGAGAGTCATCTTGCATTAATTTGAAAAGTTAAAAACAAATGGGAAAGAGACTTGTAGTGGCAGTTGGAATCAAGCTGGATATAGGGGCTGACCAAATTTGACATTCTTTGACCATTGATCATGTGGACAACAATCAGTTAAATGCACTACTGAATGTTTCAGTTTTAAGGAGTTCATGAGGAGAATCTGAGGTAGCTATATTTTGCTCTGAGACTGGGGTCGAGGGCATTCCAGAGCATAACTTCATGAACACACATAGGAATATTCTTTTTTCACGAATCTGTCAAAAAAATTCCATATCACATTTCGCATAGTTTTCCTGTTCATAAAGTGAACTCCTAATCCCTGCCCTTGGCCCCAGGCAGAGTCTTTGAACAATAGGTGCAGAGAATCACAGTCCTAGAAAGTGCTGTGTGCAGAACGGGTTTAAAGGCCATGCTATCCTTGTGAAAGTCAGCTTCACTTGAAATGAAAAAACAGAGGAGCATGTGCACACATTGTTTGAATCAAGTTATTGTGATGGACCTGGTAGCTTTCTGCTCGCCAAAGTAAAGAATTTTACCAAGCAACAGTTTAGCTGTGGTTCACCGGGGCTAAAAAGTAGTCTCCTTTCCATTGGCAGCTTTTCACAAGAGCATAACAGATGAACTATATCTTCTGTGCCCGTGCCAGACATGGGCTGGTCGTGTTTGTGGGATCTCTCAGCCAGGGAGGTAGGTTTAAGGCACAGGGTAACAAGCCCGGATGATACCTCAGAAATTGCTCTTTAGTACGTCTTGAGAAGCTTAGGCCAAGAGTCTGGGGCACCAGTACAGTGCCGGAGTGTAGTGTCATCCAGGCATGGGCTCTCCCTGAGAAAGTCACCTTATCCTGTACTTAGGAGAGAAACTTGATAGATTTCCAGACAACTTTTTTAAAGGTGATGTGACTAGTGGGGGTTTCCCATAGCTGAGAAAGCCCTGTTCTTGCCAGTGATTCTTTAAGATATGCTTTGACAGGCGAGAAGTCCTTCTGCAGGAGATCCTGCCATAAGTAGTAGTTCAGGGTGTCAGGGGCTGCTGCCCTAATTTTACTGCCAAAGTTAATGAAGGTGCCTCGCTTTGCCAGGGATTGTTTTGTCAGGCCTAACTCAGACCTGTTTTGCGCAGGTCAAGTGTATTTTGGTAGACCAAAAATGATCCATTATACTTTTACTATTGTGCTATGTAAAGTTTACGCATCCCTGTCTCTTAGGATCTCCCTGCTGTATGTTATTGTGGGCAGAAGTTTAGCGTGCATTACCTGAAGCAGAGGGGTAAATGATGGCTCCTTCATTTGGGCTTTTAAGTTTTTTAAGGATACTGCTAGTGCCAGGCCTTTCCCGGTTATAAAGCTCCTTTGTTGCACAAAGTTACCTTTTTTATCAACAGTCACCCCAAGATATTTATATTGCTTGGTCTGCTGAAGCAGTGTCTTGCCCCAAAATCAAGCTGGGGGATTCTTCCTCCTGTTACTGATTGCCATTGTAAGTTTTTTGTCAAAGTTAACACTCAGAGTGTTTTCTTATGAGTATTCCTGTATCACGTTGATAAGACGCTGAAGGCCTGCCTTGGTATGGCTGCTTAGTACTAAGTCGTCCACGTACATGAGGCTGGACAGCGATTTGCCTCCAAACCTTGGGGTGTGTGAATTGCAGGTGTCAAGTGACCCCGCTAGGTCAGCTAAAAACAAATTAAAGAGTGTGGGAGCCAGGACGCACCCCTGCTTTAGCCCTTTGCTGATTGGTATTCACCTAGAGAGGTGCATTCCTGCTCCCAGATTTATCTGCACCCATGTATCAGTGTGGAGAGCTATTATCGGGTCCAGAAGGGTCTGAGTAATACCTCAGAGTAACAGTTTGCTCTAGAGCCTGGACCTCTAAACATGGTCAAAGACTATGCTGAAGTCAATGAAACACAGAAATATTGGCTTCTTAGTGGCCTTCGCTTTGTCTACAAGAAGTGAAATGGTCATAATGTTTGTTGTTGTGCCATAGGTTTTGAGAAGCCGGGTTGATTGAGTGATATTATTCCCTTTTCTGTAACCCACGCTGACAGCTCTTCCAGTAAAGTTCCTGCAAAGTACTTTTCCTCATTATCGATAAAGGCACATAAGAGGTAGTTTTTTGGCATTAATCTATCCCCGCTTTTAAAGATAGGTGAAATTATTGACTGCCTCCAAGAGGACGGTATTTCTCCAGTGAGCCCGATTTTGATATAAAGGGGCACCAGCGGTTCAGCTCAAAAAGCTACATTGTTTTTAAAGATTGTAGGAGGAATCCCATTTGGTCCTGGGGCTCCTTCTCTCCTGCCTTTGGCAATATGACATCTTATTATGTCCATTCTGTTAGGGCTCGAGTTGTTTATTGTTTATTGTTGTTAGAGGAGGTGACTGCTGAAGGGTACTCTTCGAGAGTGGGTTTGAGCAGGTACTTGTCAGTCTCTTTGTCAGTGCTACATGTGCAGCTACCACAGGGTGAGCAAGTGGAATGATTTCCAAGATCTCTTGCCCATGCATCTTCCGATATGTGGGAGGTAACGCCCCATGTGAGAGACATGTGAGCTTACTTATCATTCCCCCAAGTTGTGTGCTATTGCTGCATTAGCATATGCAAATAACTTTACCCATATCTCCTCTACATGTGAACTGTTAATTGACCACTTCAGCTTCCTCAGTGTTCTTTTTTCCTGTCATAGGGCGTCTTGCAGAGCATGGTCCTCTGGTGTACTTTGAAGGAGCCTTGAAAGTGCTATTTACTGATCTTTTAAGCTGCCATAGCTGGGTCCTTTGTGTCTTTAAGATGGGTGCTGTCCTGATAGGTACTGATGGGGGGGTGAGTAGTAAAAGGTTTTGCGAAGAGTTCCCCTAGCTTGGTGGTGAAGTACTCCCACTTTGCTACTTTGCTACTGATTTTGCTCCCTCGTGCTAGTGCCATTCCTGATTGGGATAGCTGCTCAATGCTTGCTTGTGCACACTTAATCCATTTGTAGTTGACAGTCATGATATTGTTGGGAGGTTCCCTCAGTGTGTTGAATTTGGGAACTGTGATTGATAGGACTGTCTCTTGCGGGCGATGACTGCTTTTGCCTCTGTCTCCGAAATGGTAAAAGAAGACTCGCTCAAACAATGAGAGGGAGCCAAAGGTGTAGTCCATCATTGCACAGTTGGACATTGAATAATGGGAGGCCACTGGTGGAGAGTCTTCCCAGCATCTACAGTTCAGGGCCCTTAGATGCATTGGTTCCAGATCGTTGAGTAGGGTCTCTCCAGTCTTGGTTACCTGGCCCTGGTCATTTTTACTTACACTGTCATGTCTCAGATTGAAGATAGCACCAGTGCAGAGTCATGAGAAGAAGCACCAAGCAAGTGCAGGCTGTAGTCGCCAGAGAGGATGATATTCGCTGTGTCTCTTTTCCTTATATATTCCACAAGTTGCTCGACCAGCTCCAGAGCTGCCTTAGATTTATGCTTAGGATGGATACAGGCATTTACAATTAATAACTCAATAGCCTGATTCTCCATGGTTGCAGTGATTGTAACACCACTGGCAGATGGAAAAGTGAAAACTAGGGAGCTGAATGAAACAGAGATCGCTAATGAGACATATGTAGCTAGGCCACCCTGCAAATGACAAACTTCGCCCCTCTGACTGCAGGCGTAGAAAAGCACATATATCTCTGCCAGCCAGGTTTCCTGTATCAGAAAAATATCAAACGTTCTAATCTAGCGATAGGGAGAGAACATGGCGGCCGGCTAACGCGGGCCGCGGAGGGGCTCCTGCGCCGGTCAGTGCGTACATGTCACGCTCCTGCTTTGTTTGAGATATGCAGCTGAATCAGGAGGCATAAGGAAATAAAAAATAGAAACGTACCCATCCTGGAAGGGATAGTTGTGATTTTCAGGCCTGCGATCTGGACGCGGGCCGCCTGTGAGCTTCAGCGCAGTAGATTAGCTGCAGCTAGAATTCCCCTCCGGGGGAGTAAGAGAAGAGTCAGCACAAGTTACACTGCTGACGGGAGGACGCTGTTTTTGCTGGAAGAGAGGAAACCTCGGGGAAATTGGGTCCCTTACTCCAACTGCGCCATAAAAAGAGGTACTTGGTCCATGCAGGGGGGTGTGACTATTTTTCCTGAACCTCCTCTTCTATTTTCCCTCCGGGATGGAAATAAATATAATTTGAGTATGCAGAGCTCCAGGGGACTGAATTTGGGCAAGAGGATAGGAGGAGGTGGAGCCGGGAAGAAAGGAGGCTTTAAGAAGAGGTAAGAAGAGCCCTAGTGCGAAGGGGAATTCGGTCCCCCAGGTTGGGCCTCCCCCCCTAAAAAGAATTGGAGATTTAGTAAATCTTCTGCGGTGGATAACCAGGAAACGAGAGATAACAATAGCACCAGGCACACAGGGGTGGCAGTCCCGAATTCAAGACACTCTGAATCTGTTCTTAGGAAAGCGAGGATTACCCTGTCTCTCAGAACATATTTTAAAGGTTTGCCTGGTATGCAGGCGAAGGAGATGGAGGCTGAAGGGCACAGGAATCCTGATTTTTCAGGAAGGAGTGTAGAGGACAGCTGGGTTATGCAAATCGAGCACTCTCCTAATAGATTTCAGCTGCTAGAAGTGGATAACCTAAACCAGAGTAACAACAGTGGGCCTTCCAGTCAAGAGTATGGGACAAACGTCTCCAAAGGGATTTCGACCACTCATCGGCAGGATTTAGAGATAGGGGGGAGGCATGGTGGGGATGCAAATCTACAACAGGAAGAGGTCGTTACCTCCCAGGGGCAGGCTTTAAATGATGCACCGCTCGCTCAGTCTATTGCAGGGATGATACAGGATTTAGCGGTGGAGGTTAGGGGAAGCTTTGAAATTTAGAATACGAATCAGAAAGAGATAAGAGGCTTATGCAAAACTCTTGGGCAGAAATTTGACGATCTTGCAGAATGAACAGCTGCACTGGAAATCAAAGTCTCTGATTTAAGGAGAACAGGGAGGCAATTCACCAAGTGAAATTGGGGGAGGAAAACCTACAAGTAAAACTTGAAATGAAGGAGAATAAATTGAAGAGGAATAACTTGAAGTTTTTAAAAGTCCCGGAAGGAATGGAAGCTGGAGGTTTGAAGCGGTTGGTGGTTCGCCTGATTAAACAAGGCCCCCAGGTCGAAGACGAAGAAGAAGACTTGCTAAAAGATATTCAGCGGGTGCATAGGGAACCTTTTAGGAAAAACCCCAATAGGGATAAACCCAGAAAGATTCTGGTCTGCTTCCATACGTATGCCATCAAAGAGCATATTCTAACTGCTGCACTAAAACAAAGACTTTAACAGCTGAGGGTATCAACTTTGAGATCAGATCGGATCTATCTACTGCGACACTGAATAAACAGTGGGAGTTAGGGAAAATAATTGATGTCTTGAAGCGGTTAGGGGCAACGGCCCAGCTGAAATTCCCTGCTTCCTTGAGGGTGTTGGCAAATAATAAAATGCATACATTAAGGGATATTAAAGAGGTAGATGGTCTGATTAGGACAATGGATAAGGATTATCAGCCGCTGGGTTAAGGTGCATGGTATTTTTTTAGTTGATTTTGGGCCGGGAGGAGCCTCCCACGGCGATCTCGCCATGTAAGGAGACAGGGTGGGTTCTCTCAGGGAAACGGTGGTGGGGTTGAGCGACTGTAGAGGAGACTGGGATGTCAGGAAAATGGAGAGGTGCACAGGGTGGGGAGCATGGGGAAAAAAGGGAAAAAAAAATCCTTATTCAGGTGTACGTGTGATGAAGTGGCTGTTTTTGTTAATCTCTAGGGGTGTGGGCAGATTGCGTGTGAAAGCAAGAAAAGAGGATGAAGGACAATGAATTAAGGCTTCTATCTTGGAATGTTAATGGTTTAAGGGTAAGGGGCAGGCAAAAGAGGTTAGTCCAATATTGTAGGGATGTCCAAGCTATGGTGATAATTTTGCAAGAAACACAGCCAGCTAGTGATGAGTGCAGTAACTTGTTTAAGCCACATGGTTGGATCCAACACATCTTATGTTCTACTCAGGCAGGGGTAGTAAAGATGAGGCTATACTAGTTAAAAACCATCCTGAGATCTCTTTTCAGGGAGGACTAGTGGATAAAACTGGCAGGTGGGTAATAGGGTTGCTGGCTTTCAACCAGGCTTTTACTTTGGTGGGTTATTATGGCCCAAATAGGGATGATGTTCCACCCCTGCAAGAGCTGTATCAGTACTTGCTACTGCACCAAGATCCAATAATATGGGAGATTTTAATATAGTGTTGGATTATGACCTTGACAGGTCAAAGGGAAGTAGGGCAAAATGAATGAGAAGAGGCGATCCCAGGTGATTAACATGATGTCCCATTTTGGGTTGCACGACATCTGGAGGGAGGTGATGGGAACAAGGCGGGGATTCACCTATAATAATAATAAGTATAAACATCAATCCAGGATTGATTACATGATAGTTGACGGGAGGGTGAGAGAGAGTGTTGAAAAGATATTGCATGTTGGAGCACACTCAGCAGTGAGCGTGAGTTTTAAGCTCAGAGGGAATAATGTGCAGACTAGATGGACGTTAGATAGAACTCTCCTCCTAGATGAAGATATTGTGGCAGACTTGAAAAAGGATACAGAAGACGTTTTTAAGTTAAATGTTGGATCGTCATCACCAGAGGTGGTTTGGGATGCTTACAAAGCCTTTCTGAGAGGTAGACTGATGACAGCAGTGTCTTGGAAGAACATATAAAAGCAGTAGAAAATTAGTTGATAGGTAAAAAGGCCAGGAAGAAGAAAAGGAACAATTAGCTAAGGTACTCCAAGAATCTCGAAACAAGCTTGCAGCTGAATTAGATAAGAGAATCAAGGAAAAAAGATGTGAAGCTAATAGGATGCCCTTTTTCGAATATGGGGAAAATTGTGGGATAATATTAGATTGGCAAACAAAATCAAAACAGATGAGGAATAAAGTGGTGGAGATCCAGGGGGACATAGGGGGCTCCTATAAAGGGAATAAGGAAATAGAAGAGTAATTTGGGGATTACTTTCGGGATCTCTATACTGAGAGGTTAGAGGTACCTTTAGGCTCAGTTCAGACCTGGCTAGAAGGTGTAGCTCTCACTGCCCTGTAGGACGAGGATGAGGATAGAGAAATTTTGAACTAAGGAATTAATCGGGCCGAAGTGGAAGATGTGATTTGTTCTGGGAAATTAGGGAAGGCGTCAGGTCCAGATGGGTTACCCCTTGAAGTCTATAAAGTTTTAGGGGACAGCATAACTAAAGTTTTTGTAGGATTGTATGATAGTATTTTAAGGAGGGGGCACTGCTCCCTCCCTCTTGGAGGGAGGCAACGATTACCTAAATATTAAAGCCAGGGAAAGACCCCACACGCTGCGAGTCAATAGGCCAATCTCCTTATTGAACAACGATCATAACATTTTTGCAAAAAATTTGGCGAGAAGATTGGGTACGGTGGTCGGGAAATTGACCCAAGTAGATCAAAAGGGGTTCATAAAAGGTAGATGTCTACATGAGTTAATGCATGGTTTGATAGGGGCAATAGATCTGGCAAGCACATGCCAGGTACCCCTAGCGGTGGTGATGATTGATACCGCCAAGTCTTTTGATATGGTTAATTGGAATTACTTGACTAAGCTTTGTGAGTTTCTCAATTTGGGTAGTAGGTTTATAAGGGTATTACGGTTGATATATTACAACCTTGTGGGAAGAATTTTTGTTAATGGCTCCTTAACTCGTCCCTTCAGGACTGAGAGGGGAACAAGACAGGGATGTCCTCATCCCATCTATTATTCAACCTATATATAGAACCCCTGGCTTGTAAAATTAGAAGTAATCCAATGATACTCCCATTTCAGTGTGGGAACTGGCATAGGAAAGTAGCCCTATATGCAGACGATTTGATGTTTATATGGGTAATTTAAAGCAATCACTGCCTGTTTTGGAAGAGTTGATAATGGAATTTGGGGGAATTGCGGGGTATGTGGTTAATAAAAGCAAAACGGAAATCATAGCTTGGAATATGCCCGAGAACATGCTCGTGGGGAGTGTCAAGATGAGTAGAGAGTTGAAATATTTGGGCATTACAATAATAAGTGATCTGGGAGGGATTGCTGCAAGAAATTTTGTGAGAGTGATGACTGAGTCCTGTGAGCAGATGAAGAAGTGGGCTAATCTGCCTCTTACGATCCTAGGAAGGGTCAATTTGGTTAAAATGATGCTTCTGCTGAAAATGCTATTCATCTTTAAAGCACTACCTTTGAGATTTGATAAAGAATTGATGAACAAATTTCAAGGCAAAATTAGCAGTTTTATGTGCGGCAATAAGGGTGCACGTATAACATGGAAAAGGTTGAGGCGGAGGAAAGAGAAAGGTGGGTTAGCACTACCGGATTTACAACTGTATGCGTGGGCAACCTTTATAAAAAATGTGGTGGAGCTACAACCTTTGAATTGGGGCTGATTTTTAAAGTAATGATGAAATCTGAGAAGGTCGTAAAGGAGGGTTTTTTGTATAAATTCTAATCTAATATACCAAGTCTTAATCTTTAATCTTGCTCATCAGGCCATTCACATTCCATGAGCAAAACCACAGGGTTTCTCTGCTGGGCGACGTGTCATCTGCTTTCTCCAGTGCTTGTCATTGGGTTTCATTTTGATTGTTATTTGTTCTGGAGATCCACTTGATAACGTAGATTTCTGCATTCTGGCTGCCCCTCTGTTCATCCGGAGGGTCTGTGGTCCTTATTCTCGTCCTTCTTGGTAAGTACCCCAGGGCACCTTTAAGGACAGAGCAAGTCTGATTGTTCGGACCATTTAGCTCGCTGATCTGATCCACAGCAGCAAAGGCTGGGGATACTCAGGTTTGCAGTATGGAGTGATGTTTATACCCCAGTCCTCTGAGACCGCCCTTTCACCTAGGATTTTCTGGGCAATTGAATTTGTCCTCCAGGCTGCCTTGGTGACTTCACCTAGTGATGATGCTTCAAGGGGTGAATGAACTCTATTGCCCGGAGGTCCGATATACTTAAAACCCTGTGGCCAAAATTTGAACTAACTAAGTGAAGACTGTTTATTACCAGCAGCCAAACCTGAGATCATTGTTGGTTCTAAGCAAACTTTAATGATTAGGTTGCCCAATTGTGGATCTTGATCACTTGCTCTTCTGTCACATGCTGTTCTCATCAATGATTCTTTTGCATTTGTATTTTGCGATGTAGACATGAAGATGCTTGCTCTGCATGGATAGGTGTATAATGGCTGTTGTGAAATAGGTGGTAACTACTTAAAACCCCCAGATCCTTGCATAAACCACTGAGCATAGAGGGAAGTGAGGATAATTAGTCCACGATTGGGTTGCATCCTCAGCTGACTTGTGCACTAATGGAATTAGACTGTGCCTGTGTGAATAGTAGCTTCCTGTGGATTCCCGCAATGAAGACTGCCAGAGTGGTAGTGAAGAGCCTGCACTGGGAGATTCATAGTTTTGAACAAGGAAGCCCAACAGCTATCTATGTTTGTTTTTTCTAAGTTAGATTGGTTCACCCTTTCTAAGATGTCCTCCTCTCCTCTGGTTGCGCTAAGCACCATCACCTCTCTTTGTCTTCAAGCTGTTGTATTGGGTGCAGGAGAGATGTCCTTGGAGTAGGCTGTTAAGATATTCTCCCATTCTTGCATGCCAAGGTAGGGTAGTACTCCTTTTTCTTGTGCTTCGAAGCATCATACGGTCTCCTGGTGGGCTGAAAGCATGGGCAATGAGTGGTATAATTTGCCACCAATTAATGGTGGGGATTGAGAAGTAAGAGTTGGCTACAGTGATCTGTGGTTGGTGTCTGTGGGTGGTGTGTTTCCCTCCTGGGGAGAGATGGCTAGTGACTCATTTAGTTGACAATTCTGCACCTTGATGTTGGGTCTTTTGCCATTTTGAGTGCTGTGTGTATTTTTGATCTTTTCTTACGGCCATGATGTGGTAGGGAATGATGAATTATGACTTTGTGAGCCTCGACTGGGAGATTCTGCCCAACGATCTGCTTGTGTACTGTGATGCTGTCCGCTGTAACAATTAGCCCATGTTGTCCTGGAGCCGGAAAATCTTGGCCCTTTATTGGCAAGCTTTTGGCACATGTTGGGCTAATTCTTGGCCCTCACTCTGCCTTAGTAGTTGTGGGGGACTTTCTCTCCAATGCGTAGCTGTTACTAATGATTCTAACAGGGACTGCAAACCTTGGATCTTACTGTTACTAAAAAGAAGGACTGGGTCTGTATCTGTTACTAGCGGTTGTAACGGGGACTGGAAACCTTGGATCTTACTGTGACTGGAAAGAAGGACTGAGTCTGCATCTTTCAGAAAGCAGAACTTTGAGTATATTTTGGCCTGTGTTTCTTCACTTGAGCAGTTATCTCACTGGTGCTGTTGCTTACTTTATCTTTTTTACCTGGCTCAATCTCTGTGAGTGGAAGATCAGGCTGCAAATTCACATGCTTTGAAGCTGAGCGGGTGTTCCTCTTGTTCTTCCTTCCTACAGGTTTACTGAGGGAGCTCTTCTTACTCTTCCTCTCCTCATTGGCTCTTTCCCAGCCGACTGCCGAGGTTGAGCCTGGTCTTCCATGGTAGCTGGATGCCGCTTAAGTTAGAGTATGTCCTGGCTTAGTCCAGGTAGATTCCCGTATGACTGCTGGCACCAAGTCACCTCCTACTGCTCTAACGCTTCTTTGGTAGATGGGGTCACGAGCATGATCACCGGATGGCCAGGAGATAGACTCCATGGATGGGGCACTCCAAATCTCACAAGTTCCTGACCCCTCTATCCAAAGCAGGATTGGCGGTTTTCCTGCAAGTAATGAGATATAAGACAGGAGCAGAACTGAAGCAGTTTGGATCTTGAGTTGTTGTTTGCTTTACGGTTGAAGACACTCTAGTTCTCAACGATTCCCGCACTTTCTGATGATTACTGCACTTCCAGCAGAGACAGCAGATCCTGTGATTGTAGGCATGTGGGCCTGGGGCATGGGCAGGTGTCTGGCAGTTCGATGGGGGGTAGGAAGGGATGAAGACTGGGGCGAGTGAGGCTCACCAGGTCCCCGCAAGCCACACCTAGCCCTAGCTGGACCACTTCTGGGAGGGCGCAGAGCACACTGTTAGCGGTGGCTGCCTACAGCCACTGCACTTACCTGCCAATGCCTTCAGTGACTCCAGAAACTCTAAAAGCTCTCCCAGGAGGCTAAATGGCAATTGACAGTCAGATGAGCGGATATTGCAATCCTGTGTTCCAATGCTTCAGGTGGCTGAAATAGTTTCAATGATTTCAGTATCTTTAGCAGCCTGGCATTGGGCTCCCCCACTTATTTCACCACATTCAGCTGCTTTTTGTCCCTGCTTCTGCTTTCTGCCCTTCCCTGAATTGCCTTTTTTCTGCTTATGCTGCTTGGAACTTGGTACTGCCTTGGTGCCATCTTGATGCTTGTTTATTTTACAGGCTCCTGCTGCTTCTGCTTTTAGCATACCAGCATGCTAGGCAGTGATATCCTTATACTCCTTTTGTTCCTTATGCCCCTTATGTCCTTGGAATGCGTCCTTGGAGTGGGCCCCGCTTCTGTTGCTGATATGCTGAAATGACGTATGGCTATGCAAATGAAGGTGTACTTCTGTTGGTGTGCCTATTGGTTAGCTAGGTGATGTTGCTCCCCCATTACCCTGCTTTCACCTTCCTCCCTCTCATCTTGCTTTGTAACCGCCGTCTCAGGCTGTATGATGGTACTGGCATTGGCATTAGTGCTAGTGGTGGGGTGTTGGGGAGTGCCATGACCAGTAGCGTGATCTACACAACCACCTTCGTAAATTGCCCCACTTTGGTGGAGGAGCCGGGGTGCTGGTGGGGGAACCAAGCAAGAGCCGAGTTTAGATTTGTGACTGCTGACCACTAGCACAAGGAAAGGTGCAGGGAGATGTGTGAATTTTTTGCCCTCCTGGGGCCTTCACCCAATCCTGCCCTAAAGAGGTTGGTGATGGGAGGAGTGAAGAGTAAAGAAAGGAGGGAGCAGGGGGTATGCTACCCCCATAATTCGGCCCCATGATCCAGCCAGGCCAACTTGCCCGCTATCCCACCCGTGCTCCACCAGCGGCACTGCACTAGGCTCCAACAGCAGGCAGCAGCAGACAGCACTCAATGCAGGTCTGTAGCCTGGCCCCTCCTTCTCCTTGCAAGCATCAAGGGAAGCATCGGGAAAGATTGAACCATGGTACTGGGATGTGTCAGACTTTTCAGAGTTACTATTGTTTTTATTTAGACTAATTGTCTTTAAAACAAAACCTTCAAATTGCACAACATCTAAAACATTCAAAAATAGTTTTTTACACATACAATATATCAAACTAGCCCCAATTTAGCAAATCCTCGTTGTGCAATTCAGCCAATAAAATAATTGTGGTTGGACGAGTTGAAATTCAGTATTTTTATAAATAATGGCATTGAATACATACAACGGAGAGATAAAATATGAAATATTAACAAAACATGAGTAATTGTGCATTTAACATTTAAAATGCATTTATGTTTCTCTTCACTTATATCAACAGGGCCAATACACTGGAAGGAAAAAATATGGGATTTAATTCTAGCCTTATTTTATAATCTCTACCCCTCTACATCACAATGCAGTTCTAGTAGGATCTGCACAGAAAAAGAAACTATTTTCCAAATTCTCCATATTTTACCCAACTAATAGTACAAAGCTGCCTACTTTAAAGCCTAAAGGGAGCAAAGAATCCTAATTTAGAAAATCACAAAAAATGGCATGCTAATTCTTATAAAACTTCATTTAAGTTAGTGTTTGTTTGGTCGAAGATCCAGCAGAATTTGAGATTTGCTTAACACGCATGGAGGGGATATTTTCTTATGACCCTGATGACAAGGACTGCCAAATCTTAACAGTTTATTTCCAGCCATTACCTGCCATGAGTTTAGGCCCAACTCAAACACTAAGAGCTTGCCTCATTGCATTTGGTTGTACACTCAATGCCTGTGTCCTCCAATAGGGTACTATAGGACTCTTGGATAACAAGACAATACTTCTTCACTATTGAGGATCACTGGTGAAACTCTTACTTTTTAAAATGAGCTAAGGTTAAACCCTCTGCATTCATTATTGAATCTTTCTGGGCTTCCACACTTTGCCATGGCCCTTCAATTGAATGAATACCAGTTTACCGTTGTATGCTTAAATACTTATATGTTTCACCAGTGCTCAATTATCAAAGGCACGTAGTACCAGAAGAAGACCTCACAAAATGTTGTATTACTTAGTTTCTTCCATAATTGGAATCAATCTACTACATCGAATGCCACACAGGCATCACTGAAATACCAACTTAAATTTCTTATTTGTTCAATTGACTTCTATGCTATTGCCAGTAGGCAAAGCAATGATAACCAGCCAAGTGCCCCTCCCTAAAGCCACTGTGTTACATTTGAATTAACTTCATGAGCTCAAATATTTAGGTGCAAAAGAATAATTATTTAATACACTTCAGCCACAATATAGAGATGCTTCTAGTCTATAGGCTTATAATTGGCAGGGCCCTTTCTTGAGCTTTAAGATCACAATCAAGCACTTCAAACTTGCACTGAAACACCCTATTCTAGATACTCATCATAAAAGGAGGTAATTTTCCACCCCAATACGTATAATTTAACCATGAAGTTCCTGCTGGCAGATTATGTGATCCTGGAGCTAGACTTATGTTCATTGATGTTATTGCTGTAGTTTATGAAAGTACGGTATATAACTCAATTGTTTTAGGGTTTGATATAAAAATTGGATCGACACATTTGTCTTCTCAACAGCCATAAACATGTGCCTGATGCTTGATCCAGGACTCTTCTGTTACTCCTGATGGTAGGATACTTAGGCCCATATTTATACTTTTTTAGCGCCACCTTAGCGTAATTTTTTTACGCTAAAGCGGTGCAAACTTGCAAAATACAAATGTATTTTGTAAGTTTGCGCCATTTTTGCATAAAAAAACTGCGCAAATCCGGTGCTAAAAAAGTAGAAATATTGGCCCTACTGTCTCCAAGGAAACTTTCTTAACTAATTCCCAAATTTCCTCGGATTATCTGAGTTTACTACCAACCAATTGAAATTATACATATGTACCTTCCTTTCTCTAAACAGTTCCCACTAGTTTACTGTAACCTCTTTTACCCTCATACTATCAACTGGACCCAGTGCCCGATTGCACTAAACTACAGCTTTCTTATTTCACTTTATGGTTTATGATGACTACCATCAAACCATTTTTGATTATTTTGTGGCAGAGGGACCCGTTTACTTTTAGCGAGCCCACTTGTCTTTACAGGACTGGAACATATACAACTACTCTTTCCATTAGGTTTCAAGGAGATTATCTTTTAAAGGATCAAAATTATCAATAGTTGAAGGGGGCTTTTGTAAATGAGAAAGCTAAATAATAGTATTTGTGACCACGCATGTAGTTAATCTGATCATATCATCCTGCTGGAAAGGGGAATTCCCAATTGCAGAAGTAGCTGATCTTTTGCTTTTATCTCCGTTTAGATAATATAAAGTGTTCTAAAGCAGTCTCTGGCCAGACTTAAAAATTGGTGATGCAGATTAACTTTATCTTTGAATTTAAATATCTGTTATGAATTTCAAATGAAGAATTGCAACTCGTTTTTAATGCATCCAGCTAGAATATGATTTGCTTTGGACATTGGGTTGGTCATTTCGTAAGAATGGAAGATGTACTAGTGGAACGTAACAATTGAAACCAACACACACCATTAGACACTAAAAAATATTGTCAAGATGCAGTTGCAGCCAGAGGGAATTATTCTTCCATTTTTTCTTTTCAATCTTAGCGAAAAGGCAAAATTATATCAACAGAAATCTATTTACTAACGGCATAAACCAGTTAAATGCTAAACAGTCGGGGAAGGCAGCATTATATCAACAGAAATATATTAACAATGGTATGAGCAGCTAAATGCAAAACAGACGGTTGCTTGTTCTCATTTAAAATATGCACGTGAATACAAGTCTTGACAGAAAGCATCCGGTGAACCATGAAGCACCTTCGACTTCCGTTTTACCGACACTTAGGAACTGCTTTTTTAGTTCACTTGAGGGATTAGCATGAACGTTGGCGAAAAGATGAACAGGTATTCCTTAAATGCACTTGTAGCTGTCATTGTACTTCCGTGGACTCATGAAAGCAACCATTGTTGCTAACAACTGTACCATGAAGTAGTTCAAACCAGACATCACTGCCAGCGGAGTCTGTGCTTAAATATTTCAAAACACTGAAATTACAGTTTGCAGATGTGAAAAATGCAGACAATACATCAACTTGCAACCCTCATCGCAGTTCATTATTTGTTGGCGACATTTATTGAGAAATACGATCATTTGAGGCACTTTAGAATGCTATACAAAATCCAATTACTTTAAAAGGAATGACAGCATCAGAATATGGAAAGCAGCCCTTTAAAGTACGGAATACCCTAAATACTTTCTAATAATAATAGGGAAAGCAAGGAGCATTTTATTAGATTTTCAAGACAGTAATTGGGGTTGCCATAATTTGTAACAAGTGCAGTTATCCTCGAGAGCAATTACTGAAACTGTACTTCTCACAAGTTAAAAATATCAAGCATTGAAAGGCGACCAGCAAACCTTGAACACAGACATTATGCATTTCGCACATTGAGAGTTGAGTGTGTTTTAATTTCTCTCAGTTTGACAGTCAGGTTCTGGCTCATCTGCTCGGTGATCGGAGGTCGGTGAGTAGCTCTGCTTCGCTGGGACCACAAAACACACTTTTATTTATCTACTGCATACACCCATTTGTGTAAACTCCTGTGTGTATTTGATCTGGAAAAAACCCTAGAAATGCTACTATCCCAGAGTCAGCATTTCTCTTTACAAAAATAAAATAAATCGAAAAATAAGGCAAATCTTGGTATTTGCTTTGTACTTACACCTGTGGTAAATACAATGATCATACTTTACATAGCAATGTCCGCATTTTAGGCATGCATTCGGAAATACTTGATTTGTCAGCCAGGAACAAGGAATCCAGAACTTCATTTTGAAAATTGCTGACCTCGGGAAGGTATGCATTTATTTATAACAGCTGTCCAGGAACAAATAATCGACAGCAGCTGGAGGCGGGGGTGCGGGTGGGTGGGGAGGCATATTCAACTTTTTTTATTTTGAGTTAAAATGCACATTGGCAAGTAGCAAAAAACCTCACGACAATATTACATCATATATGACATATAACAGGGTGCATGGAGAGTCAACGGAGTTTTTTCCCCGAGCCAAAGTTGAAAAACATTGCAGATGCCTGGTCTGCTCTCACAGTCATGTAGAAGCTGTTGATCTTGGGCTGGTCTCCGTTGCCCACAAGCTCTTTGAACAGGATGTGAGGAGTTGGGGCACCAGCTCGTTATAGCACGCTTTGTTTTCCTTCAGCACTCAGCAGACGAACCCTTTGACGATAAGGGAAGCTGGTCGAATTGAATATATACTGGAAGTTATGGTCACTGAAGCTGGGTCCACGATACAATATGGGATTCATACCCATGCAATGGAATGATTTAAATTTTGTGATCGAGAAGGGCAGTCGCAAGTGGGCATATTGAAAAATGGAAATCAGAAAAACAAGGATTGGTGTGACTCCAAAAATCAATTGATTCATTGGTTTGCTAGGCGAATAGGCCCAAGCCCATGCTTCTTCAAGGGCATTATTATGATCAAGAGGGTGTTTTGTGTGAGAAGTAGGACCATGCCTGGGATGGAGGATTGTGTGCTGATACATTTTATATATGCTTTATCTGCAGGAAATTTGCTACATAGACTTAATTGTGCAAGTGCTGTTTATAGCAAAATCAATGATATGAACCACAGAGGGTAACCCTGCAAACCCAAGAGGGGCTGGGTATAAATCAAGGCAGCACCACTGGGCTATCTGTATCATCCAGGAGTGTTGTGTCTGATGGTTTAGAGCGGGGTCAGTTTTACAGAGCTGTCAAAATCTATTAGCTGTAAATATAATATTGAAAATCAACTGGCAGATTTGATCAATACCCTGAAAGACAGCAACCCAATGGTTTCCTGGCCTGTCTCAGGGTTAACATCAACACTCGCCAATCCAGACTGGCTTCCATATGTAAAGAATTTCAACTTGATTTTCGTACAAGAAACGTGAGTGAACCTGGGCCATTGCAGGTTACTGGTTTTACTCTACACTTGTGTTACCTTCCACGATGAGCAGAGCAAAAAGCTTTTTTCATCTCAGTTTGCCAGGTAAGAGTTGTTTGCTCTAAATGTGACTCCGTTTTCGCCATTTACACATCCCATTGCCCAGGGTTCGTAGAATTTTGTTAATTAATTTCTGTAATAACATCTTTGGTTTCTGTTTTACCGATGTGACCACTCAGCTCGAACAAGATCCTGATAGCGGTATCTTCAAGTACAAATACAACTCTATATTAGGGGTGGGGGCACAGAGATTGTCAAATTGCACCAAGGCAACCTTTTGATCATCTAGATTGGAGGTTTTCAGACAAGTGTATGCAATTTAATTCCTTCCCATCCTGAACATCGTTTTTGGATTCGTAAAGACAACTAGGGAGGGGCAATTTCAGTTCAGCCATGAGCTTTATGATGAGATGCTTAATGCATTTTTAATGAAATACAACCTTGTCTTTACCACAGAGGTCTGCACCTTGTAGAGCTGTTGGTCCGAACCTTCACAGGAGAGGGGCCACTAGCACAATAGATCATATCTTGTTTTTTGAAGAGCTGTTTTTCAAAGTACCTTATTTTAAGGAAACCATTGTTAGTTTGCTTAGGAGTCCTTTAACTTCAAAACCACACTGAATAGAAGAACTGATGTTGTAGTACATAGGAACAAAGCAATAATGATGCAAAGGTCAAAAGTGAATCCAACTCGCTTGCTCACTTTCCTGTTGGAGTTAAACATGGGTGCATGTTGGGAAGTCTAGATGGGATCCATCTTACTTTTGTGTCCCGAGGGCTGCGAGGGGGCCAGGCAGTCCCCCTGTATTGATTTGAATATATGTACCCCAGGGAGATGGCGGTTCCCTCCTGCATCACATTTTCACAAGTGCCCCGTAGCAATGGCAGTCCCTGGTTAGAAAATGTGAATGCCCCCGGGGCCTGGCCCACCCAGGGGGCTTGTAAAAAAGAAGCAATTTAACAAACAAATCCCGAATTTGCAACGTTATCGAGGATTTGCAGGAAAAAATGTGCTCTGGGGGCGTCCCTCTGGGACCCGAGCACCAGAGCTAAGGGGTCAGGGTGATTCTACCCTGATCTCTTGTCTTTTTTCTCACTTTTTTGTGGGACTCAGCTGAAACCGAGTCCCAGAATGCCTGCCAACATATCCTGGAAAGTGTTGGCAGCCAATCAGAGCTCGGAAGCTCTGTGCTCGAGCTTATTATTATTCACAAAATCATTGCAACCTTCGATATACAAAGTTGGACTTCATTTTGTTGGATTTCATTTTATTTCTTCTAAGCTACTGGACAGATTTACATCAAATAACCAAAAGTACAATCTGCATATCAACAGCTAGTGTTTTGCCAAATTTGGTGTAATTTCATCCAGAGGTTCGAGCTGTAGTCAAGTTCAAAGGTACTTTGGGAATTAACATGGGAAACAAAGCTTTTTTGACTCCCCCTTTTTGTCGCCACCCACTTGGTGGACAACCCTGAAACTTTCTGTGCTCAACAAGAATCACACTTTTTTTGGAAGATTTCGTGAAGATTTGTCAATGAGGCCAAAGATAAAGGCAAGTCAAAAATGCTTTTTCTATGGAAACATGGCCCTGATATATATATATATATATATATATATATATATATATATTCACTGAAAAACTGAAAAAAACAAAGGTTACAGGAACTTTATATTAAGGCCCAGATGTCACTCAGACAAAACCATAGGAATTCAGCAGTTAGAGTTACCAAATCTAACTATAACTTATGCCCCTGCAATGCACTGCTTATGAATTCACCTATTTTATTTCTCATGACATGGTCAGTGATATCACTGATGACATCACTGATGACATCATCCACCTAAGAACTCACACCCCCACTCACCTTCCCATACAACTTCTAACACACCCACTCATACAACCACTCACATACCCATTCTCAGTCCCATACAAGTAATCAGACACCCACTCACTCATTCTTACAGGAATTCACACACACATTCACTCACTCACTGCCTATAATGTCCCATCACCCTCTGTTTCTTTCAGTGAATTTCTAAGGATTTTTAATGGTATTTCATAACTATAACATCCCTGTAACCGTTGTTTTTATAGTGAATGTCTTTTACATTTTTTTGCTAACTGTAACCTTTGAGAATGGGTGTGTGAGTGGCTGTATAGGTCGGTGAGTGATTGTGGGAGTGGCTATAAGGGTCTGTGGCTGGGTGTGCGAGTGGCTGTATGGGTCTTTGAAGGGGTGTGTCAGTGCTTTTGTGGCTGTGTGAGTGGCCATATGGGTCTGTGAGTGGATGTGTGAATGGCTGTATGGATCTGTTAGTGGATGTGTGAGTGTCTGTATGAGTGGGAATATGAGAAGTTTTGAGGGTGTGTGAGTGGGTTTGTAAGTCAATGAATGGGTGTGTGACTGGCTGTATGGGTTTGTGAGTGCATGTTTGAGTGGCTTTGTAAGTGTGTGAGTAGGTTTGTTTGTGGCTGTGTAGGTGTGTGAGTGGGTTTGTGAGTGGCTGTATGGGTGTGTGAGTGTGTTTGTGTGTATAAAGTGCTTAGCCCTCCTTGCCTGGGCACAAAACGCTTTATGGATGGTCCAGTAAGTCAATATTCAATTTGCTGTGCATAGCCGGTACAAATGTGGGTTTAAGGAAGTCCGCAATGAACATTCCCAGCTGAGGAAAATCGCCCTCCGACCCCAAAAGAACAATGTACACAAAGCACAGTTCTTGAGCATAGATTTACCCAGGCCCTCCCTCCTCTGCTGCCAATGAACATTTGAGGCATTTTTTTTCTGAGTAAGTAAACCTGCTTGGGACTGATAATGTGATGCAGCTCAATTTAATGTATTTTTTTTATTCGCAAATTTGTCGCAAAATGTTGTGTTACATAAATTCCGGTACTGCAGCTATCCACAGGTTCACTATGATTTTCTGAAAGTGTGGAAAACGTATTCTAATTAATGTTTGAGGTCAATAGTTTACTAATATATTGTAGAAATGGATATTTTTTTATGTAAGTTTATTGTTGAACACTTTTATTCCTTTTCCTATATTCATGATGATGCCGGCATTCATAATGACGCCAGCATTCACAAATATCATAAGACTACATAAAAAGGGATTTAATTGGGCAATACACTTTTCATTTTTCTACAAAGGAAATCCCCAACCAGTTTTTTTCTTTTTCAGTGGAGAGATTGGAAGCATCTTTTGAACTCTGTGGGATTTTCCTATACTGAAAGGACATTTTCAGTTTTATTTTTGTTTTATTTTCAAACATTAAATGACATCTGTTGGCAGTGAACAGCAGAAGCTACACACTAAAGATGACAATTCTTCTGATGAGGAACTCCTAGCAAAGCAGTAATCCATTACCTTGGATTGTTTTACTATCCTTTCTCTGGAAGGAAACCTGTGGCCAAGTAAAGTGCTCATTGTGTGAGAAGACTCTGTCCACGGTGGAATGCAAAAAGAACTTGTGTGGGACTACAAGTATGCTGACCCACCTGAAGACATACAACTGCAAGCACTTGGCTAGAAAGCAGAGGGAACATCATGCAGGACAACCAGCTACTTCAACTGCAGCACCAGATGAGCCAGGAGAGCAATTTCCCACCAAAGTAGAGAAACATCTTACAGAGAAGTCTCCAGAGCTGAAAAAAATTAGGACATTTGGGTTGGACTGCAAAAAGTCCTCACAGTGGGGTAACAATCGTTTGCTGCAGTTCTAGAAGCAGCAAAGAATCACAATTGTTATTTCTTTCTTTTTTTTTGCGTACATAACATTTGGTACCTCATTTTTGAGTTTCTTGAGTTAATATTTTTTTCCAGTTGCAATTTTATTTGTTAAAAAAACTAAATAAAATAAAAAATGGTAAAAAACTAAAACAAAAGTTCAGAAAAATAAGAAAAGAAAGGTTCTCATTAGAACCACCTCTCTAAAAAAAGATAAACTGTGTGTGTGTGTGTATATAGGAAATAGTATGATTGAGTGAGTTTGTGTAAAAGTGAGTATGTTTGTGCATGCATGAGTGAGTAAGTGGATGTGCAAATGTTTGAGTGAGTGGGTTTGAAGGTGAGTGATTGGGTATGGCAGTGCACACAAGTGGTCTTCAATGAATGTGTGAGTTTTTGTTTGGGTGGACCAGTGGGTACTTAAGAGATTGTACTGGTGAGTGAGTGGTTGTGCAATTCTGTGTATGTGTGTATGTGTGAGAGAGTGTGTGAGTGGCAGTATCGGTGAGCAACTGTGTGGGTGAGTGGCTGTATGAGTGAGTGACTGTGTGTGTGGCTGTATGAGTGAGTGATTGGGGGTGTGAGCAGTTGTATGAGTCAGATACTGGGTGTGTGAGTGCCTGAAAGGGAGACTGAGTGGCTGTGCTAGTGGCTATATATGTGAGTAGCTAGGTGGGTGAGTGACTGTGTGAGTAGCTGTATGGGTGAGTGAGTGGGTGTGTGAGTGGCTGTATCAGTGATTGAGTGGCTGTGTGATCGGCTGTATGAATAAGTAACTGGGGGTGTGAGCGATTCAATGAGATACTGGTTGTGTGAGTGCTTGTCTGTGTGACTGAGTGGCTTTGTAAGTGGCTGTATGAGTGAGTGAGTGGCTGTGTGTGTGGTTGTATAAGTGATTGAGTGACTATGAGGGAGTGAGTGACTGTGTAAGTGGCTGTATGAGTAAGTTACTGTGTGAATGACGGAGCAATTCAGTGGGTATGTAAGTGACTATATGGCTGAGTGAGTGGGTGTGTGTGTGGCTGGATGGGTAAGTGAGTGTTTGTGTGATTGGCTGTACGGATGAGTAAGACGGTACACTTGTCTGTATGGGTATGTCAGTGGGTGCATGAGTTGCTGTATAGGTGAGTGAATGTGTATTTGAGTAGATGTGTGAGTGTCTATATGGGTGATTGAGTGTGTGTGTGTAAGCAGCTGTATGGGAAATGAGTGGCTTTGTCAGTGTAGGCATCAGTGTATGCATGGGTGTGTCAGTGTCTACATCAGTGTGTGCTTGGGTATGTTGTTGTATGCATGAGAGTGTGTCTGGATGTGTCAATGTATGCATCACTGTGTACCTGAGTGTGTCAGTATATGGTTAAGTGTCTTTCTAGATTTGTTAATGTATGCACCTGAGTGTCCCTGAGTGTGTTAGTGTATGCACAAGTATCTCTCTGGGTCTGTCAGAGTCTGCATTAGTGTGTGCCTGCATGTGTTAGTGTATGGATCAGTGTGTAGCAGGGTGTGTTAGTGCATGCATAACTGTGTGCCTGAGTGTCTTAGTGTAATGAAGAGTATTAGCCCCATTCTGTCAGTGTATGCATCAGTTTATGGCTGCCTGTGTTAGTGTAAAAATTAGTCTATGCCCGGGTGTGTTAGTCTATACATGAGTGTGTGCTAATGTATGTATTATTGTGTGCCTGAGTATGTGAGTGTATGCAAGAGCATCTGTATAGGTGTGCCTGTGTCTTTATCAGTGTATGAATGAGCGTTTGAGTGTCTGTATTTGTAAGCGACTGACTGTGGTGAATGTGAGGGTGCATGATCGAGTTTATGGGGGAGTGAATTGGTGTGTGAGTATCTATATGGGTGAGTAAATGGGTGTGTGGCAGTCTGTAACAGTGAGTAAGTGGTTCTGTGAGTGCCTCTATGGCTGAGTGAGTGACAGAGTCCATGCCTGTATGTAGAACTGTGTAAGTATGATAGTGGTTGAATACGTGAGTGGCTGGCTGTGTTAGTAGCTGCATAGGTAAGTAAGTGAGTGTATAAGGGACTGTTTAAAGAAGTGAGTTGATGTCTTTCTAGCTGTATGGATCAATGATTGTGTGTATCAGTAGGTGCATTGGAGAGTGACTGAATGTGTTAGTGATTGTATTCATGAGTGAGTGAGTGGTTGTTTGAGTGACTGTGTGTGTGAGTAAATGCATGTGTTAGTAGGTGTATGAATGAGTCAGTGGATGTGTGAGAATCTGTTTTGGTAAGTGAGTGCCTAAGGTTGTGGTTGTGTTGATAAGTGACTCAGGCCCATATTTATACTTTTCTAGCACAGCATTTGTGCCACTTTTTGATGCAAAAACGGCACAAACATACAAATTACAATTGTATTTTGCAAGTTTGTGCCATTTTCGCATCACAAAATGACGCCAATGCAGCACTAAAAAAGTATATATATGGGCCTCAATGTCTTACTGACTGTGTCATGAGTGAGTGAGTGTATGACAGGCTCAATCAGTATGAGTCTGGATGTCTAAGTGGCTCTATGAGACTCTACCTTGTTGTATACCTTGACAGAGTTAGCTTGTATAACTAATCAGAAAGAAGTAATTAGAAGATTACTTTCCTCCAACAGATGGTGCCATTCATCTGTTAAAAAAAAGAACAGAAATATAGTTTCTGCAATGCATTAGGTCATTCTATAAAGAAAACAGTATGCATTTATTATGCTGTAATAGTATGTCACATTATAGTAATGCATTTCCTTGTCACTTTTTACTGTTCTCAGCTTCTGTACTTGAACACCATAAAGAATGTACGGTATACAATTTCATCCTTGAACAGTGAGGAACAAATAATCAAAAAGATTGTAAAAAAATAAACAATTCTAAATTTAGCACCTATGCCTACTCCTTTCTTTTTCTAAATTACATTTTGGTGCCTTTTCCATCATTTACCAATAAAATTGCATCTGGTGACAGTGAGGATCATTTGCAACACACTGTTGAACACAATTCTTTGGAAAAGCAACCGCCAGGCAAAGCATCAATAAATTGCCTGGGAGTCTTTCACTAGCCCCTCCAGGAAAAGGTAAGTAGTTGATAAGCATGTAAAGTGCTCTTTGTGCTTGAAGACCTTCTCCATGGATATCTGAAACAAATACTTGTGTGGCACTACAAGTATGTTAACACATCTGAAGAGGTATAACTCCAACCAGTGTTGAGAAAGAACACACATCTAATTTAGTATCACATTTACAAAATTTCAAAAACAGAACAGTGCACATTACCTATGTATATCACATTATAATGAAACATTTTATTTTCCCTTTTTCTGTTCTCAGCTTTTATACTTGATCATTTTTGTATTATTATAACAGGTACAACAGTACTAATAGATATGAAGGACACTTGTATTTTGGAGACATAAGGTAAGAATTATGGGGTCTGAAAGGCAGATTTTGTTTCAGTTTAAGGTTGCTGTGATTGCATTGTGTACATCCAGTTTCACTCCTTAATTAGACAGTGTAGTGTCCAGAAGTTATATTAACTACTTTGTGAAAGATGAAAGGGCACTTGTGTTTTGAGACTTTTTGAAGTTACACCCCTGGTAGGCTGAATGATGTCTTAAGCACTGATGAGCCACATAGAAAAAAAACATTGGTTGAAGAAACAAAAGGTAAGAATTTCATAGTTTGAAAGGCAGTTTTTGTTTGAACTTAAGAGTGCTGTCCTTGCATTCCGTTCATTCAGTTTGACTTTTTAAATAGACAGTGTAGTGTCCAGATGTTATATTAACATGAAGGATAATAGCTAAAGTAATACAAGTTCCTCCAGAAATTGATATTTGTCCATCTTTGAAGTTTCTAATTGGGTTTCCAACTTAGATCCAACAGCTGTGTATCATTGAAACATTGGTATAAAGTACTTTCCAGTTCTTTGTGGATGTAACATAAGACATAACATCTGATCTACAATTTGAGCAGGTCATATTTTGGTTTGCATTTTTAATCAATCTGTCTAAAGGGGGAGTTTTACAATTGGGTAGTGTTAAGTACAGAAATCGCTCAGAATTTATTTGAGTTACGGATGTAAAAGAGCAATCTTCACAGTCATGGTTCCATTTGTAACTCAGTTTAAATAACTCATCAATATGTACTTCTTCTTCTTCTAGTACTCAGGGATGACCATTATAAATTCTTGTGTACCTTGATGACTGTTGAGAGTGAACACTATAGATCCACTACATGTATCTACAAGGTCTCAAATGCTTGAAGCAGAATGTATTAGAGTCCTACCACTGAGTAAACATTGGAGCAAATGATACAGTACAGAAAGAAATCTGCTATCTGGTTTTTGTTGAATTCCATTTACAAAGTGGGGTAAATGAAACAGTACATTGGGAACAACATTTGCATAACTGATGACACCTGAACTGTTTTCCAACTGGTAACCTACAACAGTTCCCTCATTTTCCACTTTGTTCTTCTTAACGCTTTCTAGCTTGTCCTTGTTTTCCTTCTTATCTTGAATATATGTTGACTCTTTTGTAAGCTTCCGCTTCTGAGAGATCATCTGTTTCTCATACGTAGGATATTAACCTAAATTTGGAGCGTATAGACTTCTTAACTGATTGTACACAGCTCAATCAAATACAAATCGTACAATGTTCTTACTCAAGATAATAATACATATGAAATACCTTCTTTAAATACAGTGCTTCCACTATTAATAAAAGCTGTGTCTACATTAAAACCTTGAGATTTATGGATATTTAGAGCATATGCTAGAGACTCTGAAAACTGTTGCCGGCTCACATATAAGTCCTTTACAAGCAAAAAATGTACATTATATTGGCCAATCTGTTTCACACCATCAATCTGATCAAACATTGAGCCTCATCCTTATTTGGAAAATTAATTAAATCAACAACTTTACCTGTTGCACTAACCCTTCATCAACATTTATATTACGCCACAAAATTACTCGACAGTTTTTGCACATGGGTAAACACTTTTCTAATCCCACAGTCCTAGATACAGACTTCTCCAAAGAATCAAATTTAGCTTATTGTTACTCAAGTAGCAGCATTGTCACTCTCTGGTGTTTTATTTTATAGATGTCTGTAATTTCCAAAATATCTTTTTTCTCACATTTCATTAATTGTTTATTAAAGTTGGAGCACTGAAGTGTAGGCATTAAACAGACTCTAGGTTTCTCTTCTTCAATGAAATTGTACATTAGTTGTGCTGCTGTGTTGTTAGATGAAATAGTTTCTTGATAAGTCAACTTTTTAAACACATTTTCCCTCCTTTGTCGGAACTACTCAAATGTCCTTCAGAATATTTGCATATTCCATAGCAGATGCTTAATGAATATTCTACTCTAGTTTCTTGTATTGAAAGTTTAACCAAATATTTATATTGCAAATTATTCCCAAATAATTTTGTGTTTCATTATTGAGAAGTGTCTTGAAAACAGGCTGTCCTTTCATGGGGGTAAGTTGCAGTAGGTCAGAAAGACAATTAAATGCTTTCTTTCAAACAGCACATCATACTCTGTATTTACAATCTGCTGCATTCTTAAGTGTGCCAATGTAAGCATTACGTTTGAAACCATGCTCACCTCATCGATGAGTAAAAGCATCAGTTTCTTCAATAGTCTTGACACCTCATAACAAGCTTCACCAGATTACTTCTGGTATTCTAGTTAATTGTCTTGTTCAACAGGTAGTATAAGTAGTCAATGTACAGTATTTCCTTTAATGTTGTGTTCAGCCAATCCAAGTGGTGATGTTGCTACACATGATAAATTTGATTCTGTAGTCGTCTGTAGATCAGACGTGAGAACTTTAATTAGAACGCTTTTCCCACTGATGTATAAAAGTGTTGGCTTAAACAAAGAAAATTTACATTCTTTCTTCTTGTGCAGAAATCAATGGTCTCTTTTATCCTTTATTTCTTTCTGCTCATTGTTCAGTTGTGTAACTAAGTTTTCAAAACAAACACTTTCCTCTCTTGTTTCCAGCATAGCAATCTACATCTCATACGTGGCTATGGCAGCTTCATTTTAATTCACTGGTTGTCCAAGAGGATCTTGACTCAGTGCTACAGAACTTTGGCTGCATTGTGAGCTCTCCTTAGCTATCTCAGCCACAATGGTTTCTTCCTGTTCAATCTCATTTTTCATCATTTTAAGTAGTTTGGAAAGAATGAACACTGAATTCTGTCTTTCGCAGCGTTGAAAGAGTCTTCATAGTAGTCAAAGTCTCCAAGTAATTCTGATTCAGTACAACAAGGCTTGAACAGTTGTAGAATTGCCAAGTAAAAAAACTATTTTCTTTTAGGAGTTTGGCAACTAAGTGTTCTGTGGTTAATTAGATTTCCTTTGGTATGTCTCACCAAACAAACATCACATCCAATTACAACATATTTCCCCTCTTCTTTGTTTTCCGGTACATTGCTTCTATATCTGTAGTGTTGAAGTACTTCAGAAAGACACATGTTTTCTAGATGTTGACTCCTTCTTGGATAGTATGTGTCCAACATATTTGATTTCACAATGTCTATACTTTCTGGATCCAACTCTGCTAGATACTGAATTTCCGGGAAAGACAACAACACTCTACGCTGCATGCTTGCAAGGCCTACACATACCCATACTAACTATTCCCTTGACTTCGAGAACAAACTAGCCAAACACAACTGATTTGAGCACTCACAGAACCCTATCTCTCTGTCTTCTCTGATTTTGTATTATATAAATTCACATAACAAGCAACAGCAATGGAGTTGTCTTCAACACACTGTATATCCATGTTCACTTTACACATTTTCATAATGACTGGATTATTGTCATTAATACACTTGGAGGCATCTGTTCTTCTCAGGTTGTGTGTGTTTTTGGTGATTTTTTTTAGCAGTGTATGATGGACCGCAGATAAATAGCTGTTTGCTGTTCCTTGTGAAATGACGGGTTGAGGGAATCCAAAATGGCATTGTTGAAAATTACCCTTTTTGCAGGGTTATCACCAAACTTTTTGCCTCTTACCCCTTATGTTTCCCTGTGTGCTGCATTTCACTTTTGCTGGCTTTAGGACTCTGGGCACTTTACCACTGCATCCCAATGCTAAAGTGCAAGTGCTGTCTGTCTAAATTGTATTGGTGTTTGATTTATCCATGTTTGTCATATTTAATTTATCAGTAAGTCCCTAATATAGTGTGCCATAGGTGCCCAGGGCCTGTAAATCAAATGCTACTAGTGGGCCTGCAGCAATGATTGTGCCACCCACATGAGTAGCCCTATAAACATGTCTCAGACATGCCCACTCCAGTGTCTGTGTGTGCAGATTTTAACTGCCAGTTTGACCTGGCAAAAGCACCCACTTGCCATGCCCAAAATTTCCCTTTCACTACATGTAAGTCTCCCCTAAGGTAGGTCAAGGCAGCCCATTGGTCAGGGTGCAGTATATTTAAAAGGTAAGACATGTACTGATGTGTTTTGCATGTCCTAATAGTGACATCTGTGTTTCACTATTGCAAGGCCTATCTTTCCCATAGGATAACATTGGGATTGCCTTGAAAAATATTTGATGTGCAATTTCCCATTGGGAGCAGATGGAGATCTGGAGTTTGGGGTCTCCGAACTCACAATTTAAACATACATCCTTTAGTGCAGTTGGTTTTTAAATTGTAAGTTTGAAAATGCCCTTTTTTTTGTGAAGTGGGCATTTTCTTCTTTAACCATTCTGTGCCCCTGGCTATCTGTGGAATACACATCTGCATCAGGACGGCAGTTGTACTGGTTGTGAATTCACCCTAGACAGTCACATAAAGGGAGCTGAGGGGTTCCTGGGCTAGAGTGGTGGGAGGAGCTGACACTTGCACCTAAATAGGGCTGTGCCTGTCCTTCCACAAATCAGTCTCCAACCACCTGGAGTGTGTCCTGGGCCAGGGCAGGAAAAGGCAGGGTCTTGTGCACTACAAAGACATTTATTTGAAGTTTTCCAACTTCAAAGGCAGAAATGGGCATAAGTACTGGACCTCTGACCCCACAAAGTTAGAACACTTCTGGACTGAGGACATTCTGCCAGGAAGAAGAGCTAGATGCCAAAGGAGGGACTGCCACTCTGCCTGTTGCTTTGTTGTGCTGGCCTGCTGCTTGCTGCTTCTGTCCTGGGATGAAAGGAATGGACTTTGCTTTCAACATCCTGTTTTCCAAGGTTCTCCAAGGGCTTGAAATGAGCTTGCCTCCTGTTGACAAGTCTTAGGGACAATCAAGGACTTCATCGGCCAGTGCGTGGGCTCTTCTGCTGAGAGATCTGACTTGCCAAGTGGTGCCAACTCCAGTCCCTGGGCCCTTGGAAGTGTAAGCTGTTGACCTGAAAGAGGAAATCCACACACTGACGCACTTTGGCAGAAAAATTGACACACCTGTCCTGCAGCTGGGGACTCAACGCAGCGTCTGTCTCCTGTCTGCAGAATCAATGCAGCACCTGTTTCACTGTGTCTCCATCAACACAGTGCGTTTTGATATTCCACAGATCATTCCCGGGTAGGCAATTTGTCATCGACCCCTCACCGCAGTAAGGAACCAAAACTGTGCGTCTGGAAACCAATGCATTGCCTTTCCTAAAAGGAAACAATCAAAGCATCACCTCCTGCGAAGAAAGAATTGATGCATGTTAGAAATGGAGTTTCTAGTTGGCAGCCATTTACACCCTGTCCAGGTAGGGACCCTCACTCAAGTCAAGGTAAAGGAGTCACACTCCTAAGATAACCCCTGCTTGCCCCCTTGTTAGCTTGGCACGAGCAGTTAGGCTTATCTCGGATTGAATTTGTGTTTGTACCCACACACACAGTAACACAGTGAAAACATTACAAATGGACACCACACAAGTTTAGAAAAATAAGCAATATTTATTTAAGTAAACCAAGACCAAAACGACAAAAATCCAACTTACACTAACAAATATATGATTGAGTAAATCCCCAATAAAGCATTTAGAAACACAATAGCTCCAGAAGGGGCTACCATAATGTCGTTGACGGAGCCATTTCCAACAGTCCAATGCTACTTGCAAGGGAGTGCGGCACCAGTCACAGATTCGCTCAGACCCCAGGTACAGTATCTTTGAAAATTATGAAACAAAGACATTGCACAGAGTCGGGGAAGTGAGGCGTCGCTGGAGCTGGTGCAGCATCGGTTCCGTACTGCTACCGGGGAGGTAAGGCATCAATCCCTAACTGCCAGGCAGAGGAGGTGAGGCATCGGTTCCTTATGGTTGTACCTTTCTGGGTCACGGTCACACCACGGAGCCACAGGCGTTGCGGTTGAGTCAGTTGTCACCGACGTCGTTAACACAGCACTCAGACTCACGATGTTTGAGGACTTCAGAGGTGCTGCAGCGGCTTTGGACCAGCAGCACCAGGTCTTTGATATTGGTTGTGGAAGTTGCACTTCAGCAGGGACCACAGCTTTGGATGCAGGCAGCGACTCGGAGTCGGGCAGCATCGCCGGTTCTGGAGTCGGCCGGAGTCGATGTGCCTGGTTCTTCTTGTTTTAGGCCAGCAGAGCCCAGGAACCAGCGTGAGCACCACCTGGTGAGTCAGGGCCCTCAGCTGAAAATCCAAATTTGCATATCTAGATGCTTGAATACTTCGCAATGAATCACAAATGTGCACGCCAACAGGAATTTTGTGATTGATTGGCCACAACCTGAGCAGAAAGTTGCAGCTGCCATTTTAAGTTGCGGGACATGGCACCTGGGGCTGAAGAAATGAAAAAAAGTGGTATAAGGGGTCAGGGTGGAGGTACCCTTACCCCATTGGTGTGATATAGGGGTGTTTGTGGGGCACCTATTGCACAGAAAACATTAAAAAACATGTTTTTTCCCCACCTGCAAAATTTGTAAGTGCATCACAACACTCAGCGCATCCCCGTGTAACTTTGAAACATATTTACAAATATCGCTGAGAACAAAAAATATAATTCACACACTCACACAGACACTAATTCTCTCACTTACAGATGAACCCACATCTTCTCACAGACCCACTCACACTTTCAAGCATCCACTCACAGACCCACATAGAGACTCATGCACCCACTCACAGACCCATTCAGGCACTCACGCACCCACTCAGAGACCCACTGAAGCACTCATGCACCCACTCAGACACTCCTGCACCAACTCACAGACACACTTAGAGATCCATGCACTTACTCACAGACCCACTCAGACACGCATGCGCCCACTCACAGACCCCCTACGGCTCTCATGCATCCACTCACAGACCCACTATGGCACTCATGCACCCACTCACAGACCTACTCAGACACTCAAGCACCTACTCACAGACCCACTCAGATACTCATAAACCCACTCACAGACTCACTGAGTCACTCATGCAGCCACTCACAGACCCACTCAGATACTCATACACCCACTCACAGATCCACTTAAAGACTCATGCAGCCAATCAGAGACCCACTCAGTCACTCATGTACCAATTCGCAGACCCACTCAGGCACTCAAGCTCCCACTCACTCATATACTCAGAGACTCATGCATTCAGTAGAAGTTCCAGTCAGGCACACATGCTCCCACTCACTCTCCCACTCAGAGACTTATCCATCCAGACACAGACCCTTGCAGCCACTCATGCACCCACTCACAGGCCCACTAAGACACTCATGCACCCAGTCACAGACCCAGTGAGACACTCATGCAGCCACTCACAGACCCACACAGACACTTAAACACCTAGTGATAGAGCTACTCACACTCTGACACCCACTCACATATCTACTCAAGATTTCATGTACATACATGAAGGCTCAGTTACAAAGTCATGCATCCACTCAGAGACTTATGTAGACAGTGATCCACGCAGTGTGATGCACAGAATCACTTTAACAATTTTAATTGTGCTGGTGTCTATTGAATGTCTGCTTTAGTTTTGCGTATTCGTGAATTTTGAAAATAACAAAGAGATTTTAAAAGAAAACAGGTTTTTGGGAATTAGGGTGGCTTGGAAAAGAGCCTTTGGATTTTCCTTAAAATCTCAAAACTACTGAATGGATTTACACCAAATAACAAAAAACATGCTTTCTGGACCAAAAGCTACCTTTCTGCCAAATTTGGTGTAATTCCGTCCAGTGGTTCAGGCTCTAGTTGTGTCTACATTCTGGATGGAAATTAGAATATGAAGCACACTTTTTTTGACCCCCCCTTTTTTCTCAGCCCCCACTTGATGGATCACCCCAAATCTTTCTATGCACAACAAGACTCAACGTGACACTTTTTGTTGAAAATGTCATGAAGATTTGTTAAACGGCGCCAAAGATATAGCGAAGTCAATATAACTTTTCCTATGGAAGCAAGGTTGTAACTATAACTACCAACTGGTGTCAAGCACCAAAAAGTCTCCAGGTCAACTGAATACTTTTTTGAGCCGGCGGTCAAGTTAGGGTTGAGCCCAATTAGGGAAATTCACCACAATTTATAAGAGCAAATGTCTCTGCCTGGCAGTATGTGGGACAGTTCTGGGGGATATGCAAACTCTGATTGTTTACAAAAATTGTAAAATTAATTTTGAACTTTTGCACAGACTTTTGGCAGTTCCACAGAGCTGTTCTGTTTGCCATGAAGAATTGAGATTATCTTACACAGAGGATATAATTAAGTTCCATCCATTATTATTATGGGTTTCAATCTGGGTCAAACCAGAGGCGAGTCTGAGAAGTTCGATACCGCAACATTGTGTACTTTTAGATATGGGGTAAACATCCCCTAACTTTAGCACATTAAGAACACTTTTTGTGCGCAGGATGCCCTGGAGTTTTTTATTTAGTCCAGACTCTAATAACAGTTCCACTAGACAAACCAAGAAGCAGTTATTTCTGAAGTACTGTGGTAATATAAGAACCTAGCAAGAATTGATTAAGACCTCCGTGTTTGGTGACGCAGTTGGTGGGTACTTCAGGGCCCAGAAGTTAAGGTACCAGGAGGCACAAGCAGTTCTTCAGGGGAAGAGTGATTGCTACCTGAGGTGCTACAAAGTGCTGTATGGAACTCCATTTTTGGTACCACTGTTGGATAATTCAGGGTCAAGAAGCATATGCACCAGAAGGCGGTTGCAGATCTTCAGGGGAGGGGCAATTGCCACTTGAGGCACTACAAAGCACTGTGCTCACTCCGGCTACACAGAACAGACGTGGGCTATGCCCGGGCCAAGGGCTGGCTCATCTTGCACCCATCATTGACCAGAGGAGGCTGGGCCAGACCCCCTTTCTTGGCTTTAGCTTCTACGAGCCAGATGGCAGTTATTTGCAGTTGACCACCACTGATGACCTGAGGTGATATCTGTGTTTAGGTTTTAGCTGTAACCCCGTCACTCTCTTGAGCTTTGCACATATTTTCTGATTGACTTGGGCATGACGAAGGAACTGTCTGAAGATCTAACTGAGACCCTCTCAGCCCAGTTTGTACTCTAAAAAGCCAGGGGTTAAAAGAGCAAATTAGTTAGCCCACTAAAACCAAGAATACTACTTTAGATGGGTTCATTGAATTTCTACCTTGTCAGAGTTGGGTGATAATTATTGACCTAATAAATCTAAACTACCCTTCTTATGCACTTCAACATCAGCAAATGAATGTTCTATCAATCATAATGTAGCCTCAAGTAAGCCTACTGAGTTACCCACTAATAATCATATTTTGGAGGGCCGGGATGGCCCTCCCGGTGAGCCTTTTCCAGCTCCTGCCAGTCCTGCCACCAAGGTTGAGCTGCTGAGCTGGAACATTGCTGGGATGGCACCAAAAGTTCAGTCAAGGAACTGGGCTTATTTTATATCTGCTTTTGATATTGTTATTTTTCAGTAGACCAGGGCCGATAGGGGTTTGTTTTGTGACAGCTACAGTTGTTTCCCTATTCCTGCTACTCTTTTAGCAATGGGTAGGGCCCGGGCTGGGCTAGCTGTGTGGTTCAAGATCACTCTTGATTTTTCTATCTTGCCCATCACTCCAATAACAGGCTGATTCAGGCATTTACTATTTGGTGGTTCAATTTTCCGAGTTCTGTCTTGATTCAACAGGCAGTGTAGGGAGGCCCATAGGAGTCCCCTTCGTGCCTTAAGTGCAGTCCCTAGGGATAGGGTGGTTATTGCCTGAAATAGGATTCAATATGTCGGCCCTCACCAAGAAATTGCTCAAACTGAGGGACAAGGCTTGGACCTCATTGGTCAGTTCCTGCAGGACCAGAAATTCTGGCTCATTTTGAAATAATGTCAATAACAGTAAAATCTGATGGCAACCAGGTTGGATCTAACATCATCCTCAACTCCTGAGTTGAGCCTTTCAGCCAAATGTATCACTCAGCTGATCTTGATGGCAAGGGAGCCATCTCCATTTTGTCTACATATCCACTGGTTATTGAGTTTGCTATTGATGAAGTTGGGGTGGGAATCTGTGAGAGCCCTAAGTCCAAAGCACTGGGCCCTGATGGGGTTTGTATGGACTTATGCAAATTGGAGTTAGATCTTCAGGCACCTAGTACTACCTGCTTTGCAAATGTAGCATGCAAGGAAGGTATTCTCAAGTATTTATGCTCATTCATTATCGTGCCTATATTTAAAAAAGGCAACACGGTTTCTCTCAGTTACTATAGGCTGATTTGTCTCATTGATTCTGCTGTTAAAGTTATTGGCAGAGTGGTCCTTGACAGAATTATGTCCTGGTCTACTAAGAACCATATAATTACCTATGTTCAATATGGTTTCAAGACGGGCCAGAACACGCCAAAGCTGTGCCTCAACCTACACTCACTAATCAGTAAATATACTCTTGCAAAAAAAGCCATATTTATATAGCTTTTATAGACCTGGCCTGTGCATTTGATAGCATGGTTAGTTCAAAACCTTGGGAGGTACACAAAGCTAAAGGGCTGGATCATGACCTGGTGTCCTTTTTAAGAGATCTCCACACAGATTTAAATGCTACCTTTAGATTCAGGCCCAACTGCAAATGTAGTGAGAAATTTGGCCTGGGCCAGGGTGTCCTGCAAGACTGTATTTTAGCATCAACTTCACTCTTATTTTATATTAATGATTATGATTTTAATTTATGTCAAGGGAAAGGACGTGCCAGTTGTAGGAGGGCAGAGTATCCCCATCCTCAACTATGCTGACAATGCTGTTCTAATGTCCATAATCTCTAACGGTCACCAGTTACTTTTAGATCTTTTTGTAAATTTTATAGAGGACTTAGACCCGGCCATGACCTGAGCTAAGTCCTTTCTTATGGCTTTTGGTTGTAAAAATATGAAGTTGCGAACTCTTCTTTTGCAGGGGGTTCCCATTTCTAGAGTGCATGAATTCTCATACCTGGGGATTACATTTGAATCCCAGGGGACTTGGGGACATTTGACTCCCAGGGCCTTGGGGCCCATGCTTAAGACAGAGGAGGCTCAAGTTTTGTGCTTCAGTTGGTTTTTTTTCAGCATCGCTTCTAAACGAGGCAAGAAGCCCATAGTATCCACTTTGGAGATCTGTAAACAGAAGTGTTTTCCCCTACCTAACTCATGGGGCTAACCTTTGGGGCTATAAGGAAACCAGGTTCCTGCAGGGTGAGAAGAACAGAGTGTGCAGATGAATCCTTGGCATTTCAAGAGGTTTTTCTATGTACTCTTTACAGGAGGAGCTTTGTATACCCCATGTAGTGGATGAGATCAGTTTAGCACCAATGATGTTATAATGCCCTCTTTGGGAAAACCACGAATAAGAAGATTATATTAGATTGTTTGCCATGTGACAGAGGCCTCTGTTTACCATGGTTTTCATACAATAAGGACACTTTCATTAAGTTAGGCAGACCTGATTTACGACACCAGCCTGCCAACATTTTAAGTTGTGACAAAACCTGGGTCAAGACTGAAATAGTGGAGCTCAAGAAGGGTGACTGAGAACTACTGAAGCTGAAGTCAGTGGCCAAAAAGGATACGATGGTTCAAACTACAACAGGGCTGGAACCGTATTTGGAGTGGGGTCTAAACTGACAAGATTCTACTGAAAAGATTCACTCTGGATCTGATAAGGCGTCAGCTCTCATTTCCCCCAGGTGAGTAGATCCCAATTTTATCCTGATATGGCCCTGTGATTATTACACACATATTATTGCAAACTCTGACACATTTTTAGGGTCGAGAGCGCAAGCACTCTAGCCTGCTGTCATCTCTCTTTGGTCTTTTAACCAAGCCCACTGCACGCCCATCAGTTTCATTGGTTCATGGGCTTGCTTTTTATAAATCACTTGCTTTCATTTGTGAAAGGCATGCATACGTCATGCCTTTTCCGTTATTTAGCTCTCCTTGAGCGCACCGACCAACTACTGAAAACATACAAGGCTCCATGTTTTCTGTATGGCTTCTGGAGTACTTTAAAAAAAAAATCCTATGCAGCATGATCTTGCTGGGCAGTTATTGAGCGCTCTGAATAACATTGACCCTGTTACAAGGATAATTGCACTTTTGCCAATATGTTTGATGGCGAGCAAACTTCTGTTTCCTTTTGTGTATTCCTTCATGCTCATGGAGTGGGGCTTTAGATCGGCTCCCTTTTGTAAAACTGTATTACTTTTCATTTTCATTATATAAAAGTCCGGTTAGGACTTTACAAAGCTAATCGCTCTAAGTTGAGCAAATGCGAGACCCATTGCATTGCAAATTCTTGTTGTTTTTATGCTGTGGCTCTCTTATTTTAACAAAGGCGTCCTTCTTTGGATGTCTGCACACGTGTGCCACATTAATTATCCTTGCCCCAGTAGGTGTTTGTACTTTACATTTTGTATTAGCCAGGATGTTCTTCTTAACATGAGATTTGTTTTACTATTTTATTTTGCACCTTGCACTTTGTTTGATCACCTCGGCTCTCAGGCTTTGCCCTGCAGTGCAGCAGGACGTTACTGGATGCTGTTATGTGATTTTGAATGTCCTCTTGTTTTTTAATATTTTCATATGTTTGTATGTGTATGTGCTTTGATGATTCTGTACTTACGAATCCAAAAAAGAAAGACAGATTAGGACCTCAGTAAGAGCCCATGCTTTAATTTCGCTCCCAGCTAATATGGAATCCTATCTTCCTTTTGTGGATAATCCACACATTGACACATTTTGAACTGAATATGGTGCATTTTTGTGTGTTCTTTTTGCGGGTTTTTACCCCTGGAACTCTCACGCTATCCTCGTGCTTCACAGTCAAACCAAATCACATTGCACTTTATATTATTTTGTATATTCTATGTGGTGCCTACGAAGAGGTTTTTGTGAATAATCCTTGGTGTTTTAAACTTGGGACAATGTCGACCGGCGTTTGTCTTATTGCAAAACTCGCCTGCTATAATATATACAGGGATGTGCTATATATTATTCAGAGTGCACTTACAATTAGGAAATGTACACATTATTTGGTTGCACCTTTGTAGCCTATGGCACTCACTAGAGTATATTCAAACGTACTGCTTTTTTGAACAATGATCAAGTGTATTTTAATTGGCTCTTTTTTAGGAGTTGATGGGATGGTTTTATTGCTCTATAATACTGTTTAATATATGTTATGGCTAAGCATAACTGAAGAAAGAGAGAAATGAATTAATTAAAGAATTGGTGAATATATTTGAGCAATTCTTTACTTTGCGATACATGTTTAAGATACAGGTTCTTAAAACATCTATATATCTACAGTGAACAACATTTTTCAAGAACCGGAATGGTAAGCATGGACTATGTGTGAAGCAAACACTACAGGCAAGATTCAGACACTATAGAGCCAAACTTGTAAAGGGTGTGCAAGACTGCCTCTTTAATCTTAACAAATGTGCATGGCACTACAAGATACAATCTGACACAGCATTTCTACAAGCATCGTTTCGAATCGTTTACTTTCTACACATAAAGCTGTGAGGTAAACAGACAAGTTTTCAACTCTCTCACCTCCGTGACCAGAATAAGTGTTGCGAACTATGAGTTATTACATTTTACTTATAGCTTAAGTGCCTCTATTCCACCTACTAAGGACCCTCTTCACATATACAGTTTTGGTCATAAACATGTATTTCAGACCATATTTAACTTGTTTTATATATGCCAGGAATTCACAAAGGGATTGTGCATTGGCCACTTACTACAGTGAAGTTTTTTGACATGGGTCTAGAGACATTCACAGTAGTAAAGCTGTCAAGGACTGGAATGTAGGTATTTCAGAGCACTGTTTGCCATAGAAGCTATGAAATGCCCACAAACACATATGCTTGAGGCCATTTCCAACGTCTGACCATTTTCTGGAAATAGTTGAAGACTTGCTTCAGAGAAGGGCTGGCATAACTCCACTTCCAGGGAGGAAAGGGGAATAAAGCACCCCAGACCTGTTGTGGTTGTGTGGGATGGGCTTTCTCCAAGGAAAATAATTGTTTCCTGTGGAGAAAAAAGCACATTTGCATAAGCGGCTCCTAGTCCTCCTCTGCAGAGCTCTAAGTGAAGAAGACCCTGTGGGGCTGAAACAGGATGGCACGTAAGCTGCTAATGAGGTAAAAGAACATGATGTGAGACTTAGATTTTGCATGGCTGTTATGTGTGTTTTGAATTGCAGAGCTAACTATAACTGGCAAGTGTATTTTTTGTTTTAATTTGTAATTTTTAAAGTTGCTTTTCAGTAGATTTTAGAGGTTTTTAAGCATATGTTAAGGAGGTGATTCCCAATCCTTTTAGAACTATAACCTACTTTTAGTACAACAAACTCTCACGTCGCACCTCGTTTAAATGGACATGAGATGCACCATTTTTTAATCTAATACAGCTTTTTGTGGAAGTGCATCATTATTTGTAGACAGCACATTTTTCATTGAAATGGACACTAAATTCACACACAGACAAATTTATAAATAAAACTTTATTGCACACAAATTATAATATGTGGGAGTCGGGATTCAGTGAATATTTATTATTTGTGCATCACAAAGTAAAGTGTCTTGATTTGTTTTGATCCTACTAAAATCTTGGGCCCAAACTTAAGAAAAGTGGTGCTCTATCCAATGCAGCACCACTTTTCTAGTCCCCTTAATACCCCCCTACCGCCACCATGTGTGCACCATATTTAATATATGACGCACCATGGTGCAGGGTAGGTGCATTATGTCAACATTGTTTACGCTATTGATGTATTGTGCAGGATCAGAACCAAAATGTTTGTGCCAATCCTTCAGAGTACATAGGGGCACATTCAAAATAATGGTATCCTCCCTTTTAACGACTGCTCTGTGCAGGCATTAAAAATAGCCACCAAAAATGTTGCAGTGGAATCTCTTAGATTCAGGTGCACCATTTATGTGGTCCCCCTAATGGGGAAATACCCCCTTTGCATACACTATGCCTGGCACAGGTATAATGTGGTGCAAGGGGTTACAAAGTGGCGCAATGCATGCATTGCACCACCTTGAAAATATGGCGCTGTACATTTGGCCACTTTGGGCCACATTAGCGTCATAAAAAATTACTCTAATGTGGTGCAAGGAGGTTCTAGACCCTCTTAAATCTGGGCCTTTGTTTCCATCAAACTTGAGAATTACAAAAAATGTGTTTCGTTTTGCTTTCCTAACTGCTGAATTACACAGTTTATTTACAGATATTTACATGTTGTTATTGTGTATAATGTTCACAGAGATCCAAGAGGCCAAGGTTTGAAGTCCTCTCTGCACGTCTCTAAAGATGTTTACTAAGTCCTCCTCAATCACAGAATAAAACAGTTAATAACATTTCAACAGAATTTTGCATGGGCCAACTGCCTTTCCACATGGTAATGTACCAAGAGCTTCCCTGGTTTCCTCGCATTAAGTGGGGCATCTAGATCAGTTGATTTCTCATCATAAAGCCATACCTTATTGATTATCCCAAGACACTGCTCAATCTTAACCTCAGAAGGCACTTCCTCTGCCCGATAAAAATTCTCGTAGGAATCTCTAAATATCCCCAAAGTCGCATCCATGGTAGTGACTACCTGACTCCCCTTATGTTTTATTTCCTGTGTGTCACTGCACACTGTCTTTAGCCTTGTCTGAAGTTCCATAGTTTGCCCAGCCTTTCACTGTATTCATATCACTCAGTCCTTCACGCTGAGTATTTTTCAGCTGCTTTCTCTGTGTAGATAATATTAATGCTTGCTTTAGCTGCTGAAATCTTGTACAATACCCCCTGGAGTGCATCCCCTCCCACAACTGCACTAACAAGCTGTGCCTCCAGTTTGCCCAACTCCTTCCATATATCCTTTAACAACCTAACCTGGGTCATATGCCTGTATGAGCTAAAGCTGAGGGTCTCTCTCCATATTAATGCTTTCAATGAGCCTCAGACAGTTCCCCCCTGGCGCTTTACCGCTGTTAACCTCCATGAATGCTGGAATCCACCTATTGATGTGGTCAATATAGTCTGCATTAAAAGAGAAACCTCCTATTAAATGATCAGGTTTGAGTTAGACCCTTGCCTATTGATATCTGCATTTCTGTTATCAAAGGATTATGATCCGAAAATATTCATGAGTGATTCTCAGTCTTAGCCCCCCTGACTAATACTGACGAAATTAAGAAACAATCCACTCTTTCTTGTAGGGGCTAAGAAAAATGGAGACCCCGGATCAGGGGCTTTTAGCCTCTCCCACACATCTACAAGTCCAGGATTCAAGAAAAGTTGATGCACTGCCAATAAACCCTGGGTTTCCTACCAGCATAATATCTGGATGATGATAATCCCTGACTACTATCAATATGAACATTCGGATCCCCACATAGTATCACTGAGGCTTGCCATAAGGCCAGTTCAATGTTCAGATAGTCAATTACTGCCAGGTCATCCAGGTTAAACCTGTAAATAGCAACAACAGTTACAACTGAGCTAGTGTTCTAACTAAACCCACTGACCATATTTATCACAAAGATTCCTTTTAACCTCACACACATTCCTATGTTCCAAGACTTCTATCTCCCTTATAATGGTTCCCTGCATAGTATGTACCAGTAGAATGTAACCCAACGTTTCCAATAGATATTTCATCGCCCCTTCTATATGGGTCTCCTGTAAATAAAGTATATCTGCACTCAGTAATTTCAGCCACTCTGTCACTTTCCCCCTTTTGAACCAGTCTTTCAACCCACACACATTAATTGACTAATGCAGAATTTCCTTATTCCAGACATTTGGATGTATTACAGACAACTCGCTTTTTACCAAACATGCTTGTGCTGCACCTTAAGGCATAAGGAAACAACAGAAACCAGAACTCATATCTATTAAAGGTTGTGTAGCTCTTCTCGTTTTAAATCTCTCCTCGTTTTACCCTCTCAGCCCTTGCTGCTCTTTCCCCTTCACTCCTCCCTGCTCTTCCCTCTTTCACTGTCCTCCCCCTCCTGACCGCCCACCTCACCCCCCTCTGCCTTCCTTCCATACAAGGAAGTCAGACCCATACTGGTCTGATTGATGGATCAAGGGCACCCCTTCCTTCCTTCCCAACCATACCAGTTTAAATCACACTATACTTTCCCAAGGGAATAGAAGGAAATAAAAGCAATAGAACAAACAGAAGTCAAACAGACTGAAGAAAAGGAAAAATATAAAAACCAAAGTAGAGATACATAATGCAGTCAAAACACAAACTCCCAGGAGATCAGAGTCCACGGATAACCCTTGGGGAACCTCCTTGACTGACTTATAAATCATTATCCCTTTAGCTCGCAAGAATCTTGATGCTCCTTCGCCCTAACTTTCAACGTGAAGACCTGTGTCTTATTTTTAAAGCTTATTGTGAGACATGCAGTATTCATTAGCTATGCCTCTGGCCCTTTTTCCTGATATGTTTTGGTTTTATGAGGTGCCTCAGCCTTCAGCGCCGCTCCACAATTACATGACAAAAGACCGGTTTAGTAAAGAATGAGTTTCTGTCTGCATTCTGTTTGAAGTCTGGGTATGCTTTCTCAAAGACCGCTTGTCTTAAAAGAAAATTGCAGAAAAACACTCTTTCAGCCACTCTTCCGGTTGAAATAGGTCCTGCTGAGGATTAACAAGGTCCTCAAACAACTGTTGAGTAGTGGTATAATCCCATTTCAGATTAGCAAGAGTTAGATTATCACTCTCCTTGTCCTTTGCCTTTCGCCCTTCTGTCCGCTTATTCCTCTTTGCCACACCAGCCATCAACGCTTGTCACTCATCTCAAGAGATGATGCATTTAAACGGCTTCTGGAGACTTCCACAGGAGAATCATGCACCTCACTAGAAAACTCTGACCCTTACAGCAAGGAAAAAAACACTCCCCAGCCTCCATAGCCTCAGTGTTTGGTACCACATAAACCTTGAAGCTTCCCTCCTTGTTACTTTAGCCTTTCATAGCATTACATTATATTACCAGAATTATATCATCTCAGTCCAGGAGCTTTCTGGCCTCTGACACCTCTGTTGCCTTGTGTACTTGGAGTGCTGGTAGTATTGGTATTGGCAGAGACAGTCCACTGTTTCACATAGGCCTCCTCTCCTGTGATCTCAGATATCTCTGTATCTATGCCAGGCATGGATATTGATACAGCTACTGCAGGTGATGGCTGGGGCAAGGCTGAGGTACCTCTGCAGTCATGGAGGTTTCTTCGTGCTGCTTGGGACGCAAGGTGGTACTGACCAATCTAAGACTACCATCAGGATCTCCAAGAACGTGTGACTCCCACAGTTGAGAACACACAGCCCCCCATCCTCCATCCTTACAGAACCTGCAAACTCATTGTCACTGACCTGCTGTCCAACATCTCCAGAGGTCTCACTGGAGGGTTGGCCTTCAGCACCCACTGCTGTAGGTAATGTAGATGGGGTAGAGGGAATCTGTAGACCAACGCAGTTAGCTCCAGCCCGCTACAATAACATGGCATATCCAAGCTTCTCTGACACAGCTCCTTTGCTCGTATCATTTAAGTATTTAGGAAGAAGGTGAAGCCACTATTGGAGGCAGGGTCATATAGACTTATATCACTGATAAACTGTAATATTTAATTATGTTCCACTATATTGGCTACACTGTTATGTAGGGTTATAGATAAAATGGTGTCTCTGTGGCAACATGGATTAATCCTGGGATGAGGAACCATGGATCATAGCAGGTGAGTAATCACCTTTTTTGATATGACTGAAGCCGGAAAGGCCTTTCATTGGATTGTGTGGGATTGTGTGGGATTATCTTTGGGGACTGATTAAAAGGAAATAAATAGGCTTGGTCTGTATCACAGCTGTTCAGGTATTATACAGAATTTCGACAGCAAGATTGTAAATAATTGGAGGTGAGTCAGAGGTGTTCCAATCAAGAGGGACAAGACAGGGATGCCCTTTTTCACCCCTGCTGTTGCATTATTCATTGACCCATTGATAAGATGACTGGAGGGGAATGCTTCAACCAATCCAATTGTATCATATAAAATTAGAACTAAGATACTGACATATGCAGAGGACATCATGTTAGTCACACAGACCCCGTAGGGGATATGAGGGAAGTAGAGAGGGAGGCTCTGAGGTTTGGTAGGGTGTCCCTTTATTACCTGGATAAAAAGATGACTCAAATAATTGTAAATGACCGGATCCAACTGGAGGAGTGCAGAGTCAAGAATGCAGTATATCTAGGCATACATATTATGCCCAGAGTGAAACATATAGTGAAATTAAACCTTTCTTCAGTGGTGCAGAAAGCCAAGAGTGACCTTAGGTAGATTGATATATTGCATCTAAAATTAATTGGGTGGTACAGTGTAATTAAAATAATGCTATTGCCTATAATTCTTTAGTTATTTAGTGCAATCCCCTTACAATTTGAAAACTTTTGGTTTAAGAAGATGGAAGAGATTTCTAATAATTTGGATGCTCCCCAGAGCAGGGAGTAAATGGGCAGTACCTTTTTTCAGGTATTATTATTGGGTGGCATCACTGCAATACACAGGGATCCTGATTATGGGCAGGCAAAGCAAGGATCAGGGGCCCGAGGAACTGCCTTCTATTTATGATCTGATAATTGAAGCAGACACCAAAGCTTGTTTTTTAAGGAAAGTTAACCCCAGCTATTTTAAGCAAGTAAAGTTCAAGACAATTTGAGCTGCATTTAAGATCTGTTAAATATGATAAATATTTTTCCAGGTGGGGAATGTTTGAAGTAGACTATTCAAGCTGAATCACATGAAATGATTTGAGGAATTACGATGGTAATTTGGGTTAGAAAATGGGATTTTTTTTAAGTATCTCCAGATAAGGGATTTTGTGTAAAAAAAAAGGACAGGAGAGTCACTTCAGTAGAGAAGGAACACATATTGGAGCAGCTCTGCTGTGTGAGAAGGGCTATAGGATAAGGGAGATGAATTGGAAAAGCAATCAGAGAAGTGGGGAAGGAGGCTGTGGTTCAGGGGGGTAAAATGTAAGTAATCACTGGAGATGGGGCATCAAATACTGTTGTCAGCTGGTCTGAAGGCACAAAACTATAAAACCCTGTTTAATCTGAATTACCTTGTTTAATCTGTATTACACCCTGGCTAAAATAGCCAGGTTGGGGGGAAGTTCTGCATTGACTTGCCCATGCTATGGCAGCCACTAGGCTTGCTTAGGACATAAGTTTTGTAACTGCACAAAAATGGAACCGTTTAAGCAAGGGATTATCTTGAATTTAGGGTTCTCTCTTCAAATACAAATTTCATTGACATCCCAGTTTATGCTCTTGGGTGTATATAACTAACCAGTGAAGGGTAGGGAAAATCAATACTATATTTTGTGGCTATGGTGATAGCATGCATATGTATCACCACATCATGGCATAACCCAGACACTCCCACTTATTATCAATGGTTTGCAAGGTTACTCTCACTGTTTAATCTGGAAAGTATTCTGTATCAGTAAAAGGGGTGGAAGTGGAGGAAGAGAGTAATTCATGTCTTGGCCCAGTAGGGGAGTTGTTAAAGAGAATTGATGTTTAATTAAGGGTGTATAATTAGTACATCAAGCAGATTTGTTGATGAATATTTATCTGATTTTTTTAAAAAGAAATAAGAGGCAGGATAATGAGTTATATAGACTTTAGTGCTCTCAGTGGGATAAAGGCAGTAAGTGCCTGCTGTCTACCTCTCTCCATGCTCTCAGCCCATTCACTGCTGAGGACATTGCTGGTTCCCTTAAGAATTCATAATCAAGCCAAATACAAAAGTTTGTCTAGAATATCCAAAGCTTACCACTTTCCAAACGAGGGTGAAATATTCACATTAGATTAGCATTGTTTGAAATTACATGTGATCACCTTCATGCTCACTTAACAAGGTCAAAAGACATGTGCATTACAAACTGTGTGCATACATGGTAGATATCATTGACAGCTGCTGCATACAGGTACTTAGTATCCTGTTCCTCTCATTGGATAAAACATATTGTCATGAGTTTTCACATGAGCCTCCATCGCAAGCTCACAAAAACACTCCTTAAAAGCTCCTGCTAATCCACTTCAATAAACATCTCCATCAGGAGTACTTGGCTTCCAGGATTCAATGTGCCTTCAATGCCAAGAGCCCCCTCCCGCAACTACACAGCCAACATCTCCCATCTCACATTAGAGTGCAGGTGCTCATGCTCCATATCTGCTGTGTGAAGAGAGTCTTGTCACTATATTTGGTGTCAAAAACTATTACAAACTATCCATGCAATGTGCCCCAGGTACACACACCCCTACATAATAGACCAAATTTGGTATTTAGAATGGGTAAGTGATCTGCAATGCTCTCCTGCACCAGCTGTTCATCTTTCAGGTCATGGACAGACTCTCTTTGCTTATCCTTTCCCTCCTCTCTGGGTCTGGAATCATGTTGCCTAGAAATGGAATACTAGCATGTAACATGCATCCATTCAATTCAATTTAATGGAGACTCCTAAATTTAACTGTGGTTTATAGATTGTCAGGCATGGATAACCATGGATAAATCATTGACTAACCTTGTTTTTTGACGCACAAGTGTGTGCGAAATTTGGGTAATTTACTTTTGCATAATTGCATGAAATTATGGCTGAATACACTTTTACCCTTCTCCTTTTGCTCCCATTTTGGCTGCTAGGTACTTGTGTAATGCCTCTGAAATGCTCTGAGCCTTGCTAAACAGGACATGTGCTCTTCCCCTTAAAATGGTGCATGTGTAATTGGCTTGTCCCCAATTGGCATGACCTATTTTACCTGTAAGTCCCTAGTATATGGTACCAGGGGTACATAGGGCATGTATGTTAGAGTGTACCCCAAGGACTGCAGCACTTGTTGTGCCATCCTGATGGGGATTGGGGACAAGGTAAAACATAGCTCCCACTCTGAAACTGCAAACTGGAATGGCAGTTTAAGTTGCTAACTCAACTTTGTCATTTACAGTAATGGCAAAGCCTCAACCTACCTGTTTAATATATGTAAGTCACTCCTATGGCAGGCCTAAAGAGAGCTATGGCAGGGTGCGGCATATTAAAAGGGCGAACATGTATGTTTACATGTTCCAGCAGTGAAAACCCTAAATTGCTGTTTTTACTGTGGAAAGGCTAGTAACCCGATTAGCAAGTACAGAGTTACAGACTGGCACCCCAGCCCATGCTAACTTCTGAATGTGACTACTAAGGTTGGTACTGTTTGGTATCAAAAGAATCAGGGCCTCATTACAACCCTGGCGGTCGGTGTTAAAGCAGCGGTAATACCGCCAACAGCCCGGCGGAATAAAAAATGGAATCATGACCATGGAGGAAACAGCCAACATAGACTTCCACTTTAACACTCCGACCGCCACGGCGGTAGAAACAGACAGACGGAAGACAATGTACCTCCCACACTATTACAGGAGGCCTATCTGCCACCTTTTCTGGGGCGGTACTAATGCTATCAAAATCACGGCAGAAACAGGAATTGGAACGGAAACCACTCACCTCTCGACACCCAATGAGGAACCAGGACGCCATGGAGCCCGAACTACAGGTCCTGCCCATGCTGGTCTTCCTCCTCTTGTATCAGGAGCAGGAAAGACGCCGTCGACGACCACGGTGAGTACTGCACCTACAACACAGGGGAGGGTGGGAGGGAAAAGAGAGTGACACACACACGCAACACGCAATACCCTCACCCCCACCTCACCCACAACACCATACATAAAAATACGTGCAGCAACATTACATATATACCCCTCACCCCATGGAAGAATGCAAGGACAAAAGGAAATGGTTGTAATGAGTGTATTCAATAAAAATCAGATAGGGCAATTTAAAAAATCAGTATATACAAATATGTACACCAACTACACAAGTCCGGATATTAATCAAACATTTGCCGTGGATCAGTATCCCAAAATGCATGGGCGAAGCCCACACAAGATACCTGACTGGAAACGGAGAGAACAATGCAGGGGCATCAGATCGAAATGTAACAGGCACCTCAGGGGGAGCGGGAGAGGGGGCACCTCAGCCGGATGAACGCATGACGCCACTGCTCCACGAGGGGGCTCCATGCCCACTGCTGTATCCTGGGGAGTGCAAAGCCACAGTCTCACAAGTCTTTCCAGTGGGTGGTTTGCCCACTGCTGTATCCTGGGGAGTGCAAAGCCACAGTCTCACAAGTCTTTCCAGTGGGTGGTTTGCCCACTGCTGTATCCTGGGGAGTGCAAAGCCACAGTCTCACAAGTCTTTCCAGTGGGTGGTTTGCCCACTGCTGTATCCTGGGGAGTGCAAAGCCACAGTCTCTCAAGTGGATGTCAGTCTCCACTGGTTCAGGAGGGGCCTTTGTGCCCAGAGTGCTTCATCCTGCCAAGGACTGAGGAAGTGGATGTATCTCTCCACTGGTTCTGGATGGGTCTTTGTGCCCAGAGTGCTTCATCCTGCCAAAGACTGAGGAAGTGGGTGTATCTATCCACTGGTTCTGAAGGGGGCTTTGTGCCCAGAGTGCTTCATCCTGCCAAGGACAGAGGTAGTGGATGCCTTACTCCACTGGTTCTGGAGGGGGATTTGTGCCCAGAGTGCTTCACATGCAGTGTGGCGGGTCCCATTCCCTCACCTGGGTGTGTGTGCCACAAGATTGCCTGGGAACAGGTAGCATAATACGCCATGGAGGCAGAGACACACTCCACCCTTCTGCGACTTCGCCTGCCACCTGCTGGTACAAACAGTAATGGGAGTCATGCCTCATGGGTGCTGGGCAGGGTTCAGGACGTCTCCTACAGCCTTGGACGGCTGCCCACTGGGGTTGATTGCCATGTCAGCTGTGGTGGCACTGTCTGAGCATGTCGCAGGACTGGTGGCGGTGGTTGCGGCAGTGTCGGTGGCTGAGGTGCTGGCGGTGGTGCATGTGAGGGACACAGCATGACGTCTCCTGCAGCCTCGGACAGCTGCCCACTGGGGATGATGCTGGGGACTGTTGGTGAGGCAGCAGAGGTTCAGGTGGCGGTGCAGGTGGCGGTGCCCACCGCCGTACAGGTTGATGTACTGGTTGACAGAAGGGGTGATTCTGGTCCCTCAGAAGGAGCCACCGTGCCATGTCAATACCTGCTCTTTGGCTTGTGTCCCTTCCCCACCTTTTATAATGCTGCTGGTGTCTTGCCACTGTCCCCTTTTGGTTTGGAGGAGCCCTTGCTTGCTGGTAGATGCGGCTTCTCCCTCCGGCATATGGGCACATTCTTCACCTTGGCAGGTGGCGGAATGGCCTGCTCCTTGGCCTCTCTAGGTGGCACACTGGCAGCCCTGATGGGTGGCGCCCACGATGAGACTGGAGTTGCTGTGACCATTGTGCTTGGGGATTTGGTGGCTGAGGTGCTGGGCTGGGACCTGGACAGCCTGGCCCTAGGGGAAGGAGGGGGGAGGTGTAGGGAAGAGGTCAATGTTAGCCAGGAAAAGTTTCTTAGACACACTGGGATGGGAAGATGGAGGGGGTTTGGGAGTGGAGGAAGAGGTAATAGTTGTAGGAGGTACACGTTCGCTGAATTTGGGTGAAGGTGCATGGGGCGGAGGCTGTTGTGAGGTGGATGGCTGTTGGGTGGGAGTGTGCCTGCGGTTGTGTAGTTTGGGAGGAGGGCTCACAGACACACTGGGAGAGGACACAGGGGATGTGTGAATGGTAGTGGGGGTGGTGAGTGCACGTGAGCGGTGTGTGATGATGGGTGTGCTGGTGATGGAGTAGTGGCTGAGGATGTAGTGCATGCAGGTGTGAGTGGAGACGAGACAGGGAGGGAGGAAGAGGACGTGGAGGAGGGGGACACAGTGGAGGCAGTGGATGTTGCTGTGTCTGCATGGGGATGTGCTTGTTTGAGTGTTGGTGGGATGTGTGGTGCTTATGTTTCCCATGTCCACTCTTGTGTGTTGATGAGTGTGCATGCTGGTCTGAAGGTGTGCTTGGGATAGGCTGAGGTACAGGGGATTGGGTCTGGGTGGAGGAAGTTGGAGGGGGGAGGCTGGACACAGGGACAATGGCTGCCATCAGTGCTGAGGCCGGAGCCTGAAATGCTCTCTGTTGGGCCACCTGCCCAGAATGAATGCCCTCCAGGTATGCATTTGTTCGCTGCAAATGCCTCTCAACACCCTGGATGGCATTCAAAATGGTAGATTGCCCAACATTGAGGGATCTCAGGAGGTCAATAGCCTCCTCACTGAGGTTAGCAGGGCTGACTGGGGCAGGGGCTGAGGTGCCTAGGGCGAAGGAGATGCCCACCCTCCTGGGTGAGCGGGCACGGGAAACATGCTGAGGGGCTGCTGGGAGGGCGGTGCTGGTAGGGGGGGTGGCGGCTGTACCTGTTGATGCAGTGGGCACAGAGGTGGCCACCACTGCAAGGGAGCTCCCATCAGAGGAGAAGTCGCTGTCGCCTGTGTATGCTCCTGTCCCTGTGGTGGAGCTCCCCTCGCCCTCCGCCCCACTGGTGCCTTCACCCTCCAGGGCCATATGGGATGCAGCTCCCTCCTTCTCTGGTGCCACTGCTCCTCAGCCAGATGATGCTAATGCATGCAAGAACAGGGTGACAAAACAAAAAGGGGGGGAGACAGAAGAGACACATGGTCAGTGCATGGAAAACCACTACCGTTGGCGGACACAACACACAGGGAGCAGCAATATGCACTAAGCCATGCAACAGTGCAGGGGAAAAACACATGCCCAAGGGGGACTCTGTTTAGACCCATTTCATGCACAGCTGGAACCCATGGGAACCTGACTAGGTTTAGAGGACAAATACCCCCTTTGGGGTTGGAGTGGAAATGAGGCTGCAAAACAATGGATCTACCTTAGCGCGTCTGCCCTTGCCTAGGGGAACCCACAGGCTACCAACCCCACCCAGACACCTTGTCAAGCGTGCAGCGTCAGCTGAATGACAGTGTAGTCACCCCCTTGTGGCTGCTTTGATGCCCTCAAGCACCCATCCAACTCCGGATATGCCACCGCCAGAATCCGGTACATCAGGGGGGGTCATGGTGCGACGGGCACCCCTTCCACGTTGGAAGGCCATCCCCAGCTGGGCCTCCGCCGTCTTCTTGCTCCAGCAGTGCAGGTCCTCCCATCTTTTCTGGCAGTGGGTGCTCCGTCTATGGTAGACCCCCAGGGTGCGCACTCCCTTGGCGATGGCACTCCCTTCTTCTGGTGGGCGCTGACCTAGAGGAAAAGTGAAGAAATAATGGATGTTACTATCCCATACAGTTCTTCTCACATATTGCCTAAAAACCTCCCACCCTGGCCCAGACATACATACACACACACTATACTCACATGCTGGACTGTCCCCCCGTCTTCCATCCACAACACTCCATACAATCATGTGCCATCCACTATGCTCACAGTGTACTCACCTGTTTGTCTGGAGGACCGTACAGTTGCCTGTACTGGGGGAGGACCCCTCCACTAGTTTTTCCAACTCCTCCGAAGTGAAGGCAGGGGCCCTTTCCCCAGACACTGTAGTCATTGTTGCTTCCAGACACAGGTTACAGCAGCACTTGCAGTGTAGGTCCTCTCCTGTTGAAGGTCAGGTATCAAGTGAGTGAACAGCTTGAAAATGACGGCCACGTCCGCAGCAGTGCGTACCGTCACCGCCGGCGTACATCGTCATTGGCTCCTGGAACCCATAGGGCCCAATGTTAACCAATGCTGAATTGCGCTGCGGTCTTCGACCGCCTACCGCGAGGGTGTACAACGCCAGCACAGTTACCTCATTTCCCCTTTTCCCACCTTACAGGTCAGGCAGCCGCCAATTCAGGGGGCCACATGGCAGGCCAAATAACTGCGTCACACCCATTTAGGCCAGGAATACGGACAGACAAAGGCACATAGAGAAAATGTAACATTTTTGCAAAACAGCTTTGTGAAACCTAAGTGTTGTATGACCCTCTGCTCACTGTACTCCTCCATAGGGCATGTCCGCTGGGGCAGGTGATGAGATGGCAGCATCCTCCGGTGTACAGACCCCTGGTGGACCTGTCGACAATGGAAGAGAGACACATAATTATCACTTACAGAATTGATTGTGCAACAATCCAGGAACTGTGTGCCCAGTCGGAGCCAGACCTGATTTCAGCTATCCGCCATCCCACAGGAATACCCCTTCTAGTGCAGGTCCTGTGTGTACTCCATTTCCTGGCCAGTCGGCCTTTTCAAACAACAGTGGCCATGGCATCAGGGATGTCCCAGCCAATGTTCTCTAACGTGTTGTCCAGAGTGTTGTCTGCCCTACTGAATCACATGCACAGCTACACTGTTTTCCCTCAAGTGGAGGATTTGCCCACAGTGAAAGGTGACTTCTATGCCCTGGGACATATCCCCAACATCATTGGTGCCACTGATGGTACACATGTGGCATTTGTCCCCCCGCAGGAATGAACAGGTGTACAGAAACCAGAAAAGCAACCATTCCATGAATGTGCAGATGGTGTGTTTGGCACACCAGTACATCACCCAAGTGAATGCCAAGTATCCCGGCTCAGTGCATGACGCTTACATTTTGAGGAATAGCAGCATCCCTTATGTGATGGGGCAACTCAAGAGGCACAGGGTGTGGCTATCAGGTGAGCCTAAAGTCCCCACACAGTTTAATTTGCTGTCTGGGTATGGGAGATTCCCTAATGTTTGGAGTATGTCTAACAGTTGTCCCTCAATATTTGCAGGTGACTCTGGTTACCCCAACCTGTCATGGCTAATGACCCCAGTGAGGAATCCCATGACAAGGGCAGAGGAATGCTACAATGAGGCACATGGGCGAACTAAGAGGATAATCGAGCGCACCTTCGGCCTCCTGAAGGCCAGATTCCGGTGCCTCCATCTGACAGGTGGATCCCTATACTACTCACCGAAGAAGGTGTGCCAGATCATTGTGGCCTGCTGTATGTTGCACAACTTAGCTTTGCGACGCCAGGTGCCTTTTCTGCAGGAGGATGGGCATGATGTTGGGCTTGTGGCAGCTGTGGAGCCTGTGGACAGTGAAGAAGAGGAGGCAGAAGAAGAAGATGTAGACAACCGAAATAACATCATCATGCAATACTTCCAGTGAGACACTGGTAAGAAGATGGATCTGCTTCCCACATAGCATACTATTGCAGGACCTAGGATAAGTCTACCTTTTTAGCTCGGTGTATGGACCCTGACTTGTCACTTTGGCTTTCCATTTCTCAGATCTGGGTCCCCATTTATGCCCTCTGCTATGTTTACTCCTGGCCTACAGCTGTGTAAAATTGGTATGTGAACAAGTACATTGACATTGCTATATTCCAGAGATTTTGCAATTACAGCAAATGAAACCACCGACTGACTCCAGATTGTTTTGTGATTCAAGAGTTTTTATTTCTGTGCAAATAGGTGGAGGGGGTGTGCAATGGGCTGGGGTGATGGTGGAGGAATGTCCATGGCAGAGTCCAGTCTCTTGGTTTCACAGGTGCATTGTCCAATGGGACATAGGAAGTGGAGCTATGGCAGTTTAGGGTGGACAGGGTGACAAAGTGGGACAAAGTGGGACAGAAGGTTGACATTCAGGAGGGTCTTATTTCCTGGCTGGGGTCTTGGCAATGTTCTCTGTCTTGTTCCTGGATCTCAGGGACTGTTTGCAGGCTGGTTCTCCTTCTGCAGGGGGTGGGGTGCTGGTGGCCTGTTGTTCCTGTGGCGGTGCCTCCTGTCCACTAGTGCCGGCAGAGGTGGAGGGCTGTTCATCTTCCAGGCTAGTGTCAGAAGCCTGTTTGTGTGCCACTGTGTCCCTCATGGTGTTGACAAGGTCTGCCAGCGGCCCTGCAATGGTGACCAGGGTGGTGTTAATGGACTTTAAGTCCTCCCTGATCTCCAGGTAGTGTTCCTCCTGCAGCCGCTGGGTCTCCTGAAACTTGGCCAGTACCGTGCCCATGGTCTCCTGGGAATGGTGGTAAGCTCCCATGATGTTGGAGAGTGCCTTGTGGAGTGTTGATCTCCTGCACCTGTCCTCCCCCTGTCGCACAGCAGTCCTCCCAGCTCCCCTGTTATCCTGTGTCTCTGTCCCCTGAACCGTGTGCCCACTGACACCAGGTCCCTGATTGTCTTGGGTTGGTGGGTTTGCCTAGGTTCCCTGTAGTGGTGGACACACTGCTGATTGACGTGTCCTGGGGACAGAGGGATATGCCCCATGGGTGGGTGCTGTGGCGGTGTTTCCTGAGGGGTTCAGTGGTGGTTTGGGACTCTGTCAGGGGAACCGACTGTCCCGAGGTCCCTGATGGGCCGGGCTGGTCATCTTGATCCAGGTGTGCAGAGCTGCTGTCATCACTGTGGGCCTCTTCTGTGGGGGGACTGGATATGTCTGGCACCTCCTGTCTGGAGACGTTGGGTAGGGGTCTTGTTGGGGGTGTAAATGCATAGTTTTGGTATCTATGTGTTCCATCTTGTGCATTGGGTGAGGTACCCTCTACTCCTGTGTTTGCATAATTGTGTTTGCCCTTTTGTGATAGTTGTTTTGGGGTGTGTGTGGGTTTCTGTACTGGACATGCTTTGGTGGCGGTGGTCCATGCATAGGTGTTGCATGCAGGACCGCGGTATTGAGATGTGTGGGCTGTGATAGTGGGGCATATGGAGATGATGGTGGGATGGAGTGAGGGTAAGGGTGCGGGTATGTGATGGCATGCAGGTGGGGTGGGGGGGGTAAAGTAGTTTAGATATGACTTACCAGAGTCCAGTCCTCCTGCTACTCCTACCAGGCCCTCAGGATGCATTATTGCCAAGACTTGCTCCTCCCTTGTTGTTAGTTGTGGGGGAGAAGGTGGAGGTGCACTGCCAGTCCTCTGTACAGCAATCTGGTGTCTTGATTCCACGGAATGTACCTTCCCCCGTAGGTCGTTCCACCTCTTCCTGATGTCATCCCGTGTTCTTGGATGCTATCCCACTGCGTGGACCCTGTCGATGATTCTCCACCATAGCTCCATCTTCCTGGCAATGGAGGTCTGCTGCACCTGTGATCCGAATAGCTGTGGCTCTACCCAGATGATTTCCTCCACCATGACCCTGAGCTCCTCCTCTGAAAACCTGGGGTGTCTTTGAGGTGCCATGATGTGGTTTTGGGTGATGTGTGAGGTGCTGTCTGTTGTGATGTGTGTGGGGGATGTGTTGGTGTGTGTTGCTTGAGGTGTATGGATGTTGTATAAGTGATGGTGTTGTGTGTCTCTGGATGCTGGTGTTCACTCTCTCTGGCCTTCTTCGAAATTTTTGGTTGGAAGGGTTTGTGGGTAATGTGGGTGTGTGTATAAAAGTGCTGTGGGTGTGTGGTGTGTGTATGTGTATCAGGTGTGTGTATTTCGAATTGTCCAATGTGGTTGTGTTTTGTAAATGTGTGTGTATTTTGAGCGTGGCGGTGTGTCCCGCCAATGGATTTCCGCGGTTGAAAGACCGCCGCGTTGATTCATTGGTCGTGATAGTCTAGGCGTATTCTTGTTGGCATGACGGTGTGGGTTTTGGTATCGCCAGTTTATCACTGACCTTTTGTGTGGCGGACTTGTGTGGGTGTCTATATTGTGGCAGATTCCGAGATGTGGGACGTAATACCTGTAGCGGTATTCCGCCACCGCAATGGTATGCTGGCAGTCTTCAGCACGGCGGAAAGCGGGATTTACCGCCAGGGTTGCAATGAGGCCCTCAGTTCATTAAATCAGATTTAATGTTTAAATCAAATTTAGTATCACTGGTGGGCAGAGTGCAACTTTAGAAGTTGCCCAGGTTAGTTGCTCAAGGTTTCCAGTGCCCGTTTACTTATGCATACGTCGCTTCTCCTGCAGACAGCTTTCTGCCCTCCTGGGGAGACAGGGTAATAACTCGCAGGAATGGACACAATTGGGGTCTGCATTGGAAAGAGGTGTTCTCTCCCTCCTGCAGGAAACCCCACAGGTTTTAACTCAAAAGGTGAGCTTCAAAGGAGAAGCTGCCTTTGAAGGGTAAATGGGTAGCACTTGGTAGAGGGGTTCTCCATTGTTTAGGCAGTGGGGACTAGACCGGAGAAGCCAGTTGTCAAACCAGTTTGTCCAGGGGCATGTAGCCCTTCGTAGCCACAGCTTTAGGAGTGGGCAAAGGAGCTCTGAGTGTGGAGAAAGGGGTCTCGCCCTCTTGGGAGTGGGCAGAATGGTGCATTCTGGGATAGCCAGGTGCCACAATCCACAAGAAGTGGCCACCAGGTGGGAGGAAACCTGATAGCCCATTGGCTACCAACTGCATCCTACCCTGAGGGCATTTTCCTGAAGAGAAGTAGGACACCCCTGGCACCCAAAACTCAGATCTAACTGACTTAGAAGAATGGCAGAAGGAGGACTGCCCTGCCAGCCCAAGGGGCTAGCAAAGGGAGGCTGCACCAATGAGGACTGCCCCTGCTGCATCTGGTGGCTAGCAAAAAAAGGGACTGTGCCTGCCATGCCCTACTCAAGGAATAGCTGTCAACAGAGCCCAGTCAAGCCCAGAGACTCCAAGTGCCAGTCGACTGGCCTCGTTTGTGCAGCACAGGGACACAACAGCTGAAGAAGCCTGCTGGGGCAAGTTAGTATTTCAAAATCTTCAAGCTGCTACCACCGCTTCCGTGCAGCACTTAGGACCAAGACCTGAAGCACATAGTTGCATCTGAGTTTGCTGAGCCAAGGAGTGTTGTGGCAGAGTTTCTGGGACCCTCAGAAGGTATGCTATCAACCCCAGAAGGATTGGCCTGGTAGTCCAATGGCAACTGAACATTGGACAAATTGTACAGAACTTTGTGGGATGTCAACCCTGCAAACAGGACTCTCATAATCCTCGTGGACGGACACACCCCGGCAATAAGACTGTATCACATCTACAGCATCCTTGGTGCATCTTCAGCAACCTTCATCCCTTGCATCAGGACCACTCCATAGGAATCCATTGCAATGTGTATAAAGTACCTGGAACTGCTGATGGACTGCTTCTTCTGGGAAGGTAAATGTTCTTGAGGATCTTGCTGGTTCCCCAGACTAGCTCTTTGGGGGTGTTGGTCCCCAGACGTACTTCTATCAGACCACATTGACACATACCTACGTTTTTGTTGAAAAAGTTTGTGTTCGGTTTGTTGATTTTGCCAAGTCTTGTTTGCGGTGGAGTAAAATTGCTATGATTTACTATTACCTGTAAAATCTATACCTTCGGAACCCTCTGGTGGATATTTTTCATTCCAGTGTCTAAATTGTTATAGAAATTCAGTCTATTTTTGAGAAATTGGTGTCAGTTTTCTTCAGTGTTGTATCAATTTCTTCTTCAAGTGTTTTGGTGCTGTTTAAATGCTTTTCACTTGTTCCTCTGTGTAAACCATGCTGGTCAGTGTCACAGCTACCCAGGATTGAGCTGAGGGTTTTAAAGATGAAACCTACTTGACCTAACTGGGTTGGTAAATGTATTACATGGTGATATTGCACAACTACACCATGTCCTCATAATGGAAACAAATTATGTGAAGTTACATGTAATTATACGAAATGCAAATCTTTCATTTTGTGCTATATTTTAGTGTGAATAAATTTTTGGCATCAGTTTTGGATGGATTTAAATAGCACTGCAAACAATATCTGCTCACGATCTTTTGTTCCTATGCGTTTGTGGTAAACTTGTACATTTTTACAGAGAATAGCACATAATTAAGTAAAATGCTATAACGACATAGTTTTGGGAATTTCACATAAGAAGCATAATGGCAAATTCATCACATTTTGTGAATTATGCTGGTGTAATTTTAATTTCACACAGGCCTATTATTTGACCGAGGCAGATACTCTCCAGTCGCTTAGCGGGCTGCAAGAGCAACATGCCACTTTGAGAGCCCTGAGGGAGCGCACAAATCTTTGAACTTGTGCATTACATTTTCAGGCCCAAAAAGCTGTCATTCAGTACTGAAGTCAGACTGGAAGTTGTGCTTATAAAACAGTTCTGGGCATGTCACGACTAATATCTTACTTATCCTTTGCTCCCTTCTGAAATTCCCATTTCACTAGATCTTAATGGAGCCCTGAAAATGGCAGCAGCTGATAGATGCACCTCATTTCTCCACGTCCTGTCACTTTGTTATTGACAGGGACACTGTTTGCCTTTCCTTTGTTTGCCTCAAGGAGCATTAAAAAGACCCCTTCTGCTGAAAGCGTTGGTCACATAACATAAAACACAGAATAAATGTCAGTATATACACTATTGACCAGAATAGGTCCCCTAAGTATAGGGCAGAGTGGCATGTTTATTTGGTACTTACACATAGGACGGAGAAGACGTCAAGAAAGACACAATTTATGTAAATTATTCATGTTACCCGGGAGCCTCATGGATCTCCCAGGAACAGTTCCTGAACCACTCTGATTGTGAGTAAAAAATATGTCCACCTGCCCCACCCTCATTATTATAGCTAAACACAAATGAGTGAAAGTAACCCTTGAATGGTATTATTCTGAAATTGACTTATTTATTGAAATGAAAAAACACAAAGGTTATAAGGAAGTTATGGATAGCTTTTGCTGTAACACTGTACAATATGTTTTAAAAAACGTAGAAATTCACTTAAAAATAAACAGTTAAAGTGCAGTGATGGTTATGAATTTGAACCAAAAGCACACTTACATTTGCAATTTATAGAAACCATAACTTGCACAGCAGCCATATAAACCACAACTCACACAACAGCCATGCAAACCACAACATTCAAATCAGCCATGCAAACCATAACACACACAACAGCCATATAAACCATGACTTGCACCACAGCCATGCAAACCACAGTTTGCACAACAACCATGTAAATCATAACTTACACAACAGCCAGGTAAACCACAACTCGTACAATAGCCCTGCAGATCATAGCTTATACTGTACAACAGCTACATAACCCGCAACTCACACAACAGACATGCAACCGTAACCTGCACAACAGTCATGTAAAACAAAACTCGCACACCAGCCATGCAAACCATAACTTGCACAACAGCCATGTATACCATATTTTGCACAACATCCATGCAAAATATAACTCACACAACATCCATGTAAACCAAAACTTGAAATCAGCCATGCACGCCATAACATGCACAACACCCATATAAACCATAACTTGCACAGCAGTAAAGTAGACCACATTTCACACAATAGCCATGTAAACTACAACTCACACAAAAGCCATGTAAACCACAACTTGCACAACAGCCATGCAAACCACAACTCACACAACAGCCATGCAAACCATAACTTTCAAAACAGCCATGTAACCTACAAATCTCACAACAGCCATGCAATCCATTACTTGAACAACAGCCATGCAAACTTGCTCAAAAGCCATGAAACCACAACTCACAAAAAAACATGCTAACCATAACTTTCACAACAGCCATACAAAACATAACTTGAACAATAGCCATGCAAACCACAACATGCAGAACAGCCATGCAAACCATAACTTGCACACCAAATGCAATGCTTATGACCTGTTTCTAGACACAGAAGATGAAAATACAAATTTCATAAATGATCTCACGGATGTGATGACATATTGCATTACCATTAACAATATGAAAGACATGACTAGGGATCTAGTCTTATATCAAGGTTTAAGTATGTGTGGTTATTTATTGACATTGTTCTTGTAGATGTTGTTACTTATTGATATAAAAACTGTGAGTAAATAAGCAAGTTAGTTGTTGTGAAAATTACAACTTTTGGCCCGCAATGCTAATCATACCTTGTACCCCTATGAAATCCTAACTCTCACCTAAATGTTCTACTTAAAGGAAAAAGTAACCCCCTTGCCCTTGAACAATGTTGGGGAGGGGCAGCAAGAAGCCTCTAATACCCTACACCTGAACGTAATGTGCTTTAAGTGGCATTGCAAATATACAGTGGTGGTGCCAGTGTGATTTTGTTCACTATTACCTGTGAGCCTGAGGTATGAGTGAGGTCAAGTGCTATCTATATGGGGGCATTTGAAATAAACTCTTCTGTGATATCTTCTGCTAAATGCCTTTTGTAATCTGTCCTCTACTTCCACTCTCTGACTCATCCCAAATCTCATTTTAGTGCTATGATCTCCAAAATAACCCTTTCCTCCTCTACTCCCTCCTTGGATCACCCCAAACCTCATTTTACTACTATGATCTCCCAAACAATCCTTTCTAAATTCTTACCTCATGTATCTATCCTTTTACTCATCCCAAACCTCATTTTTCTACTATGATCTCACAAATAAACCTTCCTAGACTCTCCTCTAGCTCTCCATTATCCCATTCAATCCAACTAACAGACTTGCATGTCCACTGCTCAAATGATCTCATACCTCTCTATATCAATACACCATTAATCCTTTTTGGGTTCCGGAGTAGCGTGCTACTCCCTAAAAGGTACTTCGATGACTCATTAGGAGTAGTTAGCGCTATATAATTACAATTTTTGATAACGAGGAATAAATCTAGAGAATCATATGAGGATGCTATTATTAATGAATTGTTATCACTACAATTTGTATTTGATTTATGTTCCGCTTTTAAATAAATAAAAAAAAAAAAATATTTGAAATGGTAGTCATTTACTTTACTCTGTGAAGTAACTCCCTATGCCAACATACTAAACAATTGCTTTCATAGCCCAAGAAACTTAGGAATATGTTTATCAAGGCTAACAATTCATTAAAAGCCTTTGGAATTGTTTCCAACTAGACCTAGTTTTCTCATGCAACATGATTTTTATTTTCCAAGTCACTATCTGCATGCCCCTGATCTTCTGGTTTCCTCTAAATGCAATGGATAACAGCAATAATGTTAGCAGCTTAATCCATATTCTATGTTCCAGTTATCTAGTTTAATACTAGGCCAGGGTGGAGTTCGCAGAGTTCTGCTATGCTGAACTCTGTGAAGTGCCCAAAAAACTCCACCGCTCTATGCAGAGTTCCGCAAGCGGTGGAGTCTGGGTAAGTTGCACTGCTCGCATTGGTTTTCAGTGCAGGTTTCTCCCATGCAGTAAAATTGGTATAAAGCAAAGCTGGGTCTTACATGAAATTTAGAATTATATGGCAGAACTGTGGAAACACCATATTACCACTGTTAAATTAGAGTGTCATGCAGATTGTACATCTACCCCATGTTTTCTAAAATCCTCAAGAGGACCAACCACTAAGTAGAAAATTGATTGCAGAATTATATAGTTGTCATTGATGGAAACAAAATTAATGCAGAATGGGAAACCTCACTGATATACAATTGTTTGGGTTCAGACAGTCAGGGAATTTGGATCATCTTCCAAAGATTATCACCAGCAGTTCCTGTTTTTGATGATGGGATGAAAATACAGACAGTGGCAGGGTTAGAGAGTCTTTTTGGGGTGACCCAAGTATTGTTGTGAAAATACACAGATTTTTCACAAGAAAACAAATGACTCACAAATGACTCATGAAGCAATCTATAACTATGTAGCAGAATTCAAACTCTTATTATAGTAATTAGGCATCTACCTATAATTTTCAGAGATGGACTGGAAAATATCTACATGTTCAAATGATCATGAATTGTTCCGTTAAGAAGACTCACAATTTTATTATGCTATAAAAATCATAGTCTCTGTGAAACAGACAATAATTTTAAGACCTTTGAATGTTCTGCATGGCATCCTGAGAATTGAGCAAAATAGAGTTTTCTGTTGCATCATATTTTTTTAAGGGGCAATGTCTATGAACACAAAATAAATTAAAATGATATAAGAAAGAATGATGTGCTTATTAAACAGAATTATTGTTATTATTGTAGTTCTCAATATCACATTGTTGTCTTGTTTTAACTAAAATATGTCATTAATGGGGAAAGCTTAGCCATTTTGAGAAAATGTACTATGCTTCACAAAATTAAAAAGTTCTGGTTAATCAAGTGTGAGAGAATAATATTGCAAATGGAAATGAGAAGAGTAATGTGGTATTAACTGTCACTCCCCAGGCAGATGGGGTTGAGAAAAGAAATGTGAACTATGTTGCAGTATGCAACAGGGCATATTTCCCTGGAGAAGACAGATAATTCAAGATAACTGCTAGCATTAAACTCTGACAGACTTTTAGACAAAGTTTGGCATGATAAAAATGTGTTTCTAATATCATCCATGGGCTTTGGTGGAGAAAGGGTTGGCAGGTTAGGATATTCCTGGGACAACTGGTAATATAAGGATAGGTGCATAACCACACACTTCTATGTGGCAAAAATAGAATATAGTATTTTGTAATTGCAGACCAAAGGATATTTGACATGGTATTGAGACCTGCTATTCCATGTCCTGCTTCATTTGTAGATATTGAAAGCAGATCCTTTCAGGAGATATTAAATGCCCATGAGAAACAATATCTTGTCACAAGTTAGGTTGTGTCAAGTGTTTTGAACACAAAATCATTCTTAAATGGGCAGTTGTACCAATCTATCATAAAGTGAGGAATCTGCCACTTATTATTCACAAGGCTTCTAAAAATTGAAGGAGAAAATTGATTGTGAGTGCTCAGCCCCTAAATCATATGTCAAGGGAACTCAGTATGTCAGTTGTGTGTGATGTCTCTGATTAAGTGGTTGATAATTCAGTGGTGTAGGTGTTGTTTTAAGCCAATTTATTGGACACAAAGAAAAGTCTGTGACTTTTTTTTCAAGATGTCAAATGACAGTGGAAACACACAACAGAACAATAGAATATTTAGCCCTAGCATGTGTGTGGGATATAGAGCACTTTTGTACTTATGTGTGAGCCACAGAATGTTATTAGGGAGAGACCATTAACCTTTAAATGATGTACTTGGTGAAAAGAGTATGGAAAAGGCTTCAGCAAGGTTAGAAGAGGTGCATTCTAAAATGCATGGGTTTCATTTTGAAAAAGCAATTCAAGGGCTGATCTCCTAGCAAGGTTTTCCATGGATCTGAAACACAATTACAAGCGTATCAATAATATTGAATGCATTTCAGGACTGGTTGATGGAGTTAAGTCTTAAAATCTGTTTCCCATTAAAGAATGATAACATCCTTTGTGACATTTAAAAACACACAGTAGAAAGCTGAATCCCAGAGACAGTATTTCAGGATGTTACATAATTTCATCAAGGTTCAAGTCAAACTCAGTATCAAGGGTGATTTTGTGCTCAAGGAGGTGTTACACCGTGAGTTGATATGTGGCCCACAGACAGCCTGACCACTTCTTTTTCATCCTACTCTATGCAGCAGGACACATTGTGCTCATATCTGCAGGGTGGTGGCTGTGCTCGTAGGCTGCCATAGGCATTTGGGTGAATCTTCACAACGGTTGGCCTGCCAGTTCAGTCTTTGGCATTCATTTGGCCTTGCTGGATGCCACCATAGTTCTTCTTCCCAGAATTCCAGGGAAGGAGTTTTCCCATAACCAATCCATCATGGTGGCCTTCTCATTCTTGATAGCCTTACTTTGCCAATCCAAAACGGCAGTCTCATTTTCTGATGTAATTTCCTGTCCTGTGGGTGTATAAGGAGTAGGATCTTTCTCTTCTTTGGGTTGCAACACCTCTTTGCCCCATTAAGTGTTTTCATGCTTCTGATATCTCAGGCCTGTTTGCGTTCCACCTTCTGCTGCATCTGGTATTCTACGAATTTCACTGATTCTTGATTGGCCCTTTCACTGGAGGTTTCTTTTCCTGTTTGTGCCTCTGATGGTCCATGTGTCCAGTTCCAGTCTGCTGGGTCCTTTGGTCCTTGCCTTTGCCATCAGGAGCTGCCACTGTCATCTGAGGCTTTTTCTTCCAGAGATATTCCTCCTAGGAGCTCCTTCTTGAGGGCACTTTCTGCTTAGGTGCCATAAGTGTTGGCAGCATTGTGGCTACCAGAGGGGTCACCCTTATCTCTGGCAGACCAAGACAGTCAAGACCTGGGCTCAAAGATCTTCCTGGCATTTCAAACCATCAGCCGGAGGTCCTCAATTCGAGAGTCTTGATAGAATGAGTGTGTAGTTCCACCTGTAACTTTTGTATCAAGATGAATTAATATTGTCCCTTGGAGGCAAAAAGAAATGGCTAATCTCAAGAAAAGTTTGAAAATAATGTTTTGTTAGCCCAGTCTGGACAATTCTGTTTGATTATTCATCAGGCTTTGCCTAATATTTCATGGAGCTCATAGGCATCTCAAAATGTATAGCACTCTATTACCAAAGTTGGATTCCCACTCAAAATGTGGGAGTTAATGGTAATTTATTTTTGGTTTTTCATTTACCGTAATTACAGTAATTAGGTTGATTATCATTCAAAGTAAATCAATTATTCAATGATGTGAAAGCCAACAGATCCCATTCTAATTCCATTTCTGAATAGTACTTCCAAAAGTAAATGTTATTCTAGGGGACATTAGTATCTGATAATGCAGTTCATTTCATTTTGCTTGAAATCAAAGGCCAATTATTGTCCATGGAAGGAAAACATCTAACATTAGATAAATCACAAGAATATTCAATTGGTCTATCATTCCAATTTGGAGAAAACTGTAAGTGAGAGGATACAGACATTTCTCCTTTTAAGTTGTTGAGTATGGGCAAATAGGTAGCCATGTTGGTTGCAAGGTATATTCATGAAAGTGGAATATGAAAAGACTGTGTTGACATGCACAGTATGAGCAGGTATACCTGTGAACATCATGGCAAGGTGAGCAATTTTAAGGTTGGTGATTTCATCAGAGCTCACAAATTTGGATTAGCAAACAAATCAGAGTTCATGTTTTTCCCAATTATGTGCTATCCTAGAGTCGAAAGGTTTCGTGAAGGTGCATAAAAGTAAGTGGTAGAGCAATATACGTGTAGCTAGGATAGATGTTCTCAGTCATTGTGGGTTAGGACATTTGAGAGTCTAGTTAAAGACATATGAAAGAGTGGAAGTGATAGATTTGGTGTGAACATCCCAGTGAATTTGAGAAAACTGTGATTAAAATACTGATTTGGACGATTCATTTGTGAATGCTCCCAGATCTTTTCCACCTGTGAGTGAAGTCAGAAGAGGATATCTAAATCCATCTTTTAAAAATGATTAACCAAATGCTATTGTTTTTGATATTGTTGACAATCAGCAGTCTCATGGGAACCTCTTAGAGATCTAATTTCTTTAGTCTGCTCTACAAAGGTTTCATATGCTCCAAAGTAACTGAACGACTACTATATCAATTAATAATTTCTAGATTTCGCTCTTTTTGGGATTTGTGTTAATCTTCATCTCTGATTTTCTGTTAGTTCTAAAAGAAAGATTTGTGGAACGTGGTTACTGGAATGTGCTAGATTTTAATTGGAATGTTAGGATTGCTGACATGGCTCCAGTTTTAGTCTTGTGATGTGAGCTCTGTAAATCAGGAATAAAGCATGAACCTTGAATATCATTCAAGGCAAAGCCCTTTTTCTTCTTTACAAGCTCCATTCTCCATTGTCTCTTCAATTGCTAGTCTAACAGATTACTTTGTGCTCATATGTAGTTTTTCAGCACCCTTGTAAACGTCGATATTGCTGGTCCCATGTGTCCTCACTCACTTCATCCAAGATAATTCACACTTAGGGTACATTACTTTCCTGTGATAGAGAAGGAAAGCCCCAGATGTGTATTCATCCAAACCTGAGAGACAATCTCCCGGGTTCCCATTTTTTAGGGAAATTTGCGGGGACTATTTCAATACATCAAGCAAGATAACCTGTTCGAAACCAAATATATCAAACAAATGAAGAGCCGTAAACTGGAAACAAAAATTTGAGCATATATCCTGACAGCGCATTTGTACACCAACACACCAATTATACTTCTCAAATGTAATAAAGACAACTGTTAAAAATGAGCAAAATATAGCCGAGATGCATTTTGGCACCATGTTACTCCTTGAAAGTTTGTATTGCTCACTACGTTAATTTTGCTGGTACTAGTGCACTTTCCAGCAACAACAATCAATATTCCTATTTTATTTTGGTAGACATGAGGAAAGCAAGATTCTTGCTGCTGTCTTACTACAATGGTTGCGTTAAATATCGAACTGTCAGAAGCTAGTCGGGATTTTAAAACTGTGTTATCACAGCCAGGAAGTGCAATCTTCTAAGCCTACTAAGGCAAGATTCACAAAGCTATTTTGCGTGCCCAATTCCATTTTAAGAGGGCAATTAAATGTATTTGTTATAGTTTAAATCAAATTTGTAATTCACAAAATGAGGAAATAAAGGACCAGATCCTCCTAAGTAAGATTGATCACATGTACGTTTCTATAATATAGTAAAATTTATGTGTGCACAGATTGTGCAGCAGGGGCATGCTCATGGGGGTTTCTTAGTGAGCCTATGGGCAAATGAAGCTGAACTTAAACTTGCAGATTTCATCAAAGACTTCCATGTGGTCTCGGTTTCTGAAAACACTTAACGAGTTACTACTGTCATGGGCAGGATTAACTGCATTTTGTTAGAAATCTATTAAAAATAACCCCATAAAAGTGATCGAAATGAAAGAAGAGTGGTTTGTTTTTAAGGAAAAAAAAACGTTCCCCCTTAACAAAAAAGAATTTCTGTGCAAATGCACTTTTTACTCATTTAATGCCATGCATAATGTGCCACTAGTAGATTTCCATATGAAAAAATGGGTATGTATGTTACTAGGCCTGAGAATGTTTAAGAGTACTCCCAGACTAATTTGTACGTTTTTCAAAAGTAGAACATTTACTGCAAACCTCTCCGTTTTGTGACTGGAATACATGAATACTCATCAATCCAGATTGAAATAACTATAATCCTCTGAACCTCATTGTGAACATAACAAAAAATAATTCAACAAAATGGAAAGACGTTGGAAGAGAAGCACACCCAAGGTCAAGTTCTAAGACGTCAAAACAGAGCTGGCTTTTTAATTGAGGTGTTAAAAGCAGTGCAGTCTGCATGCAAAGGGTAGTCATTTCACTGTAACTTGGTGCCCACTGTCATAGATTTCATTTCTGTAATGAATGTTGGTTACATAGCCTGCTAATCCTCCCCTTTCAGTGTTGTCAAAAATTTGAGCAATGACACTTTCCCACTCTATCACAAGCAGGGAAAAGGGAGTCGTCGTAGGTTGAATGCACATTAATGATCGTGACAACATTTTAAGACTCCGGCTGCATCAGGGTATCTGTGCAAGCACTAAGCTCTCAAGGTATCTGAAGTCGGACCTAGTGTTTATGCTGCTTACAGCCAGCACTGATTCAGCAGGAGCCCCACACACATACATCACATGCTTGCAGGGGTCAAATAAGGTAGAATTTAGCAAGGCTTTGGCTGCCCGGAGCAGTGTCGCCAAAAGTCAATGCCCATGACGTGCGACAATTCAGTTTTTTAATAAAAGGTGACAGTTGATTGATCTTTTTATTTGTGTTACATATGCTCATGTACAGTGGGTCCTCTCAGCCTTATCTCCATTATCAGTGCCTAGAAACAGTTTAAATTGTTTACTGCATTAATATATTGTGAAGAAACATGAGCGATTTCACATGTCATTTTGCATTCGACTGGAAAGTATGTTTTCTGCAGTCAGTGAACGTTTCACAAACACACGGTGGTTATTTTTTGTAAATTATACATGGCATGTTTCCAGAATAAGCACAGTGCTATTTCAGTATGTAGTGCCACCCATTGTGCATTCCTCACTCTCCTTTCGCATGAAATAATAATATGGCAAAACAGATAAATATTTCCTGGCAGTGCTTCATTTGTAAAAGAAAATATGTACCAAGGCCCATTTTAGGAGGTCACTGCTGGTTGCACCTCCAATTGACCCTGCCAGTGCTTTTAATGATAATACCAAAACACCTACTAACCATCCTATTAAGAATGGCTTGGCCAGCAGATATTAGCAACTTTTAATGTACATTAAATTATTAAGTTACTGTCTTGTGCTCATTTCAAAAGTAGGCTGTGCCACCATGGTTCAGACTGTTATTAAATATCTGTGTTGACAATTAAGTGATGGTGCCGAGCACGGGAAACCACTACCTTAAATTAAAGCACTGTTTCTTCGTAAAGAATGATGTTATAGTAATCACACCAAATCTTCCAATTGGATGCATAACCAAAAAAAAGCTTTCTGAATATGTTTTTGTATTTTATTATGCTGGCACCATAGGAAATGGTGAGATGTAAATAAAGTGATCTGTGATACAGCAAAAGATGCCAATATATATACACTATGCCTAACTCCAAATCTACGTACAATGAAAATATACATATGTTACCAAACCCCATATATAGGAACCAAAGCATAATATTGTGGAACTTAATGTCCTCTTACTTTCATAGTACTTTTACTTTCATAGTACTTTTGTATTTGTCTGGCTATGACATTTTGGGAGCACAGTATTCAGGACTCTATTCTGGTAATGCACCTCTTTTGTGATAAACTTTCATCAATCACATGGAAAGTCGTGAGTCCATGGATTATACTGGGTCTAACTTAAGCCATCGACATAGTCATTGACCTATTAGTTCTACACCAATAAACAGAAATTTTTCCTTACAAGGCTGGCCATGCAGGTAGATTATGATGGTTGTTTGAGCCATCATTAAGACATTTCCGCCCAGCATAGCCAATTTTGTTACACGTAAAAAAACTATTTGAGAATATGACACCCTACTAGAGAAAAGCATTAAATAAAGCACAGGGGTATACAAAGATAAGTTGTCATCCATCCATCAGGTGTTCTGTGTAAAGTTCACAACTTTAAGGAGACTCCTTTGAAGCTAGTTGCACCTGGAAACTTCTGCTGCCCAAGTCAATGTGTGGTCACCACCTATGCCATTTTTAGGAGACTGTGACATACGACTCCTCACTAGAAGACCTGTGGAATGAAGGAGATCACCAAGTTGTTAGTGTCTCAAGTGAAGTGACAAACTCCCTGAAACTTTTGAATCTTTTGTGAATAAAAACATATTTACAGCCCACAAGATTAATTGTGGAGACCCTGGTGTGTACTTTGTAATTCAAAAGAAAATATGTGTCTGTGTTTCTAGGGGTGATATTCAAAACAAATGCTTAATTTGTGAAAGAATTAGTGCCCATATATGAAGCTCTGTTTCTGGAGCCAGCGTTCAAAGCACTTTAATGGCCGTGTGCTGAATACCAAAGCTGGTAGATTTCAATCCATTTCCAGACACTCTCTGTGCCTTTTTCTCACTGGTGTTGCAGTGCTCCAGGAAAGTGGCTTTGCATGTCTCTCATTGATACACATGATGAGAGAAGTACACTCCATAAATGAGTCTGCAAACAAATGATGGAGCATGTTTGCCACCACATGATAGTTAGGGCCACTGCATGTGTGCAGATATGTGTGTATCACTCACTGGAGTGACCGGGTCTGTACATGTTTGCAGTGGTATGTCGGTTGTAGTATCATCATGCATGAGAGGCTGCACTTTCTGATTTAATCTTACACACAGTAATTGTATTTGGAAGTGTTGGACAGTGCACAGACATTGAGCACATTTCTCCCTTCCATGCTTTACAGGTGGACCTGCCCCCTAAACAATCAGAGAGGTGGCTCGATTTGCGGACCCAGACATCTCCAGTAAGTGTTGATATTTCTCTTCTGTGTTGTGTTTGCTGCTGTTGTGTGATTGACTCCTGTGTGTTGGACACATAGCAAGGTATGATGCACTGGTAAATGATCGGATATGTTACTTGAGTGGAGTATCATTTTTTTTCCATCTTTGAGTTGGACAATCATTAGCGTATAGTCATATTTTGGGATTGTAGTGCAACCCTGTAGGCACAGCCATGTGAATAGGGTGACATTTGTTGATAAAACTTGTATTAAGAAAATTTAGCAGAGGACCATATTTATGATTTAGTCAGCAAGTCAGACCCTGAATCTCACAGAAAAGGGATGCCAAAGTCTAATCCACAGACTTGAGCCCCCCTGTTCACTAATGAACATGTTTGACTGTATGTTTGACTCCCTAGCAGCATGTAGCACCACATGTTGTGCTACGTGTATGTGGCACTTGAGTACAATGTCATAGGTGTGCATGCAGCTCATGGCCAGATGTGTGCTTGCATCTATCTGCTTGTTAGAAGTCATGTATTACTGGTATGAAATGATGTTCACAATTGTCTGCATTTCCAAACATAAATGTGGATGGGATTGTCCAAGGTTTGGGTGTATCCTAGATGGACATCCTCCTTACCTGTGGTGGACTGCCCAAACCCATGTACAGCTGTCCAAAGCTTCCTGGGTGTCCTAGATGTTTGAAAGTATTTGTTGCTTGTCCATCCCCCCCTCCCAGGCACAGACGTAGGGTTATGAAATGTGTACCTAGTACTGATGATCCATGTTTAGTACACAGACATGTAAATCTGTAAATCACTTGTCCAAAACTAGGATACCCACTCATGATTAGCAACTGCATTCTATCCTGGCAATTCCATTTACAATTCACAGATCTTGTGGCCCTGGATTGTCATCCAGAAGTTAGTCATTAGTTGGCCTGTCACATGTGGAGGACTTGCAGCATTTTTTACGTGACAAATGGCTGAACAATAATGCATACGTCATTTAAGTTGTTACACATCTTTTAGACCATTGCTGTGCTGTTTGATAGGACATGTGTAGGCTGCGTTGGCATGTACTTTCTCAGGGACAATCAGTGATCTGTATGATGATATGGCCTGTTTCTGGTACATTAGATGTATTGTCTGATTTACTTCTGGAGCCATATCACACAATAAAGTACCTAATGTTTGGTTTTCTCTTTTTTTTAACAGCAGCCAATATGAATCCCATCCACATTCGGGAGTTTCAGCGCCGGGCGATGCATTACCGCCACATTCTGGATGTGGGGTCTGGGTTCCGCAACATGGCACGGTGTTATCGCCATGAAAGAGCCTCCGCAGTGTGGAGGGCATTTGCCCAAGGGGGCCCTTCCGTATCCACCACAGCCACCACCACCAGCACCACCACTACCACCCAGGTGGCACCAACCATAGCAGGCACCACTGCAGGACCGTCATTCTCCACTGCTCCCGGACACAGCACCACCTGCACCTCCTCCTACACGCATGGCACCAACAACGGGACATACATCTTCAACTGGCACCCAGACCACCCCTGCTGCAGTCATTAACCCTGCAGAATTTCAACGGATGCAACGTGACATTGAACGTATGTTGAGGAAAATGAACAGGCTGCAGCAGGAGGTGGCACAAATTAATAGGAGGGTGTGTGCCATAAAGAAGTCCCTGCGGAGGGCGAACTTGTGAACAATTTACCCTCAGCAATGATTCCCTCCCCTCCCTCCTCTTTCCTGGTTCTTTCAATTAGTGGGTTTAGGGGGCTTAGTGTTAGGTTAGAATAGGCTGATAGTTTAGTTAGTAGTAGTGGGTGGGGGGGTGAGGATATGATACTTTTAATATCTGGTTTTTATTATGTGTGTGGGTGGGTTGGTGGGTGATGATGTTGGGGTTTTGATGTTAAAAAAAAACAAACAACAAAAATATATAAAAATATATATTTGTTTAGTATAAGATAGTATGTGTTTAGGTTAGTATATGTTGTCCTCCATGTGTCCCGTCTTATAAGGGGCTGGGGGATGATGTTTAGATTGTTTCGTTAAATGTGATAAGTAGGTTTAGCTTAGGTCAGTTAGGGCCTGTAGTGGGTAATGTGTAGTTAGGATAGGTTAGGTTAGGTAAGGTGTTTCCCCAGGTTTTAGATTCCTCTTTTACTGTTAAATAAATATTTCGGTAATCCTTTACAGTATGTGTCACATGCTTGAGGATCAGGGCCTTGGCATGGGTGAACAGTGTTTCTTTAGTATTTGCATTTGTGTCCCATCCTGCAACCAAATCCCATTTCAGCTGTTACATTGGCAGCTACACCAGAGCTACTTTGCTAAGAATCTGCCATCCATTGCACCCACCACTCAAGGTTACTATGGATCCCAAAGTGTTGTTAATATTTGATGTATGTTTTCAATCTCACATACTTTGGGACCAGATTTGGTATTGAGGACACTGTGCTAAGTCTGCCTGCAGCCTGATGTTCAAGTGAAGCCTTATAAGGTGAGTGGTAGTATGATCTCATGTAGTTTGGTATACATAACTCACACCTATAATTTGTTACATTGTTCAGCCAGGTTACATATTCGTACATACACTCATGCACATCCATTCATGCTGTATGGTGTGTGTTAGGAAAAATTTGGGCCAAATGTCACATACATAAAGATTGGCTTGAAGAAAAAGTTGAAGGCAATCATTTTTGGCTTAGACATCCCTTGAGGAAGCGTTATTCTATCCAACACAGCACTATACTGTATAGTTTCTATTTCTCTCATAATTAACCCTCAAGAAGGGCAGATGATGGTACAATCCAGACCACAGTGCATAGTTGTCAGCCCACGTTCTTTCAGGTCAGTTATATTGCCATTCTATAATCATTGACCTGAGGTAAACATCACTGATCTCCATCACGGTTGATGTGTCACATTACAAAGAGACAAAGTTGTTGTGTAAGTGCTATTTATTCTAAAGTGCCGTAGTGCTAAATGTACATTGTCCATGATTGTGAGTTCATTAGTGTGACACCTTCCATTGTGATCCTACACAAGTGCAAAAAGACATGTCATTGAACATGCTGGGTTGAAGTGTCAGATAGTGCAGAGGGACAGGATTTGCCAATGAGTTAGTGAGAGACAATCACAGGGCAGGGTGACGAGATAAACAGTGGGCTGGAGAACAGTGCTTGTGAGCAGCTGTTGCAAGACTGGCATATTACAAAGCACAGGACCTTGGTTATAAGTGGCCAGGTGACAGGGACTAGTGCTACCGGGTACTCTTATGGGTGAAGGTGATCTGTTCCACGTCTTCATCTTCTGATGTGTGTGTTGTATCCTCTCCCCTTAGTGGTGGTGGTTGTGAAGGGGCAACACACACCTCAGTGTTTGAAGACGTGGAGTCAGACATCCCGGTAGCTGCCAACTGTGGGGCTATGAAGGGCACTACTGCAGCATGGAGGAGCTGCTGGTTCTGAAGTATAGCAACCACATCACTGTTTAGGCAGCCAGGTCGGCCCTGAGGGGGTCAATATTGCATTCGTGCACGCGTTGAAAAGTTTGTTGTTGTGTCAACTCTCTTACAGCTGTGCTGATTTCCTTCACACTTTTTTAAGTTCCTGCAAAATTGATGTTCCCCCTTGCATTGCTGCTGTCTGTTCTGCAGTTTACATCATGCACGAACGCACCCCCTCTAGGCTGGTTGCCATATTTTCCATCCCCACCCGCACTTCGTTGGCCAGCTCCCGCTGTACTCCAACTACAGTTCTCTCAAAGCTGGTGCCAGTGTCATCAGAGTCCTCAGCCGGGTTGGAGCTGGCAGGTCGTACAATTGGGGTGGTGGGTGGGTCCTTTGTGATGGCCGCTGTATCTGTGCTCGTCCTTGTGACTGAAGGTGGAATCTGGAGGGTTCCAAGGACATCTTGGAGGATCTGCTGGCTGATGTTTGTCAGCTCGTCATCCATGTCATCAGGGAAGTCCAGGACAGGCATATCCCCAGGAGAGTCATCGTCCTCTGCAATGAGATATGGTACAATTAGTGTGCCTGTGTTGTGGCATTTGTAATGTAACGTGCCTGCCTTCCTATTTGTTGCACATTGTGATCTTCGTTCCTGTTCATTACTTCTGTCTTTCATTTTAGCATTCTCCCATGGCCTATGCCCCACCTGCATGTCACATGTATATTGGTCAGTTTGTGGACTTGTCAGCATCACATCCTCTAGGTGTTGGTTCTGGCCAAATTGTGAATTACCACCTTCTTGTCCTACTCAACCATCCGTCTACTTCCATTCTCATGGTGAGGCCTTGCACTGGCTGTGGTTGTTCTGATGGCACTTGCACCACACTTCACAATCTGGAACTGAGGCAGTCTCAGATATTTCACATCCAGCTATATGTTGCTGAGACCTAGCATATACTATGTATAGCATTGGCATGGCATACTACAGATGTCAGCATTGGCAGTGTGTAATGTTAATGTTGGGGAATGTATACTACATTGGATTGCACTGATGGTCCTAGCAGTATTCCATTTCCTCTTCTGATTGTGAGGGTGAATTTCACTATGTATGTCCTTGCCCTCAATGCTGTTGTCTGAGCAGTATGACATTTGGTGCCATTGGAGCTATTGTGACCCAGACACAGTGTGGACCCTGACATATGCAGCATGGGTATGACATTAGTGCTGTGTACCTCATAATGTTTATGACAATGGCAGATGTTTGTAGCAACTATGGACAATCACATTTGACAGGATTCGAACATTTTTATTGATTACAGGGGATTGATAAAGTTGTCATCCTGAACCCTCTAATTTGGGTGTGTTTGATCCATGGGGACGTTACTGCAGTTAGCTACTTGACCTGCACACACAGCTGAGGTGGTAGTGGCAACTGTTGTCATTGTTAAATTCCACTTGCAGATATGTCCTGAGACTGTTAATTGAGCCCTAGTTCATGTAGGGAGAATACCAGCTGACTGTGAGAGCAGTCCAGTTTTACGTTGTACCCTACCCTCCTGGACTGGCTTTACCTTTCCAACATCCTTGGCCTGGCAGCATACCCCATGCAAAGGTTGTTGGTGTAGTGTAGTACTGTGCACCAGGTTTCCTCTGAACGGGCCATGCCCCTGTGCAGTGCCCCTTTACCCATTCCACTCCCTGAATATCATGACTTACATGCATTGTGTAGTAGGTATGTCCCCCCTGCTTGTAGTTAACATTTGTGCATTTTAATTCCCCAAGCGACTTACCCTGCATCTGTGTTGTCTCCTGGTAGTCTGCGCTGTCCTGTCCTTGAATCCCTGTGACGATATCCTCAGGAATGATGGCTGCCACCATCTCCTCCAAGTGGTCCAGGGCCTCCTGCGGTGCTGGACTCCCAACTCCAGTCTGCAGTGCTGCCTTCCTGTTCCTGGCCATCTTGTCCTTGGTCCTGCGCTTGCAGTCATGTCAGCGTTTCTTGCACTCAATGACTGTTCTCCATACTTCTGCCACACTGTTTATCTTGTCAACAATTTGTTGCCATATTGCCTCTCTCCTACTGATTGGCAACTTTGAGGTGACAAACAGTTGGTGCTGGTGTTCTGTCACCTCTTTCATCAGAATTTCGAGTTCCTCTGCACTGAAGCAACACTTTCTTTTCTTCTTCTACCTGTCCTGGGTCTTGTGTGGGTCCTCCTTGCTGGTTCCTAGTCTGCTGTCATCTTCCTGGGGTCTGTGCAAGCATCTGGGATCCATTTTGGCTCTCCTTAGCACATTTTGCAGTGTTTGCACAGCTTTTTGATGCTATTGCACCACAAAAAGGTGGGCAGCCGGTTTGCGATGTCGTAAACCGGCTCACAGTCATTTTCGCCGTGTTAACGTTGTTTTTCTTTATGACGTGACGCAATGGTTTGAGTAAAAAAGAATGACTCACACCAGTGGTTTGCGCCGCTGTGCGTCAAAGTATAAATTTGACGCCCTAGCAGCGCAAAGAAATGGTGTTATCCGGCGGTAACATTTTTGCCGCAAAACTGCGTCAGTGCAGTTTTGCATCAAAAAGTATAAATATGGCCCTTTGTTCTGTACCATCTAATGCACACTTTGCTTCACAACTGCAACATTTGAACATACTAAGACATAACCCGCAAACATCATGCTGAACAAGAAAAAGTGTAAAATTTGCAATCATTTCATGCATTTACTTACTAGGTATATGCCCTTCTATTACATAAATACCGTGCAACTTGTCTGCAAAATGTTGTTCAAGATCTATAAAAGTAAGGGAAGGCAAATTGGCCTTGAAGATCTTGGGCCAACAAGGCACTGAAAATTCAGGAGGTAATGTGAGATAGAAACGTCAGATTTCAGGAGTAGACAGATTCATTATGTTGGCTAGCAGCTTTGCTTTGAATGAATGTCTGCATTTAGGGGGATCGAAGGAACACAACATGAAGACTGTTCAGGGGCGGGTCGAAATTCGGTAAGTTGGAAGACTGGATAAGAGAAACTAAGGAGATTCGGAACACACGACTGCTAACATTAGGCCAATCTGTTATTCACTGCTGGGTTGGAGTCATTTTAGGGTCATTAGTGGGTGGCAGAACCCCATTGGACATCTCATAGACTCTGTCTGGCAATGAGTTGTTAGTTGTATTGACTGCTTGTTATCCTTGGCAGTTCAAACCCAATCTCCGTCCCTCACCTATGTTTTCCCCTTTTGATCTGCTTGATTCCCCAGTACTTCTCCTACCTGTTGTTAGTCTTTTATTATATGTGCCCTGGTTCTCACGTACTTGGTAGATTTCAACTAGTGTGTTGTCAGCAACATTCTGGGATGTCAGCTGAATTCAAAGCCAGGTCATGCCCATCAAAGCCATACCCAATACTGAAAATGGAAAGACTTTCTACTATTTTGCGCCCATATCTTCGTGCTCAATTAGTGAGTTTTACATACCCTTTTTTACCTCTGTTGTTCTGTCACTGTGGTCTTTACAACCATTCCATCAGCATCCATTGTTATGTACCTTTTCTCCAAAATGGCTCGATGGTGTTGGACAGTGAACTCCAGTCTGATTTTTCTATCTCTCACTCACTCTCCCTTAATTTCTGTAACTGATAGGAAGCCATGCTTTGTTAGCAGCATATGCATTCAGGGAATGAGGAGCTTCCAGCAGCTCTACAAATTTGAGACCGGACAGTGAAAATGCAAAAGAGCAAAATTGTACTAAATAATTTAAGGTGAGATGTTATCTTGAGAAAAGAGGAGATAATGAACTTGTAAGTCACCCCCTTTATCCCAACCTCCAAGTATGCAGGCTTTCCCCTATCAGAGACCACCACTTTGGGGAATCCTACTCTAGTAAAGATACCTAGCAAGGCCAAGGTACAAAGTGGCATGGTCCTCCACCACCAAGGTGAACCTGTTCCATGAAGCTGTTTTAGGGTCTAGTGCTCGACATTATCAATTTACACCATCTCAAAAGGCATCCCCACCACAGGTAGTGGGATCAGGGGAACCTTAGATTGCCCTCATGTTCTGCCACTGGTTTGACAGTCATGCAGGAGTGACAGAACACCTTTACCTTCCCAGACCTCTGGGACCAGTAAAAGTGGTTGAATTACCTGTTCCAGGTTTTGGTCTGCCCCAAATGCTCAACACAGGGGATATCATTGGCTATGTTTATGAGGTATGCCCTGTCCCACTGGGGAACCACCAATCTTCTGATTTCTCAAACAATCAAACATTTAAAGAGCACAGAAAATCACCTGTGAGGGTCTCAACGTCTCTGGAGCTGTATGCTGCTGCCTGGAGGTATGATCATTCAAACATCCTGGTCTTTAGTTCTCTTCTGCATTGCTGGAGTGATGATGCAGTCCTGAGTTGAAAGGGGAGGTTGTCCTAAGCCTTGGCTGCCAGGTGCGAGAAGGAGCGTCCTCCGCTGTTGGCTCGATGGATCCATGGGGTGACTGCAAGGGAGAGGGAAGCTGATCGGACGTGTCTGGTTGGTTTGTGGATGGCTGGGCATTTGTTGTTGTATGTTTCTCCTTTCTTGTGCAGGGCCTTGTAGGCATGGGTCAGCATCTTCAACTGGCATCCTGAATCAGGACCCACTGTACTTTCTTAAGATGGGGTGTGATGTGGGTCCATCTGTGGGGGTCGAGTATGAGTTTTGCCGCTGAGTTCTGTATTATCTGGAGTTTCCTCAGGAGGCGTACTGTGATTCCTGTGGAGAGCGTATTTCCTTAGTCCAGTCTGCTGGTGAAGAGGGCCTGCATGACGGTCCTTCTGATGCTTACTGGGAGCCACCTGAAGATTTTGCAGAGCTTTCAAAGTGTGTGGAAGCAGGTGGATGAGACTGCATGGACTTGTCCCTTCATAGATAGCTTGCTATCCAGTATGATGCTCAGATTGCGGGCGCAGTCTGTTGGGGTTGAGGGTATGCTGAGCTCTGTGGGCCACACTGTGTCAGTCCATGTTCATGTGTTGTTCCCAAAGAGGACTTCCATTTTTTTCGGTGCTGCGTTTGAGCCAGTTGTCCTTCATCCAGTCTTCTACATTCACCATGCATCTGTGGAAGTTAGCTTTTGTGGCGGAGGGATCTTCAGACAGTGGGAGGATGAGCTGTGTGTTGTAGGTGTAGTACATGATGTTGATTCTGTGTGATCTGACGGTGACAGCCAGGAGGGTCATGTAGGCCTTGAAGAGGGTCAGGCTGAGGGACAATCCTTGGGGGACTCCACAGATGATCTTCTTAGAATCTGAGGTGAACGGTGGGAGACAGATCCTTTGGATTCTGCCAGTGAGGTATGAGGTGATCCCTTTGAGGGTGATTCTCTAAATCTCGATGTGGTGGAGTTTGTTGATCAGGATATGGTGGGAGATGTTGTCGAATGCGGCCGACAGGTCCAGATGGTTGAGGGCTGCTGTTTCCCCATGGTCCAGGAGGGCTCTGATGTCATCTGTGGCTAGAATCAGGGCTGTCTCTGTGCTATGGTTATCTCAAAGTTCAGATTGTGAGGGGTCCAGGAGGTTGTGGTCTTCTAGGTGTTGGGTGAGTTGCTGGTTGATTCCTTTCTCAAGGACTTTTTCTGGCTTGGGGAGCAAAGAGATGGGCCGGTGGTTCTTTAATTCATCTGGGTCTGCAGATGGTTTTCTCAGGAGAAGTTTCACTTCAGCGTATTTCTAGACCTCCGAGAAGGAGGCAGCAGTAATGGAGGTATTAAGGACTGTGGTGGTCAGACCAGTTGAGTAGTATGATGTGGATATACCTGACTCTGTCGCTGGAGGTGAAAATGGAGTCGAGCATGTGCCCTGCGATGTGGGTAGAGTGGGTGATGAGCTACTTAAGGCTGATGTTGCTCAAGCATTCTGGAGGTCAGTGGAGGTGGTGTTGTTGTGGTCTTCGAGGTAGAAGTTGAGGTCCCCTAGGAATAAGTAGAGGTTGGAGTTGATTGCTTGCAGGTGCTTGCTGGTGATGAGTTTTGAGATGGCATTGCAGAAGCTAGAGCGTGGTCCTGGTGGTTTGTGGGCAAGGGTGCCTCTGATGGCGCTTTTTCCATCTGTGTGGAGTTGGAAGTTGAGGTGTTCCATTACCAGTGTCAGGTCATCAGGGAATGTTATGCAGCAGATGGTGTCCCTGTAGATGATGGCGATTCCGCCTCCGTGCTTGTTGGTTCAGTTCTGCTGTGTTACCTTGTAACCTTCGGGGATGGCAGTGGTGATGTCTCAAGTGGAGGTAGGGTTGAGCCAGGTTTCTGTAAGGAAGATGACATCCAGGTTGAGGGAGGAGATTGTGTTCCAGACCTCAGTGGTGTGTTTACCTAGTGAACGTGCGCTTAGTAGGATGCACTGGATTAGTGTCATTGTGGTTTCAGTCGATGTGTCAGGTGCAGTGGAAGTTGTGGTGTTGCTGGTGTTGGTTGCTTTGGTGCTGAAGGTGAGACAGCAGTATCTGCAGGAGAATGGTCCTCTGGTGTTACACAGGGATGTGCAACAGCAGTGGTTGTTGGAGCATCCGGGGTCCAGGGCTTGGAGGTCAGTGGGGGTGTATCCTCGTGGGGTGGAAGAGCCAGGATCTTGGTGCTGGGCACGGTCCAGGCAAGGACATGAGCAGACAGGCTTGCCTTTGACATGCCTTCAGTGTGCCGGTAGCATGCCTGCTCTCTCTATTAAGTAGGTCCTGGGAGGAGGGAGGGGCACTGGGAGGGAGTGGGCAGGGCTAGGCAAGAGCCAGGGAAACAGGTGGCAAGCGGGAGTGGCAATGAGGTAAAAAAGGAATGAACAGTAAAAAAAGGAGGCGAAAAGCAGGAGAAACCACACAGAAAAATGAGGAAAGGAGGGAGAAAGCAGTGAGAATGAGGCAGAAAGTAGGTGAAAGCACTCAGATCAGAAAAATGAGGGGCATGGAAGGATAAAGCAATAAAAACAAGTTAGAAAGCAGGAGAAAGCACTAAGAGAAAGACGGGAGGGAGTAAGAAAGCAGTGAAAACGAAGCAGAAAGCAGGTGAAAGCGCTCAGAAAACAGGAGAGAGCAAGGCAGCAGCAGGGGAGAGCTGGCCTGGGACCTTCTGAAGGTTATGGGTCCCTAGCCTTGGTGTTTAAGGCACCCTTTTCTCTGAAGATCCTGTGGGTTCCTCTGGTATTTCCCTGCCCCTAGAATCCAGCGTGGCACTGAATCCCTTCAAGAGTTGGGAACTCTTTCTGTACTTTGCAGAATTCATCCCAGGAGTGTCCTCCTGCCACATTGCAACTTAGGAGAGATCTGGAAGGTCCCTCGGGGCAGGATTGCCTTCCCTTTTAAGCTCCTGACCCTCCCTCTAGGGGTTAGATTCTTTCTGACCTGTGAAATGTTTTGATGGTTTCCTGCATCAATTCACCATTCCTCTTATATGTGGGAATCTGGGCCGTTGTTGCAGGCTCCATGCCCCCTTGATTTTCCTAATGGGTTGTCTTGGCCTTTGTGGCCACACACACCCACTCCGTCAGAATCAACATTTCTGCATGAGTCTTTCTTTACAGCTAGCCTCAAGTAAAGATTTCTAGGTTCGTTCCCAAAAGACACTCCACTTGAATGGCAGGTTTTACAACTACCTTCCTTAGGCCAGTAAATATTCTTCACTCAAAGATGACCATTGCTATGGGATGAAATTTCACATCATTGTCAGGGTTGACTATGCTATGGACAACATCAAGACTATCCTGCTCTGTGGAAACCACTCAGCCCACCACTGCAGTCATGTTTGCTTCTGCAGACTCTATCTTGGTACCGTTGTTGATTGGTCATGCTAAATATTTCAATAAAAGTATGAATTGTAATTGAATTACTAAATGAGAGAATGCAAAGAGGCCTAACTGCTGTTACTTTTCATAGTCATAAACTTGTTTTAAACTCTATATGACCTATGCTGCCAGACTTGCTGAAAACTATTAACGTTAACACCTTGTTTGCAAACCAAGAGGGAGATTTACAAATAATTTGCTCTGGGTTAGCGTCACAAAAGTGATGCTAACCATCCCAAAATGTTTTTTTCCTAATTTACTTTCCAGAGCAAAACTTGTTTTGTGCTGAAAACTACCCTAAAAGTAACACAAAGCAGCGCAAAGCACTGTGCAGCACGCGTACAAAGTAGGACGAGTTTTAAAGTATGTCTAAGCATAGTATTTCGTACTAGAAGAGTACCCTTCCAGTACAAAACCTATGGTAGATTCACACACACACCCCTTTACTATGGCGCATACAGTAGGTGTGTTTGTGGCTCACGGCAGCTGAAATCAGCGTCAGCACTAGAGAGAGGGGAGAATAGTGCCATATCTTTGCAGATATGGTGCTCTCCTGCTCCCTTCCTGTCACGCAGTGCAGCATTTTTCATTGCTGTGCTGGGTGACAGTTTTGAAAATCTGCCCCTAAATGTTTTGCTGCTAAGCTTTGCTTGGCCGATTCATGTTACAAAACTTCTTCCGTCTTAAAAGTGGAAACAGCATTATGTATACTTTTGGCCTGCTAACCTCCTTCAGATTATGCTGACTTCCTTAAAATATATACTAAATTGCTTCTTTCATGAATGGACCTACAGTGTGGAAGCTATGAAAGAGGAACTGACAATAGCATTCATGCATGTACTTTTCTTTCAGAAGCAAGATATGTTTGGGAAACCATGTTGATTTTACCAATTCCTCTCTGAATGTCAACAGCACGATTGTTCTAGAAGTCTTAAAATGCAAAAGATGAACTACATATATGATAAACTGTTAATGAACTGTAACACATGAAGTATTATAAAAGCTGTCCAAGGAAAAGAGTAGGGGTTACCAATGCAGAGCAAGGCAGATACAAGAGAGTGTTACTTGTTTTCCTGGCATTTGGGCATCCCATAGCCATTTAACTATTTTGTTTCCCCACAGAGCAGCTTTCTGACTAATGAGAAAGAAAGAGCTGGATAGACTGTTGCAGAACAGTGTGATAACTGAAGCTTATTGAGCTGATAGTTGTGAGAACTGTATTAGAGATAGAATAAAGAATTCCTTTTTGAAATTCTTAACTGTATTTTCTCAGATCTCTCCAATGAGACTAGACAGAATTGCTACGCTACTGCATTCATTATGAATACAGAGAGCTTTTGCCAATTAGACTCAGATGAATAGAACAGGGACAAATTCAGGACATGCTACATGGAATTGTTCGGCAAATTCCATTGGCTAATAAAACATATTATTGTACCTTTGAATATATATTAAAAACTATTCTAAACTCTCATTATTGTCTCATATAGAGTTAACTTGTGATTAACAAAGTTTTTGCTGCAGCTTATTATTATAATTAGCAGCCACCCCAAAGGTCCAAAGACCAGAAGTGGGCTCAGCAGTAGGGCAGTATAATTATATGAATGGTTCATAGTAGGGATACACTGCCCCAGCCATTACCTGTACTTCACCATGCTGGGGGGTAAGGTGACCAGGGCTTCAACATCCTCACCACCACAGTGACTATGGTGGCTTCAGGCCAGCTCTTGGATTCCCTTGAGCAAACTTCACACCCACTTCCTACACTTGCAATCCCTTTGGACTGCCAATTTGTGTGGGTCTTCTTGGAAAAAACAGAGTCTCCCTTTTTATGTCCTGGCCTTTGACAGTCCAGGCAAACAAAACGTGATGGGGTCAAAAGGTTTCTTCCGCTTGTCCCCTCCCCACATGTCTTTGGAAAAGGCATAGGACTCCCCATCCTGAGCAGACATTTGGAGCCCTCATAAGATCTCCAGTGTCTCATCAGGACACATGACAACTTGGGGGAATGGTTGCCAGCGAATAAGGTAGAGATGACAAAAAATCCTGAAGAAACAGCTGCATTGAGAGAGGGTCTGAAGTCCGCAAGCTATGCTTGTGATACTCCCAGGGTGAGAAGATTGCAGAACTACCCACGGAAAGTTCCTGAGGTAAAAGGATGCAGCTGGGAGACTGACGATGCAGGAAGGCTAACCCCGCATTGAGGTGAAGCAGTGTGTGCACATGGATAAGTGTGTCCTCTCAGTAAGAAGGAAGATGGACTACCACAAAGCTAGGCACTATACTCTTAGACAAGCAAGAAGTGTGTGACCCCCCAGTAGAACCCTCACTATTGTGCCACCATCTCCTTCGTACCTCTAGAGTCCTAAGCTGACCACCTTCTCATCCAAAGCCAGTTTCTCTTCCTCTCGAGCAGGTTTCTTGTCCTCTAGTGCTATGGCTTCCAGTTTGTCCTGCTGTTCCTTGCTGATTGCTTGTCACTGAGCACCAACTGGTAGATGACCAGTTCGGAAGGGCATATGATGGCAGAGTCTGCTTCACTCCCTATCTTTGAAGAGTCACCCAGTAATCAATTTTGGAACGGGTGGTCCACTGCCCATTCATTCACTGGGAATGGATCAACTGATTCATCCTCAGAGAGGATCTGTGAATCCGGCCTTAAGAGCCCCTTAATAAACTCCCTTTCTTTGCATATAGACTTCATCTCCACCACTGTTAGAGTTGTCAGGGTACAAAGACCCACCTCCATAATTTCTGAGACATTTAAAAACTGCAAATAAGGTGTAAAATTTGTAATAAAAAATAAATTTGACTCAATCAAAGACAAAGGGGGTGATTCCGGCGGTCCTTGACCGCCAGGGCCGGGGTCGGCGGGAGCACCGCCAACAGGCTGGCGGTGCTCCTAAGGGCATTCTGACCGCGGCGGTATGGCCGCGGTCAGAAACGGAAAACCGGCGGTGTCCCGCCGGTTTTCCGCTGCCCTGAGGAATCCCCCATGGCGGCGCAGCTTGCTGCGCCGCCATGGGGGATTCCGACCCCCTCACCGCCATCCTGTTCCTGGCGGTTTCGACCGCCAGGAACAGGATGGCGGTGAGGGGTGTCGTGGGGCCCCTGGGGGCCCCTGCAGTGCCAATGACAATGGCATGGGCACTGCAGGGGCCCCCACAAGGGGGCCCCACTTTGAATTTCAGTGTCTGCTTAGCAGACACTGAAATTCGCGACGGGTGCTACTGCACCCGTCGCACACCTTCCACTCCGCCGGCTCCATTCGGAACCGGCTTCCTTGTAGAAGGGTGTTTCCCACTGGGCTGGCGGGCGGCCTTTTGGCGGTCGCCCGCCAGCCCAGTGGGAAACCCAGAATGACCGCCGCGGTCTTTTGACCGCGGTACGGTCTTCTGGCGGTTCCCGCTCGGGCGGGCGGCTCCCGCCGCCCGCCAAGCTCAGAATGACCCCCAAAGTGCCAGTTAAAAATCAAAAATAAATGTTTGCTTTCAATTCAATTGAGGTATTTTTAACTTCCAACTTGATAGCTGAGTGGTTGAACACTAATATGATAGAATGGATTATTAGTTAGTGCTGGTAATAATGGCACTAGTCTTGTTAGGTCCAGCAAGGTTTCAGTAATATAAATGTAAGCTCATCCCATGGTAGCTGTACCCAGAGCAGACAGGCTTAACTTAGAAAATGTGTAAACATTTACAAGTAACAAACCAGTCAACAAGGCAAAAACATAGCTCAATAAAAATATGAGTCCAATTTATAAAACTAGAGAAAAATTTAACAAATAAAATGACATAAAAATGAGCAGAAATAAATGAAGAGAACTGTAGATAGGACGTTTTCAATAAAAATAGCACTCATAACCATTAAGCACCAATCACAGGCATCTGGATGCATTTGAGCAGACCCTAGGTGTGAATTATGGCTAATCACAATAAGGTGAGTGTATAATTCAGAAACCAGGTTGATTCTAACCAGATGTGTTCTCTTCTGACTTAGTTTCTGAAAGTCAAAAATCCTCAGTGGGTCTAGGCAGATGTTTGTGGCTGAGAAGGACTATACCAGGCCAGATTGATGTTAGACAAGGTCCTGGTGAAAGCATTTATTTTTGGTGGGAGAGCTCCAAGTGGAAGAAAATCACTTAATCCTCCACTGGAGCAAGGCTGAAAGCTGTAGCTGAACAGGGCTACAAGAGGCTGGGTAGCTTCTCAGAATCATCCCAATGAAATAGATTTGTGGCTGCCGAAAAGCTGAGTCGAAGTAACCTGACTGGCCCAGCCCAACGCACTTTTTTCAGATTCACTGGGAGATTTGTCCCGCTCATGCAGAGGACTTTGGTGTCAAAAAGTTTCAAACTCCCACATTTCTCAGGATGATAGGAGGAGTTTACTTAAATACAATCAAGGGTTTCAGGACATCAGGACCAACACTTGGGGTAAAGACTAACTTCAGCAACATCCACCATCTGGTTCAAGGGAGGTTCAGTAGCAGGCATCTAGCAGGTTGTTGTGTCCTTGTAGCTTAACAGGAGATCAGTCAATTACCCTGTGGAATTCACTTCTTTGACATGGTGCACATGGGAACAGCCTTCCAGATCTCCTCAAAGGCACAAAAGCAGGTGCAGTCCTTCTTCTGCATTCCACAAGTCCACAATTGCTCTGAAGAGGGTGCCCAGGGGTGCCACATTTTAGCCTGTGGATGGGGGTGACTCCCAAACCCTCCATAACAATAGGAAAAAAGTTCCCAGAAGTTACCTCTACCCACTTTTGCAGTGGTTCCTGTGTGTTGTACTGTACCACCACAGCGCCTGTCTCTCACTAAATCCTTCATTGGCAGAATCTTTCTTCCCCTGTGAGGAACTCCTGTGCCCCCCCTAGAGGTGTGCCCAGGGAAATGAGCAACCCATCTTCTTTGGTCACTTAAACCTAATTCTGGGGGCACCCCCTCTCTCTCTGGGACTGGTGCCTGGTTGCCCAGGTGTTAGCTACAGCTGCCTATGACAGAGTAGACCTATTTGAAGTTAAATAAGATCCTAGGCATTGCTCAGATGGTGATCCTGTCCAAAGAACAGGACACCTCCTGAAAACCAAGGGCTTTGCAAGTAGGCTTCTAAAGGCTTTAGGCAGGTAATAGGGGACTTTTTAAACATACCTTTTGTAAAATATTTAGTACAAAGGTGACTTTACCAATGATTTGGGCTTGTAATGAATAATTTAAAATGTCCCAAAAAGTATTTTGCAGTGGGTTCCTAGTTGGAGATATCATTATGAAATGTATTCTTTCCTATGGACAGCTAACTGTGCTACAGTGAAAATAGCTTTAAGGGGACTGTCACTGTAACAACATGTTTTACATCAAACTCTTACCTGTCCTGCTTTTAAATACAATAAACCTTTCCTTATGGACATTTAAGACCCACTTCAGGGATGATTTCTTAATGTTTAAAATGAGGGATTAGGCCTGTCAAAAGGGTATATTTTGACAGGTTGAAATCTCAATTTTAAAACAGCACTAAAAAGCTACAGTGGTAGGCATGCAGTCATGTTTTCAACTTCCATTCTAGTGGTAGCACAATGTATGCTTCTGTCTGCAAGTGTCATTTAAACTTACAGGCCCTGGGTACTTGTTGTACCATATACTAGGGGCTTACAGATAAGTTAAGTTGCCATTTAGGAGTATAGCCAACTGTGACGTTTTAGGGGTCAGAGCTCATGCACTGGGGTCTGGTTAGGAGAGTCAAAAAAACAGCAGTCCATAAAAATAGGGGTGATCATGCAAAAATAGGCTTTTTCCCACAATAACATTTGAGGTTTGAATAAAAATCAAGACCAAAGACATTCATGTATAAATTAAGCAGTATTCTTGGTACATTATACTGGCTTCTAGTGAAATTCTTAGTTCCTATGTTTTGCTATTTCATTCCAAAGCACTCTGCTGCCCCAACTTCTGAGGACCTTATGCTATATACAGCAGTGTAAATGAGAATATAAATAAGGTACCTATTGGGTTTTATTTTAGTTCACGTTCATTTAGGCAGGCCCTAGAGCAGCACTTTTGCTCCTGCACCTCCTATTACCAACATAGTACACTTATGATGAATACTACTATATTTTATAGTATATAATATAATTTGTTGATAGTTTTCACAATATTGCCTAATAGCTGTCTCAACCGTTTGTACACTACTACTCTTCTAACTAAACATTTCACAGCTATTTTGTTTTGAAAGCAACAGTGCTATGGTGAATAGAAAGACTGATTTGAAGCATGTCACCTTCAGCCTTTGCATACCAAATCATGCCTTATCACTTCATTTGTTCTGTTACTTGCTATTAATCCTACCCAAATGCCCGGCATATAGTTTGTCCAAGACTCTGCATCTCTTGAATTATAATGAGTAGCACACCCACTTCTATTCAGTCTTTGTTTAGGCTTGCTTTTCTAGTGACTGGATTGTAAAATATCCTGCCTGAAAGGTAAATGTAAGAATGGAAAACTTAAGGAGCAAATCTCTAACCGCAGGCTGGGGATTTTTAAATTGGGCATTCAGCCTCTAGAAGACCAGGCAGTGCAGTGGCAAATGGAGTGGCTAGGGGCAGGGCGATAATGGTGAAGCATAGTAGTAACAATCTATTGACCCCTCCCCCCCTCATGGGCAATGTTAGGCTCTGTTTCTTGGTATAGCTAAGTTCCATTAGGACTCATCTACACCTCTGTTTTGTCTCAGGAGACCCACCAGTCATATCTGTATGCGACCCTCATATTTAGAACAGCAAACAGATTGTCTAGTTCTAAGTATACTGTTCCCTGCAGTGGTCAACATATGTATGCTAAATCGATCTGTTGAGTAATCCTCTATGCTGCTAGAGGAAAAGGAAACTCCTCCAAGTAGCCCTGGTGCCACCTCACACAGAATAATGTATGTGAAAGTTGACAGATGCTTCCTTTAGAAGGTCTCCTTTAGGTGAAATACCAAAAGGGGGGGGGGGAACAAAGCCTACTTTGTCTATCTTGTAAACATCAAACTCCTCCTGACATCAGAAAAGAGAAATGAACCAGGCTATTCCAAGAGAATTATCCAGAATGAAAACCACCCAACCTGATAGAATCAGAACTCAGTGATATAAATGGTAGCAATGGGTGATTATCATGATGAAAAATCAGCCAACAAAATGTGATGCAATGCATCCTCCTCTCATAAAGCCTCCTTGATATATAGTTTTGGCAGGAACTAACATCAGAGAAAATTACTTTCTAACATCTTGGACTATGAATCTCAAACATCACCTGATGGACACATCACCATCTTGCAAAGCACAATTTGTAAATTCTTGCTTCTGCCTCTTTCTAGGACCTCAGGGCACTTGGTGACTATAATGAATTAGCCTAAGTTTGACACCCATATGTGCTGAAGTGCTGGATCAATGAGGCAGTGAAGACACTCAGCTGTGGCCTCAGTGTGGTCACAAGTAGAGTCACAAGCCATTGATACATTGCACATTAATTCACAAGTTGGAAGAAATGAACTGATGGTGACGTCTCATGACACTGCAGCTGCATGCAGGCATCACAGCTTCTGTCAATATCAAGCCTCGATCAGGAGTAGCCACTGCAGTTTTATTCTCCTGCAGGCCCCGATCTGTTGCGAGCACCTCTGTTTTCTGTCCTGCAGCCAACACTCTCATCTCCACCATGCCTCAAAATGTGTCATGTTCTTGGACCATTTTCAGTGTATCTCCATGTCACTCAATACATTCTGGAGCCACTTCTTTCCTGCATGTTGAATTTTAGTTCACCACTTGCAGGGAGATAATTATAACACTTAGGAATCTCTATAACCATCACTTTGTTCTCTGATAATATCTGTTTAGATGCTCTGTAATTCAGTTATACTTCTTTTATTTTCATATTACTATCTGATTAGCGAAATTTAGATTCCCAATCCCACTTTCCGATGACTTCACTTCATGATCAGTTCTATAAAAGGGGAGTCCATTTAGAATTCAGTTGTATCACAATTTTTCTACAAGATTGGTCACTCACTGTACCCTGTGGATTTTCCACCTTCTTCAGATCAGGCTTGTTTTCTCTCATGCTCTTCACCTTGCTGCTTGACCTGGACAGTTCAAAGGTTGTTTTGGTTTCCAGATGTATCTTCCTGCTTGTTACATTATTTCTAGTTGACTATGATGCCCCAGTTACAGTCTGATGTCGGGCACTGCTTCTGGAGATAGTATGAAATACCGATAAATAAAGAAAACTTGCCAAGCATTGCTAGGAAGACCAGGTCCTGCCAGATGGAGAGCACATGAAACACTTCCTCTCTTACTTAAAACCAGGTGGTCTCTGTTAAGCTCTTCACACTTTCTTCTCCATGTATATTGGAAATGTAACACCAATTTATAGCTCAGTAATCTCAAAAGAGATCACACAGTTAGCAAAGAAAAAGGGGGACTTAAGTTTTATAAGGCTTATCCCTGTGTAAAGGGGTGATGGAGCATTTGGACCACCTTTCATGAATCCTTAGGCGATGGGTCTTGTTTCATCAAAAGGAAAGCTATAAGGAGTGAGCTCTCAACCAACTCAACATTTATTTGCAGTGTAACCAATTTGGCCCTAAAATAAGGACCAAAATCGGAAATAAAGTTAAGGATTTTGTTACAACTTAACAATCAGGTTAATATAAACGAATCTCCAAAACATGCTGTCGAGATACAGCATTACAACAGGATCACCAAAACTCATAGAGAAGTTTGGGTGAATTAACAGAAGGCATACTGAAAGTTCAGAGACAGCAATACAAAATATTAACAATAACATCTGATGTTCAGAGCAAAGTCTAAGTTTTTTCTCTCCTATGCATGGGTACAATTTAAGATCATCTACCTAAGATATTCTACAAAAATGGTTGGATAAGTTGCAAAAAGTCAAGCAACTATGGCAAAAAGGGAAAAATATATGTGTAGTCGTGTAGGAAAAAATAGGAGATGTCAGCAATTCAGGTGGGTCAAGAGTCTTTTAAAGAGAGTTAAGTGTTAGCCTAAGCCACACTCAGCAAACCATCGGGACAAGGGAAAAGTCAGAGGTCTGCACCTCTCAAAAGTCTGAAGGGATAGTATCCAAAATCAATCTGTGAGAACAGTAGTTAGTACCACACAAACATGTTCGGTAACACCCATCATCATGTTGTAAAGAGCTCCATGCTCTTCTCCAGTCTCATTTTGTAAACTGTAACATTCATGGATTCTCCCAGACAAGTCCTGAAAATGATGTTGTCCTTCGACACCTGGACATTGCTGGTAGCAATTTGAGTAAGGGGCTGTCAGCTCGCACTCAGTTTCTGCATGTTCTTCCATTAATGCCTCTTTCCCAGACTCTCTATCACTAACACAATAGTACATCTATTTCCAAACTAACATTTTCATGTGAATGCACCTGCAAAGAAAAGACATGTAAGCAGAAATGGAAAACGGTTTCTCACATTGAAAGAAATAGAGGCCTAATTAGGTCAACTTAGAGCATTATTCAGAAATCAAAATTTAATTTTGTGTTATTTATGCACATTTTAATTTTAAATAAATGTAAATGTCAGTTACATGATCTCAAATAAAGCTCCATGTTACAGTTAGAATATATGCAATAGTTCCTCTGAATATATGAACGTTATTGCAACTAAGAAGTACACTTTAATGTTTAAATATAAAACATTAGTGCACACATCACATAAATTGCCTTTGTTTCTAGTGAAAATACACTTCATTAGCATGAGGATGATTTCTAAGTTACTTCAAATTATTACATTTCTTTCAATAAGCTTAGGATTCCCTAATTCTACAATGAATGCACTTCATTACTAAACTAGAGTGCAACAATGTACATTAAGAATGTTAGAACATATATTATGTAAAATCTTGCATATACACATAGGTTGAAGTTGTGACATCAGGGGAGAGTCAAACTTTACACTGCACCAGGATCTATACATCCCACTATACACATAGGTGGTGTGAACCACAGGCAGTAAAATCCCATGTTGTGAACATTGGCTACTTCAGCTTTCCCATATATTTTGAATACTAGATTAGAATTCGATCTATAATGTTGCTCCTCTGTGCTATAAAGGTAACACCCTGCACTGTTTACATAACTGGTTTGAGATTATGAAATATCTTGATATGCTAACATCCATAAGAACAAAAACATTCCTTGGTTTTTCAAGTCCTTAATGTCCCATATTGAGACTTTGAAATCATATTGCCAAACCTTTCTCTTCCACACATCAGTGAAACCTGTGTTGAATCACTACTATTTAAAAGTCATACATTCTCAATCCACACAACCTCACCAATCACTGTACATGGAGTTCTTTATATTTACAGTCTTGGGCTATAGTTCACACTTCGGTTGCACTGGTTGACACTGAAGCATTAGGGCCCATATTTATACTTTTTGACGCTAAACTGCGCTAACGCAGTTTTGCGTCAAAAAATTTTGCGCCGTCTAACGCCATTCTGAAGCGCCATGCGGGCGCCGTATTTATGGAATGGCGTTAGTCGGCGCAAGCAGACCGGCGCTGCCTGGTGTGCGTGGCAAAAAACCACGTAGACCAGGCAGCGCCGGCGTTGGGCAAAAATGACGTTAGGGCGTCTTAAAATGGGGCAAGTCAGGTTGAGGCAAAAAAATCGTCTAAACCCGACTTGCGCCATTTTTTAACGACGCCCATCCCCCATCAACATGACTCCTATCATTGTAAAGATAGGAGTCATGCCCCCTTGCCCAATGGCCATGCCCAGGGGACTTCTGTCCCCTGGGCATGGTCATTGGGCATAGTGGCATGTAGGGGGGCACAAATCAGGCCCCCCTATGCCAAAAAAAATTATTTAAAAAAAAAATAATAATACTTACCTGAACTTACCTGAATGTCCCTGGGGTGGGTCCCTCCAGCCTTGGGTGTCCTCCTGGGGTGGGCAAGGGTGGCAGGGGGGGTCCCTGGGGGCAGGGGAGGGCACTCTGGGCTCATTTTGAGCCCACTTGTCCCTTAACGCCATGCCTGACCCAGGCGTTAAAAAGCGGCGCAAATGCGCCGTTTTTAGCCACGCCCACTCCCGGGCGTCTCTTTTGCCCGGGAGTATAAATACCACGTAAAGGCCTGGGAGTCATTTTTTAAGACGGGAACGCCTCCCTTGCATATCATTAACGCAAGGAAGGGGTTCACGCTAAAAAATGACGCACATTCCGGGAACTTTGGCGCTAAACGCCTCTAACGCCATAGTATAAATATGGCGTTAGTTGGCGTTAGTTTAGCGTCGAATTTGCGTCGAAAAAAACGACGCAAATTCGGCGCAACCAGAGTATAAATACGGCCCTAGGTGACTATTCTATAAGGTTTCATGGTAGATTTCTCAGTGCTCCTCTTTATCAATTGATAATAGTAAAAAATAAAAAAGGCAATGAGAAAAACTAAAACTAAAGTGGGTTTGTTGTTTTACCTTGGGGACTGTTATTTTCTGCATTTGATGGATCTCCTGAATGTCAGGGTCAGGTTCATGGGATGTAGGTTATCTGCAGAAATTAACCTGCTGCAAGTCCCGCAATGGTTTTAAAATGTGGACAGAAAGCTGCAAATTGACATGAAGGCAGATAGAAATCACCAGGAGGGCTCCTTGGGAACCAAGAGCACTTTCAATTTTTACATTGGAGGAATAGCTAGACAGTGCAGTTCACTGAGCCTCAGCAAAAGAGACTCTGTGGAATATTCAACGACAGCACAATTTAAGGCCGGTTTCTGTGTTTATTTACAGAAGAAGCCATGGCGTATAAAAGTACAGTCTGTGCTGATAAACGCAAGATGGAAGACTATAAAACTGAACTACTTTTTATTCAGAAAAATAATGCAGAGATATCATTTAGAATTTGTCACTATCACATGGCACTTTAAATGTTTACAGTTTGCCATTTATTTACATCTTTGCCTTACGATTTCTGTTTTACCAGCTGAAAGGTGTAAAAGCATATCCAAAATGCAGATCAGGAATCTCAGCACAGAATTAGGGCCAGATGTAGTATGAGTTTGGTCACAAAAAGTGGTGGCAACTTGCATACTGACCATTGGTGAACAAACTCTGAATTTGTGAAGCAACTCAGGTACTAATAGGGCACACAGCAGATACACCTTTGGTAGGGGTCGCAGAAGGACCTGCCTAATGATCATTAATTAGGCAAGGCACAATTTGTGACTCTCTGTGATTGGCTAAACACACAAGGATGTTGACCTGCAGGTAACAGTAGACCACCATCCCCATGTTTGCATTTCCTACATTTTCTAGTGGGAACATTTTTTAAAGCAGTCCATGTTCCTTAAAAGGGCAGGTGTGGATTTGATTATTATTATTTTTTTAAACGCTGTTGTTAGATCTGACAGCCTTAGGGTGGTCTTTCCCAATCTTTTTTGCCTGCTTGCCTCACATTTTTGCTGTATTTGATTGTTGGCCTTGGAACTCTGAGCACTTTACCACTGCAGACCAGAACAAAAGTGAATGGGCTTCGCCTCTAAACATGGGAACGGTGGTGTATCGACAACTAGCATATTTAATTTCCATTATGTCCCTTGTAAAGTGGTATACCACATACCCAGGGTCTCTAAACTTAAATCTACTAGTGGGTCTGAATGTGCCACCTACTTCAGTAGCCCTTCAAATACGTCTCAGGACTGCTACCTCAGAGCCTGTGTGTGCAATTTCACTGCCACTTTGACTTGGCCTTTAAAACCTCTTGCTAAGCCTTAATCCGTTGGGTGCCCTGGATGTAACGATTATGTCCTGGGCAGCACCGCTCGGGTGCCAAGGACGTAACTGTTACGTCCAGATAGGGGCCCTCGGGGGGAACCCCTAGCGCTCCCCCCGGGGGCATCGCACCCCCTCACCTAGGCAGGGATGGAAGGGGAATCGCTTCCCCTTCCGCCCCCACCACCCCTGACCCTCGTGGCGCCTGATGATATCAGCAAGCGATTGCGCGCTGAACTCATCAGAGGCCTACCCCTCCGCGCTGGAAGCGGATCGGAGGAGAAATGCAAAAGCATTTCTCCTTCGATCACGTAGAGGGGCCAAGAGAGGCATCAAAGGAAAGGAAAGGCCCACTAGACACCAGGGAGTTGTGTTTTTTGTAATTGAATAAGGCGAGCGGTACCGTGGGCAAGGGCAACTCCCCAGGGAGGCAATTTATTTTTAGGCCATTTCTGACCCCCCCGGGGGCAGATCGGCCTATTATAATTAGGCTGATCTACCCCCAGGGGGAGCAGAAACCGCTAGACACCAGCGATGATTTTCTTTTTGTTTCTTATTTTTTATATGTGTGGGGAGTGACCCCTTAGGCAAGAGTCGCTCCATTGGGGGCAAATTTACTTTCAGGCCATTTCTGCCCCCCTAGGAGGCAAATCGGGCTATTTTTTAGAAACCACTAGACACCAGGGAGTTTTATTTTTTAATTATATTTATACATAATGAGAGTGGCCCCTTGGGCAAGGGCCGCTCCCCATGGGTCAAAATATTTGTAGGCCTTTTCTGCCCACCCTGGGGGCAGATCGGCCTATTATAATTAGGCCGATCTGCCCCTGGGGGCAGAAACCCCTAGACACCAGGGATATATATTTGTTTATGTTTACTTTTTTTTATATATATAGGGAGCGACCCCTTAGGCAAGGATCGCTCCCCTGGGGGCCGAATTGTATTTAGGCCATTTCTGCCCCCCTTGGGGGCAGATCGGCCTATTTTTATTAGGTCAATCTGCCACAAAGGGGGGCAGAAACCACTAGACACTAGGGTTTTTTTGTCAGTTTCACTAGAGGGGAACGACCACTGAAGCACGGGTCGCTCCCCTGGGGGGGCAAATTTGTTGTAGGCCATTTCTGCCCCCCTTGGGGGCAGATCGGCCTATTGTAATTAGGCCGATATGTCCTCAGGGGGGGCAGAAAACACTCAACACCAGGGATTTTTTTATTTTTTTTTATTTTTTTTTATATGTGGGGAGCAACCCCTTAGGAAAGGGTCGCTCCCCTGGGGGGCAACTTGTCTTTAGGCCATTTCTTCCCCCCTTGGGGGCAAATCGCCTATTTTTATAAGAAACCACTAGGCCCCAGGGATTTATTTTTGCACCAATTTCACGCAAGGGGTGCGACCCCTTAGGCAATGGTAGCTCCCCTGGGGGGGGGGCAAATATATTTTATGCCATTTCTGCTCCCCTTGGGGGCAGATCAGCATATTTCTATTAGGCTGATCTACCCCCAGGGGGGGGCAGAAACCACTTAGGCACCAGTAATTGATGTGTGTGTTTTGCTTGGGGGGCAGCCCCTTGGGCAAGGGTCCCTCCCCATAGGGGCATATTACTGTCGGCCATTTTTGGAAACCAAAGGGGCAGAAAGCCCACCAGAGACCAGGGAGATTTTTTTCTTCAAATTATGAGGGCGGGGATATGGCCATACCCTCACCCCTAATAAATGGGGCCAATATAGTTCTGCCCACCAGTAGGCAGATGGGACAATTACCCTCGATCCACACCCGGGGGGGAAGAAAGTCTACTCGATGCCAGGGAATTAAAAAAAAATAGTGGGATGGTGGCTACCAACCAGTATCGGTCTTGTTATGCCCCCACCCCAACTGAAGGGGGTAACAGTCTTTCAGCTCTCCCCCGCACACTAAAACATCTTATCCCACGGCAAGCAAGAGGACATTTGATTTTTGGGGGTTTTGGTTTTACATTTGGGCCATGAGATCTTGGCTGGCTCTCAAAATCGCCCCACTTGAAATGGTGAGTGCTACACTTTTTGGAATTTGGGACGCTGCCATGTAGAAAAATCCACAAGACATAAACACATCTGAAAACTAAGCATCTGGGTGATTCCAGGGTGGTGTGCTTCACATGCATCCCACACCATTTTCTTACCCACAATGCCCTGCAAACTTTCAACTTTGCTGGAAATCGCACATTTTTCCCACATTTTGGTGATGGAACCTTCCGGAATCTGCAGGAATCCAGAAAATTCCTACCACCCAGCATTGTCTCATCTATACCGATAAAAACTGTGCCGCACTTGTCAGCCTAAAAAGAACCTAGTGAGAGCCCCCCCGCTCCCCCCAAGTCACCCTATCTTGGATTCCCCTAGATGTCTAGTTTTCACAAATTCACAGGTTTGGTAGGTTTTCCTAGGGGCCGGCTGAGCTAGGCACTTTCCAAAAAACACAGCAGTTTTCTTTGGGAAAATGTGATTAGTCCATGGTGCATTTTCTGTGGTGGGCATTAGGCTTAACCACGCAAGAGAGGTACCATTTTTATCTGGAGACTTGGGGAAATACAGAATAGCAGTTATAGTGTTATTGCCCCATGTGTTTCTCTACATTTCTTCCTTCCAAATATAAGACAGTGTGTAAAAAAGGCATCTATTTGAGAAATGCCCTGAAATTCACATGCTTGTATAGTCACCCCAGAATTCAGAGCAAATAACCACTGCTTCTCAACACCTTATCTTATGCCCATCTAAGAAATACAAAGGTTTTCTTGATACCTATTTTTCACTATTTATATTTCACCAAATGAATTACTGTATACCCGGTATAGAATGAAAACCTACTGCAAGGTGCAGCTCATTTATTGGCTCTGGGTACCTAGGGTTCTTGATGAACCTACAAGCCCTATATATCCCTGCAACCAGAAGAGTCCAGCAGACGTAACAGTATATTGCTTTCAAAGATCTGACATAGCAGGAAAAAGTTACAGAGTAAAACATGGAGAAAAATGGCTGTTTTTTACCTCAATTTCAATATTTTTTTATTTCAGCTGTTATTTTGTGTAGGAAAACCTTGTAGGACCTTCACAAATTACCCCTTACTGAATTCATAATTTTGTTTACATTTCAGAATTGTTTAGCTTACTGGGATCCAGCATTTGTTTCACACCTATTTCTGTTACTAACTGGAAGAGGCTGAAAGCACAAAAATAGTAGAAATAGGGTATGTCCCAGTAAATACCAAAATTGTGTTGAAAAATTGGGTCTTCTGATTTAAGTCTGCCTGTTCTTGAAAGCTGTGAAGCTGGTGGTTGTAGCACCTCTAACCCTTTGTTGATGCCATTTTCAGGAGAAACAAAACACAAGCCTTCTTCTGCAGCCCTTTTTTTCCCATTTTTGTTTAAAAAATACATTTTTGCTGTATTTTGGCTAATTTCTTGGTCTCCTTTAGGGGAACCCACAATCTTTGGCTATCTCTGGAATCCCTAGGATGTTGGAAAAAAAGGATGCAAATTTGGCGTGGGTAGCTTCTGCAGAAAATAAGTTATGAGGCCCCAAATAGCCAAAAATAGGCCTGGCACCTGAGGGAGAAAAGGCCTGTTAGCGAAGGGGTTAAACTCCCCTTTTATTATTTATAAGTCACCCCTAAGGTAGGCCCTAAGTAACCCGAAGGTCAAGGTGCTATGTAAGTAAAAGACAAGAAATGTACTTTTAAGTTTTACACGTCCTGGTAGTGAAAAAGTCCCAAAGTTTCGGTGACAGAAAGTTCTGGAATCTGAGAGGAGCCACAAATTTCCGTCCACACAGCGTTCCCCCAAGTCTCCCGATACAAAATGATACCTCACTTGTGTGGGTATGCCTAGCACCCATGACAGGAAATGCCCCAAAACACAACGTGGACACATCACATTTTTTGAAAGAAAACAGAGGGTCTTTTTGCAAGGTGCCTACCTGTAGATTTTGGCCTCTAGCTCAGCCGGCACCTAGGGAAAACTACCAAACCTGTGCATTTTTTAAAACTAGAGACCTAGGGGAATCCAAGATGGGGTGACTTGTGGGGCTCTGACCAGGTTCTATTACCCAGAATCCTTTGCAAACCTTAAAATTTGGCTAAAGAAACACGTTTTCCTCAAATTTCAGTGACAGAAAGTTCTGGAATCAGAGAGAAGCCACGAATTTCCTTCCAGCCAGCGTACCCCAAGTCTCCCGATAAAAGTGATACCTCACTTGTGTGGGTAGGCCTAGCGCCCGCGATAGGAAATGCCCCAAAACACAACGTGGACACATCACATTTTTTGACAGAAAACAGAGGTGTTTTTTGCAAAGTGCCTACCTGAAGATTTTGGCCTCTAGCTCAGCCGGCACCTAGAGAAACCTACCAAACCTGTGCATTTTTGAAAACTAGAGACCTAGGGGAATCCAAGATGGGGTGACTTGTGGGGCTCTGACCTGGTTCTGTTACCCAGAATCCTTTGCAAACCTCAAAATCTGGCTAAAAAAACAAGTTTTCCTCACATTTCGGTGACAGAAAGTTCTGGAATCTGAGAGGAGCCACAAATTTCCTTCCACCCAGCGTTCCCCCAAGTCTCCCGATACAAAATGATACCTCACTTGTGTGGGTATGCCTAGCGCCCGCGATAGGAAATGCCCCAAAACATACGTGGACACATCACAATTTTTGACAAAAAACAGAGGTGTTTTTTGCAAAGTGCCTACCTGTAGATTTTGGCCTCTAGCTCAGCCGGCACCTAGGGAAACCTACCAAACCTATGCATTTGGAAAACTAGAGACCTAGGGGAATCCAAGATGGGGTGACTTGTGGGGCTCTGACCAGGTTCTGTTACCAGGAATCCTTTGCAAACCTCAAAATTTGGCTAACAAAAACACATTTTCCTCACATTTCGGTGACAGAAAGTTCTGGAATCTGAGAGGAGCCACAAATTTCCTTCCACCCAGCATTCCCCCAAGTCTCCCAATAAAAATTATACCTCACTTGTGTGGATAGGCCTAGCGCCCGTGACAGGAAATGCCCCAAAACACAACGTGGACACATCAGATTTTTTGAAAGAAAACAGAGGTGTTTTTTGCAAAGTGCCTACCTGTAGATTTTGGCCTCTAGCTCAGCCGGCACCTAGGGAAACCTACCAAACCTGTGCATTTTTGAAAACTAGAGACCTAGGGGAATCCAAGATGGGGTGACTTGTGGGGCTCTGACCAGGTTCTGTTACCCAGAATCCTTTGCAAACCTCAAAATTTGGCAAAAAAAACAAGTTTTCCTCACATTTCGGTGACAGAAAGTTCTGGAATCTGAGAGGAGCAACAAATTTCCTTCCACCCAGCGTTCCCCCAAGTCTCCCGATAAAAATTATACCTCACTTGTGTGGGTAGGCCTAGCGCCCGTGACAGGAAATGCCCCAAAACACAACGTGGACACGTCACCTTTTTTGACCGAAAACAGAGGTGTTTTTTGCAAAGTGCCTACCTGTAGATTTTGGCCTCTAGCTCAGCCGGCACATAGGGACACCTACCAAACCTGTGCATTTTTGAAAACTAGAGACCTAGGGGAATCCAAGATGTGGTGACTTGTGGGGCTCTGACCAGGTTCTGTTACCCAGAATCCTTTGCAAACCTCAAAATTTTGCTAAAAAAACACTTTTTCCACTCATTTCGGTGACAGAAAGTTCTGGAATCTGAGAGGAGCCACAAATTTCCTTCCACCCATTGTTCCCCCAAGTCTCCCGATAAAAATGGTACCTCACTGGTGTGGGTAGGCCTAGCGCCCACGAAAGGAAATGGCCCAAAACACAACGTGGTCACATCACATTTTTTTACAGAAAACAATGCCTACCTGTGGATTTTGGCCTCTAGCTCAGCCGGCACCTGGGGAAACCTAGCAAACCAGCGCATTTTTGAAAACTAGAAACCTAGGGGAATCAAAGATGGGGTGACTTGTGGGGCTCTGACCAGGTTCTGTTACCCAGAATCCTTTGCAAACCTCAAAATTTGGCTAAAAAAACACATTTTCCTCACATTTCGGTGACAGAAAGTTCTGGAATCTGAGAGGAGCCACAAATTTCCTTCCACCCAGCATTCCCCCAAGTCTCCCAATAAAAATTATACCTCACTTGTGTGGATAGGCCTAGCGCCCGTGACAGGAAATGCCCCAAAACACAACGTGGACACATCAGATTTTTTGAAAGAAAACAGAGGTGTTTTTTGCAAAGTGCCTACCTGTAGATTTTGGCCTCTAGCTCAGCCGGCACCTAGGGAAACCTACCAAACCTGTGCATTTTTGAAAACTAGAGACCTAGGGGAATCCAAGATGGCGTGACTTGTGGGGCTCTGACCAGGTTCTGTTACCCAGAATCCTTTGCAAACCTCAAAATTTGGCAAAAAAAACAAGTTTTCCTCACATTTCGGTGACAGAAAGTTCTGGAATCTGAGAGGAGCCACAAATTTCCTTCCACCCAGCGTTCCCCCAAGTCTCCCGATAAAAATTATACCTCACTTGTGTGGGTAGGCCTAGCGCCCGTGACAGGAAATGCCCCAAAACACAACGTGGACACATCAGATTTTTTTAAAGAAAACAGAGGTGTTTTTTGCAAAGTGCCTACCTGTAGATTTTGGCCTCTAGCTCAGCCGGCACCTAGGGAAACCTACCAAACCTGTGCATTTTTGAAAACTAGAGACCTAGGGGAATACAAGATGGGGTGACTTGTGGGGCTCTGACCAGGGTCTGTTACCCAGAATCCTTTGCAAACCTCCAAATTTGGCTAAAAAAACAAGTTTTCCTCACATTTCGGCGACAGAAAGTTCTGGAATCTGAGAGGAGCCACAAATGTCCTTCCACCCAGCGTTCCCCCAAGTCTCCCAATAAAAATGATACCTCACTTATGTGCGTAGGCCTAGTGCCCGTGACAGGAAATGCCCCAAAACACAACGTGGACACATCACATTTTTTTAAAGAAAACTGAGGTGTTTTTTGCAAAGTGCCTACCTGTAGATTTTGGCCTCTAGCTCACCCGGCACCTAGGGAAACCTACCAAACCTGTGCATTTTTGAAAACTAGAGACCTTTGGGAATCCAAGATGGGGTGACTTGTGGGACTCTGACTAGGTTATGTTACCCAGAATCCTTTGCAAACCTCAAAATCTGGCTAAAAAAACAAGTTTTCCTCACATTTCGGTGACCGAAAGTTCTGGAATCTGAGAGGAGCCACAAATTTCCTTCCACCCAGCGTTCCCCCAAGTCTCCCGATACAAAATGATACCTCACTGGTGTGGGTATGCCTAGCGCCCGTGACAGGAAATGCCCCAAAACACAACGTGGACACATCACATTTTTTTAAAGAAAGCAGAGGTTTTTTTGCAAAGTGCCTACCTGTAGATTTTGGCCTCTAGCTCAGCTGGCACCTAGGGAAACCTACCAAACCTGTGCATTTTTGAAAACTAGAGACCTAGGGGAATCCAAGATAGGGGGCTCTGACCAGGTGGGGCTCTGACCAGGTTCTGTTACCCAGAATCCTTTGCATACCTCAAAATTTAGCTAAAAAAACAAGTTTTCCTCACATTTCGGTGACAGAAAGTTCTGGAATCTGAGAGGAACCACAATTTTCCTTCCACCCAGCGTTCCCCCAAGTCTCCCGATAAAAATTATACCTCACTTGTGTGGGTAGGCCTAGCGCCCGTGACAGGAAATGCCCCAAAACACAACGTGGACACATCACATTTTTTGAAAGAAAACAGAGGTGTTTTTTGCAAAGTGCCTACCTGTAGATTTTGGCCTCTAGCTCAGTCGGCACCTAGGGAAACCTACCAAACCTGTGCATTTTTGAAAACTAGAGACCTAGGGGAATCCAAGATGGGGTGACTTGTGGGGCTCTGACCAGGTTCTGTTACCCAGAATCCTTTGCACACCTCAAAATGTGGCAAAAAAAACACGTTTTCCTCACATTTCGGTGACAGAAAGTTCTGGAATCTGAGAGGAGCCACAAATTTCCTTCCACCCAACGTTCCGCCAAGTCTCCCGATAAAAATGATACCTCACTTGTGTGGGTAGGACTAGCGTCCGTGACAGGAAATGCCCCAAAACACAACGTGGACACGTCACCTTTTTTGACCGAAAACAGAGGTGTTTTTTGCAAAGTGCCTACCTGTAGATTTTGGCCTCTAGCTCAGCCGGCACATAGGGACACCTACCAAACCTGTGCATTTTTGAAAACTAGAGACCTAGGGGAATCCAAGATGTGGTGACTTGTGGGGCTCTGACCAGGTTCTGTTACCCAGAATCCTTTGCAAACCTCAAAATTTTGCTAAAAAAACACTTTTTCCACTCATTTCGGTGACAGAAAGTTCTGGAATCTGAGAGGAGCCACAAATTTCCTTCCACCCATTGTTCCCCCAAGTCTCCCGATAAAAATGGTACCTCACTGGTGTGGGTAGGCCTAGCGCCCACGAAAGGAAATGGCCCAAAACACAACGTGGTCACATCACATTTTTTTACAGAAAACAATGCCTACCTGTGGATTTTGGCCTCTAGCTCAGCCGGCACCTGGGGAAACCTAGCAAACCAGCGCATTTTTGAAAACTAGGAACCTAGGGGAATCAAAGATGGGGTGACTTGTGGGGCTCTGACCAGGTTCTGTTACCTAGAATCCTTTGCAAACCTCAAAATTTGGCAAAAAAACACTTTTTCCTCTCATTTCGGTGACAGAAAGTTCTGGAATCTGAGAGGAGCCACAAATTTCCTTCCACCCAGCGTTCCCCCAAGTCTCCCGATAAAAATTATACCTCACTTGTGTGGGTAGGCCTAGCGCCCGTGACAGGAAATGCCCCAAAACACAACGTGGACACATCAGATTTTTTTAAAGAAAACAGAGGTGTTTTTTGCAAAGTGCCTACCTGTAGATTTTGGCCTCTAGCTCAGCCGGCACCTAGGGAAACCTACCAAACCTGTGCATTTTTGAAAACTAGAGACCTAGGGGAATACAAGATGGGGTGACTTGTGGGGCTCTGACCAGGTTCTGTTACCCAGAATCCTTTGCAAACCTCCAAATATGGCTAAAAAAACAAGTTTTCCTCACATTTCGGTGACAGAAAGTTCTGGAATCTGAGAGGAGCCACAAATGTCCTTCCACCCAGCGTTCCCCCAAGTCTCCCAATAAAAATGATACCTCACTTATGTGCGTAGGCCTAGTGCCCGTGACAGGAAATGCCCCAAAACACAACGTGGACACATCACATTTTTTTAAAGAAAACTGAGGTGTTTTTTGCAAAGTGCCTACCTGTAGATTTTGGCCTTTAGCTCACCCGGCACCTAGGGAAACCTACCAAACCTGTGCATTTTTGAAAACTAGAGACCTTTGGGAATCCAAGATGGGGTGACTTGTGGGACTCTGACTAGGTTATGTTACCCAGAATCCTTTGCAAACCTCAAAATCTGGCTAAAAAAACAAGTTTTCCTCACATTTCGGTGACCGAAAGTTCTGGAATCTGAGAGGAGCCACAAATTTCCTTCCACCCAGCGTTCCCCCAAGTCTCCCGATACAAAATGATACCTCACTGGTGTGGGTATGCCTAGCGCCCGTGACAGGAAATGCCCCAAAACACAACGTGGACACATCACATTTTTTTAAAGAAAGCAGAGGTTTTTTTGCAAAGTGCCTACCTGTAGATTTTGGCCTCTAGCTCAGCTGGCACCTAGGGAAACCTACCAAACCTGTGCATTTTTGAAAACTAGAGACCTAGGGGAATCCAAGATGGGGGGCTCTGACCAGGTGGGGCTCTGACCAGGTTCTGTTACCCAGAATCCTTTGCATACCTCAAAATTTAGCTAAAAAAACAAGTTTTCCTCACATTTCGGTGACAGAAAGTTCTGGAATCTGAGAGGAGCCACAATTTTCCTTCCACCCAGCGTTCCCCCAAGTCTCCCGATAAAAATTATACCTCACTTGTGTGGGTAGGCCTAGCGCCCGTGACAGGAAATGCCCCAAAACACAACGTGGACACATCACATTTTTTGAAAGAAAACAGAGGTGTTTTTTGCAAAGTGCCTACCTGTAGATTTTGGCCTCTAGCTCAGCCGGCACCTAGGGAAACCTACCAAACCTGTGCATTTTTAAAAACTAGAGACCTAGGGGAATCCAAGATGGGGTGACTTGTGGGGCTCTGACCAGGTTCTGTTACCCAGAATCCTTTGCACACCTCAAAATGTGGCAAAAAAAACACGTTTTCCTCACATTTAGGTGACAGAAAGTTCTGGAATCTGAGAGGAGCCACAAATTTCCTTCCACCCAACGTTCCGCCAAGTCTCCCGATAAAAATGATACCTCACTTGTGTGGGTAGGACTAGCGCCCGTGACAGGAAATGCCCCAAAACACAACGTTGACACGTCACCTTTTTTGACCGAAAACAGAGGTGTTTTTTGCAAAGTGCCTACCTGTAGATTTTGGCCTCTAGCTCAGCCGGCACATAGGGACACCTACCAAACCTGTGCATTTTTGAAAACTAGAGACCTAGGGGAATCCAAGATGTGGTGACTTGTGGGGCTCTGACCAGGTTCTGTTACCCAGAATCCTTTGCAAACCTCAAAATTTTGCTAAAAAAAACACTTTTTCCACTCATTTCGGTGACAGAAAGTTCTGGAATCTGAGAGGAGCCACAAATTTCCTTCCACCCATTGTTCCCCCAAGTCTCCCGATAAAAATGGTACCTCACTGGTGTGGGTAGGCCTAGCGCCCACGAAAGGAAATGGCCCAAAACACAACGTGGTCACATCACATTTTTTTACAGAAAACAATGCCTACCTGTGGATTTTGGCCTCTAGCTCAGCCGGCACCTGGGGAAACCTAGCAAACCAGCACATTTTTGAAAACTAGAAACCTAGGGGAATCAAAGATGGGGTGACTTGTGGGGCTCTGACCAGGTTCTGTTACCTAGAATCTTTTGCAAACCTCATAATTTGGCCAAAAAAAACACTTTTTCCTCTCATTTCGGTGACAGAAAGTTCTGGAATCTGAGAGGAGCCACAAATTTCCTTCCACCCAGAGTTCCCCCACGTCTCCCGATAAAAATGGTACCTCACTTGTGTGGGTAGGCCTAGCACCCACGAAAGGAAATGGCCTAAAACACAACGTGGACACATCACATTTTTTCACAGAAAACAGAGGTGTTTTTTGCAAAGTGCCTACCTGTGGATTTTGGCCTCTAGCTCAGCCGGCCCCAGGGGGGCAGAAATGGGCTAGAATAAATTTGCCCCTCCACCCCCTCCCCGGGAGCGACCCTTACCTACGGGGTCACTCCCCTTGCCTACGGGGTCGCTCCCCTTGCGTGACATTGGCGCAAAAAAAAAATCCCCGGTGCCTAGTGGTTTCTGCCCCCTTGGGGGCAGATTGACCTAAAATCGGCCGATCTGCCCCCAAAGGGGGCAGAAATGGTCTAAATACAATTTGCCCACCAGGGGAGCGACCCTTGCCTAATGGGTCGCTCCCCATCTCTAAAAAAACAAAAAAAAAAAAACACACAAAAAAAATTTGCCCTGGCGCCTAGAGGTTTCTGCCCCCCCCGGGGGCAGATCGGCCTAATATTAGGCCGATCTGCGAAAATAAATTTGCCCCCCACCCCTCCCCCGGGAGCGACCCTTGCCTACGGGGTCGCTCCCCCTGCGTGACATTGACGCCAAAAAATAAATCCCTGGTGCCTAGGGGTTTCTGCCCCCTTGGGGGCAGATTGACCTAAAATCATCCGATCTGCCCCCAAAGGGGGCAGAAATGGTCTAAATACAATTGGCCCGTCAGGGGAGCGACCCTTGCCTAATGGGTCACTCCCCATCTCTAAAAAAACAAACAAACAGACAAAAAAAACACACAAAAAAAATTACCCTGGCGCCTAGAGGTTTCTGCCCCCCCGGGGGCAGAAATGGCCTAAATTAAATTTGCCCCCCCAACCGTCCCCCGGGAGCGACCCTTGCCTACGGGGTCGCTCTCCCTGCGTGACATTGGCGCCGAAAAAAAATCCCCGGTGCCTAGTGGTTTCTGCCCTCTTGGGGGCAGATTGACCTAAAATCGGCCGATCTGCCCCCAAGGGGGGCAGAAATAGTCTAAATACAATTTGCCCCTCAGGGGAGCGACCCTTGCCTAATGGGTCGCTCCCCATCTCTAAAACAACAAACAAACAAAAACAAAACACCCAAAAAAATTGCCCTGGCGCCTAGAGGTTTCTGCCCCCCCCTGGGGGCAGATCGGCCTAATAATAGGCCGATATGCCCCCAGGGGGGCGGAAATGGCCTAAAATAAATTTGCCCCCCAACCCCCTCCCGGGAGCGACCCTTGCCCACGGGGTCGCTCCCCCTGCGTGACATTGGTGCAAAAAACAATCCCAGGTGCCTAGTGGTTTCTGCCCTCTTGGGGGCAGATTGACCTAAAATCGGCCGATCTGCCCCCAAGGGGGGCAGAAATAGTCTAAATACAATTTGCCCCTCAGGGGAGCGACCCTTGCCTAATGGGTCGCTCCCCATCTCTAAAAAAACAAACAAACAAAAACAAAACACCAAAAAAAATTGCCCTGGCGCCTAGAGGTTTCTGCCCCCCCCCCCCTGGGGGCAGATCGGCCTAATAATAGGCCGATATGCCCCCAGGGGGGCAGAAATGGCCTAAAATAAATTTGCCCCCCACCCCCGCAACCCCCTCCCGGGAGCGACCCTTGCCCACGGGGTCGCTCCCCCTGCGTGACATTGGCGCAAAAAACAATCCCAGGTGCCTAGTGGTTTCTGCCCCCCTTGGGGGCAGATTGGCCTAATCAAAATAGGCTGATCTGCCCCCCAGGGGGGTAGAAATGGCCTAAAATAAATCCCCCCCCCCAGGGGAACGACCCTTGCCTAAGGGGTCGCTCCCCTTGCGTGAAATTCACGGAAAAAAAAAACAACTCCCTGGTGTCTAGTGGTTTCTGTCTCCCTTGGGGGCAGATTGGCCTCATAAAAACAGGCCAATCTGCCCCAAGGGGTGCAGAAATGGCCTAAATATAATTTGCCCCCTAGGGGAGCGACCCTTGCCTAAGGGGTCGCTCCCCACCTCCTAAAAAACAGAACAAAACAAAAAGAAAAAAAAAGAAAATAATGATCACTGGTGCCTAGAGGCAGAAAAGGCCTTCCAAAAAAATGCCCCCCTGAGAGCGACCCTTGCCCAAGGGGTCGCTCCCTTATGCCACTTTCAGAAATAAGAAAATAAAATCCCTGGTGTCTAGTGGGCGTTTTGACAGCCGGATTGCTTGCAATCCGGCTGCCAAAATGCAGAGAGAGACTTCAAAGGGAAGGAAATAACTTTCCTTCCCTTTGAAGCCTCTCTCGGCCTCCCCCACGTGATCGGAAGAGAAATGCAAAGCATTTGTCTTCCGATCGCGCTGGAAGCTGAGTTAGCGCTCCCCCAGTTCCCGGGTGTAGGACGAGGTGACCTCGTCCAAGGCACCCTAGGGGTTAATGTATTTTTAAACTGCAATTAATAATCAGAAAGGAGTAGCTTTGTCATGTTTCATTTCTTTGGAATGGTAATGATAAATCATATTTACTGGTAAAATTGGAGTTAACATTACTATTTTAGAAATTATACTTTTAGAAAGTGGGCATTTCTCTTCTCTTACTGCTCTATGTGACTTACATCCTGTCTCCAATATGCATCTGGGCTAGGTGACAGCTACAATTTGTGAATTTCCTCTAGATAGCCACAAAAGGGTGGGTGTGACAAAGGACTCATCTGCATTTATCTGCATTCTGATGGGCCTTTCTGGGCAGTAAGGGTGGAGTGGAGCTGATACACTTCATTAGGGAAGTGCCTGTCCGCACACAAAGGGCTGAATACCCCTTACTGCCTGTCGCAAGCTAGGGTTAGGAACAAAGTATCTCTGTGCACTCCAAAGACCCTTCTTCGAAGTCAGCCCCATTTCAAAAACACATTTGGGTATAAGAACTGGGTCTCTGATCCCACTGATCCAGTACACTACTAGACCTAGGAAGAACTCTGCTGGAGTAAAGACTACTGTGCTGTAAGGATTGCCACTCTGCCTGGACTGACTGTTCTAAGGAACTGTTTCTCTGCTTTGCTGAGCTGTCCTGCTGCCTGCTAATCTTTGCACTGCTGAGAAGCATTATTGGACCCATATCAGAGTGACTCCAAGGGTTTAATGGCTTGCCTCCTGCTCTTCTGCATTCTGAGGGACATCAAAAACTACCTGCAACTCTCCTGGTGCTGCTGAGCCCTACCCTTGCCTGAGGTGCCCCTCTACAGTCTTGGGCCTCAGAAGATGATTTTGCAGTTGCTATCTGCTAAAAACTGACTCATCGTCACCACTGCACTCGTTGGAACCAATGCATCTTCCTTTTGCCGTTGATGCAGAGGCTGTTTGACAACAGCGGATTCACGGCCTGTGCAGCCCGATGACAATGCTATGCGTGGCTGAACGATGATGCATTGCATTCATCCTTATGGAGCTTGACGCAGGACCCTTCTACATGGAAAATATCACTGCATCGCCTTTTCATTTGCTCCTCTATGACGATGCTTGCTCTCTAAAAACTATTTCTTTAGTGGACCCTGCATGTGTTCTAAGGCCAGCCTACCCTCCATCAGGGTCAGTCTGAACTTTGGATTTGCAACAGTCCGTCACAACCGCAAGTTACCTCTTGGGGGCTAGCGACTTCGAACCACTTTTTTAGTTTAACATTTACAAATTCAAATCTCGAATTCTACTGATTGGATTATTGTCATTTTTGTCTTGTGGTGTTTTCATTGTGTTGCTATGTGTGTGTTGCAAGTTAAGCCTGCTTGCTCTCTGCCAAGCTACCCAAGTGTGAGAACAGATTAATTTAAGGTGTGTATCTAACTTACCTTGACTAGGACAGAGTGCATACCTCTGCCAACAAGAGGCCCAATTTGTAATTTCTTGGGAAAACAAGAAGAGCAGGCATTAGTCTGCTGGAACTCTGCCTACTCCTTAACAGGTTACATCTGAGGCTGGTGCTTGAGGTTGATAAATGATTACTAATTCTGTTTGTGACTTAGATACGTCCTCCTTTGCAGTTTCTGCTGCTCATCAATGGTTGGCAACCATAACTGTGGTCACAAACTATGCATTGCATATCAAATCACAATTTGGAATGAATGCTCCTTTCACCCCCATTCCAGATTGCCATTCTTTAAGGAGCACAAAAGCCATTTCACAAGTCTGGAAGACTTTTCTGAGTCAAAATATGAGTTCTGTACATTTGAAATAGGCATTTGGTAGTAGAAACCTCAGAGGTTTTGGAATCACAAGGTTTGCAAATGCAAAATACCTTCATGCATCTGGCCCAAAGTCCAATTGTTTGTTTAATGTAGACTGTAGAACAAAACACACAAAGGAATTTCAGTATTATAAACTAGGAATCATATTTTGATGGAATAAATAATACAATTTCACTGCTGTAGCAAATAAACAAAAAGAAGAACATTCAATTAAAATGAGTGTTTAGAAAAAGTTATTTTGTGATTGTTGGATCTGACATCCTTGGTGTGGTTTTCCTCCTGCTTTTTGCCTGTTATTTTCTGATTTTGTTTTTGCTGGCTTTAGGACTCTGAACACTTAATCACTGCCCTCACTTTTAAATATGGTAACATTATCCTAAGCCCAATTGGCATATTTAGTATACTTGTAAGTCCCTTGCAAAGTGGTACTCCATGTACCCAGGGCCTTTAAATCAAATACTACTAGTGGGCCTACAGGATTGATCGTGCTACCTACTTAAGTAGCTTTTTAAACATGTCCCAGGCCTGAATTACACCCCGTTTGTGCAGTTTGTACTGCCATTTTGACCTGGTAAAATATGCCTTTTGCCAGGCCCAAGCCTCCCTTTTTAATACATATAAGTCGTCCCTTGGGGAGGCACTAAACAGCCCATAGAGTAGGGTGCTGTGTATTTAAAAATGTGGGCATGTACTTCTAACTTTTACATGTCCTGATAGGGAAAAACTCACAAATTCCAATCTTTTACTACTGCAAGGCCTACCTCTTCCATAAGGTAACATTGAGTTGCTTTATTACATTTGATAAGTGCTACCTTTTGGCTGGGAACAGGTAAACCTTTTTCTGTTTGATGTCTGAGAAATTGTAATTAAAAATCCTCTTTAATGGTAATGTTGGATCATAAGGTACAATTTTGGGAATGTTTAGAAAGTTGCCATTTTCCTGCCCTAGCTATCTGTTGCCTTAGCCTGTTCCTTGGAGACATGACAGGGTATTGTAGAGAGCTGCATTTTGTTTATTCCAACCAGACAGCCACATAATAGAGGTTTTAGATGTGACTGGATGGGATATCAACTGGCAGGATGGACGGCAGAGCTGAGCACGGCCCCACTGAGAACTGAGTAGATTGAGCCCTGTCTTCACACAACGGACTTGTCACCACTGCATTGTTCATGCAGCTAGCTTAGAGCCAGGGCATGGTAGAGAAGTTGAATGAATACACATACCTTATTTTGTGGCCTACAGAATGTTTTAAAGTATTCTGGGCCTGATTTAGATGTTGGCAGTTGAACCACCAAGCCGTTTTCAGCTGCGGACCTGAGAAGACTGCCAAGTCAACGGTCTTCTTCCCACTGTATATAGATGATGGAGTGCTCTTCCTATCCGTCAGGCAGGTAGGTTCCCGCCAGCCATATTTATATGTTAGGGTTCAACAGGTGGTGTACTGGCAGCAGTTTGCTGATGGAGGGAGGACATCGCTAGACCCAATGGACATTGGACAATGCCAGTGGCTGTGAAATAGAGGTAAGCCACACACACATGCTCTACCCTTCCCATATGCGTCCCCCTGCATCACACACAACACACCACATACATGCCATTATCCATTGCCATGACACCACAAGCACAATACAAAACCTACATGCCATACACTCATATATATGTACCTCTATACACACACTAGTGACACTGCAGCCACACACAGAACAACCACAACAACCAACACTCTCATCTACACAAACACATGCATACACAAGCAGAACTACACACATCATGAAAGCGATCACCACACAACATACACCTGAATGTGGCATGCAGCAACACAACACACAACACAACATACTTGCCATTTGCAAGTGTCACACATACTAACACAACACATCACCCACTACACCTCCCTTCACCTCACCCTGTAGTGAATCCTAGTTTGTTTTAATGGAATAACAGGAGTTAGCTTAGCCTTTGGCTTGCAGACTTGTACCCCCGTTGCATAGTGAATTTTAACCTACTTAGCTTCCTCTGTCTTAGCCCATTTATTTATTTAATTCTTTTAAGATGGCTGCCTTGTTTATAGTTAGGCTATTTGTTTAAGTTTATGTTATCAGTGCCACCGTGCTAAGGCATCAAATCAAGCGACAAAGACAAACAAACTGTAGGTGTTCACATTAGGTACTTTCCCTCTTCACACGTTTGAGGAAATTGTTTATAATAATTACCGTCCCAAGCATGCTGTGGTATCTATTGTTTGGGAACAACCTACGTCAGGGGTCCAAGTAGATCTTTATAAATACACCCGACTTTAAACAGATAATCAGAGGGATTCAGACCATATACCATCGCTGCTATTGATGCTGCAGGTCGCCTTGATGCTGACCTGGACTTCGTGTTCCTATGGAGTCTGAGCTAGATACCTCATTCCAAGGTAACAAGGGTTGGGGGCTCTTCTCAGGGACATGGCATTGGCAGATTATGTTTAACATACCTAGCTCTCCTTTAGGTAAAAGGTTAGGCCTATCAGAATAGGGTAACAGGACATATTCTATGCTCAATGTCTTTCCATGTTCCTGCAAGATGGTGAGGGTCCTTGTAATCATGAGTCTTGTCTTTACAATTCTGTCTCTTTATCCTAATCATTGCATCCCATGCAATTTACCACAGATTGTGTTGAATAAAAACTATTGAAACCTCACTGCATCTTCGATATTGCCTGTGTTTGGTTGAGACATGATGTATCTGTGAGAAAGGGGTAATCTCCGTTTAACCAAAACACTCCCTGAGATGTCATACTCTTGAGTCCATGCGTAAAGGCTGCCACAAATCACTTTTCACTGTTTGGGTTTTTGTTGAGGTACTGCTAGTGGGCCGGAGGGGTTGGGACTACAGTTGCGACTTGTTGTAGGATAGGCATAGTCACCTACAAACATAAGTACTGTCATCCTTAAACCAGAAGTCTTGCCTAGAGCAAGAATCCAACTACAACAACCCAGCCAATCATATCACACACACGTTCTGACTGACACGCACAAACCAAGCACAACATGACATGTACACACCCCCTTAAAATGTGCACACATCAGCACAGTTGGCAAGTGTGATTGTACCATCATTGTGATGCCAGCATTCATTTGGCAGTGAATACTGATGCTATAATGACAGTTTTGTATGTGTTCAATATGTGTTGTCTATCAGTATGTCCCCATCCATGTCTGGCCCACCTCTGTCCCCGTGCAATGCATGTCACAGTAATTAAAAAAAAAATACGATAAAACGTCTATGTCTGCAGTGGTTCCATGCCCATGTGCAGTGACACCCCGTAAAAAGCCTAGCAGGTTGTCTACCTTCATGTCCACAACAGGGGGGACCCTGTTTTCTCTGGGGTCGTGTGGCAACCATGACATAGGGTCCTGTCCAGTCCCGTCCAGCCAGAAACTTAAGGAAAATCGGGAGAAACCATGGGTTTTCACTCCCTCCCTCCCCAATCCACCAAGACATAAGTGGAAGTCAGACCACCACTTTTTGCTTGGTGGTAAGGTATATCCAAATCTCCTTGGCTGTAAGTGTGGCTGGAGTCATGCCATCAGCCACTCTTTTCTATGGCACCGTGGTGGCAGTTGGGATTCTTTGGCAGAGGTGGCGGGACTCGGTGGGTTAAAGTCTATGGAACTGCCAACATCTAAATACAGCGGGCAGACCGCCAAGGTGGCAGGCGGGTTTTCTTTTGGAAAACTGACAGTAGGATTGTTACCACCAAGATCTAAATCCGGCCCCTCTGTTTATTAATGTGCTTATTATTTGTTCACTTGTTTTCTGCTTTCAATGATTATTTAGAAGTTCTGTTCAGACTCAGACTCTTGCAGCTTCATTAAAAATTTCTAAGAGCCCTATCACAGCACTGTATAGAGCTTCTGTACAGGTGCACAAGTGCTCATGAGGCGTATCTTTGAAAAGAATATTCCCATTCCCTGGAGTATGCTATAACAAATTAATTCCACAAGCGAGAGCATGAGTTATAGAAAGAATAGCTTGAATCACTGAGCATTGCTTGCCAGTGTATGTGTTTGAGCTGCACTGTCTTCTCTTATACAAATGATAACTCCTAGAGCCATATCATGAGTAGCTGTGCTATTTCTTTGCAGATCCCTGCTCCTGTTTCTAGGCACTTTCACTGTCTAATATGAAATTAACTGCATATTTCTGCATATTTCTTCGAGTTAGGGCTTGATTTTCAGAGCTTGTTTTTGAGTAGAGCTCAATAACAGTGAGCAGGGTTTGACTCATTCTTTGTTCAAGCTCTGCTGTCTAAAATTACACCCTAACTCTTAGAAATGTTGTGTTCAATCAATGAACTTTAGACAGTGCAAGTGGATAAAACAGGAATTGGGCACTGAGCTGGGCCAGAATATATGTTAAAAATATAGATGATAACCTGTTCAGTTTTTTGCCCGGAAATTATGTCGGCTGTCATGACTCTTCTTGTTCAGGGTGACCATTTGAAAATGGCCTACTGCATTGTGATGGAAGGAGTGTGGTGAGGTAAGCAATGGACCAATGCAGGGTGTTTAGAAGGATTAAACAAGACGTCCTTGTTTAACTGATCAGTAAAATCACTGCTTACTTTCTGCACATGAAAAACAGTGTTGAATGGGTCTATAGTCTTCTTTCGGTTATTTCTAGTTGGAGTCAATTATTGGAGATGATTTCTCCCTGACACTTAACCATATCCACATATCAAAATGAAAGGAGGTGCTTGCAGTGCCTTTTGTTCTTTATTCAACCTAGGCAGACATCTAAGGCCCATATTCACCCTAGTCTATTGTCATTCATGGTCAAAATGTATGGAGTGAGAATGTCATGTTGGCAGAACAAACCAATTGACGAGATTCTGTAGTATGCAAAATTCTGCAGTGATGATTTAGAAAGTTGAAGGAGAAAGTGATGGCGATGCAGTTGAAGGCTGCACAGAAAGCTAGTCAGATTCAACAGTTTTCAAGGAATGCTGGTGGTATGCACAGGAGTGCAACAACAGGGAGTTAAAAATGATCAGCAGCAAGGTGCTTGGACCCAACTTGCTATGCTAGTTTAATTGTTCCATCAGTTGTACACCATGTGGCATTGAGATGCATACAATTGATCAAGATAAAGCATTTACAATTGTGAATCAAAGCCCAAGTGTTAAGTTGTACCCAATGTTGACAAGCAATAATTTGCCTGAAGACTTAAAAAGTGCTGTGGGCTTCATTTACAAGGCCCTAGCAGCACACTGCGCCACCAGAGCGTCATTCTTTTTTACACTCCGGTGATGCAGTGTGCCAGCCCATATTTACAAGGCCATGCAAAACCACCTTGAGCGGTTTTTCATGGCCTTGTTAATATGGACGCCTTTCACACATAGCACTGCACGAAAGGGGTAATCCATGGGTGTTGCTTAAGGTGTTCCTACAAAATACCCATGGAAACCGAAGGAATCTGATGCATCCCCAGATTTTCAAGTCTGGGAATGCATCAAATTCCTACACCACCTGTATTCTGCAGCACACAAAGAAAGAGGAAAAAAACACTTGTAATTGGTCCTGTGCAGTAAGGTTTCCCTTCCTGCACAAACACAATCCTCCCCACAATGTATACACTCTTGCAATGGTGTAAAGGTGCCTGAGTTGGTGCTAGGCATCAATTTGTGCACCAGCGCAGGGGGAGAGGACAGTAATTTGACATATTTTGTAGATATGGTGCATTTCTGTCCTTTCCAGGTGACACAGGGTGGTGCAGCAAGGTACGTGCTGCCCCGCCCTGTGCTATGGGCCTCGTAAATGAGGCCCAATGTCCCCTGAAGTTTGGCACTTTTCAGAAAAAGAGATAGATCTCATTAAAGGAGTTGAGCTTTGAAGATTCATAGATAGAGCAGGGAATCCTAAGAGAGATAATGGGAGGTCCATGTAACTCTCCCATTATAGGACTGCAGATGCCCAATGGAAAATACTGCATAGCCCAGGACCTTAGACAGGTGAATGAAATTGTTGTCGTATGTTGTCCCATGGTACTCAATCACCAATGATTTTATTTCAAATTCCATGTGAAGCAGAATAGTTCACCGTGATTATTTTGTGCCAAGCATTCTTTTCCATACCATTGTATGAGTTTCTCTTCACTTTTTGGTTTGGCAGCCATGTTTTGGCATGGTGCCAAGTCCTACAAGTGTATACTGAGAGTCCATCAATTTCTAACCAGATCTTAAAAAAGAATCTGGAGTAACCTATAATGCCCTACCATTCAGATTTGGTCCAGTACATTGATGATCTATTTGTGGCATCAAACACTCATGAAGCATGTAGAAGGGATATAATTTCCCTGTTGAACCACTGGGCTGAGAATGGACATATTTTTCCAATATTTTCAGAAATAATTCTTATATTTAGGACACCACATTCAGAAAGGTGCAAGAAAAGTGTTGCTAGAAAGAATATCAGCAATTTTGAAAATGAATCCTTCAAAGACTCGGAAAGAAGTAAGGATGCTTCTAGGAATGGTTGGCTACTGTCTCCAGTGGATTCCAAACATTTCCCTTTTGGCTAAGCCTTTACAGAGGCTGACACACAGAAATATGTCTGATCCGGTACCACTGGATAACACCTGTAAATGTGCCTTGACAGAGCTGAGAGAAAATCTGTGCTGTGCCCCTGATCTGGCAGATTAAAATAAATGTTTTACTTTGTACTGGCGTGAGAAGGAGGGATGCAGTCCCTCAGTTCTGACTCAAGTGAATGGGAGTGCAAACAGACCTGTGCCATATTTTCTGCCACTCTTGATCCTCTGGCTTTGGCATCGCCTGGCTGTTCAGCATAGAACAGTGTGAAAGCATTATTATGGGACATCCTTTGAATGTTTTTGTACCCTACTCAGTGGAAATTTTGTTAACCAGTCCCAAAACCCAGGATCTTACAAGTGCACATCTGGCCCGCTATTAGCAGGTCATACTCACTGCTCAGAATATTAATCTGAAACTTTGTAGTACCATGAACCCTGGAATTTTGATGCCTACCCTTGTGAATGATAAAATGCAAATGATGATGGTAATGATGAAATTGAGCATGACTGTCTTGATGTTACTGAACTGAGCTCCAAGCCAAAACCTAAAGTTCAATATATTCCCCTAACTGGTTATGCAGTTTGCACTGTCTCAGGTGTAGTCAAAATTTCCTGTTTTTTAAGGATTCTTTACTGCCCAAGTAGCTGAATGAGTTACTCTTAAAAGAGAATGCTGTGTTTCTGAACAGCTGAAGATGACAATTTTCACCGATAGTTAGTAAGGCTTTGGTGTCATTCATGACTTTGGACAGTTGTGGGCACAGAGAGGCTTTTTAATGTCTTCTGGTTCACCAATCTGTGATGGGGATAATGTCCATAATCTATTGAATGCATTACAGTTGCCTGTCCAAATTACGGTTGTAAAATGCTCAGGACACCGCAAACCCAACGATTATGTAACAATTGGCAACAACTACACAGATGAGGTGGCAAAATACTGTGCCCTAAATTGTACTGCCTTTACTCAAATGAGTCATATGATGAGACAAGTCACAATCTTCTGATACCTGCTACAGATACCTGGGAGGAAGTTAAAAGGTTGCAGGAAGAAGTGTCAGAAGAAGAACAACAAGTTGGGTTAGAGCAGGTTGTGTCAAGAGAGATGAAGATGATTTTTGGGTTTCAAATGATGGAAGAGTTGTGATGCTAATAGTTTGTTACCACCTATGGATAGGCATTATCATGGTCCATCACATATTAGTTGTGATGCCATGATTAGAGCATTCAGACAAACTTGGTTCAATTCCAGATTCAGATTGATAGAAGAGACTTTATGTCACCGCTGTGTCATATGTCAGCAGATGAATGTAGATAAAGTTACAGCAGTAGCACTGAGTCACATAGGCAGATCAGGTGGACATTTCAACAAGATGCAGCTCAATTTTCTTGAGGTTCCTGCATGCAATGGACTGAGATACATCTTGGTTATTGTTTTGCGTTTTCTGTCATTGGGTTGAGGCTTATATGACCAGGAGAAATGACAGTCTTGCAGTAGCAAAACTGTTGCTTAGAGAGCTGATTCTAAGGTTTGGCTTTCCAAATTCTCTAGACTCAGACAAAGGGACATATTTCAACAGTGAGATCCTGAAATGATTATGTGCGGCATTACAAGTTGGGCAAAAGCTACATTGCAGTTACAGGCCTGAGGCTTTTGGATTGGTGGAGCAAGTTAACAGAAAGTCTAGATTGGCAAATGTGTGTGCTTCCACGACAAGGAAATGGCTTGACACATTGCCTCTTGTTTTGTGAGTTTGCTAAGTACTCCAGACAGAAGGACTGACTTGTCCCCTCATGAAATCATTATAATGCACCTTGAGATTGCCTGCTGCACCTCAAATGTGCTTGTGAACATCACAGATGACTTAGTACTGGATTACTGCAAAGGACTGATGTGGTTCATTCTGTGTCTCATCAGGTTGGAGAAGCTGCAGTTCAGCCGCAGCAAGAACTCTGCCATGACCTGTGTCCAGGCAATTGGGTGATGGTCAAGAAGCATGTAAGGAAGTCCTGCTTAGGACCGCATTGGAAGGGGACCCACAAGGTCGCCTTAGTGACCACAATGCCTGTGGAGTGTGCTGGTCTTCCCAAATGGGTACATGTGAGCCACACTAGTAAAGTTCCACTTCCCATTGAAGACACAGCACCTATCCCTGAAGGGTGGAATTCCCTGAAGTGAGTCAGAAGGACCAGGTTAGTCAAGATGTTGGGGATGGACAAGTGGCTGATACAGCACAATTTTGGTCTGAGCAAGGTCTGTCAAGTCAACAGCAGTGGTTGGTACAGAAGGGTCAAGACAGAATCAGTTGGATCCACAAAGCTCAGATGCTGATGAAAGACGTAGTGCTGGAATAAAAATAGTTTTACCTGGAGAAAAATGGCCAAATGAGAAAGCTGTGCCACTGGTCCAAGTACCTCCGTCGATACCAGAAGAAACTGAACAATCTGGTCAGATCAACAGTGATACTGATAAACCAGCAGCTTGGAGATCAAAGAGAAAGAGAGTTCCTAATCAAAAGTACGCAGAACCATTAATGGACATACTTTGCAGCAAATGAATGGGAGAAGGAATTTGCAACTTTTGGCTTAAACAATATGAATCCTGTTTAACATTTTTTTCAGTTTGTAATTGCGGTGGAGCTGAACTTTGAAATCTCATTACCACTTGATGAAAAAAGACATTATATCCTGGAATTGATAATTAGTCATTACGATTTGTGCTTTTACTAGAGCTATTTGAACTTTTAATAGAAGCTTTTGAACAAGTATTAGAAAAACTTACTGAACTTTCTAGAAGATCAAGAAGACTTTTGCAATTAATGTTTGAATTTAAGAAAAAATGATGTTTAGTTTTAGTTTTCTTGTTATTTGCTTTGCTCCCAAATAAAAAAGAGACAGCTGATAGTTTTGCTACCGCAATTTGTATTTTTGTAATTTTGATTATGGTTTTTGAATTTTGGTCTGAAATTTGAGAACTCATGGAGCTAAATAGAAACTAAAGTAGTAAGTACATATCCATAGGATTATTAGTTGTGACAGTCATAATGATTACATTGTTGCTCATTGGATTAAGTCTACCACCACCCATTAGTTCAGAGAAAGTTAAGGGCCAGATGTATGAAAGCATTTTGCATTCACAAACGGTGCGAATGCCCGTTTGCGAATGCAAAATGTCATTTCAGAATGTATGAAAGACATTCTGAACGCAATTTTAAGGAATCGCTAAAATAGCGATTCCTTAAAATTCGACCCTGTTTAGAGAGTCGCAAATTGTGACTCTCTAAATAAGAAATCGCAAATAAGGATTCCTTATTTGAGATTCCTTAGCACATGTATGAAGCAATTCCTAAATGCGATTTGGGCATTAGGATTCGCTATTTACCACCAAGTTGAACTTGGTGGTAACCATGTGCAAATTTAAAAAATGCATTTAAAATGCATTTTTAAAACTTACATGTAAAGCACACATGCCCTTTTGGCATGTGTGCACCTTACATGGTGAAAAAAATAATTTTGGGGTGCAGCAGAGGGGGCCTTAGGCCCCCAGCACCCTGGGGTTTTGCATTTCCCAAATTGCGATTTCTAGTTAAGAAATCGCAATTTTGGAAATGCAAAAAATTCACAGATATGGGCCAATAGGCCCATAGGTGCGAATGGGGCCGGTATCGCAATTTGCGATTCGGTAATAGCATTTGCGATTTTTAAGAAATCGCTATTACCGATTCGCAAATGAGATACATGGCATTTTGCGAGTCGGAAATAGCGATTTCTTAAAAATCGCTATTTACGAATTGCAAAAGGCCTTCATGATACATCTGGCCCTTAATCAACAAGTCCCCCAAGTTCGGCAAGCCCAATAGCAAACCAAAAGTCCTTGTTTAAGAAAAAGAGTTTCATGGAGATGGTTCCAGAGGTGACCTGTCCACAAATGTATTTTACAAATGACTATACAAGAAAGTAAATACAATGGAGGTTAAAGAGTGTTATGGCTGCACCCAGTTGCTGTTATCAGTAAATGAGGTAATGACTTAATATGGTATCCCATTAACCTATGGAATCTCCTATAGTTTGTTGCTGACTATTTTATATCAGCAAGAGTATTTCCAGTATTATTATTATAATTGTGACCTTATGTTTTCAATTGTCCCTATCATGAAGCATTTAAACAGCGCTGCCAAAGTGAAAAACATTGACATAGTGAAAGATGTCTTTGAACCTACCTTGACATTTGGTACAGCCTATGCTCATTTAAATAATTTGACCTATCATCTCAACCAGTATAACAGGAGTTTATTGGGCAAGAAGAAGAGAAATGACAGGTAAGTTATAAAATGGAGAAGTGCTACAAAGGGGGGAAAAGAAGAAACTCACTCATTAGCAGGGAATCAAGGATCCCTTGCCCTAGATTTGCAACACGTAGGGTAGCTCTGTGTATATAGACCTAAATCAAAAAGTGACACGAGATTTGGAGGGACTAGTGAATGTAGACATGCATTTTTGTTCAAAAGTGTTTGGACCTTTATGTTGAATGGACAAGGCCCTGCCATAACAGGTGTTTATTTCATCTGTGGGAAAAATGCTTATTATGGGCTGCCCAAAGGATGATATGGAATGTGTTATGTAGGAGTAGTCTTTCCAAAGAAAGATTTATTATGTGGCACTTTTTTTAATAATCCTGCTTGGAATGGAAAATCAAACACCAGAGTTAAAAGATGTGTCAGTGCTTCAGAGATAGTAGGATATATTTTTGGTGCTATTATTCCAACTGTGGGAGTTATCCTGAATGATCACAGGATAAGGAAGTTGTCCACCATAGTAGATAAGCTATCTACAGATACAGCAGGTGTCTTCATGATTGTAGACACAGACATTATTGCTGTAAGATTAATGGCTTTACAAAATGGTCTTGTGTTAGACATCCTTTTTTACGAAAAAAGGCAGAGTTTGTAAGCTGCTGCTCATTCAACAGTGCAAACTGACAATAGTAAGGAGCTGAGAAAGAGAGGAAACAGAAAGGAAGAGACTGAGATGGAGAGTAGGAGGAGGATATAAACCAGTTAGACGCGTCCAGAAAATCTTTTCTGGAATAATCTCAAAGATTTTGAATTGTCTCATTTAAATTGAGAGATTGAAGTTTGATGTGATGGCTTAATTCGCCATCAGAGGGGGAGGGGTGGTGTAACAGAAATGTTTTTGCTGCCCATTTTGTTAATAACAGTACTAATAGTTTTGTTGTAAAGTGGTGCACTGATGCCATATTAATGTGCATTCTCTGTTGTTCAGTAGACAAAAGTGTTGGGGTATAGCCTTAAAACTCAAAGTTTAATCAATTAATTTGTTATTCTACATGATGCGAATTAACTGTTTGTACTAAAACGACAAAAGATTTCAAGAGACATAGGTTTTAAATGTTACATGTAAAAGTTGAAGATTGTAGTTCTACACCACACTTAAAACAATGCATTAACAGAGTTATCTTGTGTTAAATCTACTGTACCGTGAACACTGACAAAGCGTATTAATGTTGGATTCATAGTTTTGAATGTTATATATCTAGTAATTGCATAAATTAAGGTGCCATTTAATTAATTTTGCTTAGCCTAAATCAGTCTTGCAAGGCCCTGTTTCCTCCCTTTTCAGTTTAGTCATTTTTGCGAATGTTAACTTTTCTTTCAGATTCCATTCCCATGAAGATGCTAGCCTTGTAAGAGGTGTTCTATTTTTTTTTTTACACATAGGGAGCCTAAGAAACTAACCTTTAGCGCTGTACATTCAGGAACTGTGAAAGTGGACTATGTATACAAATGTTTTAACCTGCACAGATGAACAAAGATGGATGTGTTCTACATGTCGGTAATGGGAATCTTCAACGATGTTTCAGTTATATGCCACATGACTGACTTTTATTAGATAGTTGCACCTTCTATATCATGTGGAGTGATAGGTGGGCAAATCATCTTTCACTATGGGCTTTAATATACTGTTCCCCAGTTGGCCTTTACGACAGTTTTCCCCACTTTTCTCTTCTGGGTGGATCCCCTGGGACTCTGAGAGGTATAGTCTTCTCCACTCTTACCCTTCATTCCAATGCTTTTCTGATACTTAGAGGTTTTTTCCCTTACCCAGAGAAAAAGACTCTTGATTGAGCTTCTGATAGTCTGATGCCTTCCCTTTTTACCTACTTTTGGCCAACTTTGGCTTTTAGTCATCTTCTGCCCCAGATGTCATTTTTCCAAATTCTTTTTGCCCTTTTTCTTTTTACTTTTACACGCATGTGTCCTCGCTAAGCACACGTTATCTTTTGACTTGCTAATCTATGGGAATTTCGTTCGTGCCAGCTAGTTAAGCCTAGAGGATATTTGATTTGCCTTACTGCTTAAAAGAATTGAACAGCTCTTGTTTTCTGTACATCAGGTTATTCTTCTGATGTTTTGTATTGCCTTGAGGAATGCTTCATCATTTTTATGTTAGTTTGTTTGAATCTTTTCCATCACCTTGGTGAAGCGATGGTGATTTTGTATCTTTATAACTTTGTCTTGAGAATTATCTACATGACTTTGAGTGTGAGCTTGTAATAAAACCACTATTTTTTTCATACTGGAGTTTTCTTTGTGTGGCCATATTGGTCATACTGTTATTTGAAAGCGGACTTATTCTGAATTGTGAAGTTTAATCCCTTGTGTCTCAAACACACTTAGGCCCGGTGAAAAGATTTATTGACCTTGTGTAAAGCATAATCCTGAGAAGGAAAATGCTTCAGAATAATATTGTACATTTCATCACATTTCCAATGACTGACTTCAAAGCCCAGATCTTTGAATTTAGATAGCGCTCCTTTTTATGGGATGTGGCAGGGCGAGGTGTTTCCCTGCACAAATTCAGCCAGGTTTTAGCTTGCGAAATTTGGGTGGCAAAATATGGTGCTTTTTGCACACTTGTTGTAATTCTTGTTACACTGTATTCATGCAAGTGGGAATAAAAGGCTAACTAGTCCTGGCTTTAATTTTAGAATAATACTTTCACAAATAAATATCACATAAGAATAATTATATTTGCATTGAGTGCTGTGCACATCGGGAAATAAATAATTATCCAAACTGAGGTGCTCATAGCTTCTACTTCAGCAGAGATGGAGTAGATCAGCTAGAATCTCATTTTACACAGAGATCAAGGGAAAATAATTATCAGTGGCCTCACTTTTCAAAACAGAATGTGCTATACTTTAAATGATCAATGCAGGTTGAAAGGCTTGCTGGCTGTAGGGAATGCGTGGACCAGCAAGCAAGCCAATTCTCACACATGCTAATTGGAAGGACATTACTTCAGAAATATCACCACTAACCTTCTATAAGGCTCCGCTAAAAGTATAATAAACATACTCTATGAATCATTGCATCTATTGGTAAAACCGTTCAAGTAATGAGAAAACAACAGTTGAAAATTAGATTCAATGTTCATTTATGCTTGCTAATGATGCGGATATTTCTGGACAGTTTTATTTATAGCTGTGTTTGCAAACTGAACTTCTCATGGGGGAATATGATTGCTTCTATTAGCACTTTTAGTGATACAAATCAATTTCTATTTCTGCACAGATCCCTGACCTTTCTTCAGCAGTGCAGTGGGGTTCTTTCGTATTATCAATACGCCGCTCGAGCTACTGAAAATAATTTGGCGCCAACACACTTCCTTGAGAACAATCAGAATTGCAAGGCCTGCATTCTACTTTCATTCAAGAAGCTGCGAGGGAAGAACTGTTAACCCCTTCATTTTGAAGCTTTTAAATTAGCACTGTCGGTGAAAGCGATAGAAAAGAGTCTGTCATAGATACTTACGTTCAAGACATGCAAAGGGGGCGGGGCTAGAGCCGCCTGATAGTGGGAGCGGCACCCTTATGAGCCAAGCACTCTCAGTTTTAAGATTTCTATTGGGCATAGGGAGCGGGTTGTACTGATATGGAGTATGCAGTTTGTTTTTATTAATTTGCTATTTATATCAATTGTTTGGCATCCTAGCTGGTGGAAAATTGGAGAACCAGTACTGGTGTCGTTTCCAGACTTAGGGGGTCATTATGAACATGGCGGTAAACACTGTTCCCCGCCGTGGCGACGATGAACAGAAACCTGCCATTGGCGGTGAACAGAAACCCGCCATATAAAGATGCAAAAAATTCCCAGCCACCAGTCACTGCCAGGACCTTGTCGGCGAAAATTCATGACATCCCACCCCGCCACCACCGAGCACAGAAACTCCCCCGCCCTCCAAATAATGATGCACAAATCACCCCGGCGGTCAGTGGAAGTCGAACGACCTTTGGCAGTATAGACCACCACGGCCAGCAATGGAACCCAACAATAAGAATTGCACACATTGGCAAGTTTGAAACCCACACACCTGACACACATCCACAACACTATAAAACACTCACAGACACACCCCACAATCCTTTGCATCACCAATAGGAAAACTGAGATTGAGAACTCCACAAGCAGACACTGAATGCTACAACAGACGATTCACACACCCAACCACACAACAGCACCTTCACCTAGATCCACACAACACACCACTCACAACACAAACCATGGAACCCCCTAAGCACCCAGCTTCACAGAAAGGGAGCTAAGGACCGTGGTGGACGAGATACTGAAGGTCGAGCCACAATTATTTGGGGCACAGGTCCAGCACATACCCATAGCCAGGAAGATGGAGTTATGGCAGACCATTGTCAACAAGGTCAATGCACATGAGGGGTGACATCCACAAGAGATTAAATGACCTGCACGGGAAGGTGAGGTCCATGGCATCTGGACAGTATAATGCTAAACATTGGCTGTGAAAAACCTGCACCCATGCCCACTGTCACATGAAATGAGCCCGTGGCCAGGATATGGAGTGCAGAGAGCACTTGCACTTCAGTAGGGATGGCATGCTGATTCTGATTAGCCGGGCTCAGTCCTGGATCCAGTAATGCACAAAGTTCATTAATAGTAGCGCGGTTGAGTCTGTAATTGATAATGATGTGATGCTCCACCATGGTCCCCAAATCAACAAGTGGTCTGTACACTGATGGGGCTCTCCCTCGCCACATGGGTCTGTACCTAGGGGGAGTTGAGAACACATGTGAGGAACACACATACATCTGCCCAACATGTTAAATATTCAGCACTGCTGGCATACAAGTCGATGACACATATGCATAGTAGGATGTTAAACTGGAGTGACATGTCCTCAATGATACAACAGGACTGTTGTGGTGAGTAAATGTGTATTTGTTGATGCCTATGGGGGTTGGGGACAATAGGGCCTGCATGGGGCAAATGAGAAAGTAATAACTGCATAGTAATGGCCAAAATGTCTGCCCCCTCTAATCCAAACATGTTGTAGTGGAAGTGACCTCATACCGCTATCAGTTGGCGTAATAGTATAAGGCGGTGTTCACTGCCGTGCGACCATTCATTGGTTAAAATGGTTGTCAATGGGGAATATTAGCATATCATGATTGCCGCCGGCAGTGATGGTGCACACCCCCGCGGAGCATACGCCATCTCGTCACCCAAACTTCACTTGACTCCCGGATTACGTGCATGCAGGTACTCCATTGACTGTGCTGATGTGCCCTGACTCTGATCCTGAAAATGGCTCGAGTGGCAGGGTAAAGGGCCCCGGCCTTCACCACTGAGGAACTGGACAAGCTCGTGGACAGGCTCCTACCCCTGTACGCCAAGCTCAATGGTCGACCAGAGGTACAGGTGAGTAGGTGGATTGGGGGGCATGAATGTGTGTAATGGTGGTGGATGGCTGTAAACATGTGTGCAAGTTTGACACTGTACAGTCATAGGATTCATGACATGCTGCATGTGTGAGGTCCTGTTCTGCTGTTGTGAATGACCGTCCCATAGGGGACGTATAGCCAGCTGTATCTAATAGGCATTGTCTGACCTCTGTGTTTCTTTTTCTGTGTGTCCCATATAGGTCAGCGCTCATCAGAAGAGGGGACTCTGGCATGCCATCGCCAGGGAGGTGCAGACCCTGGGGGTCTACAACCAGCGGAGCACCCACTGCAGGAAGTGGGGTGAGGACCTGCGGCGCTGGGTGAGGAAGACCTGTGAGGCACAGCCGGGGAAGTCCTCCCAATGAGGAAGGGGTGCCCGTCAGGCCCTGACACCCCTAATGCGCCGCATTCTGGCGGTGGTGTATCCGGACCTGGATGGGCGCTTGAATGCTGCACATCAGACACAAGAGGGTGAGTACAGAAACCATTGTATGCCTCCTTGATGGATGTGTGAGTGTGCTGTAGTATGTATGCTGTCTAATGGCAGGGACTCTGACTGATGTAATTTTACATAATGGCCCCCATGGGAAGTAAGGTTGTAAGGGACAGGTCTGCAGTACTTAAGGTCCCTCTGTTCTGTAAGAAATGGCTATAGAGCAGGGTTGTGGCCACTAGTCAGGAACATAGCCATGTGTATAGTGGTAGGTGCTGCATGGTGGAATATTTGCAGGGTGGGTGTATGTGTGAACCAGTTATGTACCTCCATTCAGCTATTTACAAGTGTCTCTCCTGTTTTGTCTCCCCATCCCTGTTCTCTTGTGTTGTCTGTGTACATCAGTATCATCTGGCGAGAGAGCTGTGGCACTGGTGAGTGGGGATACAGCGGCCCACGGTTCCCCGGAGGCAGAGTCGAGCGACGCCAAGGGGACTAGTGGGTTGAAGGGCAAGGGGAGTACCACGGGGTAGGCAACTACCACTGGAGGTAGTGGCTCTGATAACTCTGATGGGAGCTCACTGGTGGTGGCGGATCCTAGTGGGCCCACCCATTCTGTGCCATCTTCCGCCACCCCCCATACCATCACCGCCCTCCCATTTGCTCCCCACCTAGTTGCCCGTGCCCGCTCACCCAGAATCTCCTTTGCCCCAGGCACCTCATCCACTGCCCCAGTCAGCCCTGCTGCCCTCACGGAGGAGGCTATTGACCTCCTGAGAACCATCTCCGTAGGGCAGGCAACCATCGTCAATGCCATCCAGGGCTAGCATCTGAGGTGCAGCAGACCAATGCCTACCTGGATGGCATTCACAGTGCTGTGTCTGGCCTACAGAGATCTTTTCAGGCTCTGGCCTCCTCTTTGACGGCAGCCAGTGTCCCTGGTCATTCCGTCCCCCCTCCAACCACCTCTACTCCCTCCAGCACCCCACTTCCTTCACCCGTCCCGAGCACACATTCTGACTGTGATGCACACACCTCAACACACATGAAGCCCACTGAAAAAGCACCACACAAGCACCACACTTCCCACCAGAGGCATACACACAGCCAACATACAAAGGCACACACACCAACATCCACTTCTCCCAGTGTGTCCACCTCTTCCGCCTCCCTGTCTGTCACCTCTACATGCACACTCACAGGCACTGCACCCTCATTCACTGTTGCTGACACCAGTCTGGCAGTCACCACAAAATCAGACATCCGTTCATGCACCCCAGACACCACACCTGCACTCACCACAACGACTTTGGTTGACACATGCAGCATACTCACCAAACTTGCAGACACACAGACAAAAAACATTTACACTGGCAGTCTGTCTTGTCCCACAGTGTCCACCCCTGCCTCCAAAGACAGTCAAACGTTCCAAAACACCCACCCAACACACATCCACCTCACCATACTGTGTGTCACCTGCACCCACGTCATGCACATCTACAGCTGTCATGACCACTCCCTCTACCTCCACTACAACGCCTTCCCCCAGGTCCACCCTGATTGCCCCTAAAAAACGTTTCCTATCCCGTGTCGACCTATTCGAACCCAGTGGCCCACCCCGTCCCGTCCCTAAATGTGACCACCTCCTTGCCCTGTCCAATCCTCCCACATCACAGCCCGCCCCTGTCTGCCCTACCCATTCCTGTGCTACCTCCCCTGTGAACAAGAGACCCCGTGCTGGCCCAGGTACATCTGCCACGCCCCAGTCAAAGGCCACTCCAACAGCTTCAAAGACCCAAGCCCCCTCTACCTCCCAAACGTAAAGCCAAACCCCCCATCCCAGTCGTAAGTCCCCACCCCCACCACCCACTCCCTCTGTTCCCTGAGGTGCCTGGATGCCCCATTGTTGCCCCTTTAAGGTGGAGTACCATTTGCATATGTGGTAGTCGAGTTGGGGCCATTTGGGCCCATCAGACTTTGAACTATGGTCTGGCCATTGGACTTCTGTTGGACTTCTGTTGCTCCTGGAGCTTAATAAAGGTTTGTGTGGCCAGTGTTGGTTTTGGCACACTCTGGATCCGTGGTTCATGTTTCTTTGTAGGAGGGTGTTTTGCACATGTGTGTACTTTGGGCAGGTTGTCTTGGCCTTGTGTTGGGTAAGTACCTCTTGCTCTGGGGTGTATGGCTTGGACTGTTGTGAGTGGGTGCTTTGCGGGGTGGGTGAGTATGTAACTGTGCCCTTTCTTCTCCTGTTTAGTAGGTTGCGGTACTTACCGTTGTCATCTTCGTCTGCGGTCTCGGTGGTGTTTTGTGAGCCTCCGGTGAGTGTTTCCTTATATTTGGTTAATTTCCGCCTGGCTTTGTGTGGCAGTGGTTCCCGCCCCGGAACTGACGGCGGTCTGGTGCTTCATTATTTGATGGGAGGGTAGGGCCTATCCATCGGCCTCTGCCATCGTTGTCGGCACTCCTCTGCTGGCGGAGTGGTTTTCAGGCTGCCTGCTTTTCAGGTGGTTCAAAATTTGGCGGCCCAGGCTGTCTGACTGTTGGTGGTAATTACAGCCATCGCCAGCGGAGTGGTCTTTCCCGCTGTGTTCATAATGAGGGCCTTAATGTATGCCTAAATGATTGAAGAGAGGAAGAGAATACTTTCTTCTAATCACATTCTCATACCAGTCCGGCCTTGAGGAGAGAGGGGTTACGTATTTTAAGAGCATTTAGTTGAAAATTTGCATTGGAGAAGAGGGTCAAATTATGTCCTCCAGGTGCAGTATTTGACATTGAACTTAAGCTGTACCACAAACCCACACTGCGGATTCCAAACAAGGACACATGCACACTCTGGGGCTTCCTTACAAGCCCTTTGCACCGCTGGTGCGCCATTTTCTCCCATGTAAAAAACGATGCACCTTTGGCAAATGGAGCTTGTCAATAAGCCCCTTTGTTTTTTTCTGAATATTTATTCCACGGTAATCATTAAATAACTGCCTAATTCAGGACTCCTTCACGTACTCAAACATGTAGCAACATCTAATCAAATGTTAGCCTCATGTAATTAAACAAACAACTCTTTAAAAATAATCAGGCCAATCTAAGCAGCACAATTTATTAAGTTTTAGATGCCACAAAAACAGCCACGATTAACATGCTTCCTTCAAAATATTTTCTTCTGTGTCAAAGCAAGACGTTGCTTGCCAGTTTTCTGAAGGTGATAAGTGTAAGGTTATCGTTCAAAGGGATGGCAGTATAAGATTACTTTTCAGCCGAAACACATTCAAGGCATGTGCAACATGGGCAATTGTCTAGGGCCCCCAATTTTAATGGGTCCCCCTTTCCAAGGCCCAACTGGTAAAGTGAGTTGGCCAGTCGAAATCCCTAACACAGTAACAGTGCTCATAAATACCAGCTTCTTTTTAGGTTTCGACTGCAAGCAGGCTTGTGCGTTGCTTGCAAAATCTATTGTTAACAAAACAAAGAACTTAAAAGGGGCTTAGAACAAGCCCCTTACTTACCTGAACTTACCACTGATTTAACCCAACATCCCTCTGATTTACGTGCTTCTGATTGGCCAGCACACTGTTCTATTATACTTCTTGTTGTCTTCTTCCATGTTCATGCTAGGGGGTTGCCTCTGGACCAAGTACTCCTTCCTGTCACTTCCCATTGGACACTGGTCAGTGTTCTTCCACTGGCTACGAGGCTGAAGGTACTTCGTTTTTTTTTGCATGCTATCTTCTTTCTTTGTGATGTCTTCTTTCTTCGATGCTGTCTTCTGTCTTCATTCTTCGCTGCCGTCTTCTTTCTTCTTTACTGCATGCCGTCTTCTTTCTTCCTCACTGCATGCGTCTTCTGTATTCTTTCCCCACATGTCTTACAATCTCTGCAATCCAGAGCTTGTGCTGAGATGTCCTCTGATGTTTACATTTCCAGCTCAAGTCATAAATCACAATACGTTCAAATCCTGATTTCTCTCCTTGGCGCAAATTGTGTGATCTGGTCCAAAACCCTTTAGCTTCCAGAGCAACCAGACACGGGTCCCCTGCTCACTGTGCCACTGGTTCAAGCTAGACTGGCTTCTGAGGGGTGATACCACAAAACTGGTCCCATGATGCTTGTTTCCGGTCCAGGGAGTTCCTGGCCTGGCAGTTCTGGCTGGACTGTTGCAATGGGGAGCAGGGTCAAGATTGATTTGCATATGGCTGAGTCCAAATTAGGGTGGAGTGGTGGATAACCCCATATCTCTGTGACTGGGAGTGAATGTTTGCATTGTTCAGCATTCTGTCCACCATCTGTACTTTTTGCCTTTGTCATCCTATGCGGGAAGGGTATGTCCAAACATGGGTCCCTTGCTCACTGCGCTACTGGATTTAAGCTAGCCTGGCTGATGAGGGATGTCATCCCAAAACCGGTCCCAGGATGCTTCTTTCCAGGCCAGGGAGAACCTGGTCTGACAGTTCAGCCTAGATTGTTCCCATGGGGAACAGGGTCAAGACTGATTTGCTTATGGCTTGGTCCAAACTGGGGAGGTGTGGTGGGCAAAAAACAATGGATTAAACGCAGATCTCTGTGACTGGGAGTAAATGTTTGCATTGCTTAGCATTCCATCCATCATCTGTTCTTTTTGCCTTTGTCACCCTAAGTGGGAAAGGTATGCCCAGACGTGGGTCCCCTGCTCACTGCGCCACTGGATTCAAGCTAGCCCGGCTGATGATGGGTGATACCCCAAAACTGGTCCCAGGATTCTTTTTACTGGTTCAAGGAGATCCTTGCCTGGCAGTTTGAGCTAGCCTGTTCCCATGGGGAGCAGGGTCAAGACTGATTTGCGTATGGCTGGGTACAAAATGGGGTGGCATGGTGGGCAAAAAAATGATTAATTAAACCCAGATCTCTGGGGGTGAATGTTTGCATTTTCAGCATACTGTCCATCATCCGTTCTTTTTGCCTATACCGCCTCGAGGAGGGCATGAGAACCCCCAGGGGCTAGTGGCAAGCTAGGAATGAGTGTCCAGTGCGGTGACTGAATGATGCAGGCTAGGTAGCTGTGTTGGGACAGTGCTGAGTCTTGCTGGGCTCTCTGTCTCGGTCAGTCCCAGCGGCACCAGAGACCACATGGACAGCTGCATGTGCAGATGAGCCTCCGTGGCCCAAACATTCTTCCTTCCCTCTGGATGGTTGGAAACAGGCCAAAAAAGAATATCTGGTCGTGGTTTCCATCAATTATAGAATCTATGGGTGATCTGCGAAATCTACATGGAGTGTATATAACTTTGTTTAAGAAATGGTCGCGCACTACTCTTGGCGAGAACCAGGGCCGCTAGAACTAAGCAATTGTGCTGCCGCAGCTCTTTTTGCATAATTATAGATGTATTGAATTTGCCACATAATTCATCATCTGCTGCATTACCTGCTGACTTTAAAAAAAAAGTTGTTTCTAGCACAAAGTTTTCAAAACTTACTAAATATGCAGCAACACGTGTTGACCCATAGTGGCAGGCCTTTTACAAAGTTGGACTGGTCATCTTTCTGTTGCTTATTCGGATGTAAAATGGTACTAATGGGTGCAACCAATGTCCATACAGTGTTACCAAATAAAAAAATGGTGAAATAATAAAGATGTACAATAACAAAATGTGCTGCATTATGCCAGATAATTTGGCTTTTCTTTCCACATAATTTGCATTTTCTTGTCAAATAATTCCAGGGGCCCTGCTGATAACTGATTGTAACCATTACTACAGGGCATATCACTAACTGGACAGCCTACTGGCAACATTGCTCATTTTGAATCACTCTAGGAACAATTAAATGCTGCGTCACTGCCTGCACATATAGAGCCTGCTGCACTTCCATGTTTGTGCAAGACACGCAACCCACTGAGCTAAAAATCTGGAAGGGAGGCTGGGAAGAGAAGGAGAGAGAGAGAGAGAGCGTGTGTGTGCGCGCGTGCCTCTCTTAAACCCAAGCATGGCTCTGTAAACATCACATGTGGCAACAATGAGGATTTGTAATTGTTTTTGTATTTGTGGAGATTATGCGGTTTCTTACAACACCCTGCAGGCCCTTGCTGTGAGAACCCTGTGTCATAATTCTGCTCTGCTGTGTGTCTTAAGTTAAACATTACACGAATACCGGTGAACCAGGTTCAGAAATAATCTCTTTTAACACTTCATTGTTTAATTTGTGCTCGAACGGGTCAGTTCACCTTTAGGATACAGAATCCATAGTAGGGAACAGCAGGCCTACAAGTGGGCGCAAAGGTACAATTGCCACCCCACCCCTCTTCAAATAACTCCTTGATTCCTGTTGCAATTTGCTACAAACACTCTGACGGTAATGCATGGGTTTTTGGCAGTAAATATTGCGTAATTCTTTTTTTCTATAGCACTTAGCATCACCATTTTGTGGGTTTTGTTGCACTGCAGACTTTGGGGGTTATTACAACTTTGGAGGAGGTGTTAATCCGTCCCAAATGTGACAGATATACCACCAGCCGTATTACGAGTTTCATATGATATAATGGACTCGTAATACTGCTGGTGGTATATCCGTCACTTTACCGTCACTTTTGGGACGGATTAACACCTCCTCCAAAGTTGTAATAACCCCTTATGTGTGCATCTTACAAGCAACCAAGAATGGTTAGAGCGGCAGACCCTGATGCAGAGATCTGGCCCGGGACCAGGGTTCAATGCCCAACTCGGTGGGTCTTGGGCTCAATTCCCTTGGACCAGATAATTCTTGCCTCAGTGCCTAATCTAATTAATGGGTCCCCCTCTGTAACTCTGGGCAATAGCTTGCTTAATCTCCACAACGGCCCTCACAGCGCATGGATGCCTGGTTTCACCCTGGGGCTGTCCAGGAGAGGGCGCCTCACAGTGAAAAAACAGGAGGGGTTCCACAGCGGTATGCGTACAGCGCCTTGAGACCCTAACGGGTGAGTATTGCGCTATACAAGTGCGAAGTTTGGCCATTGATAGACTGCAGTCCAAGGAGAAGTTTACCTGATGGAGGCCTTCATGGTTGAAAGAGTATTCATTAAAGCCTAACACAACATCTCAAAGATTGCTGAACTGCACCAAAGAGTGCACTAGTATCTTCAGCGCGTGATATCATTAATAACAGCAATAATAAACAAAATAATGATAGTAATCATAAAAATAAATAGTGTGAGTTAAGTGTAAAGGCAGCAGTAATGTCTTCTTTTTTCACTGCCTTCTTTTTTCTTCATCTCATGCTGTCCTCTTTCTACACTGCTGTCTTTTTTTCTCTTTACCGCATGCCATCTTCATTCTTCACTGCCATCTTCTTTCTTCTTCATTGCATGCAGTCTTCTTTCTTTTTCTTCACTGCCGTCTTCTTTCTTCCTCACTGCATGATGTCTTCTCTCTTTTGTCTTCACTGCTGTCTTCTTTCTTTCTGTCTTCTTTCTTCACTGCCCTCTTCTTTCTTCTCTCGCTGCATGCCACCATGCCAATAGGTTTCACATGTGTTTCCTTTTTCTATCTAACGGGATAACAAATATTAGAAAAATGTAATAATAATGTTTGTTTTAAATTTGATAAACCGTTAATAGTTGTTTCTGTTGTTGTTAAGTAAATGGACATAAATTACATTGAAATAGGAAACTTAAAGCATCACAGCAAACAGAGTTGCTGTGCTGGTATTTGAAAGGGAGAGATACAGCAATGATGCCCCTTTCCCAAGCACTGGCAATTAATTTGGTTGCCTTGTGCCAAGCACACAATTTTGCACTGTGGTACAAAGGTGTATGCATGAGTTAAACATTGGTGTGGTACTGAAAGGGTAGCCTTCCAGGACAAAACAATAACTTTAAAATGTTCCTCTTTGTATGTGTGCTCTTCAGTGCAGCACAGATGCACATTGGGGAACGTTTGCAAACAAAACCTTTTCTCCTCAAAGATGCGTGCAAGGCTCTGCCTACAAGTGCTACAAGAGCCTACAAGTGCTACAAGAGCCTACAAGTGCTCTGCGTCAAAAACATCAGTGGAAGTGTGGGGACACCCATATACCATAAAACGCCACCTTGACTCAAAGTGATGCAATGCAGCACATGGCACTGTTTTGTGTTACTTTTGTTCAACTATCTTTATTAGCATTTTCAACATACATTGTGTTATATATTTACTACCATATGTCATACGGATTAACACATCTTTGCACGCAAAGTGACTCAACATGATGGGAAAGATCATATAGACAACATTATCTAGTACGAGCTTTAATCCGTATGTAAACTAATAATAAAGACTTAATACAATGTATGTTGAAAATGCTAATAAAGTTGGTTTAAAAAAAGCCTCCTGCTGCCTCACATATCTTGCTACATCATCTCTGTACCCCTTCGAGTTCCACTTCACGTCATTTGCTATACTCTTTATATCTCTACCCTTCTCACGTCCCCAGTCCCATTTCTCTTACTTAACAGGATCACTGGTATCTGTGAAGCAATAGAAATGCACACAAAGGAGAGGAGGGGTATGGCCGGAGCAGAGAAATTAGGACACAATTACCAGATTATAACGAAGTGAATGATACAAATCCTCAGAGCAGCGCTTCGATTTTCTTAGTTTGCAGCAGCAACATCAGTAATGAAGTGGGATATATTTGTCATTACAAATATCCGGCAACTAAAGCTAGAATTTCAAGGGCTATCTGCATTTATCTTATCTCATCAGTATTCCAACAACTATGTATTTGAGGTATTTACAGAAGATTATTCATTTTTATCTCCAAACTGTAAATATCGATATGTATATACCTCAGTGCGGCCACAATGGTGGTCTTCATGTGCTAACTGTCCATTGATGACTGGATGGGAAGAGTTTCAGCTGCTGTGATCTATATGTTTAGAGTTGGGTGCTCATGTGGGGTCAAGACAGGTTTGCCCCAATGGTATATGCAGGGGATTTGCGCAAAAACTTGTGGAAAATGCTGTTCATGCCAAATGAGCAACACAGAGATCGGGAAGCAAAGCAAAGACACTTTTGCGAATGTGTGTGAGTGAGGGCCTACGGGTTATTTATGTGTTTATTTGCCTTGTTTGAGAACTAGAGATGGACTCAAATGTGTGCACAGTCGGAGGGGAGTCTAGCTAAGATGTTAAGAGTGGAGGAATTAAATAATTTATAGGAAGTGAGAACTTTATGAGCACAACACTCATCAAAATGGGAAGCCTGAAACTGAAAGAGTTAGAAGTAGGGCACTGATAATAAGCAAGATAAAGGTAACAAACATATTGTTAGACCTGGCATCCTTAGGCTGGTCTTACCCCAGGCATTTTGCCTTCAACTCTTGTTTTGTTACTGTAACTTTTTGTTGGCCTTAGGATTCTGAGCACTTTACCATTGCTAACCACTGCTAAACTGCATGGTAACATTAATGTATCCAGAACTGGCATATTTCATTTATATGTAAGTACCTTGTAAAGTGGTATACCATATAGCAAGGGCTTGTAAATTAAATGCTACTAGTGGGCCTGCAGCACTGATTGTACCACCCACTTAAGTAGGCCTGTAAACATGTCTCAGGCCTGCCAGTGCATAGTCTGTGTGTGTATTCTCACTGCCACCTCGACTTGGCATTCAAAACCTCTTGGCAAGCCTTAAAACTCCCCTTTTCTTGCATATAGGTCACTCTAAGGTAGGCCTAGGTAGCTCATAGGGTAGAGTGCCATGTAAGTTAAAGACAGGACATGCACTTTTAAGTCTTTCATGTCCTGGTTATAAAAAACACCCAAAGTCGTTTTTAGGTCGAACACAGCAGCGCACAAGCACTGCTTTTCCCGACATGTAGTTATCTATTTGGGCTTTTAACCACGCCCGCCTCACGCCCATCACGTTCACTCGTTCATGGGCTGCCCTTCAAAACTCCTTTGTTATCATTGGCAAATGCTTTAAGTTTGTCCCTCCTTGGGACAGTTTGGTTACTGCCTTGAGCATCGCCCCTGTTACATGGCTGATTGCACTTTTGCGGATACGTTTGGCTGCGAGCGAACTTCTTTTTCCTTTTGTGTGTCTCCTTTACATTAATGTTCATGGCGGCCATCGGTTGGCTTATGTGAAACTGTGTTATTTTTCATTTTAAATTTACGTGACAATAAAAGTCCGGTTAGGAGTTTACAACTCCAATAGCTCTAACTCGTTTTATCTATCGCTTGGTGTGTGTACAACTGTTTCTTAGTGAGTTACATGTATGTTCTGTGTGTGTTTATGTGCTTTCCATCCATGTACTTAGTGTTCGTATGGATGCACGGCCGTGTTTTACCTGTGTCACCATCGCTCCTGTGCAAGGTTACCTACCCAAAGCATACTTCAGAACCACTGTTCAACAGAGCAAAATTACAAATTCAACCTCAAATAAGCCTTTTCCATCAGTGCAGCCAGGTTAAGGAACACCAAACTTCCCCCCCACACATCAGGTGTCTTCCATGGACACCAGCAGATCGGTTAAGATCTCTGTGTACTGGTCTGTTGTTTGAGTGGGTTGTGGTATCTGAATCAATTTGTTTGTTTTATGTGTCTGCAAGTTTGTTTTATGTGTCTGTGTGATGTTACTTGTCAGTGACAATGTACCATTGGTTGGTGTGTATGTGCACTTGTGTGTTTTTTATGTGTGTATACAAGTGTGTTCATATGTTCGCACGCAGCAGTGCATCTTTGCACCAGTGTGGCTTGTTTGTTTCCTTATCTTCCTGAACATGGAGCAGTGCACCACTGTAGTGCAGAAAAATGTCACTATGATATTGTCTCACACTGCAGCACGCCAAAGTTTTGACGCACAGTATACATACATTGTGTTTGTTGCCACTCTTTTCTCAGTTTTGCTAGTACTTTTTCTATATGTATATTGTATAGTACAGTGCCTCAAGCGCCCTAATGCGTGTAAAAGTGACATTCTAATTCTATGAAAACAGAAACTAGATGTTTTCTCCTTTATCTGTGTGTACATGTATACACATTTGCATGTGTATGTGTGTGGTGTGTGTACCTTTGGTAACAGTTTCATTACTCTATGGATGTGTGAATCCGTTTGTGTATTTATATGAGTACACACTGTGAAACTGCATTTGTGTACATATGATATTTATCCCTGTGTGTTCATGTGTGTGCTGGTAAGGCTGCATGCAAGGGGTTTCTGTGTGCCTTTATGTAAAGTAGAAAGTAGATTTCTGTGTTTGTATGTGACAGTGTTTGTTCAGCTGTTTGTTTGAATGTGCTCTGTATTTGTGTTTACATTTTTGTGCATTTGTGTCTCTTTCTAAGTGCTGCCTTATGTGCACTGTCTATCCACGTCTGTTTTCAGTGCTAATTGTGTGACTTTTGATGGTACTTTATGTGCGTCTGGCTAGGGCCATTCAGACTACATGTGTATGTGAGCATGCACCTGAGGAACTCTATGTCTCAGTGTACACACATGTTTTAGGCATGTTCATTGATTTGCTCAGGGTTTAAATGAGGTGGGTGATTCGTAGCTTCTGGGGAACCTGACCACGATTTTGGAAGGCATGTACCCCAAGGGCCTCAATCTTAAAAAGACATGAGTAAATCTGCACCAAGAGATTTAGAGCCTTTCATAGGTGCAAATTTGTTTAATTTCCAAAATTCGGAAAGCTCTACCAGCCCTAATCCTGGAATATTTCAGTGCCTTTCCTTGTCTCATACCAAAATATAGGTGTGTAGTCTGGCTGAAATCTGCATTCACTGTACACATACAGTTAATAACTTTTTATCTCACCATGTTTTTAAAAGCACTTGTAGAGAGTTCCTTTACCCTACCTACAACCCTGCAGGTTTGAGGGATATTCCGTTCCACCTCCTTTCCAGGAAAGGAATGTAATCCTGCACTTGACAGGAATAAATGCCTTACTTAGAGGTTGGCACAAAGGGGCATCTGCCCAAAAGAATAAGATGCCCCTTCCATCGTCATAATTAGCCAGACTGGAGAGCAACCATTATTTGGGGAGATGTCCCAACCCACCAAACTCTAAATAAAGCCCTAACACTCATACCTTTTCCTGTGGTGAAACTAGTTGGAAAAAACCCATAAAGTACTGGTTTGTGGGTATGTGCATTTTTTCAGGACTTTCCACCCACAGGATGGGTATGTGCAATTTTTCGAGACTCTCCACCCACAGGAGTAGATTTATTTACTCACATGGAAACCTAAATTCATTGGGCAACTTTCCTCAAATGAAACGTGTATTAGGTTATTTATTTGTAGAAGTGTGAAGTATACACAACAGAATTAGGAATTAGGAGCAAAGCCTGGGAATGTCTAAACACTAGTCATAAAGAGGCAGGCCTTTATCTGAATTGGACTGCGGTGCACCCTACATGAGAAATGTAAGCAAGTACCTAGTGTGTGTGTGCACCTACACGTTTGTGTGATCACATCGTGTTTTTTTGTGTTATTTTTTTATTCTTCTTTTTTTTATTTTTTTAAAGAGCTGTTTTTAAGAATGTCAGGGCAATTGTCTTTATTTCACCACCACCCCAATCTTGGTTAGTACAGTATTTATTTTTCAACTTGCATTTGTGTATGTTGCAAAGGCTGCCTTTCCAGGGCTGCTGTAATTTGAAAGTAAGCTGATCCAGTGGCTTGCCAGTAAAGAGATGTGGGGGTATGTTCTGTAAGCCTCCCCCTGCGGGCTTCTAACATATGTCTACAGACAGGGATTGTACACACACCCCTCTCTTCACTTTCACTCGTCCTCAGTCTCTGTTGCTGCTCAATAGTAGCTTTATTTCTGTTTGCTCCAGGCAAGCTGTCAATTTTTTGGGCGAAACCAGGACATTATTGCTAAAGTATGGCAGCCCTGTAAAAGAAAATCTGGAAATGCCTTAATTGTATTTTTTAGGTTGGGCGCGCAAGCTCTCTGGCCTATTGTAATCTGTCTGAGGGCTTTTAATCATGCCCACCACACGCCCATCACTATCACTCGTTCATGGGCTTGCCTTTCAAAATTCCTTTGTTATCATTGGTAAATGCTTTACGTTTGTCCATCCTTGAGGCAGTTTTGTTACCGCCTTGGCCATCAACCCTGTTACATGGATAATTGTACGTTTGCTTATACGTTTGACTGGGAGCAAACTTATTTGTTCTTTTGTGTGTCTTCTTCCCCCTCATGCTTGTGGCCGCCGTCTCATTTTGAATCGGCTCACTTATGTGAAACTGTTTTAGTTTTCATTTTAAATTTATGTGGCAAGAAAAGTCCAGTTAGGAGTTTACAACAATCATAGCTCTAACTCAAGCAAACGAGAGACCCGCTGCATTGCAAATGCTTGTTCTTTACTGTGAGGCCTGTCCCTCTCATAGGCCAGCATTGGGAATTCCTTATAATACTCTTAAGCTATAATTTCCTAGGTAACCCATAGGGCAGGATTCTATGTAGGTAAAAGGCAAGACATGTACCTCCGTTTTTATATGTCCTGGTAATGGAAAACTCCTAAATATATTTGCCACTACTGGGTGGCCCGCTCCTTTCATAGGATAACATTAGGACTAACCTCCTATACTGCTTGAGTGGTAGATTCTTATCAGAAAAGCCATATTTAGTATGGCCAGAATGGTAATAGAGCATCCTGCTTATTGGTGTGGTTGGATTTATACTACTGTTTACTATTTTAGAAATGCCACTTTTGGAAAGTGAGCATTTCTCTGCACTTAAAATACATCCATGCCTCACAGCCTGTCTACATTCAACGTCTGGGCTGGGCTGGTTGACAGCTTCCTTGTGCATTTCACCCAGCCAACCACAAACACAGGACACTCAGTCACACCTGCACTCATCTGCATGCTGAATGGGTCTTCCTGGGCTGGAAGGGTGGAGCGCCTGACACTTACATTTTAAAGGCTAGTGGCCTACCCTCACACAATGCACTGCCAAAGCCCCTACTGGGACCCTGGCAGACAGACCTGTACTGAAAGGGGAATTTGTGCACTTCAAAACCACTCTTTGAAATCTCCCCCACTTCAAAGGATTTTTGGGTTTACAAGCTGGATCTCTGACCCCACCAACTCAGACACTTCTGGACTTGAACCTGCAACCTTTCAAGAGGTACTGCCTGGCTGCCCAAAGGACTCACCTGAACTGCTTTGCTGAGAAGGACTGCTGCCCTACTGTTGCCCTGCTGACCTCTGACTTTGCTGGGAAGTGCTCTGTAAGGACTTGGATGGAGCTTTCCTCCTGTTTTCTGAAGTCTCAGGGCCAAAAAGACTTCATCTCTTTAGGAAACTCCTTGTGCGCTGAAAATCGTTGCACAGCCTGCCAGAAACAATGCACAGCCTGCCTTGTGACCGAGAAATCACCACACAGCCGAACCAGAATGACGCAGCCCGACTTCCAGAGTAGAAATTCCTTGCAGCGCCTGCCTTGCAACAGAAAATTAGACGCACAGCCCTACCGGATCGGTACACAGCTGAACCAGAATGACGCAGCCAATCCCCTGAGTGGAAAATCAACGCAGTGCCTGCCATGCGACAGAAAATTCAACGCATCGCTCTACCGAATCGACGCAATGCATGTGACTTATTCCAGCACGCCCAGGATTTCCACGCATCATCCCTGGGTGTCAAAAAGATCCCCACATCACAGTGAGGAACCAAGACTGTGCACCGTAAAACAACACAAGTCCCTTTTAGCATGGAAAGAAACAATGCAACATCTGTGTCGAGTCAGAAAATCTGACGCACACTTTATTTTTCCACGCATCTTCTCCTGTGCGGTCTCTGTGCATGTTATTTTTGACTCAAACAAGGTACTTTGTGTAATCAAGAGACAACTGTTGATTTCTAAGACTAAAGACTCTTTCTAAACTTGCAAAAGTGATATTTCAACTTGTGCTTATTGAATCTTTGTCGTTTTGACCTTATTTTATTAAGATAAATATCAACTATTTTTCTAAACCTGTGTGGTGTATTTTTGTGCTGTTTTCACCGTGTTACTGTATGATTTATTGCACAAATACTTTACACATTGCCTTCTAAGTTAATCCTGACTTCTCAGTGCCAAGCTACCAGAGGATGGGCACAGGATAATTTAGATTGCAGGTCACTTACCCTGACTAGGATTGTGGTCCCTATTTGGGAAAGGGTGTATACCTCTGCCAGCTAGAGACCCCATTTCTAACAAGTAGCTACTTGGAATGGTAACAATAGATCCTCTTTATTGTTAAAGCCACATTTATGATTACTATTTTAGAAATGCCACGTTTAGAAAGTGGTCATTTCTCTGCTCTCACTGCCCTGTGTGCCTACAGACCTGGGCTAGGTGACAGCTACACTTGTGCATTCCCTTCAGTCACCCACAACGCAGTATACTCAACTGCATCTGCATTCATCTGCATACTGATGGGTCTTCCTGGGGAAGACGTTGGGAAGGGGTCTCAGATCTCAAAGAGTAGTAGTCAAAGACCTCAAAAGGGGCTGATTACCCCCCACTGATAGTCTGGAGCTGTGGCTGCGCTGACAGGGGGACCTGCGCACTTCACTGAAACCTTTTGAATTCATCCCCCACATCAAAGGCACTTTCTAGTATAAGTTCAGGGTCTCTGACCCACTAAAATCAGTGCACTTCTGGACTGAAGAAACCTGCTAGAGTGAAGACTGAGCTGTGCCAGGATCGCCACCTTGCCAGGACTGACTATTTCCAGGAAGTAATGCTCTGCCTCGTTGTGTTGCCCTGCTACCTGCTTATCGCTGCCCTGCAGCCCAAGACTCAACTGCTAACCACAGAGTCATTCCAAGGGCTTGCTGACTTGCCTCCAGTTGTACTAAGGTTCTCCACGACATCAAAGACCCCTGAGCTGCTCCTTTGCAACTTGCTGCCTGCTTTTATTAAAAACCCAGAGTGGCTTCTTTGCGACTTGCTGCCCACTTTCATCAAAAACCCAGCACAGCTTCCTTGCAGCATGCCACCTTCTCTATAAAGAATCAGAAAGTGGCTTTCCTGCAGCCTGCCGCCTGCTCCATCAAGGATCGCAGAGCAGCTTCCCAGCAGTCACTGCCTGCTTTGTCAAGGATTGCAGAGCAGCTTCCCTGCTTTGTCAAGGATCATCGCTCATTTTAACAAGTATCACACAGCGGCTTCCCTGCAGTCACCACCTGCTCTATCAAAGATCGCAGAGCAGCTTCCCTGCAGCTTGCCCGCTCTGTCAAGGATCACAGTGCAGCTTCCCTGCAAGTCACCTATTTTGTCAAGGATCGCAGAGTGGCTTCCCTGGAACTCAGCTGCTAGTTTAAGGATTACAGAGCAACTTCACTGCGGCCCGCATTGTCAAGGACTGCAGAACGGCTTCCCTGCAGCTCGTCCGCTTTGTCAAGGATCGCAGAGCAGCTTCACTGTAGCTCTCCTGCTTTGTCAAGGATCACAGAGTGGCTTCCCTGCAGGCCCACTGCCCGCTTACCAAGGATTACAGAGTAGCTCAACCGACCGCAGCACTTCCTTCATAACCTTCAAAACCCACGATTGCTGCAGTGATTTACCCGGGTGCAGCCTACTCCCTCAACACTTGCCCCACAGCCCCACCAGCTTCCTTGTGACCGTGCAGGGGAAAAGCCTTATCTGGGAACAAAACATTTGGTCACTCTCTAGGAAGAGCCCACCCAGGATATTCTCATATTATATTTAAACAAAGTGCACTTGCATCACAGAGGGCATGACATCATCTTTTGTCCCGCAACTGATAACAAGCACTGTTTTTGACTGACTGGCTTTTTGTCATTTTGGTCTTGATTTATACAGATAAACAACCTTTAATTTTCCTACACCGGTGTGGAGTTGTTTTGTTAATACTGTGTTTGTTGCACAAATACTTTACATATTGCTTTCTAAATTAAGTCTGCCTGTTCTGCCCCAAGCTACCAGAGGGTGAGCACAGATTAATTTAGATTATGTCTTTTGACTTACCCTGACTAGGATTGTGGTCCCTACTTGGACAGAGTGGATACCGCTGCCAACTAGAAACCCAATTTCAACCACATACGAACAGAGAAATAAGGTTTTGAGGGCCTACCTCCTAACCTGCATCTTTCAACTCTGGCAACAGAGAAGACTAGGGCAGTCAGAGTGCATAAACTATTTTGGTATAAGAAAGAACAGATGCAAGTGGAGAGCAAGCATGACCACAGAAGATCATAAACAAAAAGTACAGACCTTCAATGAGATCCTTTGCTTCACTGGGAGCCAATGCAAATAGATGCAAGTGGTGGTGGTATGATCCCTTTTCCTCAACCATTAACTACTCTCAATGAATAATTATGGATCTGGTGAAGATGGGGCTAGTGCTACATCAGGGAGACCTATATATAAACGAGTGCAACGTAATAGCCTTGATAAAATGCAGGAAGCAGACAGTTATCCATGTACATTAGAAGGCAAAAAGCAGAGGCTTTTTTTCAAGGTCTACAACTGAAGAAACGAGGAGGCCACAGATTTGATCTGGGTTATCATGGAGAGTTGAGGAACCAAAATTACCCCATGACTGTTCACTGACTTAGTGGATGATGGTGCAAGACCACTATGCTTTTACCCATCCCTCTGGGTTATTTCCCACGATTAGCAGTTCAGTTAGCTGCAATACAATTTGAAACATCCAGTGCTGAACTGCTAAAAGACAATTTGGTATACCTCTCCTAGGAGAATATTGATATAATAACAAGATTATATGGATATCATCAACACAATAAAAGGTAGAGAAGTTGTAAGGTCAACCAAGCGTTTAATATACATGTTAAAGAGAATGAGAGATAGAAAGCAAATATCACAGAAAACAGCTGTGATTGAGAACAGAAGGGTAGAGCAGCTACCACTTTTGTTTGGTCTTCAAGAAAGAATGTAAACCATGGCAACACTTGCACTCCATTATTAAAGTTTTCTAACGGAATTAGCAAGATTTCAGGGTAAACTGTATTAAAGGATTCTGACAGATCAAGAAGGGGCAAGTCTGCTGAATCACCATGGGCTGTGATGGATCAAATCACATCCACTATTTGAGCAAGAGCTGTTTCCATGACTGTACCAGATGTAAAGGTTGCTACATGGTTAGCAGATCATTATCTTCCAGATTGACCATTATTTGTCTGGGCTGGTAATTGTATCTACTAAAAAGAGAAAAGTAATCCCGCAATGCTGCAGTCCAGAATATCTTTCTTTAATATAACTGTTAGAAATGGGGTTTTTGGTTGGCAGTCAGGTTACCCTCTGTCCAAGCAAGAACCCTCACTCTAGTCAGGGTAAGTCACACACAATCCAAATTATCCTGTGGCCACCCTCTGGTAGTTTGGCACGAGCAGTCAGGCTTAACTTAGAAGGCAATGTGTAAAGTATTTGTGCAATAAATCATACAATATCACAATGTAGCACCACAAACATACACCACACAGTGTTTAGAAAAATATATACTATTTATCTTGATATTTGCAGGTCAAAACGAATAAAGATGCAATATGAATTTGTAGAGATATCACTGAAAAGTGATATAAAGAGGGTCATTCTGACCTTGGCGGTCCATGACCGCCATGGCAGAGTGCGGCGGAAGCACCGCCAACAGGCTGGCGGTGCTTCCTGGGCGATTCTGACCGTGGCGGTAAAGCCGTGGTCGGAAAAGGGGAGCCGGCGGTTTCCTGCCGGTTTCCCGCTGGCCAGGGAACCCGCCATGGCAGCCCTGCTTGTAGCACCACCATGGGGATTCCGACCCCCTTCCCGCCAGCCTGTTTCTGGCAGTGTCCACCGCCAGAACCAGGATGGCGGGAATGGGTGCCATGGGGCCCCTGGGGGCCCCTGCACTGCCCATGCCACTGGCATGGGCAGTGCAAGGGCCCCCTAACAGGCCCCCACAAAGATTTTCACTGTCTGCTGTGCAGACAGTGAAAATCGCGACGGCTGCCACTGCACCCCCTCAACTCCGCCGGCTCCATTCCGAGCCGGCTTCATTGTTGAAGGGGCTTTCCCGCTGGGCCGGCCGGCGGTCTTCAGCGGGAAAGCCGGAATGGCCGCCGCGGTCTTTCGGCGGGAACCGCTTGCCGGGCGCTGACCGCCGCAGTCAGAATGACCGCCAAAGTGTCTTAAGTCTTTAAAAAGCAAACAAAGGGGGTCATTCCGACCCTGGAGGTCTTGTACCGCCAGGGTCACGAATGACGGAAGCACCGCCAACAGGCTGGCGGTGCTTCACATGCCATTCTGACCGCGGCGGTAAAGCCGCGGTCGCCCCGCCGGGGCCGGCGGGTTCCCGCCGTCTTTGCCCCGGCTGGGAGAATCCGCCAGGGCAGCGCTGCAAGCAGCGCTGCCCTGGGGATTCTGACCCCCTTACCGCCAGCCTGTTTCTGGCGGTTTTTACCGCCAGGAAGAGGCTGGCGGTAAGGGGTGTCCTGGGGCCCCTGGGGGCCCCTGCACTGCCCATGCCACTGGCATGGGCAGTGCAGGGGTCCCCTAACAGGGCCCCGGCCAGCTTTTCACTGTCTGCCTAGCAGACAGTGAAAAGCACGACGGGTGCAACTGCACCCATCGCACGGCCGCAACACCGCCGGCTCCATTCAGAGCCGGCTCCTGTGTTGCAGGCCTCATTCCTGCCGGCCCAGCGGGAATGTTGAAATGGGGGCAGCGGTATTTTGGCCGCATGGCGGCCAAATGGCGGTTCCCGCCTGGCGGGCGACTACTGCCGCCCGCCAGGGTTGGAATCACCCCCAAAGTCTCTTTCAAGCACAAAGTACCTGGTTTAAAGTGGAAAATCTCCGGAAAGGGCCGCAGAGGAGGAGACACGTGGAAAAATGGTGTGTGCGTCGGTTTCGCCCATTCACACAAGGACTTGCGTCATTATTTTTCACACAGGGAAGTCGTGCGTCGTTTTCCGGTGCACGGACAGTCTCCTTCTGTGGTTCGCGGGATTACCAGATGTCCCGGGGTCTGGGCGTGGAATCCTAGGCTTGTTTTCCGGCTGCGCGTCGTTCCCGTGGGCTGTGCGTGGAATCTTCTCCCTCACGGCAGGCGTCGCGTCAATTTCTTTTCTGAAGTCGGGCGGTGTTGTCCAGACGAGGCCGTGCGTCGAAGTTCCGGTCGCACCACAGACGTCGCGTCGAGCAGCGTCTTTCCAGATCGGCGTGTGGTGAATTTTTCACCGCGGAGCAACCTGTGCATCGAATTTTTCGGCGCACAAGGCGTCCAAATGAAAAAGAGAAGTCTTTTTGGTCCTGAGACTTCAGGGAACAGGAGGCAAGCTCTATCCAAGCCCTTGGAGAACACTTCAGCAGCAAGGCAAGAGTTCAGCAAGGCAGCAGGGCAACAGCAAGGCAGCAGTCCTTTGTAGAAAGCAGTCAGGTGAGTCCTTTAGGCAGCCAGGCAGTTCTTCTTGGCAGGATGCAGGTTCTGGTTCAGGTTTCTTCTCCAGCAAGTGTCTGATGAGGTAGGGCAGAGGCCCTGTTTTATACCCAAATGTGCCTTTGAAGTGGGGGAGACTTCAAAGAGTGGCTAAGAAGTGCACCAGGTCCCCTTTCAGTTCAATCCTGTCTGCCAGGGTCCCAGTAGGGGGTGTGTCAGTCCTTTGTGTGAGAGCAGGCCCTCCACCCTCCCAGCCCAGGAAGACCCATTCAAAATGCAGATGTATGCAAGTGAGGCTGAGTACCCTGTGTTTGGGGTGTGTCTGAGCGACAGCTCCTTTAGTTGACACAAGGAGCTGTCAACTAAACATAGCCAGACGTGATTGTAAGGCACAGAAAGATTTAAGTGCAAAGAAATGCTCACTTTCTAAAAGTGGCATTTCTAGAATAGTAATATTAAATCCAACTTCACCAGTCAGCAGGACTTTGTATTACCATTCTGGCCATACTAAATATGACCTTCCTACTCCTTTCAGATCAGCAGCTACCACTTCAATACTGTATGAGGGCAGCCCCAATGTTAGCCTATGAAGGGAGCAGGCCTCACAGTAGTGTAAAAACGAATTTAGGAGTTTTACACTACCAGGACATGTAAACTACACAGGTACATGTCCTGCCTTTCACCCACACCGCACCTTGCTCTAGGGGTTACCTAGGGCACACATTAGAGGTGACTTATATGTAGAGAAAGGGGAGGTTTGGGCTTGGCAAGTACTTTTAAATGCCAAGTCGAGGTGACAGTGAAACTGCACACACACAGGCCTTGCAATGGCAGGCCTGAGACAAGGTAAAGGGGCTACTTGACTGGGTGGCACAACCAGTGCTGCAGGCCCACTAGTAGCATTTAATCTACAGGCCCTGGGCACATATAGTGCACATTTATAAGTAGATTAAATAGTCCAATCAGGTATGATCCAAGGTTACCATGTTTAAAGAGAGAGAGCATATGTACTTTAGCACTGGTTAGCAGTGGAAAAGTGCGCAGAGTCTAAAAGCCAGCGAAAACAGTGTCCAAAAAGTGGAGGGAGGCAGGCAAAAAGGTAGGGGTGACTACCCTAAGGCTGTCAGGTCTAACAGTAACCCTAACTACCTCACTTTTCTAGTCCCCAGAAGCAGAGCCAGCTTTGAGAATTAAACTAAATATTATCCTCACCATTGATAGGACAGTGGTGCTGCATAAATGTGAAAACCTAGCCGGGCACGGATCCTTGGAGGAACTTTTTTCAGCCTTATTAAATATGCTTTTCATCTCCACAGTTTCCAAAATTTTATTGTTAATATGATCTCTTAACGAGGCTAGATTCTCAGTTTGAGGGGACTGAGAATTTTCCAATTTTTTTGCACTCATGGAACTAGTGATATAGAGCTCTGGGTTGAAATAAATATATATTTTGGGATCTTAGAAGACCCTTGGCTGGATTTGAAGGGGTTCTCATCAACTCAATAAAACTGGAAAATCTCACTCTTACAATGTTTAGCTGTTGTCACTCTAGTGCACCAACAGCCTTGCTTTTTACAAATCCCCTGTGAACCAAAGGCTTGTGGTTCTACCGCTGCCTGCTTTATGTGAAGTACAAGAAAGGAACTGATCAATCACTCTTTTAGGTTCCTTATTTAAATCAGCAACAGCCTCATTAATAAAGGAGAATATTTGGGCTTGGTTGAATGCCTTTTTTAAAGCAGAGCTGGGTGCTTCAGTTAACTCTGGATTAGAAATTTTTTCCATGGCCTGGTTGCTTTTGGCAAATTGTTAAGAGGGGAGTCCTTCATGTTGCTTATGGAAAAGTAAAACTTAAAGTTATGATCCAGCCATGGCAGAGGCAGGATATTGCTTATCTAGACTGTCACTTATTTGGACCATATGTGGTCCAGTACACGACTCTTACCATGGATAGTGAACTAGATGAAGTAGCACATCTTAAAGGTACTCATTTTCTTCCTAAATTGATGTGCTTTAGAATATGCTTCATAATCAATATGCAGCTGAATCAGTTTCTTACGCCCCACGTAGATCTAACAGCTCTGCCCAGAAGTTATCTTCCTGAGCAGGTTGCAATAAAGAAGCAAAGATGCAGCAAATGAATGGAACACTTAGGTGAAAACAGATATATATGTACATTAAAGCCTCCAACTTGTCTTCTGTCAGAAATTGGATTATTATTTGGGGGTGAGCAACTACCCACCTTAAGGAATAATCATAATCCTTGTCATGGTTGTAGCATATTCCCTAGCCACTGGTTGTTTGAGTGTAACTGTGAACTTAACATTCCAATCCAAGCTTTTATTGCATTCCACTCTAACACCAAAGTCACACTTCTATGGAGTCCATTTGGAGCCAAAAGAGTGACTTCATAAAATTTGCAAGACACTACATCTCCCCTTCTGTTGAATCAATAAAATACATTTTTGTTTTTACAAAATCTGAATATATATATATTACCTAATGGTGGTCGCCACTAGGTAGTTATAGGTAGGATTACGTTTCTATACAAAAAGCTTTTTTTTACTTGCCTATATCTTTGGCACCACTTGATGAATCTTTACGAAACTTTCTGAAAAAAATTGCCAGTTCCATCAGCTGCTGCCTGGAAAGTTTTGTGGGTGATCTATCCAGTTTGGGTAGAGAGAAAAGGGGATCTCAAAACACGTTTTCCCCATTCATTTTTCCATTGGGATTGTGAACAGCGACAGCACAAAAACTAATGAACGGAATTACACCAAAAGAGTGTTTTTTTTGTTTTGGTATAATTCTGTTCAGTAGTTTTTGAGACATTAAGGGGGAAACAAATTAGTATATATAGGAATGCTAAGGATTCGCGACACCTATTGATCTTGTGCTGAGATCTAATTGGCTGATAACACTTCAACAAGCCCATAAAGGGCTTTATAATAAAAATTGAATACATAAAAAAAAAAAATAGAAAACAAATAGGGGCCGGTGTGAGTGAGTGAGTGGTTGTGTCAGTGGCTGTTTGACTGATTGAATATCTGTATATCACTAATCTTATGCACCAGTGATGTCATCAGTGATGTCACTGACCATGTTGTGAGTGATGTAATATGTGAGGTCATAAGCAATGCATTACAGGAGTGCCAGTTATAGTTAGCTGAGATACCTATAACTGCTACATTTCTACTGTTTTGTATGGGTAAATTCAGATCCTAACTATGATGTCCATGTAACTGTTGTTTCAGTGAATATATATATAGTTCTAAAGTATAGTCACTCACTCAGGCTGCAGCTGAAAAGAATGTTTACTCTAGAAACTGATGCGTTTTGGATGACTCCTCTGCCTTCATTCCTGGAAGCTGTTGTCTTCAGATTCAGAGACTTTTGAAGGGAGTGAAGAGGTTACAGAAGTTACTGAGGTTTCATATTCAGTCTTTCCTTCACCATCTTGATCTGAAGACCTATGAATCAAAGGTCTAAATTGACAAGATTCTCTGGTAACAGATTTCCCTGGGTGCTTGGCAGTCACCATGTGTCCTTTGGTAGACACCACGTAGAAAGGTTCAGCATCATATGGAGCATCAGATTTCCTTCTTTGCATCTGTCGGGCGATCACTAAACCTCATCTCTTAAAAGTGATATTCTTTGCATGTTGGCTCTTGTCCACAGAGGCTTTCATTTTCAACTTGTTAAGCAAGTTCCTTATAGGAATCATGTTTTCACTTCTATCTCTCTAGTTGGTTCTTTGAAGTAACTTGTTAGTCATTGCTCTCTCGAACATCAAAGTCGCAGGACTTTTGCCTGTGGTTGAGTGAGGTGTTGAATGATAATCTCGTACGTAGAATGTAATACAGTTTTCAAACTCAAGAGTTGCATGCTGTACTGCTTTCTTTAGCATCCTCATAAAATGCTCTGGTCCATTGGCCTGTGTCCACAAAGGTATACTCTTTTGATGCTTTATATTCACATTGTTAGAAATGAGGTGTTTCATTGGCAGTCAGGTTACTCTACTTAGGGAAAAGGAGAAAAACACCTGGTTAACCCCCACTCACCCTCTAGGTAGCTCGGCACGAGCAGGCAGGGTTAACTCAGAAGCATTGTGTAAAGTATTTGTACCAACACACACAGTAATAAAGCGAGAACACTGCAAAATGGACACCACACCAGTTTAGAAAAATAGGTAATATGTATTTAAATCCAAAAAGACCAAAGAAACCATCACACGCAAGTTAAAATATGAATTTTCAAAAGAATAAGAGTCTTACTCCATAGAAAATAATGGAAACAATGATTTTGCACAAAGTACCTTGTTTGCGTCAAAAATAAAACTGCACAGAAAAGTCTGCAATGAGTTGATTCCTTACTCGCAAGTGAGGCTGTGCATTGTTTCTTCTCCAGTAGGGTAGGCGATGTGTTGTTATTCTGCCTTACAAGGAAGCGATGAGTCGATTCCCGGACGGGCACCTCGAATCCACACAGGGTTGGGATGACTTTGACGCCCAGGGACGATGCATGGAAAATCTAATCGCACGGTGTTAGAAGACCACGGTGCATGTCGTTTGTGTCATCAGCAGCCGCAAGCGGGTTGGAGACTGCATTGTGAGAGGGCAGGTACAGCCCATTCAGGTGTAAGTGACTACTCCTCCTTCCACTCTAGCACAATGGCTCATCATGATATGCAAGCTACACCCCGGCACCTTTTGTCTCACTGTCTAGAGAGTATTCACAAACAGCCCAACTGTCAAACTGACCCAGACAGGGAATCCACAAACAGGAAGAGTCAAAGAATGGTTTAATCAAGAAAAATACCTACTTTCTAAAAGTGGCATTTTCAAACATACAATCTAAAAACCAACTGCACTAACATGTACTTTTAAATTGTGAGCTCAGAGACCCCAGTCTCCACATCTCTAACGGCTCTCAAAGGGAATCTGCATTTTAATGACGTTCTAAGGTAGACCCCATGTTAACCTATGCTACAATGAAAAATGGATTTGGCAGTATTTCACTGCCAGGACATGTAAAACACATCAGTACATGTTCCACCTTTAGTGTACACTGCACCCTGCCCATGGGGCTACCTAGGGCCTACCTTAGGGGTGCCTTTCATGTATAGAAAGGGAACGTTTGGGCCTCGCAAGTGGGTACACTTGCCAAGTCGAATTGGCAGTTTAAAACTGCACACACAGACACTGCAGTGGCAGGTGTGAGCCATGTTTACAGGGTTCCTTAGGTGGGTGGCACAACCATTGCTGCATTTGATTTACAGGTCTTGAGCACCTCTAGTGCACTTTACTAGAGACTTACTAGTAAATTAAATATGCCAATCATGAAAAGCCAATTACACATACATTTTACATAGGAGCACTTGCACTTTAGCATTGGTTAGCAGTGGTAAAGTGCCTAGAGTATCAGAAACAGCAAAAACTGAGTCAAGCCTATATCAACAACCTGGGAAGCAGAGGCAAAAAGTTAGGGGAGACCATGCTAATGATGCCAAGTCTAACACGTGTCCCCCTCAGCTGAAAGTGGGGAGAAACTACCCAACCTCATGGGAGTTCTCATCACTAAGGCGGAAAACTCTGGACAGACCATCAGCATTGGTGTGTTCTGTGCCAGGTTGGTGTTCCACCGTAACGTCCATCCCCTGTAGGGAAATGGACCACCTCAACAGTTTTGGATTCTCACTTCTCATCTGCATTAACCATATAAGGGGCCTGTGGTTTGTCTAGACCTGTAAGTGAATCCCAAGCATGCAGAGTCTTAGCTTCTTCAGCACCCAGACCACATTAAAAGCTTTATGCTCAATTGCACTCCACCTACGTTCCCTGGGAAGTAACCTCCTGCTAATGAAGGCTACAGTTTGATCTAGGCCCTTTTAATTTAGCTGTGATAACACTGCTCCTATACCATGCTCTGAAGCATCAGTTTGCACAACAAACCCCTTGGTGAAATCAGGTGCTGTGCACATGGCTACCTTCAGAGCATCAAAAGCTGTCTGGCAAGACTCAGTCTAGATCACCTTCTTGGTTGCTTCTTGGAAGTCAACTTATTCAAGGGAGCAACAATGGTGTCATATCCCTTGTCAAACCTTCTGTAATAGCCAGTGAAGCCCAAAAAGGCCCTCACCTCTGTCTGGGTCTTGGGAGGCTCCCAAGCCAAAATGGTGTCAATTTTTGGCGGCATGGGTGCCACCTGGCCACTCCCCACCTGGTGTCCCAAGTACACCAGAGATCCCTGCCATATTTGGCACTTACTTGCCTTAATAGTGAGGCCTGCCTTTTCCAGTCTCTCCAAGACTTTGCAGAGGTGCTGCAAGTGTTCTTCAGAAGTAGAACTAAACACAGCAATATCCTCCAGATAGGCTGCACTGCAATCTTCCAGTCCAGCAAACACCTGGTTGACCAACATGTGAAAGGTGGCAGGAGCGTTTTCATCCCAAAGGGCATAACTTTCAACTGATAGTGCCCATCTGGGGTAGAAAATGCTGACCTCTCCTTGGCCCCCTCAGTTAAGGCAATCTGCCAAAATCCAGAAGGTGCTAAGGCATTTGGCAGTTCCAAGCCGATCAATGAGCTCATCAGCTCGGGGGATAGGGTGCGCGTCAGTCTTAGTGACAGCATTGACCCCTCGTTAATCTGCACAGAACTGGAGTTCTGTCGTGGCACCAAGAGCAGCAGCCTTTGGGACCAGGACCACTGGACTGGCTCAAAGACTACTAGAAAACTAAATTACCCCTAGGGTCAACATCTTTGATACCTCTTGATGCTAGCTCTGACCTTGTCAGTAACTCTGTACAGCTTATGTTAAACAGTGGACTGTTCCCAGTGTCGAGATCATGTGTACACAAGTGTGTGACCCCTGGGATCAAGGAGAACTGGGAGGCAAACTGACCCAACACCTGGTGACAGTCCCTCTGTTGTTCTGAGGCCAGGGAGGGTGAGAGGTTCACTCCCTCCATAGACACATTGTTCTCTCCACCAGACAGGAGGTCTCTTCCTCCACCTCATCATTTGTTGCTAGGGGCAATGTCAATTCAGTCCGCTCAAAGTGCGGCTTGAGGCGTTTCACATACAGGACCCTCAAGAGATTCCTGGGAGTCCTCAAATTCACCAGGTAGGAGTGATGCTATTAATTGCGTTTGACCAATGACTTTGTGTTTCACCACTGCGCATATTAGTTGCTCAATGTTCACCAATAGCAGTATTACAACATTGGTGGTAAAAGCCGCTTAACGCCGTGCAGAAGACTGCCAACACACCGCCGCGGCAGCGGAAATCCGCCACAGCTGTTATGACCCACAGCACGGAATCTGCCAAACTTCAGACACCCACACAAGTCCGCCACACCAAAGGTCAGTGATAAACTGGCGAAAACAAATCCTCCACCGTCACGCCAACAGAAATACGCCCACACTATCACGACCCACGAATCCACGTGGCGGTCTTTCAACAGCGGTATTCCATTGGCGGTACACACCGCCGCGCTCAAAATACACACACTCTTACAAAACACTACCACATTGGACAATTTGAAATACACACACCTGATACACATACGCACACCACTCCCACACACCCAATACAATATAAAACACACACCCACATCAACCACAAACCCCTACGACAACAATTACTGAGAGAAGGCCAGAGAGAGACACCACCATCAACAATACTAGCATCCACAGGCACACAACACCATCATCCACATAACTTCTATGCACCTCACACTACACACCACTACATATCAGCACACCTATCACCCCACACACCACCCCACACATCACATACACCACCCCATGGCACGGCAAAGACACCCCAGGTTCTCGGAGGAGGAGCTCAGGGTCATGGTGGAGGAAATCATCCGGGTAGAGCCATAGCTATTCGGATCACAGGTGCAGCACACCTCCATAGCTAGGAAGATGGAGCTATGGCGAAGAATAGTAGACAGGGTCAACGCAGTGGGACAACACCCAAGAAATCGGTAGGACATTAGGAAGAGGTGGAATGACCTAAGGGGGAAGGTGCGTTCTGTGGTCTCAAGACACCACCTGGCGGTTCAGCGGATTGGCGGCGGCCACCCACCTCCTCCCCCACAACTAACAACATGGGAGGAGCTAGTCTCGGCGATTCTGCCTCCTGAGGGCCTTTCAGGAGTAGGTGGAGGAATGGACTCTGGTAAGTCAAATCTTAACTATTACATCCCCCACCCTCCCTGCATGCCAGCACATACCCCCACCCTCACCCCCATCACTCTAACTCCTCATAAATGTCCCAACCTCACAAACCACACATCCTAACACCAAGCCCTGCATGCAACAACAAAGCATGGACACCCATCACTAAAGCATGCCCACTGCACATACCCATACACCCCCCTAAACCATCATCACACAAGGTCCCACACAGCAATGCAAGCACTGGGGTAGACGGTCACCCACCTATTGCACACCATGGCACACACAGATGTAATAAACATACTTTTATACCCCTACAGGACCCCTACCCAACATCACCGGACAGGAGGGTCCACACATGTCCACACCACCAACAGAAGAGGCCCACAGTGATGACAGCACCTCTGTCCAACTGGATCTAGATGACCAGCCCGGCCCATCGGGGACCTCTGGACAGTCGGTTCCCCTCACCCAGTCACAGGCCACCACAGACCTTCCCCCCTCTGGAAACACCAGCACAGCACCCATCCAGCGGGCCCATACCTCCGTCCCCAGGACACATCAATCAGCAGTGTGTCCACCACTACAGGGAACCCAGGCTAACCCACCACCCCAACAACAACAGGGACCTGGGGGCAGTGGTAGTGGGCACACAGTCCAGGGGACGGAGGCCCAGGAACACAGGGGAACTGGGAGGGCTGCTGTGCAACAGGGAGCGGACAGGCCCAGGGAACCCACTCTCCACGAGGCCCTCTCCAACATCATGGGAGCCTACCACCACTCCTAGGAGACAATGGCAACAGTACTGGCCAAGTTTCATGAGACCCAGCGCCTGCAGGAGGAACAGTATTCGGGCTTCAGGGAGGAACTCAGAGCCATCAATTCCACCCTGGGCACCATCGTAGGGGTGCAGAAGGAAGTACTCAACACCAGGAGGGACACTGTGGCACTACAAGGGGCCCCTGACACTAGCATGGACGATGAACTGCCCACCACCTCCGCCGGTGCTAGTGAACAGGAGGCACCGCCACAGGACCACCACACCAGCACACCACCCCCTGCAGAGGGAGAACCACCTCGCAAACGGTCCCTGAGATCCAGGACAAAGACAGAGAACGATGCCAAGACCCCCGCCAAGAAATGAGACCACCCTCAATGTCATCCTACTGTCCCACTTTGTCACCCTGTCCATCCTTAAACTACCCCAGCTCCACTTCCTATGCCCATTTGGGCAATGCACCTGTGAGAATAATAGACTGGACTCTGCCATGGACATGCCTCCACCATCACCCCTCACCATTTTGCTACCCCCTCCAATATTGAGCACTTAAATAAACACCCTTAAAGCACAAAACAATCTGGAGTCAGTCTGTGATTTCGGAATAGTGTATTAGCAATTACTGTGGCAAAAAGCTCTTTCATTTGTAATGTCAACATACCTATGTCACACAGCTGTAGTCCATGAGGAATCAAAGCAGATGTCACACTGTGGGACCCACATCTGTGAGATCGTAAGGGAAAGTGACAACTCAGTGACCATACATTGGGTGAAAGGTAGTAGAGAGGTAGTAGTGTTTAAGTACATGTAGTAGGCAGGTTTGTATTCTTACCTGTGTTTCACTGGAAATATTGCTGGATCACTGAGTCCCTGTTGTCCATGTCTTCTTCTTCTTCTGCTTCCTCGTCTTCACTGTCCACAGGCTCCACAGCTGCAACAACACCGCCATCTGGACCATCCTCCTACAGAAAAGGCACCTGTCGTCGCAAAGCCAAGTTGTGAAGCAAACAGCAGGCCACGATGATCTGGCACACCTTCTTTGGTGAGTAGAATAGGGATCCACCTGTCATATGGAGGCACCTGAACCTGGCCTTCAGGAGGCCGAAGGTCCGCTCGATCACCCTCCTAGTTCGCCCATGGGCCTCATTGTAGCGTTCCTCTGCCCTTGTCCTGGGATTCCTCACTGGGGTCAGTAGCCATGACAGGTTGGGGTAACCAGAGAGACCTGCAAATGGCGAGGGACAACTGTTAGACACACACTAACCTGTAGGGATATCCCCAGACCCAGACAACCATTCCCACTGTCTTGTTTCCAGGTGCTCACCTAATAGCCACACACGGTGCCTCTGGAGTTGACCCATCACATAAGGGATGCTGCTATTCCCCAGGATGTAGGCGTCATGCACTGAGCCAGGGAACTTGGCATTCACATGGGAGATGGACTGGTCTGCCAAACATACCATCTGTACATTCATGGAATGATAACTCTTCCGGTTTCTGTACACCTGTTCACTCCTGTGGGAGGAACCAAAGCCACATGTGTCCCATCAATGGCACCTATGATGTTGGGGATATGTCCCAGGGCATAGAAATCACCTTTCACGGTAGGCAAATCCTCCACCTGAGGGAAAACGATGTAGCTCTGCATGTGTTTCTTCAGGGCAGACAACACTCTGGACAACACGCTGGAAAACATAGGCTGGGACATTCCTGATGCTATGGCCACTGTTGTTTGAAATGACCCACTTGCTAGGAAATGGAGCACCTGCACTTGGGATTCCTGTGGGATGGCGGATAGCTGACATCAGGTCTGGCTCCAACTGGGTACACAGTTCCTGGATTGTGGCACGATCAAGCCTGTATGTGATGATCACATGTCTTTCCTCCATTGTCGACAGGTCCACCAATGGTCGGTACATTGGAGGATGCCGCCATCTCCTCACATGTCCCAGCTGACTGTGCCTATGAAGGACAACAGCGAGCACAGAGTCAAACAACTCAGAGGTACGTACCCACAGCTTACACAGAACACCAATCATAATCTAAAAAGTGGCCTGTATGTGTGTTGAGTCTTGGCCTAGGTCTCTGTGACGCAGTTAAAAATGAAGCCATGTGGGCCCCTGAAATGGCGGCTGCCTGACCTCTAAAGTGGGACAATGGGATGTGAGGTAACTGCGCTGGCGTTGTACATCGTCGCAGTAGGCGGTCGAAGACCGCGGTGCAATGCTGCATTGGTTAACATTGGACGCTATGGGTCCCAGGAGCAAATGACGATGTACGCCGGTGGTGACGGTACGCACCGCCGCGGACGTGACCACCATTTTCTATCTGTTCAATCACTCGATACCTGATCTTTGACAGGAGAGGATCTACACTGCAAGTGCTGCTGGGACCTCAGTCTGGAAGAGACAATGGCACGAGTGTCTGGGGAAAGGGCCCCTGCCTTCACATCGGAGGAGTTGAGGAGTTGAAAAAAAACTCGTGGATGGGGTCCTCCCCAGTACACGCTACTCTACGGTCCTCCAGACAAACAGGTAAGTACACTGGAAGCATGCTGTATTGGCTATGCCTATGTGGAGAGGTGTGGATGTAAGAAGGAAGGGGGAGAGTGCTGCATGCATGAAATGACAGTGAGTGCATGTGCCACATGGCAAGGGTAGAGATGGGTGCCAATCACTTTGACGGTGCAGTTGCTAATAAGTTTATATTACCCCTGTACAAATCATGTAGGTCAGCGCCCACCAGAAAAAATATATTTGGCGTGCCATCGCTAAGGACATCCGGACCCTGGGGGTCTACCACAGACGGAGCACCCACTGCCGGAAAAGATGGGAGGACATTCGCAGCTGGAGCAAGAAGACGGCAGAGGCTCAGCTGGGGATGGCCTCCCAACGTGGGAGGGGTGCCCGTCGCACCACGACCCCCCAGATGTTCAGGATCCTGGCGGTGGCGTACCCGGAGTTGGATGGGCGCTTGAGGGCATCACAGCAGCCACAAGGGGGTGAGTACACTCTCATTCTGCTGATTTTGCGCACAGTGGGGAGTCTGGGTGGGGGAGGTGGGCTGTGGGTTTCTCTAGGCCAGGGCGAGTACCGTAGGCAAGGTCCCTCCGTAAGGCAAGCCATGTGGCACCCCACCGCACCTCTGTAGAGTGCCAAGTATACCTAGTCATGCCCCTGTTTCATCCATGTGTGTAGATGTCGTCCATAGCCTAGTAGGCCATTTCCCAGGAATTGAACATTGGAGCCCAAGAGCGCAGCGTAGTGCAGGGGGCTTGTGTGTCTGTCGTGTCCGCCAACGGTAGCGGTAATGCCTGCACTCAACATGTCTTTCTTCTGTCGCCCCCCCTTTTTGTGGTCTCCCTGTTCTTGTGTGCATTAGCATCATCAGGCGGAGGAGCAGTGGCACCGGAGCACGAGGGGGCTGCATTCCACATGGCCATGGAGGGCCACACTATGGAACCGGACTTCACCAGTGGGACGGAGGGCGAGAGGAGCTCCACGGCAGGGACAGGAGCTGAGACCAGCGACACGGACTCCTCCTCTGATGGGAGCTCCCTTGTGGTGGCGGCAACATCTGTGCCCCCCCCCATCTACAGGTACAGCCGCCACCCCCCCTTCCAGCACCGCCCTCCCAGCAGCCCCTCAGCCTTTGCCCCGTGCCCGCTCTCCCGGGAGGCTGGGCATCACCTTCGCCCCAGGCACCTCAGCCTCTGCCCCAGTCACCCCTGCTGCCCTCAGTGAGGAGGCCATTGACCTCCTCAGGTCCCTCAATGTTGGACAGTCTACCATTTTGAATGCCATCCAGGGTGTAGAAAGGCAGTTGCAACAAACCAATGTATTCCTGGAGGGCATTCATTCTGGTCAGGCAGCCCTTCAGCAAGCTTTTCAGACTCTGGCCTCAGCACTGATGGCAGCCATTGTCCCTGTGTCTACCCTCCCCCCTCCAACTTCCTCCACCCAGACCCAATCCCCTGTACCCCAGCCTATCCCAAGCACACCTCTAGACCAGCATGCACATACGTCAACACACAAGGGAAGCTCAGGCAAACATAAGCACCACACATTCCACAGGCACTCACGCAAGCATCAGACACATGCAGACACACCAACATCCACTGCCCCTACTGTGTCCTCCTCCTCCTCGTCTCCCTCCTCCCTCCCAGTCTCGTCTACACTCACACCTGCATACACTACCTCTACAGCCACTACTACCATCACCAACGCACCCACCACCACGCCCCGCTCACGTGCAGTCATCACCCCCACTACCATTCACACGTCCCCTGTGTCCTCGCTCAGTGTGTCTGTGACGCCCCCTCCCAAGATACACAAACACAGGCATATAGCCACCCAACAGCCATCCACCTCACGACAGCCTCCAGCGCATGCACCTTCACCCAAAGTCAGCAAAAGAACACCTCCTACAACCACAACCTCTTCCTCCACTCCCAAACCCCCTCCAGCTACCCGTCCCAGTGTCTCCAAAAAACGTTTCCTGTCCAACCTTGACCTCTTTCCCACAACTCCCACACCCCGTCCATCTCCTAGGTCCTGAACTAGCACCTCAGCCACAACATCTCCGGGACCAGTGGTGCCTGTAGTCACCGGAATCTGAAGTACACCGGCCACCAGGGCAGCCAGTGTGGCACAGAGCCACAGCACAGACAGTCCCCCACCTGTGAAGCATCAGAAGTTGGTCAGTGCCCGGCGGGAGAGGGGGAAGACTCCAGCCACCAAAGCTGCTCTCAGGGGTCCCGGTGGGAGTGTGGAGTCAGCTGCGACACCTTCCAAGGTGGGGAAGGACCACAAGAAACCAGGAAAGTCTGGGAAGAGCAGCACAGCAGAGGAGACCACCATCATTCCCGCTGCCCAGGAGGCCACAACCGTCATCCCCGCTGACCAGGAGGCCACAGCCGTCATCCCCACTGACACAGAGAGGATTGCCAGCACAAGCCCCGCTGGGACAGAGAGGAACGCCAGCACAAGCCCCGCTGGGCTAGAGAGGACTGCCAGCACAAGCCCCACTGGGCTAGAGAGGACTGCCAGCACAAGCCCCTCTGGGACAGAGAGGACCGTCAGCACAAGCCCCGCTGGGACAGAGAGGACCACCAGCACAAGCCCTGCTGGGCAAGAGAGGACCGCCAGCACAAGCCCCGCTGGGACAGAGAGGACCACCACCACAAGCCCCGCTGGGACAGAGAGGACTGCCAGCACAAGCCCCGCTGGGACAGAGAGGACTGCCAGCACAAGTCCCTCTGGGCCATGAAGGACCACCTGCACAAGCCCCGCTGGGCCATGAAGGACCGCCAGCAGCTGAGTTACTGCAAAGGAGCCCGCCTCTCCAAGCACCGCTGAACAGGGCACCGCCGTCTCAAGCACCACTGAACAGGGCACCGCCATCTCAAGCACCACTGAACAGGGCACCGCCGTCTCAAGCAACGCTGAACAGGGCACCGCCATCTCAAGCAACGCTGGCCCATGAGCGCCAAGGGCACTGACACTACTGAGTCCGTCACGGGCAGAATGAAGCACTCTGGGCACCATGCCCCCTCTAGAACCAGTGGAGAGATCCATCCACTACCTCTGTCCTTAGCAGGATGAAGCACTCGGCACCACGTCCCCTCCAGAACCAGTGGAGAGATCAATCTACTACCTCTGTCCTTAGCAGGATGAAGCACTCTGGACACAATGCCCCCTCCAGAACCAGTGGAGAGATACATCCACTACCTCTGACCCTTAGCAGGATGAAGCACTTTGGGCACAATTCCCCCTCCAGAACCAGTGGAGAATGACATCCACTACCTCTGTCCTTAGCTGGATGAAGCACTCTGGGCACCAAGCCCCCTCCAGAACCAGTGGAGAATGACATCCACTACCTCTGTCCTTAGCAGGATGAAGCACCCTGGGCACCAAGCCCCCTCCAGAACCAGTGGAGAATGACATCCACTACCTCTGTCCTTGCAGGATGAAGCACTCTGGGCACCAAGCCCCCTCCAGAACCAGTGGAGAGATCCATCCACTACCTCTGTCCTTAGCAGGATGAAGCACTCTGGGCACAATGCCCCCTCCAGACCCAGTGGAGAGATACATCCACTACCTCTGTCCTTAACAGGATAAAGCACTCTAGGCACAATGCCCCCTCCAGAACCAGTGGAGACTGTTATCCACTTGTGAGACTGTGGCTTTGCACACCCCAGGATGGAACAGTGGGCAACCCACCCACTGTAGAGACTTGTGAGACTGTGGCTTTGCACTCCCCAGGATGGAACAGTGGGCAACCCACCCACTGCAGAGACTTGAGAGACTGTGGCTTTGCACTCCCCAGGATTGAACAGTGGGCAAACCACCCACTGCAGAGACTTGAGAGACTGTGGCTTTGCACTCCCCAGGATTGAACAGTGGGCAAACCACCCACTGCAGAGACTTGGGAGACTGTGGCTTTGCACTCCCCATGATTGAACAGTGGGCAACCCACGCACTGCAGAGACTTGAGAGACTGTGGCTTTGCACTCCCCATTATGGAACAGTGGGCAAACCACCCACTGCAGAGACTTGAGAGACTGTGGCTTTGCACTCCCCAGGATGGAACAGTGGGCAAACCACCCACTGTAGAGACTTGAGAGACTGTGGCTTTGCACTCCCCAGGATTGAACAGTGGGCATGTGGCCCTCTCATGGATTTGGCATCGTGCACTCAACCGGCTGAGGTGCCCCCTCTTTCCCTCCCCCTGAGGTGCCTGTTTTCTTGCTCTCTGATGCCCCTGCAGAGTTCTCTCCGTCATGGTCGGGGATCTTGTGTGGGCCTCTCCCATACCGTGTGGGCCCAGTGTTCCACTGACTTAATTGGAGCACTACCTGGACTACTATGCTTGGTGTATATTTTGTTAATGGTGTATATATATTTTTGCATACTTGCTTTTAATATATTACAATGGTTACACTCATTTTCTTTTGTCTTTGCATTCTTCCGGGAGGTTGACGGGTGTGACTGTGATGTATCAATATGTATTAGTGTGTGTGTTGTCGTGGGTGAGGGTGGGAGTGGGGGTGTTGCGTGTTGCGTGTGTGTGTCCCTGTTTTTTCCCTCCCCCCTCCCCTGTGTCGTAGGTGCAGTACTCACCGTGGTCTTCGCCGCCGGCGTTTGTGCTCCTTGTAGAGGAGCAGGAAGACTATCGCAGGGAGAATTTGGAGTTCCGGCTCCATGGTGTCATAGTTCCTCGTGGGGTGTGTAGAGGTGAGCATTTTCCCTTCGGAATCCTGTTTCCGCCGTGTGTTTATCCGCAGTGAACCTGCCCCGGAAAAGGTGGCGGATTGGTAGGTTGTGATACTGTGGCCGGTTCTTTGTCCTCCGCCTGTCTGTTGGCGGTGACCGCCGCGCTGTTTGTCTGTACCGCCGTGGAGGTCGGAGTGTTAAAGTGGCTGTCTTTGTTGACAGTTTCCGCCACGGTCCTAATTGCAACATTTTTAGCGCCGGCATTTTGCCGGTCTTACCGCCGCTTTAACATCGACCGCCAGGGTTGTAATGACCACCCATATGTTGTATTCAGTTTAGCTGCCTATTGGCTTTAACATGACATTAGACATTACGGGGGTCATTCTGACCCTGGCGGTCATGGACCTCCAGGGCCAACGACCGCGGAAGCACCGCCAACAGGCTGGCGGTGCTTCCTGGCCAATTCTGACCGCGGCGGTAAAGCCGCGGTCAGAAAAGGGAAACCGGCGGTTTCCCGCCGGTTTTCCCCTGGCCATAGGAATCCTCCATGGCGGCGCTGCAAGCAGCGCCGCCATGGGGAATCCGACCCCCTTCCCGCCAGGAACAGGATGGCGGGAACGGGTGTCGTGGGGCCCCATAACAGGGTCCCATAATGATTTTCAGTGTCTGCTTAGCAGACACTGAAAATCGCGACGGGTGCCACTGCACCCGTCGCAACCCAGCAACTCCGCCGGCTCCATTCGGAGCCGGCTTCATCGTTGCTGGGTCTTTCCCGCTGGGCGGGCGGGTGGCCTTTTGGCGGTCGCCCGCCCGCCCAGCGGGAAAGTCAGAATGACAGCCGCGGTCATTTGACCGTGGTGCGGTCTTCTGGCGGGGGAACTTTGGCGGGCGGCCTCCGCCGCCCGCCGAAGTTGGAATGACCCCCTACATTTGTTATTTGGGTTAGCTGCCTATTGGCTTTAACATGGCATTAGACATTACATTTGGTATTTAGGTTAGCTGCCTATTGGCTTTAACATGGAGTTAGACATTGCAGTTGAGACATTGCAGATGAGCTGTGTTTTTCCAAGCTGTGTTTTTCCACATGATAGACCAAGTTGTGTTTTTCACACCAAAGTCTAGTTGATAAGTGAGCGTACATTTGGTGTTTTCCTTTCTGCTCAGCCTTGGGAAGAGGAGGGGTCTAGGAGATCTGGCCAGTCTCCAAAGGCTTGCCTTCCTTTTCTGAGTCTGAGAGGAGGGGGCACGTTTTTGGAACGATGACTCTGGGCAACAGCGAGGGAGAAATATCTTGACTTCAGACAGGAATGGACGTCAGGTGCCTGTCCCCGTTTGGGTAGAAAATCTCTTTCTCGCAGTTGACCAGGAGTCATCAACTTGCAGGCCCCAGAAAGGTGAAGCAGAGTTATAGGCCCTACGGTATGCAATTTAGATTTTTATGCTTTGCTTTGAAGTTATGCTATAATGTAATCACATACATTTTCTGTGTACATTGCAACTGAGAAGTACTTTGATATATTTTACTTTCATTGCTGCGACTACTTTTAAACGTTTGCTTCCAACCTACTAATTTCGTCTTTCAGGAACCTCGTGGTGAAGTAATAATAACAATAAATGTCTTCTTTAAACTAAGAAGTGCATTCCAGAGAGGTTTTGTGAGCTCGGTCAGAAGATAAGAGAAGGAAAGCAGAACAGTAGGTGACTTTGCTCTTGCGCTGTATCACCTGAAATGGCCCAGTCCACTTGTCCTGGAGAGCCCTAGGCTCCACTGGCGCCTTTACCCACACTCAGAAGCAATGTGTAAAGTATTTGTACCAACACACACAGCAGTACACTGAGAACACTACAAAATGAACACCACACCAGTTTAGAAAAATAGGTAATATTTAACTAAATCAAACAAGACCAAAATGACAAAAATCCAACATACACAAGTTAAAATATGAATTTTCAAAAGAATAAGAGTCTTACTCCATAGAAAACAATGGAAACAATGATTTTGCACAAAGTACTTGCTTTGCCTCAAAAATAAAGCTGCACGGGCTAGCGTGTGTCGTAAAAGTTAGCGATGCGTTGATTCCTTACTCGCAAGTGAGGCGTGCGTCATTTCTTTTCTGCTCAGGTTGGTGATGCGTTGTTTTTCTCCCTTGTAAGGAAGCGATGTTTCGATTTCCAGACGGGGCACCTCGCATCCGCCCAGGGTTGGGATGACTTTGACGCCCAGGGACAATGCATGGAAAATTCGGTCGCAGAGTGGTAGAAAACCGTGCTGCATGGCGTTTGCGTCGTTAGCAGCAGCCGCAAGTGAGTGTTCCATGTCGTTTCTCCAACCACGATGCATCCCAGCTGCGATGGAGGTGGAGCAGCGATATCAGCCGCTAAACCAGTGGCATGTCGTTTATCAGCCGCGTTCTGTGCATTAATTTTCATCTCTTGATCTGCCAACTTCACCTTTCAAGGGCCCATGAACTGATTAGGACACTGCTTGTCAGGGATGGAGTCTTAACAGAGAGTCCAGGTGCTGGCAGAGAAAATCCTTGATGGCCCTGAGATTTCAAAACAAGAGGCAAGCTTAGTTCAAGTCCTTGGAGATTCTTTTCAAGCAGGGATGGACAACAAAGTTCAGTCTTTGTTGCCTTTCACAGGCAGAAGCAGCAACTGCAGGATAGCCCAACAAAGCACAGTCACAGGCAAGGGCAGCACTTCTCTGAAGCTCTTCAGCTCTTCTCCTTGGCAGAGTTTCCTCATGAATCCAGAAGTAATATAATTTTCAGGGGTTTTGGGTCCAATGCTTATACCCTTTTTGCATTTGAAGTTGGGAAACTGAAAAAGGGAAGTCTCTCTTTGCAAGATCCTGCCTTCTCCATGCCAGGCCCTAGACACACACTAGGGGGTTGGAGACTGCATTGTGAGAGGGCAGGCACAGCCCATTCAGTTGCAAGTGACCACTCCTCTCTCCACTCTAGCACAATGGCTCATCAGGATATGCAGCCTACACCCCAGCTCACTTTGTCTCATTGTCTAAAGGGTATTCACAAACAGCCCAACTGTCAAACTGACCCAGACAGGAAATCCACAAACAGGAAGAGCTACAGAACGGTTTAAGCAAGAAAATGCCTACTTTCTATTAGTGACATTTTCAAACTAACAATCTAAAAACCAACTGCACTAACAGATGTATTTTTAAATTGTGAGTTCAGAGACCACAAACTCCACATTTCTATCTGCTCTTAAAGGGAATCTGCACTTTAGCAATATTTAAAGGCAGCCCCCATTTTAACCTATGAGAGAGCTAGGCGTTGCTACAGTGAAAACTGGATTTGGCAGTATTTCACTCTCAGGACATGTAAAACACATTAGTATGTGTCCCACCTTTAACATACACTGCACCCTGCCCATGGTGCTACCTAGGGCCTACGTTATGGGTGACTTACGTGTATAAAAAGGGACGTTTTGGGCCTGGCAAGTGGGTAAACTTGCCAAGTCGAATTGGCAGTTTAAAACTGCACACACAGGCACTGCAGTGGCAGGTCTGAGCAATGTTTACAGGGTTGGTGGCACAACCAGTGCTACAGGCCCACTGGTAGCATGTGATTTACAGGCCCTGGGTACCTCTACTGTAGTGTTCTTTATTAGGGACGTACTAGTAAATCAAATATGGCAATCATGGAAAGCCAATGATTCATACATTTTACATAGGAGCACTTGCACTTCAGCACTGGTTAGCAGTGGTAAAGTGCCCAGAGTATCAAAAACAGCAAAAACAGAGTCCAACATACATCAACAACCTGGGAAGCAGAGGCAAAAAGTTAGGGGAGACCACACCAAGGATGCTAAGTCTAACACAGATGCTCCAAGAATTCTTTGAATTCTCAGCTGTTAAAAGGCGGGACATTATCAGACTTCAAAAGGGCTGGAATGTCCCTGTTGCAAAAATGCCATCTAGTCTCTCAATGACTTGCTCATGAGTTGTGGATGAGAGGTCTTCAACAAATGGAAAATGTGAGTATTCATCGACAATCTCCACCAGGTGATGTCCAATATCGACTGGACTGAAAAAGTCGATGGTTATTCTTTCCCATGCATGCTTAGGGAGTTCTGACATATTCAGGGGGATGTTGAGTAACATTTGTAGAAAGGCAGATGCATAAATGACAGGTCTGGAGTTCTTTTTCAACCCTCTCACCTAGGAAATCAAACTTGGTCTTGTAGAGCTCTTTTTGTGGCAGCGATACCACAATTCATGAGCCACTTCAATTATTTTCTGTTTCAGATTCTCCGGAATCAGGAACTTTGCAGTATAACTCCCTCCTGAGTTATGAACAGTTCATCTTTGACATTTCTGTATTTTTGATATTCACCATCTTGAAGACGTGCTTTAGAACAGGCGTCGCTGTCCAACTCCATACAACTGCCTGCACCGGAGCTGTGGTCCCCACTGAGTGCCACAACTGTGACTGATGCCACATGCCCGACACCGCTGCAGCGCCCCTGAAGTTACACCACAGCAAGAGTCCCAAGTGCCATGTCACTGATATCTTTAACCCCCTACTCTGACTCTGCCACAGCACGTGTGCCCTTGAGGTGTGATCGCAACAGCGTAAAGTCAACACCTCGCATCTTGATCAGCTGGATTCATCAACCCTGCCTTTTTGTAAGGAACCAATGGCTTACCATTGACACCGGATCACCTCCCCTGCAAACGTAAGGGGCCAACGTCTCACCTCCCCTGCTTAGCAGTAAGGAACTGATGCCTCACCTACAAGGTAGCAGGTAGTACGATGTAAAAAATACAATTATACCATTGTTCATCATCCAGGAAAGGATCAAAACCCTGCTGACTACTTTTTCAGAGTGCCTATACAGGGTAAAGGTACTCCATCTAAGATGTCTGAAGACTACATCAATTTCATTCTAATATTTAATATGTCAGCTGCTATCTCGTTAGCCCAGATTATCACTGTCACAAGCCATGATTGTGAGATGCTGAAGTTAAAAGACATAATTACACAGCAGACATGGAACTGACACACTCGACCTCTCAGTGACAGTGATAATCTGGGCTAACGAGATAGCCTGTTCTGATGTCATTCTGGAGTCGATGTGCTTGATTGCTTCTTGGTTGAACCAGAACTCACTCCCAAGGGTGCAGGAATTGGATTTGGCACCACGTGGTAAGTCAGAACTCACAGCAAGAGAGCCCAGGGGCTGGCAGATGAAATCTTTGATGTACTTGAGACTTCTTAACAGGAGGCAAGCTTAGTCCAAGCCCTTGGAGAACCTTTGGAAGCAGGATGTAGAAAGCAAAGTCTAGTTCTTTCATTCGCTAGATAGAAGCATCAAGCAGCAAGCAGCAGGCCGCCACAACAAAGCAACAGGCAGAGTAGCAGTCCCTCCCACACCATCCATCGCTTCTTTCTGGCAGAATGTCCTTAGTCCTGAAGTGGGGTCAGAGGTCGAGTCCTTATACCCATTTCTGCCTTTGAAGTAGGCAAACTTCAAAGAAAAGTCTTTGTAGTAAATTAGACCCTGCCTTTCCTGCCCTTGCCTCAGTCGCACTCCGGGGGGTTGGAGATTGATTTGTGTAAGGACAGGCAGAGCCATATTCAAGTGCAAATGTCAGCTCCTTCCACCACTATAGCTCAGAAAAGACCCATCAGGATATGCAGGATATACCTCAGCTCCTTTTGTGTGACTGTCTAGAGTGGATTCACAAACACCACAACTGTCATCTTGACCTAGACGTGTATTCATAGACAGGCAGAGGCACAGAATTGTTAAGCAAGGAAATGTCCACTTTCTAAAAGTAGCATCTTCAAACTTACAATTTAAAAACCGACTACACCAAAAGATGTATTTTTAAATCGTGAGTTCAGAGACCCCAAACTCTACATATCTATCTGCTCCCAATATGAAATTACACTGTAAATATATTTCAAGGCAATCCTTATGTTACCCTATGGAGAGATAATCCTTGCAATAGTGAAAAAAAAAAATAGCAGTATTTCCCTACCAAGACATGTAAATCACACCAGTACATTTCCTACCTTTTAAATACACTGCATCCTGCCCATAAGACTCCCTTGGGCCTATTTTAGGGGTAACTTACATGTAGTAAAAGGGAAGGTTTGGGCGTCAAAATGGCAGTTTAAAACTGCACACAAAGGCTCTGCAATAGCAGGCCTGAGACATGTTTGCAGTGCTGCTCATGGAGGTAGCACAATCAGTGAGGCAGGAGCATTTGATTTACAGGCCCTAGGCATACCTGGTGCACTATACTAAAGACCTACTGGTAAATCAAATATGCCAATCAGACAGAGAGAACTTGCACTTTAGCTCTGGTCAGCGGTGGTAAAATGCCTAGAGTCCTAAAGCCAACGCAAACAGATCAGGAAAAATAGGAGGAAGAAGCCAAAAAGTTTGGGAATAACCCTGCAAAAAGGGCCATTCCAACACCTGTAATATGTCTTTGAGCATTTGGGTGTCTACAGTGCTGAACAAGGATAATGCTTAATCCGACTGGACTAGCATCAACAACAACCTCTAAATGAAGCTTTGGAATAAAGTATACCATCTCATCAGCATTTTCAATGGCTTCTTTGATTCTCTTGAAACTTCTCTCACATTCTTGTGGCAATTGAAATTAAACATTTTCCACGTCAACTCATGTAATGGAGCACTTACTTTATGTATCTTGAACAGTAACTGGCCATGCCAAGACATGAACATACCATAGAAATATCCTGTGGGAATCAGCATTTGACAGTGCTTGTAATTTTGCAGGATCGGGTGTCATACCCCCATCAACAAAAGATATGGCCAAACTTTGGTTAGCTTTGTCTTGTAGAACTCACACTTGTCTGCATTTAAAATCAAACTTACATCAGTAAGTAAAGAACATAATTGTGTGAGAGCACTATCATGCTCCTTCTGTGTAGCTCCGAAAACATATATGTCATTGCTATAATTGAATGCATTCACAACTAGATGTGTGATATGTCAAATGATGTCTTAGAAAAGGGCCTGATTTAGAGTTTGGCAGATGGGTCAATGTCACAAACATGACGGATAGCCCGTCTGCCGTATTACGATTTCCATATGATATAATAGAATCATAATGCCGCAGATGGGATAGGCGTCACATTTGTGACGGAGTAAACCCATCTGCCAATCACTAAATCAGGCCCTAAGTCTTTTGCATTGAAACAGACAAACATGTGTAGAAAAGGTTGTAATGTACCTGCAATTTTCTTTGAGTTCCAACTGATAATAACCTTTATTTAAATTGGGGCAAGAAAAGACCTTTACACCATTTAATTTCGTTATCAGGTCATGCTTGAGTAATGATTCAAGTTCTTTTTCAACAGCTTCTTGTAAATGAAAAGCAATTAGTCTATGTCTCTGAGCTACAGGGCAGACATCCTCATTAATATGCAGCTTTACTTTCAGTCTTAAGTTTTCCTACACCATGAAATAAAGTAATTGACTTACTATTTCGTGATGAGCATTCATGTTGTAATTCACAGACATCAGTCCCATTTCAGAGGCTGTGCTGGAATTGAGTAGACATGCACTTGATGCTGTACCTTAAAGCACATGGAGGGGTGCTTTCACCTTTGTTTTCTTGTGTTTCATTGTCACTACAAATGAACTTTTATTTTTTATGGGCATGAATGCAGCCCATGTACACACTTTGGTTTTTGATGGCATAAGCCACGATACTTGAGATAGTTCATTGTATTTCTCTTTAGGCACTATGTATATCAATGCAACACTGTCGATAGTGAAAGGTATATAAACAACTATGTATTTTCAATGTAATCTTTGGACAGTGTTTGCATGATTTCAATGCTTTGGCATGTCAACTTTTCTTCCACTGACATTTTTCTTCACATGCAGCCAGTCCAACATGCACATGTTTCACTGAGGTAAACATCGACCTGACACAGATATCTTCCTTACTTTCACCTGATATTGTGGCAAAAGAACTGTTTGACAATGATATGGAAGATGATCAACTTCATTCAGTGTTGATTTGCTTAACTGATTTTGCTGCTTGGCCCTGTGGAAGTGCGTTGGGTGTTGCTTCTGGAATGTTCTAACAGCCATTTTGTCTTGCCATCGAACACTTACTTTTTCCTTCGCTTTACAAACCATCACAAAATGGTTCTCTTTCCCATAGTCTTTACATATCTGTCCAATGGCAGAACATTTAACTTCCTGTGGAAACAAAAATCCATACCTAGAGCATAACTCCTTTTTGCATGTAGACATCTCTTTGTGTCCTTCAGTCTTTTGCTTTGTCTTACTTTTCACACTCATGGCTGATCCACTCTGGGCACCTTCGGCTTACATGTCAGCAGGCTTTTCTTTCAGCATGCTTTTCAGCTCTGGAAGCATTTAACACGTGCTCCAGACTAAAAGATTCTCTCAGCATTCGTCATCTGAAAGAATCTGACAAGCATCCACCAATCACTTTAAGACGCCTAGCTCCTTCATCATTAAATTAATTGAGCTTACATAATTTAATGAGTGTATCTAGTTTCTCCAGAAATTCATTGATGGTTTCACTAATATTTTTGGTGCTCTTGACTGAAAATATATCTTTCGTAATCAACATTTGGTACTGGATTGAATTTGAGATTCACTGATCCTGATGGTATATGCCTTGTTTGTCAGTTCTCAACATTTATTTATGTCTTATTTCACACAATCATCAGCAAGATTTTTGAGATATTTGCAACTCAGAAAGGAAAATCCTTGTGCTTCTTCTTGGGTCACCTCTCCTAGTGCAGAGAAGACTCTGGTAAGTGAAATGACAGTATGCTTCGTTCTGTTAGTATTTGCCCGCAGCAGTTTTTTTACTGCTTATGTTCTGTATCTGTACTTATCAACCTTTTGAAGTAGCCCTCCATATAATGTGCAGTTTTCTCTTGTGTGGCAGTGCAGTACCTTTATATATGGCCAGACCAGCAGGTTCTCTGCCAACTACGTGTAGATTCTTTGCAATACTTTTGTTGTCTTCAACTGCTTCCCAGTGGCTAGAACTGTGCTTTGTCTCCACATGCATGAAGCGTCAATTCTGTATTTCAATAGCGATACGTGTGACACACACAAGCAGTTTGCTTGGACCACAGCAAACTCTCTGAGAGAACACAATTGTTCTTCGGGTTACTTATCCTCTATCTTGTCGCCAGTTGTAGCATCCTCCACAGCCAGGGTACACCACACATTGAGCTGAATATTACATGTCTTTATTCTTCTGCATGTAACTGCAAACTTAACATTCTAAGCCATGCATTTATTGCATTTGGCTCTAAAACTTGCATCACACTTCTACGGAGTCCATTCGGAGCCAAAAGCGTTCGGTCATAAAATTCACAAGACACTACAATGGTGAATCTGCAAAGTCAATAAATTAACCTGAGCTTATCTCCCCGCTAGCAGCTTTGGCACAGAGCAGACAGGCATAACTTAGGTTAATGTGTAAAGCAGTCTTGCAGTACCAAAACATTAATAAAATAAAAATGCCAAACAATAATAACCATAAGCCAAATTAGAAAAACTGAGCAAAATGTCATAAATGAAATGACACCAAAATTACAAGCATCCAATAGAGGAACCAGGCATATGGATTTGTAATTGTTTAATTTAGCCTCAAAATGTGCTAGGTGGCAATTATAGTCCATGGTTGCTGTAGACCGGGACCTAGGTGCAGTTTCAGGCTGACTGCAAAGGAGTGCAAGTAGGATACACCAACCACATTTCTTTTTCCCAGCCAAAGAGTTTGTCTTCTGACTAAGGGTCTTGTTAGGGAGACAGTAAATTACTGTGCCATCCTGATGGAGGTGCTGCCCGCCTAATTTGGAAATGACTGCCTTGCTGGTGGGCATTTCTAAAGCATTGGCAGGAACCACCATCATAGTGGTTCCTATCAATGCTGTTTACAGTAGCATTTTTCTTTTTTCTTTTTTTATTAAACAAAATCCTGACATTTTGAAAACGAAAAAGGAAATTCTTACCTTTCCGTGTAGTCCTCTCCCATTTAAATGAGAACATTTAGCAGTTTAAACTGCCCATTACTGCCCTGGTTTAACTGGCAATGACCGGCAGTGAAAACTGACCTGTAAGTCTGCCTATCTAAATTATGTGGGTGGAATTAGACGTCTGCATCTGACGGCCCATACTCTGTAGAGCTGGTGCGGGGTTTAATCACAGCAGAGACGGTGTATTCTCTGCCTTATTAAAACTAACGTCTACCCGCATATAAATTTGGCAGGGGACCATCCTCTTGGTGATATAGATACTCCAGCCTCATTATGGCGGAGTGTCTATGCTTCAAAGAAGTAAATTGGCCCATTAGTCTTTTAAGTCCCTCTCAACCACAGGACTACAATTCTAAAGCCCTCCAGGACCTCAGGGGAAGGCACTTAGAGACTCATAGTGTGTCAGGCAGATGTGAACAGCAGGGTCCAAGCAATGTCCAGTAGCTATTGGTCAGTTGAATACTTCTAGGAAAAGGCCTCTTGCAGCTTGTCATCTCCCTGTAACCACACAGGGGTTAATTAGCTGACTCAGGGAGTCAACTCTTTGTTCTAAGAACAAGAGGGAACAATTCAAGTCCTTCAGGGCTCCTCTCAGATCACGGAGCTCTCCTGATCTTTTGCAGGTCCTGAAACTGTTCTGAAGAATGTGTCTGGGCATGCCACATTTGTGCCTGGCACACGCAAGTCTGTGGGGGTGACTCCTCACCCCCCAACCAATGGTGAAAAATGGTTCAAGGCTCTCACCTACCTACTTTTTCAGTAGTTCTGTTTTGTCTTACTGCAAACAATATGCAACATAGCAGAGCATTTTCAAGATGGTAAAAGTCTTCAACCACACTAAACGTGGGTTCTTAGGGCTGAGTGTGTGCATGTGCGGAGTGCACTATGGTAACTTACACCGTGCTGTCCAAAGGAAGCCCACAGTCCCCCTTCTGCATGTTCTGTGTAGTTCAGTGAAGTCATCTCTGTCCATTCAGGTTCAGCCCATTGTTTGCTCCAGGGAGGCCGGTTGCACCATTTGCACATCTATTCAAGACAGCTGCGCACAGTCTGAGAGCTGTTAAAGGCCGATACTAATTAGCCTTCTGACAAATCAGGCAGGTAAAAGATAACTTTTCAAAAAGTTACTTTCCTTAATACGTATTAAAAATCTGACTTCCCCATTAAGTGGACTTTGAATAACTTAAAAATAGATGTTTAATCATTTTTCTAACTGCTTGCATTCCTGAGATTCAGTATTCGGTTTTCTATACAGGATAGCTATGTGTGCCACTGTGAAAATAGCTTCTAGGGCTTTGTCACTATAGGGACATAGTAATATTAATTGTCTACATTTCCCACAATGAAATATCATGCACCCTTACTTATGGGATTCTAGGCTTGCACAACGTGACTTGTTAATATTTAAAATGGAGGTTTTTGCATGTGAAACAGGGATATTTTAACAGGTTGCACTACAGCATTCATGCTACACAGGGTAGGCCTGATCCCAAATTTGCTTTGACACTATATTATATGCCATAAGAGGTGCAGCAGTCCACTAGTGGCACATAACCTCCAGGCCCTGGGTACAGTTTGTACTTCATATGCTAGGAACTTATAGGCAGCTTAAATGTACCAGAAGAACTAAGCCAATTCAACCATGTTTAAGGGGGGAGCATATGCATTTTACCTCTGGTCAGCAGGGGTGAAGTGTGGAGCATTCTAAAGCCAGCAAACAAACATATTTTCCAGAAAAGGCAAAATATACAGGGTGCCCATGCAGAAAAGGGCAGATTTACTACATCTTCCAGATGAGTATCATTAATGGTGCAGTAGACACACAATGAAGACACCCCTGCCTTTACGGCTCTTGTACTCCTACAGTTGTTGAAAATAATTTTCAAAGCCTCAGGGATGGCTATGGCTAACTCAGGTGCGAGTGTGTAACTTGGTTCTCATTGAAAACAGGAAATGACACTTACCACTTTGAAAATTGTCCACACTTTTTTTGGAGTGACTAGAGAGGGAACCAGTATTAACCATACCACCTCCGAAGGATTGACTGAAAGTAGTTTTTCTGGGCTTTCTGGCAGAGTGGGCATTACCAGTCGCAAGGACCTGCCTTCAGTTGAGGCCACAAAAACAATTTGCCTGTCCTAACCCCTGCTTAAAGTGGGCTTTCTGACAGACCATCACATAGTATCCTTCCACCAAACTAGGTCTTACATGAGACTCTGTGATTGCTTCCCTCCTTTTACTTGCAATAGTAAGGGATGGTTTCAAGTTGAAAAATCTCTGTACCTGAGTAATAAATTTTACTAAAATGATGAAAGAGGTCTAAGCTGGAAGCAGCAGCATCTTGCATCAATCACACAACTTAGCATGGATTGGAGCAGATGGGCTTACCTTTGGTGCACCTGCTGCACAGCAGTGCAATATGTGCCCATAAATAGTTTCACCTGTCTGCACATGCTATGCCTTCTTCGACAGAGCTTTTTCTACTAGTGTCCCAAGATGACATTCTGTGATGGGAAGCCACTCTTCACACCATAAAACTCTGAAAGGATGGACTACTAATAAGAGCCACTAGAGTTATGCAGCAGGAACCAAATAATGAAGTAGGGCTAACCAACATACAGGAATAAGAGACAAAATAAGCTGCATATTGCAGCACAGTTTGCGATAGTATTAACCCACAATGTTGTCATTTTTACGCATACTAGCAATATCTGGGCAACAACGCCACCTCATTGGTACCAGATTGACACCCAAATACAGTAATAGGCAACAGAAAGATGACCAGTCACATTTCACTGAGCAGCAACACTGTTCCATTATTTGTAACCTTCAATCCATTTGAACTAGAAACGTTTTTTTCTTTCAGTTACAATTTAGAGATTATGCAGCAGATGATGAATTATATTGCAAACGTGGTAAAATTGTTATTATGTGGAAAATGTTGCAGCTGCAAAATTCATAATTTCAGTGGCCTGGTTTATAACAAAGTTTGTGTCACACTTTTAGGAAAAAACATGTCTTAGTGACCCTGTGACTGGCATGGTGGTTGTGAGTGTGGCTAAACTGGGCTGGAAAGCAAATACCCAATGTTGAAATTGGACAGAGACATGTGATCATCTGAGCTGAGATCTCATCAAGTTATGGACTGCTGTACCGCTGGGTGAAGGCTGCTGCTTGGCAGGTAAATCTGCAGTCTTTGATGGACGGTATTCCCAATGATGCAAAGGGCAGTACAGCGAGCACTGAAAGGCATTATTTTGTTTTGAGGAAGTCAATGCAAAGCATGTAGGCCCAAACAACAGTTACTTTGTGTCAGGAAGGTGTTCCATGGGTGGAGCATAGGCGTTCCCATGCACTTTTCCAAGGTAGTCCTTCCTGCACAAAAACAATTTTGTGTGGCAGGCATCATTGCACCATGGTGCAAGGGTGCCAGCATTTAATGCATTTAATGCTAGGCAGCACACAGTGCGCCAGCAGTAGGAGACAGAAGAAATATGCCATAGCTTGGAAACTTTGCCTGCTGCTCTGAGTTGTCTGAAAAATTAGTAAATATCCCTAGTAATGTTTGGATTCAAAGCTGAAAATGGACACGCCGTTTAAGCATCACATTGTGGACCCATTTGAGCTTATACAGTATATCCAGGTGAGCCGTTGTAGAGGCAGTTTCATGGTCCAGACAAGACCTGACAGTATTACTACACTGATCCTCTGTACTCAGTGTGGAAATTTAAAAAACTACATAAGATTCACCCGATGGACGCCAACAGTAAATCCTGTTACGGAGACAATGAAATGAAAACCTGTGGTCTGACAGTAAGGTCCGTATACTGGCGTGGGTTGGGGATGGAGCTCATTAGCCGACAAGGTAATGTCAGTTCACATGACAAAGATCCACACGTCGGAATTTCAGGCTTGCTGGTGTTGAGCTTCTGTACATTTTCAACTATGGATGAATAGTGAGTGTTTGCTATATTCCCGTTGACCAAAACAGCATGCAGAAAGAGCTTGTGCAAACAAAATATAAGTTAAACGCTGTGACAAACGGCAGGATATCATAGACTATCAGTATTGTACTGAGCATATAAAGGTAACAATGACAAGAATATCAAGAAAGAAGCACTGAAAAATCTATTGGGCATGGCTTTTTTAAAAAGTGGTAATTTTTATTGATTGACAAATGAGTGTGTGATTTTTGGTGTGGATTAATGAATAGTTGAATATGAGAATGGTTGACTGGGTGAAGGATGAATTGACTGACAGTAAAAATTCAAGAATTGGTGAGTGAGGGCATAGCTGGACCGGTAATGGATGAGAGCTTGCTGCTTGAATGGGTAAATTAATGAGAGACTGAAAAGTTTTAGGGGAAAATAAATGCACGGATGGACTATTGGGTGGATGCACTGGTAGGTGAAAGGGTGAGTTATTAAACATGTACAGATGAAGGTGTAGTTGAGTGACTGCATAGATGAATGTCTGTGTGGGTGATAAATTGGTGACTGACAGTGGCGGCTGCCACTCAACAGGGGAGGCGAGGCAGAGGGAGACGGGGTGACGGAGTGAAACATTTTTTTTAAAAAGCTCACCTGTGGGGTAGATGCATTTGTCTCCCCTTCGTCCTCTTCCTTTTCCCAGGCCCTTAGCAAATCACCATGCTGCTGTCACCAGCAACAGCAGCATCATGATTGGTCGGAGCAGCCTGCTTTGCCTCTCTGATTAGGACTGGGAGCCTTGGCATATTCTCCTCTCAGCTGTGCTATACAGCCAGGTAGAGAACATGCAAAGTGTGCATGTCTTGGTGGCCTGCCCAACGCGGCTGGCCAAACAGACATGCGTACTTTGTGTGCATATAGCACTCCTCTGGCCCCATACCTCCAGCCAACCCCCCTCCCCAAGCACCCCCCCCACTCCTTCTCACAGGAAAAATAAAATGGTAATATTGTAAGGTTATTGTCATTTTATTTGTATTTTCCCTAAAATCCAGTGGAGCAACGCTCCTCCACCTTAGCGGAGAAGCAGCCCCTGGTGACAGAGTGCATGGATAAGTGAATGGATGAATGAGGGTGTGGATAAAACTCTCTCCTATACTGTGCAGTGGATGGGCCAATGAATCTGAAAATCAGTTTTCAATACACGATTCACATTCAGCTGTCTACAGCAGGTGCATTAAAAAATGAATCTGTTTCGACTGTATCTGGAAGAGACCGGGTATTGGAAGAGACACACTGAATACCCAGCCAGCAATTCAGGTGAAAGAATGACAATTAAAGGGCTGTGAAAGTGTAATGAAAATGTGAATAGTGACTTTCACACCCCTTGTACTCACAAACCTGAGAAACAGAGGCCTCGCTATCTCCACTTGAGTTCTCTCATATACTGGTTGAACATGTGAAGCGTGGCCCGTGAGTGGCAGGGTTCATATCACTAAGGCAGCAGACATTTTTAGGCTTTAAAGACTGATTATCCCTAAACAAGCAGCTGTTGGTTGATCTAATTTGGCACTGTGTCTCTCCAGCGGCCAGAAATGACAGCAAGAAGCAGGGATAGTACTAAAATTAGCCACCGCATATTCTTAGCATTACACTGATCCTGGACACTATGTTGCAGAGAAATCACCAGGCCCGTGCTAGCTACAACACCACATGGTCAACTCCTTGCGATCTTTACTCCAAGACAGAATATGAGTCACCGCGAGGGGCGGTATTTCTACGCTGCACTTTCCACACAGGCGGGCATGTAGAAAACAGGTAGTTAAGCCTTGATGCTCACAGTATAAATTTGTGGCCATTCTCTTGAACCAGGGCATTTTTTCACGGCTGGACATAATTTTTCAATCTTTATGAAGATACGTATATCAACACAAATAAGAGGATAAAGGCCAAGATCTATCAACAGTGGGGACTAAGAAATTTAGGGGGTCATTCTGACCCCGGCGGGCGGCGGGCGGCGCCCGCCTGGAGGGAACCGCCATTCGGCCGCCCCGCAGTCAAAAGACCGCTGGGGCCATTCTAACTTTCCCGCCGGCCAGCGGGAAAGGGGCCTGCAACACAGAAGCCGGCTCCGAATGGAGCCGGCGGTGTTGCAGGTGTGCGACGGGTGCAGTTGCACCTATCGTGCTTTTCACTGTCTGCTATGCAGACAGTGAAAAACAGGCTGGGGCCCTGTTAGGGGGCCCCTGCACTGCCCATGCCAGTGGCATGGGCAGTGCAGGGGCCCCCAGGGGCCCCAGGACACCCATTCCCGCCAGCCTGTTCCTGGCGGTAAAAACCGCCAGAAACAGGCTGGCGGGAAGGGGGTCAGAGCGCCGCCATGGAGGATTCGCCAAACCGGGGGAAATCCGGCGGGAAACCGCCTGACCCGGTTTTCCGACCGCGGCTTTACAGCCGCGGTTGGAATGGGCAATGAAGCACCGCCATCCTGTTGGCGGTGCTTCAGTCATCCGTGGCCCTGGCGGTCTTGGACCGCCAGGGTCAGAATGACCCCCTTAGTCAGTAAAGTTTCAGAGCTTTACTCTTCTGGCTTCCTCATCCTGCCAAGGTGAGTCAGCATCTAAAGTAAAGAAATGTGCAGATAAATTACATTTTCTTGGTTTAAATACAATGCTAAAACGCACAACTCTCTCATAATATTCTTTTTAGCCTATTTAATATATTCATGCTGTGCTTTATGAGTTTTAACAAAAATAACTGTGGTGTCATACTAAAGCCGTTTAAAAATATTTTATATGTTTCAAAAACATAAATTCATGTAGGAGTGGTCTAGAACTTAAAAGCAGCCCCATGATTTTTGACATGTGCTTGAGTATGCAAATGCAACTGTATCTGCCTGTGTATGACAGCATAAGGATTGCGTAAGAATGAGCTATTTTTTCAAAGTTAGTATTATCAATGATAACAAACCGTACCCAGTGCAGCACTCTTGGCTCCTGTTACATTTAGGCTGGAGAACGAGAGAGACCCTGCGAAGGACCCTGCATTCCCCAAGTGCTTGAATCACATACCCTATGAACCTGATTTAGATCCTGACGGAGGGGGTTACTCCATCACAAACGTGACGGATATCCTGTCCACCGTATTACAATCCCATTATATCCTGTGGGGATCGTAATATGGCGGAAAATCTGTCACGTTTGTGATGGAGTATTCCCTCTCCAGGATCCAAATCAGGCCCTATCTCAACAGGTTAGGGAGGAAAAGCCTTACAACTGTGTTGCTGTGAAAGGATCTGCCTGCCTCTTCTGTGGCACCACATTCTCCCTGTGAGACTACTTCCACCTGAAATGTTCTATGTGCACTGATTCAGAGTGACTTATGTGCACTGATGTGCCACTGACTCTTTGTCAGTGGCTCTGCTTGGGCACCAGCAGATACAACTTATATACAATTTTTTCTTATAATGTGCAACCCTATGCTCATCCCACCCACTGAACAACAGACCTCTTCCTTCACCCTCCTTTCCATTCTTTTGAAATGGCCAGGATCCTCCACACATCGAGGGCATGGGAAAAGACAGAACTGTTAATACCCCCCACAAACACACGGAGGCCCAGGTTCTGACTAGAAGACTGCTGCATGCAAGGGTAATGGAAAACAGAAATGTAGGGACGAGCACTTATGCAGTGAGTACTAAAGGGAAATCATGGTGTAAAAGAAGGATCGCCCCCCACTAATGAGCTGCACTTCTGCCTCAGGTCTTCCACCGGTAGACACTCAGGGCCATATTTATACTTTTTTACGCAAAACTGCGCCGCCGCAGTTTTGTGTCAAAAAATTTACCGCCGGCTAACGCCATTTCGTAGCGCCGTGCGGGCGTCAAATTTATACTTTGACGTACGGCGGCGCAATCAACAGGTGGGAGTCATTATTTTTGACGCACATCGCGGCGTCAAGTCGTAAAGCAAAAATGACTTTAACGTGGCGGAAATGACTGTGGGTCGATTTACGACACCGCAACCCGGATATGCGCCGTTTTTTGACGCAATAGCGTCAAAAATACCAGCGAACACTGCCATTTCAGCAGAGGAGAGCCAAAATGGATCCCAGATGCCACTACAGACCCCAGGAAGATGACAGCAGACCAGGAACCAGCCAGGACGATCCATACAAGAACCAGGACATTTATAGAAAGAAAATAAAGTGTCGCTTCAGTGCAGAGGAGCAGGAAATCCTGGTTAAAGAGGTGACGGAACACCAGCACCAACTGTTTATCACCTCTAAGTTGCCAATCAGTAGAAGAGAGGCCATATGGCAACAAATTGTTGACAAGATCAAAAGTGTGGCTGAAGTACGCAGGACAGTCACCGAGTGTAAGAAACGCTGGCATGACTGCAAACGTAGGACAAAGGAAAAAATAGCCAGGAACAGGAAGGCAGCACTGCAGACTGGAGGTGGGAGTCCAGCACATCAGGAGGCCCTGGACCACATGGAGGAGATGGTCGCAGCCGTCATCCCTGAGGAGATCGTCACAGGGATTCAAGGACAGGACAGCGCAGACTACCAGGAGACAATGCACATGCAGGGTGAGTCGCATGGGGAATTATAATACAATAATGTTGACTGTAAGCAGGGGGGAAATACCTACTACACATTGCATGTAAGTCATCATATACATGGAGTGGCATGGGTAAAGGGGCATGGCCTGCACAGACAGAAGCTGGGGCACAACATTACACTACACCAACAACAGTCCTTTGGGGGCATGCTGTCATGCAAACAATGGAGCAAAGGGAAAGCCTTGATAGGAGGGAAGGCCGCTACGTCAAACTTACATCCTGGCACTCGTCAGCCAACCTATCTCCTACATTAACTAGGGCCCTATTAGCAATCCTCTAGCCAAACCAACAACTGCAATGTAACTGCCACAACAGTTGACACTACCACCTCTGATCTGTGTGCAGCTCAAGTAGCCAATGGCAGTAACCTCCCCATGGAACATACATACCTAAATTAGGGGGTGAGGATGACATCTGCAACAATCACCTGAAACAAGACAAAGGCCCCAGTACACGCAAATGTCAATGCCCATAGGTGTCACAAACATCAGCCAATGAAAACAACAATAGGAGTGACACAGCACTAAGGACACACCCATGCTGCATATGTCAGGGTCCTTCCCATGCCTGGCAAACAAGGTAACATCCCAAAAGTCATACTGCTCAGACAACAGCATTGAGGAGGGGACACATGGAACTGGTCACTGAAATACACCTGCACAGTCAGAGGGGGAAATAGGACACTGATACGATAATTAGGGCAATCCAATGTAACACACATTACCCAACATCAGCAGGACACATTAACAATATCAACATCCATATCACATCATAACATTGCCATGCATAGGATATGCTACATGTCAATTACATTTAAGTCAATGTGAACGATCAGCGATTGGGGAAGGTCCTGAGAGTCAATTGTGCTGCCAGGACCATCAGAACACCCACAGCCAGTGAAAGGTCTCACCATGAGAATGGATATACACGTAGGGTCGAGTAGGACAAAAAGGTGTCTATTCTCTATTTGGTATAAAGCAACACCTAGAGGCGATTAGGCGGACAAGTCTGATAACTCAATATCATACATGTGACACACAGGTGGGCCATAGGCCTATAACAATGCCCATCTGAAGGACAGCAGATACCAATACCAAACAAGATCACAAAGTGAATTCATCAAAAGGCAGGCATGTCACGTCAAAATTGTCACAACACAGACACACTAATTGTACCCTGTTTCATTGCCGAGGAAGATGGATCACCTGCTGATATGCCTGTCCCAGATTTCCCTGATGACATGGATGACGAGCCCATAAACATTCCCCAGGAGACCATCCAAAAGGTCCTAGAAACCCTCCAGACCCCACCTTCAGTCACAAGGAGGAGCACAGAAAAAGCAGCCATCACAGAAGAACCACCCACCACCCACATTGCAAGACCTGCCAGCTCCCATACAGCTGAGGACTCTGACGACACTGGCACCAGCTTTGAAAGAACTGTAGTTGGAGTACAGCGGGAGCTGGCCAAGGAGGTGCGGGTGGGGATGCAAAATATGGCAGCCAGCCTTGAGGGGGTGCGCTCGTACATGATGTCATCTGCATATCAGGCAGCAGCTATGCAAGCCCTAACATCCATACTGCAAGGACTACAAGAAACTGTCAAGGAATTTCCACTGCAGTAAGGGAGTTGTCACAACACCTCGCACCCCAAACTTTCCACTGCATGCACAAATGCAATTATGACTCCCTCAGGGCCGACCTGGCTGCCTACCATCGTGATGTGACTGCTATTCTCAAAAACCAGCAGACCCTCCTTGCTGCAGTACTGCCCTTAAGACCTTCACAGGGAGCAGCGACCGGGATGTCTGACTCAACGTCTTCTAACACTGAGGTGTGTGTTGCCCCTTCACAACCAACAACAACAAGGACAAAGCAGGCAACACACACATCAGAAGAAGAAGACATGGAACAGATCACATTCACAAGGAAGAGTACCCGGAAGCACTAGTCCCTGCACCATGGCCTACTTTAACAAAGGTCCTACGTTTTGTCAAATGCCAGTCTCACTACAACTATACTCAATGACTGTTCTGCTAACCACTGTATAACTTGTCAGCATTGCCAGTGAATGTCTCTCTCCTACTAATCGGCAAATCCTGTCCCTCTGCACTGTCTGTAACATCACCCCAGCATGTCAGGAGCATTATCCACACCCCTTCTGTAGGATCACCATGTAAGATTGAACTAGAACGGACTCAGCAAACATGGACAATGTAAATATTGCACTACAGCACCTATCAATAAATTGCACTTGCACACCAAATATGTCTCTGTGTAATTTGAAACATCAACTGTGCAGTAGATAACACAAATGTGCCTGTGTGACAACCATGTAGCTTGTCAATACAACTGTCCTGACATCATGTAGTCAGATACATCTGTGCAGTGGCCAGGATTGCATCATAGCCGGCCCATCCTGAGGAGAATAACTGATGAAGTGAGAAACCACACACAATCATGCTGTGTTGGACAGAATAATGCTTCATCAAGAGAAATCAAAGTCAACTAATAGTGGCTGATAAATGTTGTCACCATGCAATACTAACACATTGAATTATGCAGTCTAATCTAAGCAAACAATACAAAACACAGCATCGATCAACCTTTCTGAGTAAACATCCAAATAGGTAATCATGCTGAATTTTAGCACAAATGATCAATGTCAGTTATGAAGACAAGAAGACAAGAGTGTTAACAAGACCTCATGTTCAAAGATGTCCCTGAACATTACACTGCAGTCCGATCTAAACTTTTTCCCTCAATACCAAGTCTGGAAGCACACTTTGTGACGTAGAAAACATACTCATCGACACAAATCCTTTGTGATCCATGTAAACTCCAATTGGTGGTTCTAACAAATGGTGGATACTTACCAAGGTAGCACAGGGGTAGCTGACATTTTAAACCTCAGTTTTTTTTGGTTTGTAGCATAGGACACGAATGTCATAGAACAACAATCACCTACACTGATGGCAAGGCCATGATCAAGTAGCAGTTAACACATAATGCAAAGGGTTATCTATATATTTATTCATAACTAATCACACCAGAGGCAACTAAGGGAAAAGTCATACCTACACTAATCTAACCTGACTACTCATTACCCACAAATGTCCCTAACTAACCTAAGCTAAACTTACTCTACACATATAACGAATCGATCTAAACATCAACCCCCCACCCATCATTATGAGACAGGACACATGCAGGACAACACATACTAACCTACACACATACTATACTATCTTAAACAATCATATATTTTTTTGTTATTTTTTTGATTTTTTCTTTATTTTTTAAACACACAGGAACCCCAACATTGACCCCCAAACACACTTAATAATGAAAAGTAGAAAGAATCAGGACCCCCCACACTAACTAAGCTAACAACCTATACTAACCTAACACTAATCCCCCAAGCCCACTAATCATGATAACAAGGAAAGAGGAGGGAGGGGAGGGAATTATGTACATTGACCATATCAGTCCTAGAGGTTGGCCCTCCGGAGGGTCCGCCTGATAGACCTGACCCGCTTCTTGATGTAGGCCACATCCTGGCTCAGCTTGTCCACCTTCCTCATAAATTTGTCCATTTGTGTTCCAAAAGCCTGGAATGCCGCAGGGTCAATTGGAGGTGCTGCTGCTGTTTGGGTCCCAGCAGAGGTGCTCTGTGTGGGTGTTGAGCCTAGCCCACTGGACTGTCCTGCAGCTGTCATAATGCTGGGTCCTGGTTGTGCTGCAGAAGCAGGGACAACTGTCCCCGCTGTGGCTGGGGCCACTTGGGGAGAACCGGTGGTTGTGGTGGTGGTGGCTGTAGTGGGCAATGTTGGGCCACCCTGTGGTGAAGCCCACCATGCTCCGGAGGCCCGATCCGACTGGTATTTACGGGCCATCCGTCGGTACCCCGACTGCACCTGCAGGATGTGTCGGTACCTCATGGCCCGCCTCTCAAATTCATGCCTCTGTGCGGCACATGTTTGCAGCTGTGAAGACAAAGGGCAACTATTTACCATAGGAACTGCATTGTGTGGAATAGCACAAGTGGTCAATCTGACAATACATTTACTGTACTTGTAACAGCTCATATCACCATATAGATCATTGAAAGTCTCAGAGGAAGTACATGGGAAGCCTACATACAAAGGTCATCTCACACATAGCATATACAATAATCTACATGATGGGTAACAACTGCCAATAACTTGTCATCAAAGTACTTACAGTTGCAGCTAACAATCATGCTGCACCTCCTCCGCCTATTGCCTGGAATATATATGTCAGTATATGTGATAACAATCACAAACCTCAAGATCTGCAATTTGTAATGGGATTTGCTAGTATAGAACTCATGTGCCATAACCGAGTGTGTACACTAGGTTCAAAAACATATTTCATATAATCACAAGTATGTGTAACATACTGGTTGCTTCAGTCCTAGGTACCCTATTCACAAACCCATGCCTGTCTCTGAGGGGGGGGGGGGGGTGGGAAGAACAACAAACAATCCCAAAATAGATGCACACCCAGGAGTGTATAGAAAGCTCAACATGTTTTTGCCTCCACACACACACCACCAGTAGGGGCTATCAACAAATTGGAGTCAGCTAAATCTTGTCCTATCCAAGGTCCACACATGTCAAAATGTACTGACCTAGGCCAACATCACATACTTCCAGTGAGGCATATTTTTCTACAGACACAAAGGAGCAAGAACACCCATGATCATGAATAGCATGCACACCTAGGCCGTTGCACTCTAGTCCCACACACTTCTAGTACAACTTGTGGAAGTACATGCTCCCGGAAGATCCAACATACAGTGTACTCAGTACATCGGTTACTAGGGAAGCAGCAGATTTCAGACAAGCCATTTGCAGAAGCTATCTGGGAGAATGTCAGTCTGACATGCAGACTCAGTCCGAGACGAGTCCCAGTGCAACTCTTAAATTAACTAGTGTATTCCACATGACTCACCCCATTTCCCATAGCGGGCCCTACAGGAATGGCCTACAGACCCAAGATCAGACAAATGGATAAGCATAGGTCAACTCAAAATGAAGTGATAACTGAAATCCCACTGAAATCCCACTAATGGAACAAGACTAATGATTGGGCAGCGCATCAAACCTTGCAATGTGTTCAACACACAGTAGTCCATCACACATCACCAGCAAACACAAAACATACCACACATGCAACACTCACTGTAGGTGTTGGGGTCCTAAAAACAAGCCACCTCTCCCACTGTGTACGGTGCAGGTCCACCTGTAAAGCAAGGAAGGAAGAATATACTCAGAATCCGTGCACTGACAAACAATTTCAAATACAAACACATTGTGATAATATGACATGAGTAATGAAACACTTTGACACATGCTCATACTGCATGGAATAATTCATGTGCAACATTTACATAGGATGGGTCTCCTGCTACAGTTACACACACTTCTACACACATGCAGTGGCCCGGACTGTCATGTGGTGGCAAACATGCACCTCCATTAGTATGCAGCAACAATATAGGTGTGTATTCATCTCATCATGTGCATCCAAGAGAGACATCCAAAAGCTGGTTACTTGAGGACTGCATGATCTGTCAAACAGCCTACGTGGTCATGACACATTTGTGACAGATAGGTACATGGTATAGAGGGCCAGGTACTTTGGCAATACCTCATGTTGTTACAGTTTTATAAATTGATGTGTCCAAACAATGGTGATTGGCACCAAACATAGATGTTTGTACCCTAGTCCATACCTTTGGACTGCCATCCCTATTCTGATTTTGGCACAAGTGACAATAAATACCTGTCTAATATGTTAGCTGAGGGCACCTGAGTCCTTTACAAATATGGTTCATGCTCAGATCTGGCATGTATCAATAAAATGTGAAGGAGCACATTTATCACGAACAGGCATGGCACTTCCGCGAACACTTTCCCTACACACTAACCAGACACACATTTGACATATGTGTGGGCCACATTGCTAACTTCAATTGACGTGAAGGCAGCACTCATTTTCAGCATCATGTAGGGTTTCAAATGCCAGTCTAGCTATAGCGTCAACATATGTAGGTATGATGTTACTACAGCCATACTTCACGGGCAATTGTGACCTGTAGAGTCCTGGTTGCGTCATTAATGTGTCGCTTGTCTGACACAAAGGCGGCACTACATTACATTCTGCTACAAGCAACCTGTATGTGTGGAAAACCTGAGCTGCCTGACTGCTAGCATTTGTCATCCTTCACATAGTGCATCAATTACCCTGTATGTTTCCCTAGCATTACACACACTCAGCTACTTATCTGGCAGATTGGGTAACAATCATCACATGTCACTACACAGCTTTAAATTGTGCACATTTACATGATCTGTACTCACCAACACGGCCACCAATCCTGATTCCCAGGTGGTCCAGCAGATCTTGCTCCCTGGAGATCAGGTCAGCCAAGCGGTGCTTCAATTGATGGTCATTCCGTTGGCTCCCATACAGACGCACCAAGTGATGGTGCACCTTCCCCCACCGGACTTTTCGGGCCCCCGTGTGATACCCCTGTATCACCCTACCCCCAGCCTCCATCATAAGTGGGAGGAAATGGCAAACAAGCCATATAAACCCCCCCCAATTCCTCCTCACCCATCCTGGAAAGCCGTGGCCTACCAGACATTTAAGCACTGAAAATGGTGAAAAAGTAGTAGGAAAAAAAGAAAAGGGGGAAATGGGGAAAGTTAGAGTGAGGAAATACAAAGAACACTTAACAAATAGATGAGCCCAACTATCCCCTATATCACAGTACCCACAACAGACTCCCACAGACAATATATACAACACTGGACTGGACAAATTTATACAACACAGACTCAGACAGTATTCTACAACAATATATTGATGACAAAACAACAAGTAAGATGGCACACTGGACACAAAAGCACTAATACACAGGACAACACTTTGCACACAGCCACACAGTCTAGAATAATCAGAGACTGCAAAGTGAAAGTGAAAGTACACCCACTGTACAGAATCTGTAAACAGGATATCCTATTACATCACATCCTGCATGAAATGGCCGCCGTTTCTTTACATTATGCGTCATATTTTCACGCATGCAGGTTGTGCGTCATATTTTTTGACGCACAGGAGTGCAGATAATGCAGAGTCAAAATATTTTTCATATTTGGTAATTACTATTTGTTTGCGGCATAATTTACAGTTCTAGAGGTGAAAATTAAGCCGCAGCCACATATGATATCTATTTATGAAACAAAAAATTGACTCTGCATTATTTGCACTCCTGTGCGTCAAAAGTTATGATGCACAAGCTGTATGTGTGAAAATATGACTCATTATGACAAATATGTATTTCCTTTCTCCAAATGAGTAATGGAATTTTGCATGATCAAATGGTGCTAAGTGATAAACTTTGGGGTTAGCTATAGCAAATGTCCCTTATAGGATGTATAGAAGGTATTCACAGTGCAATAGTAATGATTGGCCAGAATGGATATTACTCATAATTGTACACATATGTAGGCAATTGCTAATTGTAAATTTCTAAATATGAAAGAGATACCAGGATGTATTCCTTAGCAAAATTGTGAGCACATGTATCAAGCTATTCCAAATTGCATAAAGGCCAATTAGGTAATGCAATTGTCGCCTAAACCTTTTTTGGGGGTAACCATGTCCTAATTACGAGTTAATGTATCTAAAATGTGTTTCACTATTGACATGTAGGGCACACATGCGCCTTATGCATGTGTGTGCTTCACATGTGCATAAAAAAATTATATTTGTGGTGCACCAGAGGGGGACTTAGGCCCCCAGCACCCTGGGGTTTGCTGGTCCTGACTTGCAACTTTATCCAAGGTTTTCCCAAATTCAGTAATGCTAAACCATTGGCAGCAGGCCCATGGAAGCGAATTGAGCATGATTCTCTGTTTGCTAATCTGTAATCCCATTTGCCCATTTGACGTTTGCCCTATTGATTCTTTGGAGAATTCTGACATACCATTTAGCATTGATTTAATAGCAAAATCTCAACGTTCCTTATGTCATGTTAGCAAATAGGTTGTTGATGTATGTGGCCATTTATGCATTACCTGGTTTAGTGGCATGTTTCATTCTTCCTGCTAGGTTACAACTGGGACACCACTGTGATAGGCTGCTTGCAACCATTTTGTTGATTGGATGGTACATGTACATGTGTGTGGTCCAATGTTGATCCAGTATCAACTGTTAAGGTGTATGTTGTCACTGTAACGTCCACGTCTCATCATGAGTTATTGGCAGCTAATTGTGTATCTAATGAGTATCGTTTGTAGCCAAATGTGACAAAAGTCATTGTGGACATGGTAACCTACACGTGGATGGTCCCACCCTGTCACTGAAGACGTGTAATGAGACTTTGAACTGGGCAACCGTGGTGTGCTGAGTGAGAGAATGTCTCAGGTGTCTGGATCCGGCATGTGTCATTGCAGCATTTGTACTGAAGTTGGCCTCTGTGGATGGAAATGCATCTCGGAACATCATAGCCTCTGTGCAGAAGTAAATGGCTGGTATTCAGCACACATGACTCATCTCTATTATTTGAACAATGTTACCCAGAGTGTGAACTGTCAGGGTCCTCATATGTGTTGACTTTTCACGGACATTATCTGAGGTTGCTGGTTCTGCTGGAGGCCACATACACCATCAAACGCTATGGGCCAGGTACACTGTCACACTTTGTAGTTTAGGCATTAATGAGGCCCAGACAACGGAAGGGCCATGATTTAGCTATTCAAGGGCACTGTCAAAAATATGATACAAATAACAGTCAGATGATGCAATACAATGTATTTGAGTATACATTGATGAGGCAAATGACAAATTAGCCTCCGAGGTACGAGAGGTTTTGTACAGCAAGTGTGGTCCATAGGTGGACACCGGGTATCTTTAGGGTGACCCACGGACAGGTGCCAGTCAGGCTGACAGGATGCTGGGTCACTCATGAGCCAGCTCTTTCACAAATTACATGATCAGTGGTCTGACTAGGACTGGTCAGAGGGAGGAGTAGACAGTTGACATGTCACACTGTGTATGTCCTGTGTTGTCTTGAAGGTGACACATGAACCCTGATAAAGTGTTACACGGCAACATTAGTAGCAATGCTTAATGGTGTGATTGCCCAAATGTCTACATCTATGCTGTAGGAGGCATCAGCAGGGACGGGGCATATAAATTTGGGTGGTGTGCATGGAGGGGATCACTGGTGTGGCCTCCATCAGTGTCTCACAAGTCCTGTCGGATGAGATTTGCGTTAAAATGGCCTACAGTACCTTTCACACGAGAATCAATCTACAGGTGATACCAGGCCTTCAAAACTCCAAGCCAGTGTATTATATGAGCTGAGTTCCATGCAGTGAGATGGTACTATGACAATGGTAGGCATAGGAAAGGGTGTGGCACACTGGATGACTCTTGTGAGTGTGTGTATGTAGATGAGGGAATCTCAGGGTACACATATCAGCATTCCAGGGACCTCTTCAGACAGGTGGGGTGTGACCAGCCACATGGGTGTGTAAGGTTTTTAGAAAAAGGCTGACATGTAGATGGGATGTGATGTGCTGGATGCTTGTCATATGTGTGGCACTTGGTGTTTTAGTTGTGTGCCATCTGCTGCGATGAACCATGTATCCAACATGTATGTGTGTAATAGGTGTTGTCCTCAGCTATTGCCCTTCAAAGGTGAACTGTACAGGATGTCAGTCATTTACATTGTGTGTGTATGTGACCGTTGTATGATAGGCATTACATTTGTAGTGTGTTTTTCTGTGTCCTGATTGTTATATCATTATTGCTCCATGAGACGACATTCTTCTTCTGATATTTAGAGCTAAAGGTGTGCAGAAATGAATAGGCCAGACCATGATGTGGTGTTTGTTATCAGTGTTTCTTTACAATAGTTCATTAAGTGGTGATGGTGATAATTATGAAAATAAATTGTTCACAATGTGTTGGCGCCTACGCACTCCAGCAGCCGTGTTTGGTTGTTCCCCCTCCTGTTGCAGGGCAGCATCCTCCTCTTCCTCGTCTTCAGGCATGTATGGGTCTGGTTCGAGGAGGGGAATGTTCCTTTTGACACAAATGTTGTGCAATATTGCACATGTGAGGATGATCCTACAGACCATCTCGGGGGAATATAGTAGGCTACAACCAGTGATGTCGAGGCAGCGGAACCTTGACTTGAGGATGTCGAAGGTCCACTCGACAATGCTGCGTGTCCTCTTATGGGCGTCGTTGTATGACCGCTCTGCAGCAGTACTCGAGTTGCCAAATGGTGTCATTAGCCATGGCTGAATGCCATACCCTTGATCAGCTGAATGAGAAAAAGAATGGGATCATGTTGATATAGCTTGTACTATTGAAAAGACCTTCAATAGTAGTAGTTGTCTTGTGTTGTCTGTGACTATTTAGTGTACTAATGTGACATCCTATACTTGTAGGCTATACCATCTGCATTGTGTTGTTTCCTTGGCTGAGCACGTGTTTGTCTGCTAACAGTTTGTCATTAGTGTGTTTTGTGATTTTCAGTGCAGTGTGCCCTCCCTAGCATTGTGACTTGTGATACAGGTTTCCTTGTGTCTTCACTTGGGGTGAGTAGATAGTTCAATGTAAAGTTTAATTTATAAGTGTTGTTAGCACGTTCATATGAAAGTACCCTGGACATCCCATACCTTTAGACTTAGGCAGTGTATTAATTTAAAGGTCATTGTGACACTTACAATTTGCAAGGTGACATTTCGGCTACCACACTCATTAATGTCTTCACATTAGGCTGTACAGTAAATTCCGATGTGTAACAGGTTCAATGGTGACTTAAGAAACATGGCTAGTGATGTCAGGACCTCAGTGTGTTCCTGTCTAGATGTTGCTGTTGTGGTGTATGTGTTGTGTGTCCTAGAGGGTTGTTGTGCAGTGTGTATATAAGTAGGTTTTTGTACTTACCAACAAGTAGTCCATTGCCATACCGTCCATCCTGGAAGTGTTGGTTGATGGTGCAGTGACGGAAGATGAATGAGTCATGGACACTCCCAGGATATTTAGCCACGATGTTGGTGATCAATCCCTGGTGATCGACTATGGCCTGCACGTTGATTGAATGTGTGTGCTTCCTGTTACGGTAAAGGTGTTCAGTTGCAGCAGGTGGCACAAGGCGTACATGTGTGCAGTCGATTGCACCAAGGACGTGTTGGAAGCCACTGATAGCGTAGAACCCCTGTTTAGTTTCCTGCTGCTTCTGCAGTGTGTTAGGGAAGCAGATGTGGCCGGGTGTCAGGCGAATGATGGCATCCAGTACTTTGGGCAGAAATGCGGAGAATGATGGTTGTGATATTCCACCAACCAGGGCACCAGTTGTTTGAAATGAGCCACTTGCCAGCATGTGAAGTACGGCAAGCAGCTTTGTTTCTGTTGGTATGGTGTGGGGTGTCACCAAAGTGGGGGCCAACTGCTGTTCAATATTTCTCAGCAGCTGCTGAATGGCCTGCCAGTTCAACCGGTACCTCTGTATGATGTCGTGTTCCCTGAGGCCCTGAAGGGTTGTTCTTGGGCGGAATATCCTCTCCTGCCTTCTGCGCTGCTTTTGGGGTTCCTGCTGGTGTTGTTGTAGCTGCTGTTGTTGCTGCTGGGCTCTGCGTCTGCGTGCACGCTGGATAAGAATCACCTCCATGTCTCCCTTTTGCTGCTCTGCTGCTCTGCTGCTCTGCTGCTCTGCTGTTTGTTCTGTGTGTTCTGATTAAATACAGGTGTGTTTGCCCCATTTTAATGCCTGCGTCATTTTCTGGCTCCGCCTCCCGGCCGTGCCTCATTTTTGCCCGAAAGCATAAATACGACGCACGGCCGTTTGCGTCATTTTTTGGACGGGAACGCCTACCCTGCATATCATTAACACAGGGCGGGTTGCCGCATCCAAAAAATGACGCACACGGTGGAATTTTGTCGTCCGCGGGCTCGGGCATCAAAATTTAAATACGGGGCAACGTTTGCGCTGATTGTGCGTCCAAATTTTGGACGCACAATCGGCGCAAACGGAGTATAAATATGCCCCTCAATGGTTTGGAATGACCTGGGCAGTTTCTTCTGGTGCGTTTAAGGGATCGGTGCAGTATACTGTTTTACTGTATCATTAATTTTCATTGTCATTACATTCTCTTCACTAGTCCTTCCTCCCTTCTGTCTGTAGATGTGCATCAAAATGTGAGTCAATGTTCCATGACTATTAGAAAGCAGTATATTGTGATCCTTTGTGGACAATAAAAGTGTAAGCTTTTACTGCGTGTAGGGTTTCTCATATCAGAGAGCTGTATTTCTAGTGCAGTGGAGAAATTCCATACGTCAAGACATCCCGGTACAATAGACCAACTGACAATAGATGTGGGCTCAAAAACATCTAATGATCTTAGGAACAACTAACTGCTGGCTACCTGACGTTAGGCACTTTATTCTGCCAGGACAGCTGCAGGAGCTGGAACGCTCCTAGTGAGCTGAGAGCAGAAGCAATCTGCTTGCCAAATCTATTACCTGACCCAAAGTTTCTACAAACCACAAGGAAAATAAATGTGTGCACGTAAATCTATTTATACACACAGGACCAAAGGACGTATGCCTGTGCAGAGTAATATTCCATACATCACAAATTACAACAGACAGTGTTTGTAATGTGTGTTTATCGACATGTGAGATACACAATAACAGCCAGTGGCCGAGGGTGCTAACATCATTTTGCGGTGAATGAGTACTTACCTGATAGTACCATGTCGCAATACCTCCCTCAAGATAGCTGTCCAATACAGGGAACTCTTTAGTAAATGAAGAAACACTAGGTCAGGGGGAGATAGAAAAAAAGGAGGGGGTAGGCAGAAGTAAAGCAGAATGAGAAGACAGACTCAGGAGGAAAAGAGAGCTGGAAAAAGCATATATACAAAGAGAAGAAAAACTGTCCCATTAGCGTCAGAAAGAAGAGTAGACAGAAAAGAATGCTGACACAGTTGCCAGGAGCTGGAACAGATGGGAGACACAAGAACATCTTCATGTGGAACTGAAGAGGAGTCCAGAAAGGAACCTTTGCAGGGCTTGGTGGAGATGGGGACCGGACAAGGAAGAGTCAAGGGGTGCCTACAGTGAAGATTAGTGATACCTACATTTCCACCAATAAGGACCTCTATACTCCCACTGTGATCCGAAGATCGATCGTGGCTTAGCCAGGTGAATGGACTGATAGGTCATTCAAGGGAAGAAAAGGTCACAAGGAAAGAAGTTGGGCGATTAAGACCAAAAAGGAGAATTTACTGAAATAAACCATAAATTCCCTTGATCTCTTTTCTAATTGTAAAAGCAATGCAACAAAAAGATCTGGTTCTAGCCACAAGAAGACCCAGTCTTTTTGAAAAATCATGTCTCTTCAAGGAACAATTTGTCATTCAGCATAGCAAACTGAAGAGTATTTGTCACCACTGCTCTAGCCTGCACTGCCCTTCTCACATCCTTCTGCTTCCTCCTACACATCCCTCTGCCCAACGATAAGTGCATGTGCAAGCTCATCGAATCGAAATGGAACCTGGGCTACGACATCAAAAAATGTATACCTTGTCTCGTAAATGTCATAAAAAATACATCTGTTCTGCTTGGCCAGCATACTCTGCTATTCGCATTTTTAGAGTCACTATTTCATCTTAGGAAAACTTTTACATTGTAAAGAATATCAAGTTTTGAGCTGTTCTGACATGACAAGCATACTTAGAAGTTCTGAGACTCACTTGTAGGCATTCAGAACACTAAGAGTGGACTCATTTGTCTTTTTTTTGCTCACCTCTGTTCCCCAAGGATCTTCACATACACCGTCTCCGGTGATGATACAGTTTTAAATAATAAGTGCAGGCTTCACTCCTCTCTGCTTTGAGATGTTCTGATTTATTATCTCTTTTGCCAAATCATCCCTTAATTGCATTGCCCACGCTCTTCAATCAGCACCCAACCAATCCAGTTTGACTGTGGCATATATATTAAATGTAATTTTATTAGTTGATTTTATATTGGAGCAACAGTGTATGTGTATTCTTCTTCTTCTCCATGAGACTAATAATAATATTTATCAAAAAGGCTAATAAACTAAAGTAAATAAAATGGATTACTATTTTTTGTTTTTAAAAACTTCAGCTGATCTTACAATTCTGAGTAAAATTTGTCCCACTATGTTGAATCCATTTTCTATCAAGGTGCTTGAAAAATATCAACCATTCATTATCCTCGTTCATTTGAGTTAATGAAATTCTAGAACTTGTCTAGTTCAATTTTCCTCCCTTTAATGAAACAGTCTTCCTTTGTGTCAGTATTAGATGACAAGACAATGATTGTAGATCAAGGTAGCTTGGAAGCCCTGATCCTCTTTTACATGTCAGTGGTGTTTCAGACAGTCTCTCACTTTATCCTGTTATGGTACCTGTGTCATTGTGGGACTCGCTCAGAGGCTATAGCTTCTTGTTTCCAACCACTCAAAGGCTGTCTGCTTGAATCCTTTCCGTTTCTCTTTCAAACCTTTGATTTGCCCCAAGGCTCATCCCTTCACCATTTCTCCACTTGCCCAACTTATCTGCTCATTTGGCTGTTCATTTGTCAACACTCATATCATCATCACCTCTGTTGATAATCAAGAAGAAGCTCAGATTAAGGTCTGGAAATGTTCTCTGAGGTTGCTGATTGAAGGAACAAGACATCCTTAAGCTCTACCCATGTAAGACAGAGGTCCTGCTGTTTATCTGACAATCAGGTTCTCTGTCTGGCAGCCTGAGGATCTAGTCCCGCACTACTGTACACTCAGTTTGTATTCTCAGATTTTCAATTATTCTTTTGTCCTCATGCTCAAGTTTAATATAGTCATTGGAAGTTATTGGAGCTGAAACCTGTGCTAAAAAGGAGTATCTCACAAGATATTAAAGCAGGTAGACCCACAGGGAACAAAGAAAGTATCTAAAAGAATTAAGAGTAATTTATTAGACACGTTACTACAGATGTTAATCCCTGTTCAGGGCCTACCTTAGAGCTACGTAATCAGAGTGGCCAACTGCTTCTGTGAGCAGGGCTTTTCAGCAAGTGAAAGAGAGAGGGAGGGACACCAACTCATCTCCTCCATTATTTTTTCTGTCCCAGAATTAAGGTACTTTTATCATTTTCAATTATCCACTCCCTATCACTGTAGATGGAGTGAATGTGACTGTTAATTTTCAAGAATGGGGAAATGCTGGAAAATCCACGGGTTCTATAGACAGTCGAAGAGTATCACACTGATTTCATCAAATCCCTGGCCTAGTGTTATCTCACTTCTGCTATCTGAGAAGGCAGGGTGATAAAGACTCTGTCAGTGCACAGATATTATTGGATCTGTCTGTGAGGACTGATAGAGATGATGATTACATTTGTACTGGATAACTTGAGGGTAGCTGACATAATGGGTTTGGCTTGGAATTGGTTCTCCACCTATCTCACTGACTGCTCCCAGGCAATCAAACTCTTCTCTATTAGTGACTTGCCAGTGTGTCAAAAATGTTGATTTCCTCTGGGCCTTTCCTCCCATATTTTTTGCATACACATTTGCCCTTTGGTTAATTCACTTATAGTCAGAAATACTAAGATATGTATGAATGACCGCAGCATACAACGATTAGTGCATCTAGGCAGTGGCTCAACTTCTTGCTTCCACTTCCAAGAAACATCTGGGAATGGATAGGAAGCAGCTCAAATTAAATGCCGAAAAAAATAAAAGTTCTGATTGTAAATGCAAATTCCAACCTGTGACTGGATAGCTTTTGATGCTCAGAAATGCCTTACCTTTTGCAAAAGCAGTAAACATTGCAGGGGTCAAGGTTGAACGTAATTTATCTTGGATCCAGAAGGTATCTTCTCTTTTCACCTTATGTACTTCACATCTTAAACCGCTTTGGGAAATCACCCCTTCCTCCATAAGGATGCAAAAAGATTTGCTGTAGCTGCCATCTTTTAATTATTGTTGGACTAGACAAGCTCACTCTATCTTGGATTCCCAGGCAACCTCATACATCTTATACAAGCCATCCGGAATTCACTCACAAATTGGTTCAGTGGTGCTCCTACATTTAGCCACACCTAACATCTACTACACTCCCTACATTGGCTCTCAATCAGAAAGTGTGTTCAAGTGTGTTCAGTTGAAAGCACTTATTACTGTTTAGACAGTCTTATATGGATCACCTAGTTTCTTAAAAAAACACAACAATTAAATTACACCACCGTTAGATCCCTTACCTCTACACCATCCGATCATGTCATTATTCCTAAATACACGATGCAGAGCAGGAGGACGGAGCTTTTTTATCTGTGTAGGACAGTTACGGAAGTGACTAGCCACTCACCCTTTGCTATTTGACTTGTCACCAACTTCAGATGACAGATCAAAACATGGGCGGTCATTCTGACCCTGGCGGTAAAAACCGCCAGGGCCGTGGGTCGCGGGAGCACCGCCAACAGGCTGGCGGTGCTCCTTTGGGCATTCTGACCGCGGCGGTACAGCCGCGGCCAGAAACGGAAAGTCGGCGGTCTCCCGCCGGCTTTCCGCTGCCCAGGGGAATCCTCCATGGCGGCGCAGCTTGCTGTGCCGCCATGGGTATTCCGACCCCCATACCGCCATCCTGTTCCTGGCGGTTTCGGCCGCCAGGAACAGGATGGCGGTATGGGGTGTCGTGGGGCCCCTGGGGGCCCCTGCAGTGCCCATGCCAATGGCATGGGCACTGCAGGGGCCCCCGTAAGAGGGCCCCACTTAGAATTTCAGTGTCTGCGCGCGTCGCACCCCTTCCACTCCGCCGGCTCCATTCGGAGCCGGCTTCCTCGTGGAAGGGTGTTTCCCGCTGGGCTGGCGGGCGGCCTTTTGGCGGTCGCCCGCCAGCCCAGTGGGAAACCCAGAATGACTTTTGACCGCGGTACAGTCTTCTGGCGGTTCCCGCTTGGCGGGCGGCTCCCGCCGCCCGCCAAGCTTAGAATCACCCCCATGGTTTTCTTTAAACAGGGTTCATGCAGTCATGTTCCACTTAAGTTGAGACCTTGTCTGGCTGGTTTTAACACTTTTTTGCCATCTCACATGTGTTTTCCCCCTTTTCTGTATTGTATGACAGGGTTTTCTGCAATTTCTCTTTTACTTCTCTGTCATCCTCAGGGACAACAAGTTTAGTTTCTTAGTTTGGTAATGAAGTGTTGTAAGAAAGCAAATTAATACTTGGTGTAGATAGTTGGCCACCACAATTAATAAAGTCAGAAACCTGTTAGATCCAGTCAAAGTATTTAGGGGGTCATTCAGACCTCAGCGGTAAAAGGCGATTACCGCCGGTCAGAAGACCGCCATAACACCGCCGCGGTAAACCGCCACGGTCATTCTGACCTGCAACTCCCAAATCGCCGAAAACCCGACATCCTCAATAATCCGCCACACCAAAGGTCAGCGAAAAAATGGTCGATGACCAAACCTCCACCGTCACGCCAACAGAAATACGCCCATACCATTCCGACCCACAAATCCACGCGGCGGTCTTTCAAACGCGGTATTCCATTGGCGGTACACACCGCCGCGGTCAAAATACACACACCCATAGAAAACTCAGCCACATTGGTCAGTTCGAAATACACACACCTGATACACATACTAACACCACTCCCACACACCCAACACAATATAAAACACACACCCACATCACCCACAAGCCCCTACGACCCGAAATCATTGACGAAGGCTAGAGACAGAGCACAGAATAGAGAATCCCACAACACAGAGGCACACAACACCATCACCCACACAGAATCCACGCACCAAACACCACACACCACCACACGCACCACACTCATCACCACAAACGCCACCCCACACCTCAACCACACCACCCCATGGCACCCCAAAGACACCCCAGGTTCAGTGACGCCGAACTCAGGGTCATGGTGGAGGAAATAGTCCGTGTAGAGCCCCAGCTCTTCGGGGCACAGGTGCAGCACACCACAATTGCCAGGAAGATGGAGCTATGGCAAAGGATAGTGGACAGGGTCAAAGCGGTGGGATAGCATCCACGCAATCGGGAGGACATCAGGAAGAGATGGAATGACCTACGGGGGAAGGTGCGTTCCATGGTATCAAGGCACAACATAGCGGTGCAGCAGACTGGCGGCGGACCCCCACCTACTACCCCAGAATTTACCGCGTGGGAGGAGGAAGTCTTACACATCCTGCATCCTGAGGGCCTCGCTGGAGTAGGCGGAGGAATGGACTCTGGTAAGGCAAATCTTCACTACTGCTTCCCACCCCCACCCCACCTGAATGCCAAATCATACCCCCACCCTCACCCCCTCCCCCATCACACCAACCCCTAGCAAAAGCCTCACCATCACAACCCACCCATCCCAACACCAAGCCCTGCATGCGACCCCAAAGCATGGACACCCATAACCAAAGCATGCCCACTGCACACACACATCACCCCCACAAGCCACCCTCACAAAAGCCCCCACAAGGAAATGCCTGCACATGGGTACACGGACACCCACCCATCACACGAAATCCCACACACAGAAGCAATAACCATACCTTTATACCCCTGCAGGACCCGAACGCCACCACACCGCCACGGAGGGTCCAGAGATGTCCATCCCACCCCCAGAAGAGGCCCCCAGCGATGACAGCAGCTCTGTCTCCCTGGAGCCAGACGACCAGCCCGGCCCATCGGGGACCTCTGGACAGTCGGTTCCCCACAGACAGCCACAGGCTACACCAGACCCAACCCCCTCTGGGAACACCAGCACAGCTCCCACCCAGCGGGCCCATGCCTCTGTCTCCAGGGCACGTAAATCAGCGGTGTGTCCACCACTACAGGGCACCCAGGTTGACCCACCACCCCAACAACAACAGGGACCTGGGGGCAGTGGTAGTGGGCACACCGGCCAGGGGACAGAGGCCCAGGAAAACAGGGGAACTGGGAGGGCTGCTGTGCAACAGGGGGGGGACAGGCCCGGGGAACCGACTCTCCAAGAGGCCCTCTCCTCCATCATGGGAGCATACCACCGCTCCCAGGAGACGATGGCGACGGTACTGGCCCGGTTCCAGGAGATCCAGGAACTGCAGGAGGAACGGTACATGGGGTTCAGGGAGGAACTGAGGAACATCGGTTCCGCAATGGGGACCATCGTCCTGGCCCTTACCCAGACCGTCACCACATTGCGGGACCATGTGGCACCCCAAAGGGCCCCTGTCACTAGCCCAGGCCAGGAACAGCCTACCACCTCTGCCGGCGCCAGTGGACAGGAGGCCCCCACACAACGACAGGCCCCCAGAACCCCACCTCCTGCAGAAGAAGAACCACCCCGCAAGCGGAACCTGAGATCTCACAAGAAGACAGAGTAGGATTGCAAGACCCCCGCCAGCCTAAGATACCCCCTGATGTCATCCCACTGTACCACATTGTCACCCTGTCCAACCTTGAACTGCCCCTGATCCATCCTTCCACAGGCATATGGACAATGCACCTGTGCGACTGAGAACTGTACTCTGCCATGGACATTACTCCATCCCCACCCATCCCCGCTTCCCAATCATTTACCTATATCTAGCACTTTAAATAAATCACTTATTCCACTTAAATAAACAGGAGTCTGCTTGTATTCTTAACAAATGTATTACACATAACGGTTCAATAATGTCCAGTTACTTTGTGATGACAACATACCAATTTCAATAAGCTTTAGTCCATGGGCAAACAAAGCTGAAGTCAGGCAGTGGGTCATACAGCTCTGAAAAGGGAAGGAAAAGTCACAAATCAGTTAACCGGAACTGGGGGGAAACACAGACAGTGGAGACGCATGAGGCCGTAAGTAAATGTAAATTGGGGTGGCTGTTTCTTACCTGTGTGCTACTGAAAGTATTGTTGTATGACTGTATCCCTGTTGTCCGTGTCGTCCCCATCGTCTTCCTCCTCTTCACTCTCCACAGGCTCCACAGCTGCAACAACACCACCATCTGGACCATCCTCCTGCAGAAAAGGCACCTGGCATCGCAATGCAAGATTGTGAAGCATACAGCAGGCCACGATGATCTGGCACACCTTCTTTGGTGAGTACATGAGGGATCCCCCTGTCATATGTAGGCACCTAAACCTGGCCTTCAGGACCCCAAAGGTCCTTTCTATGATCCTCCTAGTTCGCCCATGGGCCTCATTGTAGCGTTCCTCTGCCCTTGTCCTGGGATTCCTCACTGGGGTCAGTAGCCACGACAGGTTGGGGTAACCAGAGTCACCAATTAGCCACAAACGGTGTCTCTGTAGCTGTTCCATCACATAAGGGATGCTGCTATTTCGCATGACATACGCGTCATGCACTGACCCAGGGAACTTGGCATTTACATGGGAGATGTACTGGTCAGCCAAACAGACCACCTGGACATTCATCGAATGATAACTTTTTCTGTTTCGGTACACCTGCTCACTGTCTTTGGGGGGAACCAAAGCCACATGGGTCCCATCAATGGCCCCAATGATGTTGGGGATATGTCCAAGGGCATAGAAATCACCCTTCACTGTAGCCAATTCGCCCACCTCAGGGAAAATAATGTAGCTCTGCATGTATTTCATCAGGGCAGACAACACTCTGGACAAAACCTTAGAAAACATAGGCTGAGACATCCCAGATGATATGGCCACTGTTGTCTGAAACGACCCACATGCCAAAAAATGGAGTACTGACAGAACCTGCACCAGAGGGGGAATCCCTGTGGGTTGGCGAAAGGGGGACATCAGGTCTGGCTCCAGATGGGCACATAGTTCATGTATAGTTGCTCTGTCAAGCCGGTATGTAAGTATGATATGTCGTTCTTCCATTGTCGACAGGTCCACCAGCGGTCGGTACACGCGAGGATTCATCCTTCTCCTCGCAAGTCCCAGGGGACGGTGCCTAGGATGGACAACATGGAGCACAGAGTCAAGCAACCCACAGGTTCGTTCACACAGCTTGCACAGTACACGAATCGCTATGCATGGAACGGCTTGTATGAGTGGCAATGCAAGGCCTAGGCCTGTGTGACGCAGTAGAAATCGTGCCATGTGGGCCCTTGAAATGGCGGCTGCCTGACCTGTGAAGTGTGACAGTGGGATGTGAGGTCACTGCGCTGGCGTGGCACACCGCGGCGGTAGGCGGTCGAAGACCGCGGCGCAAAGCAGCATTGGTTAACATTGAACCCTATGGGTCTCAGGAGCCAATGACGATGTGCGCCGGCGGTCGCGGTACGCACCGCCGCGGTACGCACCGCCGCGGGCGTGACCGCCATTTTCTATCTGATTAATCACTCGAGACCTGATCATCCACAGGAGAGGACCTATATTGCAAGTGCTGCTGTGACCTCGGTCTGTGAGATACAATGGCTGCTGCGACTGGGGAAAGGGCCCCTGCCTTCACTTCCGAAGAATTGGAGAAACTTGTTGATGGGGTCCTCCCCCAGTATGCGCTACTCTACGGTCCTCCAGACCAACAGGTTAGCACAGGGTGCACGCTGAATGGGCTATGCCTGTGTTGAGTGGGGTGTATGTAAGATGGTGGGGAGGGGAGCGAATGAGGAGTGCAACGCACGACAGATGGCAACATGTGCCACATGGCAAGGTTGGGGAGGGGGGGCCACTCACATCTACCATGCAGAAAAGTGATGATATTTCCTTTCCCACCCTGTACATGTCAAATAGGTCAGCGCCCATCAGAAGATCGACATTTGGCGTGCCATCGCCAAGGACGTCCGGGCCCTGGGGGTCCACAACAGACGGGGCACCCACTGCCGCAAGAGGTGGGAGGACATCCGCCGCGGGAGCAGGAAGACCGCGGAGGCTCTGCTGGGGATGGCCTCCCAACGTAGGAGGGGTGCCAGCCGCCAATTGACCCCCCTGATGTCCCGGATCCTGGCGGTGGCCTACCCCGATTTGGATGGGCGCGTGAGGACATCACAGCAGACACAAGGGGGTGAGTATCAGCACATTCTGCTATCTTTGCGCGCAGTGGAGGTGTCTGGGTTGGGGAGGAGGGCTGTGGGTAACTCAAGGCCAGGGCGCTTTCTGTAGGCTAGTCCCCTCCGTTAGCCATGGCCCTATGCCCCCGCCCCCCACCTCTGTAGGGTGCCAAGTACAGCTATCCATGGTCCTGCATCACCCATGTGTGCATTTGTCGTCCATAGACCTGTAGGCCTAGTCACAAGAACTGAGTAGTGTACCCCGATTGCGCAGCGTAGTGCAGGGGGCTTCTGTGTCTGTCCTCTCCGCCAACGGTGTTGCCAATGCATGCACTCAACCTGTCTTCATTTCTCCCCCCCCCATTTTCTTTTTCTTCCTGTGCATGTGTCCATTCGCATCATCAGGCGGAGGAGAAGTGGCATCGGCGCATGAGGGAGCTGCATCTCACATGGCCCCGGAGGGCCATCAACCGACTCCGAGTTCAGCAGTGAGACGGAGGGCGAGGGGAGCTCCACAACGGGGACCCGTGGAGACGTCAGCGACACCGACACGTCCTCGGAAGGGAGCTCCCTTGCGGTGGCGGCAACATCCGTGCCCACCGCAACTACAGGTACAGCCTCCACCCAGTGCACCAGCTCCGCCCTCCAAGCAGCCCCTCAGCGTTCGCCCCGTGCCCGCTCGCACACCAAGGCGGGCATCTCCTTCGCCCCAGGCACCTCAGGCCCTGCCCCAGTCACCCCTGCTGCCCTCAGTGAGGAGGTCATTGACCTCCTCCGGACGCTCATTGTTGGGCAGTCTACCCTTTTGAATGCCATCCAGGGGGTGGAAAGGGAGGTGCATCGGAGCAATGCATACCTGGAGGGCATTCATTCGGGTCAGGCTGCCCATCAGCGATCGTTCAACGCTCTGGTCTCAGCACTGACGGCAGCCATTGTCCCTGTCTCCAGCCTCCCTCTTCTAACTCCCTCCACCCAGTCCCAGTCTCCTGTTCCTCAGCCTATCCCATCCACACCATCAGACCAGCCTGTACACACCTCATCACCCAAGGGCAGCTCATCCAGACATAAGCACCACAGATCCCACAAGCATTCACACAAACAACATCCAGATACAGACATGCCAACAGTCACTACCACCTCTGTGTCCCCCTCCTCCTCGTCTCCCTCCTCCCTCCCTGTGACGTCTCCACTCACACCTGCATGCACACCACCATTAGCCAGTACTTCCAGCACCAGCACACCCTCCATTACAGTCAGCACACGTGCAGTCACCACCCCCACTGCCATTTACACGTCCCCTGTGTCCTCTCCCATTGTGTCTGTCACCCCCTCTTCCAAACCACACAAACGCAGGCAGCCACCCACCCAACAGCCATCCACCTCACGACAGCCTCCAGCCCAAGCACCTGCACCCAAAGACAGCACACTTGACTCTCCTACAACCACATCCTCTTCCTCCACTCCCATACCCACTGCACCTACACTTCCCATTGCTCCTAAAAAACTTTTCCTCTCCAAAATTAACCTCTTTGCATCACCTGACCCACCCCCTCCATCTGGTAAGAGTCCAAAGAGCACCTCAGCCACCACCAGCCCTGCATCTAGTATCACCATAGTGCAGGGCTATTGGAGTCCACCAGCTCCTAGGGAAGGAACATCGGCCAGCAGCAAGGGGACAGCCAGCCCACCCCCTGGGAAGAGGACAAGAAAAATTAAGGGCCGGTGCGAAAAGCCTGAGACGGCTGCCACCAAGGAGAGTGGCCTTGCCACGTCACCTGCCACATCATCTAAGGGAGGCAAGGGCCAGAGAGCTGCAGCGAAGGAGGGCAAGGGCAGCAGGGCGGAGAAGACATGCTGCAGCTGAGCGCACCAGGAGGGCCCCACCAGCCCCATACCGGGTGTGACGGACGACACCCACGGGCACAAGACTCCATCACAGGAGGGCCCCGCTACCGCAAGGTCGGAGGGCGACTAAGTGGGGAGTCTTGGCCAGGTCTGGCTCCCTTGAAAGACAGGACAAGCACCGCTGAAGAGGGCCCCGCCAAGACAGGCACCGCTGAACAGGGCCCCGCCGTGAGGAGTACCGCTGAAGAGGGCCCCGCCAAGACAGGCACCGCTGAACAGGGCCCGCCGTGAAGAGCACCGCTGAAGAGGGTCCCGCCAAGACAGGCACCGCTGAACAGGGCCCCGCCGTGAGGAGCACCGCTGAAGAGGGCCCCGCCAAGACAGGCACCGCTGAACAGGGCCCCGCCGTGAGGAGCACCGCTGAAGAGGGCCCCGCCAAGACAGGCACCGCTGAACAGGGCCCCGCCGTGAAGAGCACCGCTGAAGAGGGCCCCGCCAAGACAGGCACCGCTGAACAGGGCCCCGCCGTGAAGAGCACCGCTGAAGAGGGCCCCGCCGTCTCAAGCACCGCTCCGCTGGGGCCTTCCTGTCAAGCACAGCTCCGCTGGGCCCTTCATCTCAAGCACCGCTCCGCTGGGGCCTTCCCCTCAAGCACCGCTCCGCTGGGGCCTTCCCCTCAAGCACCGCTCCGCTGGGGCCTTCCTGTCAAGCACCGCTCCGCTGGGCCCTTCATCTGAAGCACCGTTCCGCTGGGCCCTTCATCTCAGGCACCGCTCCGCTGGGCCCTTCATCTCAAGCACCGCTCCGCTGGGCCCTTCATCTCAAGCACCGCTCTGCTGGGCACCGCCGTCTCAAGCACCGCTCCGCTGGGGCCTTCCTGTCAAGCACCGCTCCGCTGGGCCCTTCATCTCAGGCACCGCTCCGCTGGGCACCGCCGTCTCAAGCACCGCTGGTCCATTGACAGTGCCGGTTCTGTGTCGAGCAGGTGTTCACGATGCACTCTGGGCACCATGCCTCCTCCAATACCATTGGAGTCGGTTATCCATCTGATGGACTGTGGCTTTGCACTCCCCAGGATGGAACAGTGAGCAACCCTCCCACTGTAGAGACTTGTGAGACTGTGGCTTTGCACTCCCCAGGATAATGCAGTGGGCAAACCACCCACTGTAGGGACTTGTGAGACTGTGGCTTTGCACTCCCCAGGATGGCACAGTGGGCAACCCTCCTACTGTAGAGACTTGTGAAACTGTGGCTTTGCACTCCCCAGGATAATGCAGTGGGCAAACCACCCACTGTAGAGACTTGTGAGACTGTGGCTTTGCACTCCCCAGGATGGCACAGTGGGCAACCCTCCCACTGTAGAGACTTGTGAGACTGTGGCTTTGCACTCCCCAGGATCATACAGTGGGCATGGAGGCCCCTCGTGGATCTGGTGTCGTGGACTCATGTGGCTGAGGTGCCCCCCTTTCCCTTCCCCCTGAGGTGCCTGTTGTTTTATCATCTGATGCCCCTGCAGTGTTCTCTCCAATGTATCCGGTCTCCTGTGTGGGCTTTGCCCATGTGTTTGTACACATTGGCCCACGGACTCTGGATATTGAACGGACTGTGCAGGACTTATTGACTATGTTTATATTTTGCACTATGTTCATTATTTCTTTTGTATATTTCATATGGCATATTTACCATGACTTCAATGAACCTATTTTATACATAAATTTTAAACTTCATTTTAATTATGTCTTTGCATTCTTCCGGGGGGTTTGGGGGTGTCACTCTGACTTGTTGCTCTGCATTGGTGTGTAGGTATTGGGGGGGGTGGGTTGGGGGGTGGGTGTATCGCGTATGTGTGTGCACGTAACCTTTCCTCCTCCCCCCTCCCTTGTGTCGTAGGTGCAGTACTCACCGTTGTCGTCTGCGCCGGCGTTTGTACTCCTGGTAGATGAGCAGGTAGACAATAGCTGGTAGGATGTGTCATTCGGGCTCCATGCTGTCCTCCTTCCTCGTGGAGTGTGTATAGGTGAGCGTTTTCCCGTTCGTAGTCTGTTTCCGCCGTGTTTTTATCGGCGGGGCTCCCGCCCCGGAAAAGGTGGCGGATTGGTGAGTTGTGATAGGGTGGGCGGTACATTGTCTGCCGCCTGCCTGTTGGTGGTGACCGCCGTGCTGTTTGTCGGTCCCGCCATGGCGGTCGGAGTGTTAATGTGGCGGGCTGTGTTGGCGGTTACCGCCAGGGTCAGAATTCCATTTTTTGGACCGCCTGCCTGTTGGCGGGTTGGCCGCCGCTTTATCACCGACCGCCAGGGTTAGAATGACCCCCTTAGTGATTTAAACCTGACCCCAGCCCCTGGTAGCTATATCACAGAGCAGACAAAACTACTTTAAAAAAATGTGTAAAGCATTTAGAAGTGCCAAAACAGTTAACAAGTCAAAATCATGGAAATGGAGGTATAGATGTCATTTGTTTGCACAGATTTAAGTGGAAAAAGCACAAATAAATATAAAGTACCCATTGTAAATCAATGGTTGTTGTTAAATCCAAAGTGCGATTTCCACTTCGATGGAGCCTGGATCAGAAGCACCAAGTGGGTTGGTGAAAGTTTGGAAGTCAAAAAGTTGAAAACGTTTGTAAGTCCCACTTCAGGAAGTGACTTTGTCACATTTTTAAAGAAAAATGTTAAACTTTCTTCTAAGTGCCAATGCACAGAGGGACTGTCAATTTTTGAGAAGAAAAATCTTCCTCAATAGGGTTGATGCTAAAACTGTAGCTACTGCCATGGAGGCGAAGGCTAGATACGCGAAGCAGGTTGGTACTGCTGGCACGCTGGAGTTTTGGAGATTTCTCACTGGAAATGTTGTTGGTCCCAAAGCAAAATGTGACTGTTGGAAATGACCATTCCCCAGATTTTTTCTTTCTTTTGCTAAACCTGTTTTTGCTGGCCATAGAGCTCTGCACACTTTACTCCCATTAACCATTGGTAAAATACTTTTGCTCGCCTTTCTAAATATGTTAAAATTTATATGCCCTTAATTGGCACATGTAATTTACTTTTAAATCCCTAGATCATGTTACCACATATACCCAGCATCTGTAAATTAAATGATACCACTCCCAGAGGCCTCTCTCCCTGCAACTGTTGAGCTGACCATTTCCAACTGTATCAGCCTTGGACCCGAATGCTGGCCTCTGTTGCACTTAGTCCTAACTCCCAAGTGGTGCTCCCAGGTCCAGGATGCTTGCCTGGTATTAGAGTGTACCCGTCCTGTCCCAAAACTGCAAGTAGTTTGGCCTGACTGCCTTTCTGTCAGATGGTGGTGGATAGGGTACAATCTGGGAACTTGAATGGCCTGCTGGATTGCATAAAGAGGTCAGCTATCCTTAGTTATCTTCGCCGATTACAACCGACAGTTCTTAAGTTTCAGGAGACTCACTTGCTCAGTACTCACTGTCCTTTTTTAGGCCACTTTGATATGATAGAATCTACCATGCTGGGTTTTCTCGATCTACCATGCTGAGGTTTCACAGCACTCTCAGGGGTGTTCATCTTGCTGCAGAGAGGGTTTCCAATGGTGGTGTCTGTGTCTCACGTGGACACCCAGGGAAGATATGTGGGGATAAAAGTCGGCTAGAGGATCAGCACTATAATTTCTTGTTGGTCTACATTCTGCAACACCAGCCATAGGGCACAATGCAATGCCTTCAGGCCCTTCTTCTGACCCCCTCCTGCATGGTGTCACTGTGGTGCGGTGTGACTTCAATGCAGTTCCTAATCCTGAGCTGGATATCTCTGGCCTCCCACGCAGCCACTGTGTCAAGTACATTATTGACATCTTTTGCCCTGGTCGGAGTCCAAGGGCTTCTGTGAGGTGTAGCAAATGCGACACTCTAGTGACTGACTGTACCTTTACTCATACCTCAGCAGCATATAAAAGTACGTCTTGTATTGACTTGGTCTGGCTTACCGCAGTAGACGTCCCCCAGCTCACCAAAATCGAGGCCCTTCTCTGAACTGCAGTATCTCTGATCATGCCCCCTTTTGTTCCAAATTGGCCTTGCCACTTCAGGGCTGCAGCCCATAATGCGTATTAACGCTTGGTACCTTATTGACCGTGCATGCTCTGAACTTATTGGGGAGGAGATTTGCTCAAACTTCAATATAAAGGGGAGTATGGTGGAATGGGAGGGCATGTAGTGGGCCACCAGCAAACCTGCCTTGAGAGGCTTGGTTAAAGGGTATGTTTAAAGCCAGGAAGACCAAAAGTTGGTGCAGGTGAAAGCTTTGGAGGCACAAATCCTTTCTTTTGAGCGGCAGGAACTATGGCTGCCCCCCACTGAGCTCGATCATCAGCTGGTATGCACCCATCTGTAGGAAGCAAGACAATGCTGGAGGACTTCCACACTAAGGGTCTGTGAGCATGAGGAGAAGTCAGATAGACTTCTTTACTGGCTGGCCACCAGGGAGATAGTTTTGAGAGTGGTGGCCTCAATACTGAGGGGTGTTTATGTGAACAGGCCCTTAATGTTGAGCAGGTTTGTGCAAATTATTATGGCTCGCTATACGCGAGTAGACGTAGACCCCCACATGAAGCTATACACCCTGTGTTGCAGGACATTTAGGTGACCTCGACCCCCCTGTTTTTACCTCATGACCTTGACTAATTGCATACAGTGGAAAAGATTGAAGAGGCACTCTTTGAGCTGTCCCCTGTGAATATTCCCAGCCCAGATGGGCTTCTAGTTGAATGCTATTAGAGATTCCACAGTCTTCTGCTTGCCCCCTACTAGCAATGTACAATGAGGTGACAGACCATGGGGCATTCCCAGCGGCGCTGGACAACAAGACGATTGTGCTGATTCCTAAACCGGTTCATCCGCTAGATAGGTGTTTTTCCTACCAGCCTATTTCTCTTATCAATGCAGAAGTGAAGGTGTTTGCTAAGGTTTTGGCCAACTGATTGCGCTGTGCTTTGGCATATCTCGTCAATCCGGATTATTGTGTTTTTATGCCTGCACACAGCACATAGCATTGTACACAAAGGGTCCAGGTGGCCCTCGCCCAGGCTCATTGCCTTCGAAGCCCCTCAGCTTTGCTTTTGGAGGATTTTGAAAAGCCCTTTGACATTGTGGACTGGTACTTCCTCAGTACTGTGCTGGAGAGGCCTGGGCCGGGACCCTGTTTTCGTGCCAATAAGGATATTTTGTACGCTTGCCTTCTCGCTCGGGTGAAAGGTGCCTTATGTCCTTCCTTTCTGATCCATCGGAGATAGACACCTCTTTTTTTCACTTGCACGCCTCATTCTCTGTGATGCTCATGTTCAGTTGTGCTCTAGGGATGGTGGCCCTGAGGAGTGTATCATGCTGTATGCAGATGATATTTTGGTGTTTCTTGCGAACCCCTAGACCTTGGGTCCTCAGTGCTTGGAGCTCCTGAAGATATACAGGGAGACATCCAGAATCAAGGACAACAAATCTAAATCCTTGTTGGTCCCCTCTGCTAGTAATGCAAGTACCATACTCCTGGCAATCTGCAATCCCTCTGACTCACTTGTCTTTCAAGCACCTAGGTATTTATGTTCTCTGGGTCTCACCCTAGGTTGGGGGGACCCCAAAATTGTAACCTCTCCCACCATTCAGTGTCTTGTTAAGCTCACTCATGGCTGGAACGTTTGTTTTACAGCTGGGAGTAGTTTGTGTTTTAAGGACCTTGTTTGTAATAGCATTGCAGTAGGGTTACTAGGCCTGATAACGTGTAAGGCACTACACTCTCTAGTGGCTACGTATATGATTACACTGCATTACTTTCTATCATTCTGTTTTCATGTTGTTATGCCCTCTAGAGGCTGACTATATGGTTACCACACCATGTTTATTAGAATGTCATTTTTATTATGGTGTCGTCTAGGAGCTGTTCTGAGCATTACAATAAAGATACTACAATATTCACTGCACTCGATTTGCCGGTCATTCGATTTACAAAGCATTTTTGCCCATAACTCACCACACGGCCTGCTCTTTTTGGCTAGGTCATCTCTGAGTCTCCACACTAGGTTGGGGGGACCCCAAAATAATATTCTAAAAAATATAATAAATAATGGCAATATTTTCATTTTCTGCTGCAGATAGAAGAAGGTAAATTGAAGTGCGTTAGTTATATGCAGGGCCTCTGGTGTATGTGGCCGAGAGGACCTACTTATGTTGCAAGAAAAGTCCAGTTCTGCATTTACGATGCCAATAGTTCTAACTCACGCAAATGCAAGACCTATTGATTACAAATGCTTGTTTTTTTTGGTGGGAGGGACTTGTTCTGGGTGGGGAGGGTGGAAGGGGATGGAACCTTGGAATTTTGGACATTGATTGGGAATGGGAGTGTTTGGGAAGAGGTGTGGGCCAGTTGTGGGTGGAGAAGGTGAGTTTCTATCTTTAAGAAGAAATAAAGAGAAAATTATTCTTTCACTTTATGCCTGAAATCATTTACTTTGCACTGTCACCTTTTAACAGAGCCTGTATTTTTAATCCACTTATCAATGTGTCTACCAGTTAGGTATACCTTTGTCCTACTACACTCTGTAACCCTTGTATGCAACTGTGCGCTCGCAAGCGGCCGGCAAATTATGCTGTGCTCACCAGAGAGTGCTAAAATAAGTCTCACGTGCCTATGGGAACAAGCACTTGGCCATTCCAGGTGTCACCTTATATTTGTTTGTGACAGGGCAATCACTTTTAAATTTAATTAAGTACCTGGTTCCACCCAATGTGGTCTTCCTGCAGAGGGGAGGAAGACACCTCCTCACTCCCAGTCCATTGTCTCTGCGCTGGGAGCAATTTTTACACCTCATTATAGTCAACCAGTGGATTGACAGAAGCTGGAGAGCTACTGTAAATTAGCCCCCAGGAGCTTCAGGTAGGGAAAAAGTAAAAGTGTAAAAGTTACTTTTCCTAAATACATTAAAAACTCTATCACCATTGAGTTAGGCTTTTAATAAATATTTATATAGTGGTTTAATCATTTTTCTTGCTGGTCCCAAACTCGAGATCGCTGAGTGAATATTTAACTCTGTATCCTAGATTTCCTTTCAGGACAGGCCACAATGAAAATGTATATTTGGGGGTTGGTCACTGTAGGGACATGTTAACATTACATTTCTACTTATTCCACTTTTAAAGACAAATAACCCTGCTTGTGGGTACAAGCTCTCCACAAGTGGCTTATTAATGTTTGCCAGGGAGGTTTCCCTCTGTCAAAAGGGTTATTTTGCCAGGTTGGGCAGCAGGACTAAACTGCATGAGTCAGACTGCACTGGTATGCCTGAATCACTATGGGCCTGATTTAAGAAAAGTTTGCACCACGTTAGGGTTATTTTTTGATGCAAAAGCAGTGCAAACTTACAAAATATAATTATATTTTGTAAATTTGCTCCGCTTTTACGTCAAATAATTATGGTAATGCGGCACAAACTTTTCACAAATCAGGCCCTATATTACTTGTCACATTAGTGAATTGCACAATAAGTGCTACAGATCACAGGTGACATTTAACTTTCTATGTCATGGGTGTATTTTCTGCACCATATACTAAGGCTCTGTAAGAAAGTTAGACAAGCCAATTAGGAGTTAGACAATTTCTAAATGTTTTAGGGGTTAAAGCACATGCACAGGGCACTGGTCTCAAGTGCACCAGTGTGCAGAGTATAGAAATCAGTAATACAATTCAGTAAAAAATAGGGATGACCACGGAAAACAAAGCATTTTCTCAAAAAAGTCATCCTCATTTCCTGTTTTAGCAGATCATGTGGATGATGATTGAGTGGATGTGCTTTTTCTGTAAACAAGCAGACCTCAAAGATAGAATCCTGAGCTGCATGGACTAAACAGAAATAGAGATGAGCATGCGAGGCTTTGGTATTTGTATGCATTGTTGGGATTATAGAACTCTTCTGTGCCTTGTTTCTTTGCCCTTCAGTAGATACTATTCATTTTTAACCATTAACATCGTGCTGTGTTCTCCTTTGGTCACTGATGTCGATATCATGTCCTGGGCAAGAGCCCATTAGTTTGCAAATGTATGATTGGAATTATAATGCACATCTTCCTGCCTTCTGCTAAAACTGAAAGTTGCCTAATATGCAGAAGGAAGAACATCAAAATTCAAGTAAAATTAGGAGCCAATTATTGCCTCGCCTAACCTTTCGCCTGTTTTAGGAACAACAGAGAGCTTGATAGTATTGTATTGTGGTACACATCTCTTTGTTGATTGGCTTATATGATGCTTGGGGTCGCCTATAATATTGTGGATATTTGTAACCGGGTTGAGTTTCAATTAAATATTTATTCCTCCTTTGGCAATGGCTTGCCATGTTATTTACATTCCTTTGTTCTTTTCTTTCAAGCTTAATATATGATGCTTAAGGCACAAAGCCAGGGGCCACTGATCATCCTTTCAAACTGAAAATGTTGTTACTGTTTTCAACTGCATGGTTTACATTTTATTGTGAAGTCGTTTCTATAATCATCTAGAGCTGAAGAGCTGTGTTATTCAAGTTCATTTTTCAAATGTTAGCTTTGGAGCCTTTCTCAGCTTGAGCAACAACCACGATTGGCTATCACTATCGCTACTTTAATAGTAATACTAGCATGATTCTTTCCCTAATGTTGGTGTAAAATCGCCCTCCTTGTTTGTAGTCTAATGTAGTTTTTCCACAGAGCTTGTTATGAAATTCATTAGTTTTCATTTTATAGAAAGTAGGGGGCTATGACCTTTTATTAGCTGGAGGCGGAATTATGTTTAGTTAGATTTGAATTGTCATAGCTTCAGTAGTTTAAGATTTTGAAAGCAATATTTTCAGCGTTATCACAGCGCAAGCATTGTATTTATATACAAACGAGAACAATGCCTGAATTGTGTTTTTAATGCTGATTAAAGTTTTCAAACAGTGATTTTGATCACACGTAGCTCTATTGAGAACCATTTTTAAGGCGAATGTGATCTTCTACACTTGTTGGCTTTAACGGGTCTATTGGATCACTTATGTAAACAAATACCTTATTATAGGTATTAATCGACATGCCTGGGAATGTTGTACATGTAATGATGTTTAGGCCCATATTTATACTTTTTTAGCACCGCTTTTGCGCTGTTTTTTTTATGCAAAAGCGTCGCAAACTTTCAAAATACAATTGTATTTTGCAAGCTTGCGCCGTTTTTGCATCAAAAAATGACGCAAATGCGGCGCTAAAAAATATAAATATGGGCATTGGTTTCTCTGGTAAAAGTTTAAAATTAAGCGCAAAATGTTTATATTGTAACTGAAAGATGGTGTCTGTTGGGACAGGAATGTTGTAGAGGCATGTACCTCTGTCCTGAATGACCCAACTGCATGTGAAACTGGTATCCTGACTTTTTGTCAGCCCTGATAGCATTCCAGTCTATAGTGTGCTGGGGCTTAGGCCTGTCTAGGGCAAGGCCAAGGCCAAGGACCAGAACCTGTTCTTTGACTAAGACGGGCTGCACCAAGCGTGCACTCTTTACTGACAAAGGGTTATTGTCCATGAAAAATCATAAGTAAGCTGATTTTCCTTATGTCAGCTGTAGCCTGTCTCTTGGTTCCTATAACACAAAAAGGAATCATTATATCACACTCCAGAAAAAGAGATATACCCTTTACCAACAGTTTAACAACTAATCATGCTTCAGTGTTCGGTGTTCTAACATATGGGCTATTAAGAAAAAACGTTCCAGTCATAGCAAAAGCAAGAAAAGTAGTCACTTGGTATCAAAGTGGGTCTAAACAACATGCTACAAACATTACTGATTATAAAAACATTTTGGCTTCTGGGAGATCTCTTTCTGACCTTAGGGTCGATCAATATGTATGATTGATATTTCAATAGATGATATATCTTAAATGTGTAATTGTAGGCTATGTGATTATGACCAACAAATCAAATACAAGAGTTTATCAAAAGAAGACAAATGCTTCTGAGGGATAAAAACATTATGAAGTAACGAGTATGAGGACAAACCATTCACTGACATAATGTTTTTTTGTTTTCTGCTATTTTTTCTGGGCGAGCGCAAAGTGCTCCGTTCCATGCTGTAATCTCTCTTTGGGCTTCTAAACACGCCCATGTGACATTCATTGGTTCATTGGCTTGCCTTTTAAAATCCGCTTGCTTTCATTTGTGAAAGGCATGCATACGTCATGCTTTTTCCGGTGTTTAGCCCTCCAACACAGAACCGGTGAACTACTGAAACCATTCGAGGCTCGATGTTTTCAGCATGGTTTCCGGACTGCTTTATCTTTTTATTTTCCACGTAGCGCGATCACACTGGAGTTTACATAGCGCAATCGCGCTCAGTTTTTCAGTTTTCAATTTCAGCACGATCGCGCTGCATTTTACATAAAGTGATCGCACTGTTTTTTTGTCTTGTAATTTGTGTGGCAAGAAAAGTCTGGTTAGGCGTTTACAACGCTAATAGCTCTAACTCGAGCAAATGCGAGACCCGTTGCATTGCAAATGCTTGATAATATTTGAATTGATTGTGTTTCCATTCCTTGCTTTTTCTCTCCTTATAAGCTTTCCCCCTTTTCCGCTTTACATCTTGTGAATTGTGTTCAGCTTGTTGATGGATATAAGCCACCCCATGACACATCATACTCCTCACACAACCATACCTCAAATATATATTGTCAAGGTATATAAATGTTGGGTATAATAAACCTACACTGATCTATGTATTCTTAACATCATAATATTTTTGTTTGCCATATTTAGGACTCAAGATTTTTGCCCCAAAATATTTCTTCTTCTATATTCTGATGGAAACCCAACAAAAAAGTAATTAGCAATGGCTGAGGTTATTTCAAGCAATTCATCATCATTTTTTTTGGTGTCTTCAACATGATGCCCCCAAGTGCAAAAAATATATCTAGCAGTGAGTCCTGTGTTCACTGCGTCATTTGACTCAAGCTGCACCTTACTGACAAAGCCTAAACAGTCCAAAACCAGTCTGGGCCTGCATGTGTTCATGCTTAAAGGGGATCTGCCTCGCAGTTCAGGCTGGACTGTTACTATTGGAGCAAGACCAAAGCTAATATACGCATGGTTGGTTCCAGTCTAAGGTAATGTAGGGGTCAAAAAACACAATGATCTATTTTGCTGCTCGGAGTAATTACTAGTGGCTGAGATTAAGCACAGTAATTTACTCATCATTTTTTGGTTTCCTCAGTACCACACCCAAATCTGTAACACAGATTTGTAGCTATATGACTTGGAAGCATTGTCAGTCAACTGGGCTAATACTTCATTCTGGGTAGGGGCCCACTCTCCAGCTACTCTGTTGAAACTAAATGGCAAAGGCATGTGTCACATGAACCCATGCACATAGTAGACCATAGTACATCACCACTAAATAATATACCAAACTATTATCCACCACTATTCAATATATCGAACAATCTGTTCAGCAAAATAAATCATCTGTAAGAGAGATTACTCAAGTTTAAGCAAAGCATTTCTAATAAATTACAAAGGGCCTGATTACAACTTTGGAGGAGGTGTTAATCCGTCCCAAATGTGACGGATATACCACCAGCCGTATTACGAGTTCCATAGGATTTAATGGACTCGTAATACGGCTGGTGGTATATCCGTCACTTTACCGTCACTTTTGGGACGGATTAACACCTCCTCCAAAGTTGTAATCAGGCCCAAAGTGTTTTACCCAGAATCAAAAATAAACTACAATGTAATTTGTTGTATTCATCACTATGTTTGTGAATGGAGAGGAAACATCAAAAGAACCATTCTAAGATACTGTCCTATTCTCCAAAATGAAATTGCCTTCTAGTGCCTTTTGGTTTCCCCCACAGACATGGATTCACATGACACCAGAGGAAGTGACAACAAATCACACTTGACCCCAATTTTTCCAGGAAGGCATGTGACATAACCCTAAAATCACACTCACACTCTTATTCATTATCACTCATTCTCTTGCACACACTCCTAATCTCACTCACACATACTAAAAATTAGGCCCAGGTTTATTAACATTTTACACCATTTTTTCATGTCTGTGATACAAACCCAGTGGCAGGTGTTATCCTGGGAATTACTATTCAATGAAAATCCAGATTTGTGTTGGATAGTACCCTAAAGTAATGTAAAATTTGGGTATGAACTGCTTTGCATTGTTTTGTATAAATTGAGCATTCTATGGGCGGTGAATGGAAGTTCCAACCCAATCACCCCTGGGTTGAACACAAATCCCTATCTATAACATTGGTAGAGAGGAATTTGCGCCAAAATCCTCCTACTTCTCAAGGCAGGTATCATGAGGGGGAAGGTTTTAATTTCTCCCCATTTTTCTGACTTTGCATGTGTGCTTCATTGTACAACACACATATAAAGTGGGAAAAACCTTAAAGCATAGTTTGTGTACTGCAAGTTACCGCATCCAGTACAAAACATATGCTTCAAAGAACGCACATTCCCTTGTAGTGTGGCACAGTTAGGTGTGCTTCAGTGTGTGGCTGCCAAAAGTGCACCAACGCGCAGGGAGAGAAACAATGCAACATATCTTAATAGATATGATACATTTTCTCTCTTTCCGTTTGATGCAAGGCAATCCAGGATCTATTGTTCAGCCTTGGGTCAAAGAATAGTAAATCTGGGCTTTAATTCCACATAATCTCACTCACTGCATGCCACTGGTTCTCACTCACTTTTATTCATGTGCACATGCTTACACATACAGTCACATGATCGCACATGCACAGGCTCTCTTTCACTTAGACACACTTACTCGCAAGCAAACACACAACATATATTTAAAAACATTTTTAATTACCACAGCTGCCATCAAAGGTCCCATTTCAGTTAAATGTGCTCCTTGTTTTATTACACTAATAGTGAATACTAGAACTTTATTTTGTCACTGTAAAGAAAAACAGTCTGATAAATGAGGAATGCAGAGCCTCTCATCTGTTCTTGGCACTGACTTTACCACCTCTGAGACCAGGGGTTGCAAAGGTAGTGCCAGTGGATGCAAGGGGCAAGCTACGGGGTCACATCTGCACCCCCTGGCACTCCCTGAATAATGTCCATGGTTACCCCACAGCTGTTTAAATACTAGCAAAGTCAAAATCAGAAGGACATTACAGCCAAGAAAATAAAAAGCAAAAAAACAGCATATCACCTGATTGCAGTCAAAACATGGCATGGCACATATCCTCATTTACACTTCAACCAATGCCTTAGTGTCATCAAATGAGATAACACATCCCATCATAGGCAAATATACATGATCATAATTTGCACAAGCTGTGGCAAGGAAAGATGGACATACAGCCACAAATTCCTATGTGACAAACTGTCTGTAGAAAAACCTCAACACAAATTTAAAACATAAACCAATGAGTACAAAATAACATCAGAAATAAGAATGTGACAACATCAGTAGGATTACATTTCAGTAATGTGGCCCACACAAAAGTTCAACTGATATTTCACACTCTTGAAATATTACCAAAAACCTTCATTTGGAACAATACACATTGATGTCGTGAAGAGAACTGTATTGGATTAAACGACTCCAAACACAGGAACCCAATGACCCTAATGATAGAACTGTCTAAAGGAGAGCTTTTTTGGATTAACAGACTGGAGGCAAAAAAGGCTCTAATGGTATGCTATGCAACAACCTCTCTGACTTTATCAGGACACAACTCCCAGCCATGCAGGCCACATTTGGCCACCAACTGGGCCCTAACAGACAAAGAAGACGTCTATCAATATTGCACAAAGGAAACACCCTTATAACATGGAAGACTATCACCACAGAGAAAACTGCAGCAATCATGAAGACCATCCATTCAGGTGCTTCATTGGACCATTGCCCCCTCCATGCCTTTAACAAGGGTTCCACCCGAATTAGCAAAGTTTTCATCATCATCTTCAACAACTCCATTGACACAGCCACTGTCCCGGAAGCCTGGAAACTAACAGCCGTCAACGTACTCTGGAAGAAGCACTCTGCAGACCCAGCCAAGCATGCAACCTACCAACCAATCTCCCTCCTACCACACCCATCCAAGGTCCTAGAAAAAGCCATCAACAGACACCATCTGATGACCTTGCCAACCAGCAGCTCCTTGATACCACGCAATCCGTATTCAGACCAGCCCTCATCACAACAACAGACAATATCTAGATAATCATTGACAGAGGAGAAACTGTGGCCTTTATCCTATCAATCAATCAATCAGTTTTTGTAAAGCGCACCTACTCACCTGTTGGGTTCTCACGGTGCTGGGGGGAGGGGCTTCATCCGAAGAGCTACGTCTTGAGGTTCTTCCTGAAGATGGTGAGCGATGGGCTTTGTCTGAGGTGCAGGGGGAGGTTGTTCCAGCTCTTTGCTGCAATGAAGGTGAAGGATTGTCCTTCAGTGGTGGTTTTATGAAATCCTACACAATCTCTCTCCATCCTTTGACACCAATCCTAAGCAAATGATTACACAAGACTGGCATTCAGGGACCTGTTTTTCACTGGATTTTCATTTTCCTGAAAGGAAAAACCCAAAGGTCAACATGCCATCTTACTCTTCAGAAGCCAGGGACATGATCTACAATGTCCCTCCTCACACAGCCCAGCCCAGCCCCTTTCAGCATCTACATGACTCCACTGGCAGACGGCATCATAACACACAACATAAACATAAGCACTTACTCTGAAGGTATGCAACTGATACTGTCCTTCATGGCCAAAATAACCAGCAAAGAACAACTTCAACACCATCATGTTCAAAGTGGCCACCTAGATGAAGTCCAACTGCCTTAAGCTGAACACAGGCAAAACCAAAGTGATGATCTTTGGAAAGTATGTCCTGCCATGGGACTCCGCCTGGTGTTCTACAGACCTTAAACTCACCCCAGACCACAAGAAAGAAACCTCAAGATCATCATCGACAACAAGCTGGACATGTCATTGCAGGTCAACACCATAACTGCGCCCTGGTTCCATACCTAGAGGTTCTTTAGAAAAATCTACAAATGGCTTCCAAACAGCATAAGTAATCCATTGCCCAGGCCCTCATCACCAGCAGACTGGACTATGGGAACACTCTCTATGAAGCTATGGATGAATCACCATGAAATTCACCAAAAAACTACTGACCATCCAATACACAGCTGCCACACTTGTCCTTAACCTCCCACGCTGAGCCTGCATGACACTGGACCTGAGGAAACACCACTGGCTAATAATGCACACATGCTTACAGTTCAAGCTTCTCACCCACACACACAAAACACTATACAACACAGACTCAGCCTACCTGAACAGCTGTATATATTTCCACCCCAACCAGATGCCTCAGTTGAGCCAGACTCTCACTAGCACACATCACACGCATACACAAATACAGGTCAGGAGGTCATAAGAAAAAAGGGGTACACTGTTCCAGACACTAAATCACTGGGAATAATTTCTACAGGAGCGCGATCCCTCAAGCATCACATTGGATGTCTGGTTTCATCATTGGGAAAGCTCCTCGTTAGGCCGGTGCTGCAATGCCTAACGGGCTCCACTGAGGGGGCTCTTAACCGTATATGCTCTATAGATAATTAGAATAATTCAATAGAGAAGGGTGACTGGTTACTAGATACCAGAGCAATATAGGAGAGAAAACATAGCAAAAATAAAATTGGTTATCCATCAACAGTCAAGAATCAGGATTTTAATCAGTATTAATGTGATGGAGACCAAAGATAAAAACAAAACAGGAGTAAAAATTGAGTAATAATGCTCATCTACTCGCACATATAATCTGTAAAAGAGGGTAAACCCAAAAGTGGCTCCTCTCAAATCAGGGTCTACATGTTTCGCGTCTAATGGTCCTATCGGATCCCTCGACGCTTCATCAGGACCAAAGTGAAAGATTCTTCTCCAAAATATAACACAAATCCCAATAGGAGTAAAAAAATAGATAGAGAAAACACAGTAAGTTGCTGTGCATATGCTCAATGTATCAATCGAGGTCGCCCTAGAAATTAAAAAGGCAACAATGTGTAGAAAATAAACTCCCAAGTGATTGCACATAAATACATACTAGTAAAATACATTTAGTGCAAAAAGTGAAAAGAATTTATTATAGAAAAAATTATCAAAAGGCTTACCATCCCTGGTATGTGGATTAGGCCCCTGGGAGCTTTCCCATACACCACTCCTAAAGTATGGGACAATCTCCCACACCACATTAGAGCCTCCTCTTATCTTCTTGATTTCGGCAAGAAGCCAAAGACCTGGCTCTTCATGTATATCCCCTTGAGGTAAGTCTTACACACCTGCATAAGTGTCAGGATACCCTCCTGGGTAATACGGTGCTATGAAAATATACATAGTGTAACATAACATAACAAATTAGCATCAAGTGGGAGCAGGTGATAATCAGTTGGAAAAACAGGAGAAACCCCCTTTTTTACAATGGCTGCTCTGTATGCTCTGGCAATATGAATGAGGGTTCTTGCTCCACACCAGCAGAGAAAAAGACAGACAGGAGTGCATTTTCAGAGTTACCAGCACACTGAGGTGGAGATTTCTGATATTTGTAGGCTAAACAGCAACATTATTATGGATCTCTTTGCTGAATTAGACACAATGCTGTCTAGAGGCACATACAGAAGTGTGTTCATCCCCACACATATTAACGTATCTTTTTTACCTTCACCTTTTAGCACTCAGCAGCTATCAGAGTGGTGGAGTAGCCACAGAAGGTGGTGTTTCCATGAGCTCACCTTTGCATTTGTTTTCCATAATTTTCTTCATAAAGTGCTGCTTCACACAAACAAACACACTGCATTTTCAAACATCCCCAAGATTTGTAGAGAACCAAATTATTTTTTGTTAGAATTGCTCATTTCCCTCAGGTTATACACTGTGCAGACGGCACACTTTTTAAATTTGTCCACCAAGTGCACTGAAAGTTTGCATAAAAAGAGAAAAAGACAGCACTCTAAACATACAAATTAATTGAATGGAACTGAGGCTGTTTAAAAACAGACCATGTAGCAACACTTCCAGGCTCTACATATGATTCGTATATGTTCAGGCACTGTGAACTACAAAGCCGCCTTTCCAGAAGATACTTTGGTAATGACTTCCTCTCAGGTATTTATTTTAATGTAGATTTATTATGTTTAATTTTACACATCCACTGATATAAAGTGTAACATTATGTGTGTGTTAGGTGCCATACTTGGATCATGACAACATCCCTGAATGCTACAACATGAAGATAAAAAGATACAATGTTGCTCATAGATGAACTAGTGCAGTAATGGAGAGCACTTTTGGACTTCTGAAGACTAGATTTTGCTGTCAAAATAAACGTGGGAGTGCTACTTAATAGTCCCCGGAAGTGGCATGGACATTGTAGCACCTTGTGCAGTGTTACACAATATTGCACCCAGATAGGGACTTCCAATTCAGCCTGATGTTGACAGCTCTGATGAGGCAGAAGAACTACCAGCACACAACCTATTTAATAATGCCACGAGGGCTGCAGACGGAAGAGATTGTTGTACATACAGCAGAAAAAAACATTTTCTAGGGTAAATGCATTGATAATAATCTATAAAAAATTAATATGCATATGGCAAATACAGATGAGTAATTCTTACTTCCATGTTTATTCAGAGTAAAGTAGAAGAAACATCAGGCTTTCATTTTGTTTGAGCCTGAAATTTAGGTTGACAAATGATGTTTTGAATTTCAAAAGCATCTTTCAATGTCTCTTTCTGAACTTGCTTGCAAATGACCTGTCAGTATTTGTCTCCATCATGTCCCATTCTCTTTCAGCACCCTGTCTACAAATACCCCTATCTTATAACATAAGGCACAGGCAAAGTACTGTAGCTAAAATGTGCCTCACTTTTTAGAGCAGGGTTTGCCTGGTCACTGGTACACGTTTACATATTTTAATCAATTCCATCCTTTGATGATGTAACCTGTCCCAAGCCCGTAGCTACATCCTTGCTATAGTGTGAAATATGTATTGTTCTCCTGCTAATTACCCCCTGCCATTAGCCAATTTCTCAATATTTAACTATAATTTTACACTTTCAAAACTACATGGCAATATCTATTATTCTGTTGTTGGGTCTCCTCCTGAATTGCCCTACATAATGGTTTAACTACATCAGTTAATATATTAATGCTATTAATACTGCCCAACAAGTTTTCATTAATGTGTCTGCCAATCATATTCAGATTATTCAACTGCCTATTTTTGACATCCAACATATATTTTTCTGTCTGAACAAATTCCAATCTTTAGGGTGCAGCACTTGAAACAGCATGTTCTACAGTAGGCCATGCTTGTAAGGGTACGAACCTTTACCTTCTAAGCCTGGATGCAGACATTTGAGTTACATCTTTTGGGCAGGCGTTTATGTGAAGAATGTCTTGCTGATTGTCTTCTGTGTGGCACTCTCCTTTTGCAAACTATGGCAGGGTGTGTAATGACCACTGGTGGCAGAATATCAATGGTTATACTATCTTGATCCTTTATCCCATCATGAAAACCATCACAATGGACCTCTGATATGTTTGCCTCAATATACATATATAGTGACAGGATCTAAAAATTATATACATTATTTCTTTTCGGTGTATTTTTGTTTTGAGTACATACTGTACATAAATGAAAACTAAAAGTATTTTTCATGATCTATCTCAATACATAGTGGTGAACATAACTGCAGCATCCCATGCTGCATTTCCATATCCTCTTATTCATTTATAATTTACTCTATTTGAGCCTTAAGGCCATAAGAAGAATTATTTGTATATGTATTGTATGTTTCTACTTTGAAAGGTAAAACACATCTGTTATGTTAGCAATTCGTTTAACCAGGCACTCACTTGTAATCAAGTATTTATGCAGTATAGTGTCAACCTTTGATATAGGAAAAAAACATGTTTAAAACTAACATCAATGCTTTAATTCTAGAAGACTGCCAATTCAATAATGCATCACACCAAAAAGCTGGAAAATGGGTACCATATTTGTAATTTTACTTTATAAAACTATGGATTGCTATTGAAGTGACATTTTATTGTTCTATATAAAAAAATGTAAAGGAAAATATTATTTAAGACACAACATAGTGCATGTTTTGATTTTGTAAGAACTAACATAAAGGAGGGCAAGAAGGTTCAGACGTGTCAATTGAAGTTAGTGTTAACACAGCCTTTGATGTCAAAGTACTTTCAATTGCCTTATCCACAGGTGTGGGTGGTGGCTGTGTGGATGGCCCTCTCCAGTTCAGGCATCTTCCTCCTTTTCTCCTGGAGCGAAGGTCATACCACCTTTTTCTAATTTCTGCTACATTATGTGTGTTTACTCGTACTGCATTTATGCACTCCTGAATTTGGCTCCACATTCTTCTTTTTGTTGCCCCTGGAACTGTTCAAGTTTCTTTAACAAAAAGGTGTTCATTTTTGGACACACATTCTTCCACAAGTACCTCTATCTGTTCAATAGAAAGTTTCTGCATTCTTTTACATTCTGCCTCCTTTTGTTTACCTTCCTGACTTGCCATATTGATGTAAGTAGATTGCATGCTCAGTACTTCTTTCCTGGCAGCTCCTGTGATTTTCAAGGTGATGGTAAATATGTATTTCCTAATTATGTTGTCATCACCGTGCATATGTGCTGCTCGCTGTTTGTGCATCTGACCATATCACATTTTGTGATTCGATATTTTTAGGAAAGTGAATCTTCAGAAATTGTCATTTCAATCATGTACTCAATAGTGCATTTCATTTACAGCTTCTCAAAATGCAATTCCTGAACCATGGCAAATTACTAATCAGTAAATTACTCATTAGTACAATTGACCCTAAATTCCTTATAATTAAATTCGAGACAATAAGTGCACTAACAACTGACAGATGTGCACTGCATAGATGTAAACTTGGTAAGCCTTGTGCAGCAGTGGAAGAAATCATATGATCCAATATCGTTGTAAGTAACCAACAAACACCCCTACACAAGACCAGACCTATTGTCTTTGCCAAAGGTAGTTTTTGTAGTTTTACTTATGTTGCAGGATAGAAACTGATATCCAGTCATGTGGAAATAATTCTCTAGCAGTTCTTCTGGTGAATGCATTTGATTTGCATATTTTAGATTAATAGGCAGGAGGCTTTTTAAGTTTAAGACATTTAAGAAAGAATTCCAAGGAATTCTTAGGATTAGTGCGATAACAATTCACTGAGGACCTTGGATGGTTCAAGTTCCACAAAGTGCTAGAAAAACACAGAGGAAATGAATTCTTCTTTTAAAGCCCTGTGACGGTTAATGCATTTTCTATTTTTAAGCGTTTTATAAAGTCCATTTAACTGCATTTCACAGAAACATGTTATTGCATGTTGGCTGTTTCTTCACTCTTTGCATTGCAGTACTGGGACATGTCTCACTCACGAAAATGAATCCCATCCCTTTCAAGGATGCGGAATGCAATTATAGTGATCAAATAGATGAGTGCTTTGAATCGGTCCAAAAAATGCAGAAAATTGATATAAATGTGTGTACAAGTCCCCCTAAATGCATGTGAAGAGTAGCTTTTCGTTTTTCAAGACCGACTCGTTCTATAGCACCTACTCACAAATTAAATCTTCCCAAGTGTATGTGTGCTTTCAGACACTTTCATGCTCCTGATTTATGGTTTAACATACTGAGAGTATCATTAACCAAAGTAATTCACAAAGAGATTGATCTGTTCTGCTAGAAAACAAGCCAGGGTTTATTCCTGAATATAAATACTTATATTCGTACCCATATGCAGTGATAAACTAGTCTAATATTAACTGTGCGTTAGGCTTGAAAGATTATTTTTGTTCTGTCTTCGAAATTGCAAAATGGGAAATAAAAATGAGGAATCATTGAATTGTAGTGGAACAGTGGGAAAATGGCTATTGATCGATCGATTTAGTGAAGGATGCTTGCGGGTTAGCGAGGACGCATTTTGTACCAAAACACATTTTTGATTGTTTTTCTCGTTATTTTTTCCAGTATAAATGATTACTGTAGACAACACACTGAGAAGGTGATCCAGAACAAAATAGTGTAATCAAGTCACAAATGCACAACGGCTGCTAAATACCTTCCCTATTAAACAATGCTGATTTCAGAAAACTGGAAAAGATGGCTGCCCACTGTTATGCGTAACACAGACTCAGTACTTACGGTATTTGAGATTTGTTTTAAAAGGAAGGGAGAATATAAACCGTTATATCACAGAATCGAGATGCATAGCTGGACCTCTTAAATTAATGAAATACCTCAGTCTGAGCAGTTTTTATTTTCAAATTGCTGTGGTTCCATTCTAAATGTCTTGAGACATGCCAGTGAATCAAGGTTTTTAGTTTGGTTGGTAGGAGTTTGTATCCTTTTTATGCTGCACCAATTACATAAGCTATTAGGCAATGTGACCTGTGGTGCTGCTACACCGGGTGCTCGGTAGACACACTGAGGTCCATATTTATACTTTTTTGGAGCCGCATGTGCATAATGTTTTGACGCAAAAGCGGCGCAAACTTACAAAATACCAGTGTATTTTGTAAGTTTGCTCTGCTTTTGCGTCAAAAAGTGGGGCGAATGCGGCACTAAAAAAGTATAAATATGGGCCTGAGTGTTTGTGCCGGCTTTCTGTGTACACATGGGCACATGTAGGTATTACAGAGGGGGCTGCAAATGCTTGAATGGGTCCTTCTGAAAAGTGGCGTTCACCAGTTCAAAATGAATGGTGACAAAATCACAAGTGTGTGATCCCTCCTTTGCATATGGACAAGGCCCATAAATAAGGGAATGCATCTGCTCTTGCAGCCCCCAAGATGTGAAGTTGTGGTTACTGGGGCACCATGTAGGCATGCCACACAGTCAATGTGCCACAATTGTGAACAGTGGAATGGAGATACAGGAATCCCGAAGTCATCCCCTGAAGGTGGGTACAATCGTACACTACACCCACCTGCTGCAGATCCCTACTCTCTTATAAAAAGCACTGTCAAAACCCATCAGTCGTGCATGTCAATGTTAAGCAAGTAACACAATCAGCTTTGCCATATCTAAGGATGTTGCAGGTCCCAACACCCTAACAGCGCTAAGAAAAGAGGTAACTAAGGTATTATGGATACCCTGTGCCCACGCCCCTTCCTGTGCTTTGTCCTATCCCCTACAAGTTCTGCATTCCGCTGCCCATTTTCAGGAATAGACACAGTGACCAGACCGTAGAAAGTTCATCTGTATGCATTGTGGGAACAACTCATAAGAAATGGAGGGTGGAAGGGAGTTTTGTATTAAGTTTAAGATTATTCAATTGGTTTTATTGAAATGCATATGCTTGGATTGTGTGAAGCATCCTGAGAGCTTGATTTCAAGCACGAGATGTACTGTATAAACCTTCAAGAAAACATTGCTTTATGTACTTTCAAGGTGGCTATCACATTACATCATGGAACATGTTTGCACTGTCCGAATGACCATACAAAAAGTATAGAAAGCAATGACAATTTTGCATTATAAACTTTTAGGATGGCAACTGTATTGCGTGATTCAACATGGACTGCATCATATGAATGCCACAATGTAATGCTGCAGTGCATGTTGAATCATGCAACATAGCGCCCATCTTGAAAGTACAAAAAACAAGGATTTCATTATTTTCTACACTTTTAACAAGGCTGGACACTGCTATTGAATTTTCCAACACCGGCAAAGTTTAGAAGACTTGTCTATCACCATGAGATGGAGACTGTCCAGGGCATCTCCAAGGACACATCCAGTACACCGCACGTTAAAAATCCAAACATAGTAGTGCCATGATGGCAGCAGTGGAAAGCTGAAATCCAGGTATCATAGCCAATCAAAAGTGAAGGTAAAAGAGCCATACTCCAGGGAAAGGACAAACGTAGAATCAGAAGGACAGCCACCAATAGAAAGCAGAGAACTAACATAGGCCAAAAAAACATATAGGCCCTCATTACAACCTTGCAACCTTGGCGGGCGGCCAATGCAGCCGCACTCCTGCCGTAGTCATTTTGAGATCCCCGCTGGGCCGACGGGCGGAAACCTGGTTTCTACCCGCCGGCCCAGCGGGGATCACGGCTGCAACACATGAGGTGGCTCCAAATGGAGCTGGCGGTGTTGCGGCTGTGCGACTGGTGCAGTTGCACCCATCACGCTTGTCACTGTCTGCATAGCCCCCAGGGGCCCCGCGACTCCCCGTACCGCCAGCCTTTTCCTGGTGGTTCAAACCGCCAGGAAAAGGCTGGCGGTAGGGGGACTCAGAATCCTCTGTGCAGCGCTGCCCTGGAGGATTTAAACCACCGGGACTGAAATGGCGGTAAACCGCCGGTCCTGCTGCAGTCGTAATCCCTGTGGAAGCACCGCCAGCCTGTTGGCGGTGCTTCAGTCGAAACAGCCGCCAGGGTTGTAATGACCCCCATAATCATGAGCGTGGGTTGACTCTGTAAAATATTATGCCCAGTGTTTTTTTTAAACAGACAGATGGAGACCTCTGTAATGAAACCGCAATAATTAGCCCAGCTCCACTGTCTGTGAAAGATGGAGTGGCAGTTTCAAAGTGTGAATCTCTCTTTAATTCATGCACTTACCCCAGCACATGTGAGAACTGTCAAAGTTGGTGCCTGCACTAGGAAGGGTATTGTCATTTGTAAATATTTGCTTTGGCCCAGTTAAAGATGTGTCAAGGTGCAGACCGTGAAATAATGCCCAATAGATAATATAGCCCCTGGGCCATGCGGAATACAATGTACATACTTTTTCTTTCTCACACTATCATGGTAGTAAGATAGAGCAGTTTAAGACTTACTGGATGAGATGAGAAATATATTCTCAGAGCTCAGCATGTAGCCCCATTAGCCCTTTATAAATCAATGATTAGTAAATGGTTTTACTTTTAAACAAAGGAAACTTAGTTTAATGTATACAAAGCTAAATGCCTTATTTGAAATGAAGATTAACAGTAAAAGCTAGTGTATTTACCCTCTCTGTGCTAGTGAACAGAGTCAAAATTCCTCTATGAATCAGAGCACAATATAAAGTAAAAGGCCACACTTTTCTTTGATTTATGGGGATCCTCCATCCACAAACATTGCCTTAACCTCTTCGCTGCCAGGCCTTTAACTCCTCAGGTGCCACACAATTTTTTGGCTATTTATAGCAGTTCGTGCTTAGGCCCTCATACCCTTTTGTCCCATAAGCTACCCCTGCCAAATTTGCATCCTTTTTTCCAGCATCCTAGGGAATCTCGAGGTACCCAGAGTTTGTGGGTTCCCCTGGATGAGACCAATAAATTAGCCAAAATACAGCGAAAATTGTCTTTTTTTAAACAAAATAGGAAAAAAGGGCTGCAGAAGAAAGCTTGTGGTTTTTTTTTTCTCTAAAAATGGCACCAACAAAGGGTTTGTGGTGCTAAAATCACCCTCCTCCCAGCTTTCAAGAACAGGCAGACTTGAATCAGAAAACCACATTTTTCAACACAGTTTTGGCATTTTACTGGGACATACCATATGTTTACTATTTTTTGTGCTTTTAGACTCCTTCTTGTTAGTGACATAAATGGGTATGAAAAACATGCTGGATCCCAAACAGCTTAATATTTCGGAAAAGTAGACAAAATTCTGAATTCAGCAAAGGATTATTTCTGTAGATGCTCCAAGGTTTTTCTACAGAAAATAACAGCTGAAATAAAAATATATTGAAATTGGGATGAAAAAACAGCCATCTTTCTCCACATTTTACTCCGAAACCTTTTCCTGCGATATCAGATTTTCAAAAGCAATACACTGTTACGCCTGCTTGACTCTTCTGGTTGTGGGGATATATAGGGCTAGTAGGTTCATTAAGAACCCTAGGTACTAAGAGCCAATAAATGAGCTGTACCTTGCAATGGGTTTTTATTGTATACCGGGTATACAGCAATTCATTTGCTGAAATATAAAGAGTGAAAAATAGGTATCAAGGAAACCTTTGTATTTCCAAAATGGGCATAAGATAAGGTGTTGAGAAGCAGTGATTATTTGCATATCTCTGAATTCTGGGGCCCCCATGCTAGCATGTGAATTGAAGGGCATTTCTCAAATAGATGTCTTCTTTACACACAGTCTTACATTTGGAAGGAAAAAATGTAGAGAAAGACAAGGGACAATAACACTTGTTCTGCTATTCTGTATTCCACCAGGTCTCCCAATAAAAATGGTACCTCACTTGTGTGGGTAGGTGTTACAAATAGGGTCTTTGGTTGGCAGTCAGGTTACCCCTTGTCCAAGCAAGGACCCTCAATCTAGTCTGGGTAAGTCACACACAATCCAAATTATCCAGTGTCCACCCTCTGGTAGCTTGGCACTGAGCAGTCACGCTTAACTTAGAAGGCAATGTGTAAAGTATTTGTGCAATAGCAATAAATCATGCAATAACACAGTAGAACACCACAGAAATACACCACACAGTATATAGAATATTAATCTGGTAAGATGCAGGTCAAAATGATCAAGATTCAATAAGTATAAGTTGTGATATCACTGTAAAAATGATAAAAAGTGACTTTAGTCTTTAAAAAGCAACAAGTGTCTCTTATAAGCACAAAGTACCAGGTTTGCGTTTATATTTTCCGCAAGGGACCACAGAGGAGGAGTTGCGTGGAAAACGGGGAGGTGTGCGTCAATTTTTCTGGCACAGTCAGACGATGCATCATTGAGTTTTCACGCAGGGCAGGCTTTGCGTCGTTTTCCTGTGTGGAGACTGGGATCCTCATCGGATTGTGGGGTCTTCGGATGCCCCGGGGATGATAATTTGTGAAATCCTGAGCGTGCAGGACAAAGTCACCGGGGCTGCGTCAATCTGGTGGGCGTTGTGTGGAAATTTCTGCCGCACAGCAGGCGCAACTGTTGATTCCTCTCAGGAAGTTAGGCTGTCTTGTTTTAGCTCGGCTTTACATCAATCCAGTGATCCGCGCATCGAATTTCCAATTGCAACGCTGGCGCTGCATCATTTTCCACTTCAGGAAGTCAGGCTGCGTAAATCCAGTTCGGCGTGCAGTGATTTTCTCACTGCAAAGCAGGATGTGCGTTGTTTCCTGCAGGCTGTGCGTCGAGTGTCGCACACAAGGAGTTCTTTTGCAGAGATGAAGTCTTTCTGGTCCTGAGACTTCAGGGAACAGGAGGCAAGCTCTATCCGAGCCCCTGGAGAGCACTTCTCAGCACAGCCAGAGAGCAGCAAGGCAGCAGGACAACAGCAAGGCAGCAGTCTTCCCAGAAAAGCAGTCCAGGTGAGTCCTTTGGGCAGCCAGGCAGTTCTTGGCAAGGTGCAGGTTCTGGTTCATGGATTCTTCACAAGTGGTATCTTTTCCAGAAGTGTCGGAGTTGGTAGGGTCAGGGACCCTGCTTAAATGCCCAAATGTGCCTTTGAAATGAGGGAGTTTAAGGCTTTTGCAGGTACTTGTAATGGCAAATCGAAGTGGCAGGGAAGCTGCACACACCGGCCTTGCAATGGCAGGCCTGAGGCATGGTTAAGAGGCTTACCTAATACTTATGTGGGTGGCACAATCAGTGCTGCTGGCACACTAGTTGCATTTAATCTACAGGTCCTGGGCACATGTAGTGCACTTTACTGGGTTCTTACAAGTAGATAAAATAAGCCAATTGGGTATAACCAATGTCAACATGTTTTAAGGGAGAGAGCATTTCCACTTTAGTACTGGTTAGCAGGGGTAAAGTGCGCAGAGTCCTAAAACCAGCAAAAAAAGTGTCACAAAAGTGGAGGGAGGCAGGCAAAAAGTTAGGGATGACCATCCTGATGCTGTCAGGACTTACAGTAGGCCTAATGCCTATGACAAGAAACGCAACATGAACACATCACATTTTTATATTGAAATCTGACATGTTTTTTGGAAAGTGCATAGCTGTGGATTTTGGCCTCTAGTTCAGCCGGCACCTAGGGAAACCTACCAAACCTGTGCATTTTCCAAAGTTAGACACCTAGGGTAATCCAGGATGGGGTGACTTGCTGGGCTCCCACCAGGTTCTGTTGCCCAAAATCCTATGCAAACCTCACCTCAAAAAGTGGCAAAAAAATACTTTTTCCTCACATTTCGGTGACAGAAAGCTCTGGAATCTGAGAGGAGCCACAAATGTCCTTCCACCCAGCATTCCCCCACGTCTCCTGATAAAAATGATACCTCACTTGTGTGAGTAGGCCTAGCGCCCACGACAGGAAATGCCCCAAAACACAACGTGTACACTTTACCTTTTCCCAAAGAAAATTGACCTGTTTTTTGCAAAGTGCCTAGCTGTGGACTTTGGCCTGTAGCTCATCCGGCACCTAGGAAAACCTAGCAAACCTGGAAATGTATGAAAACTAGACACCTAGGGGAACCCAGGATGGGGTAACTTGTTGGGCTCTCACCAGGTTTTGTACCCAGAATCCTTAGCAAACCTGATAAATTGGGCAAAAAAAAAGTTATCCTCACATTTCGGTGCTGCAAATTTCTGGAATCTGAGGGGAGCCACAAACTTCCAGCTACCCATCGTTTGCCCAGGTCTCCCAATAAAAATGGTACCTCACTTGGGTGGCGGGGCTTAGTGCCTGAGATAGGAAATGCCACAAAACACTATGTGGACATCAAAATTATCAAATACAAAACTACCTGTTTTTGCGGGGTCACCTGCGTTTTGGGCTCAGCAGCCATCTAGGGAAATTTACCACCCCTAAACATTTCTGAAAACTAGTCACCCGAGGGAGTTCAGGGAGGTGTGACTTCAGTGGATCACCGTGGGCCATATTTATACTTTTTGACGCTAAACTGCGCTAACGCAGTTTAGCGTCAAATAAATTAGCGCCGTCTAACGCCATTCTGAAGTGCCATGCGGGCGCCGTATTTATAGAATGGCGTTAGCCGGCGTTAGCCGACCGGCGCAGCCTGGTGTGCGTGGGAAAAAACAACGTACACCAGGCAGCGCCGGCGTAGGGGGAAATGGCGTATGGGCGTCTCAAAATGGGGCAAGTCAGGTTGAGTCAAAAAAATCGCCTTAACCTGATTTGCGCCATTTTTTTACGACGCCCATCCCCCATTAACATGACTCCTGTCTTAGCAAAGACAGGAGTCATGCCCCCTTGCCCAATGGCCATGCCCAGGGGACTTCTGTCATGGTCATTGGGCATAGTGGCATGTAGGGGGGCACAAATCAGGCCCCCCTATGCCACAAAAAAAAATAAAAAAAATACTTACCTGAACTTACCTTAATGTCCCTGGAGTGGGTCCCTCCATCCTTGGGTGTCCTCCTGGGGTGGGCAAGGGTGGCAGGGGGTGTCCCTGGGGGCAGGGGAGGGCACCTCTGGGCTCATTCTGAGCCCACAGGTCCCTTAACGCCTGCCCTGACCCAGGCGTTAAAATCCGGCGCAAATGCAGGGTTTTTTGGCCCGCCCACTCCCGTGATTTTTGCCCGGGAGTATAAATACCACGCACATGCCTGGGAGACATTTTTTTAGACGGGAACGCCTACCTTGCATCTCATTAACGCAAGGAAGGTGTTCACGCAAAAAAATGACGCTAACTCCATGGACTTTGGCGCTAGACGCGTCTAACGCCAAAGTATAAATATGGAGTTAGTTTTGCGTCGAAATTGCGTCAAAAAAAACGACGCAATTTCGGCGCAAACGGAGTATAAATATGCCCCCAAGTATTTTCTTGCCCAGAATCCTCCACAAACCTAAAATGTAGCCAGAAAAACAATTTTTTCCCACATTTCTGTGAGGGATTACCACACCGGCACACATTTCCTACCACCGAATGTTCCCCTCAGTCTCCAGGTAAAAATGATATCTTACTTGTGTAGGTGGGCCAAGTGCCTGTGGCAGGGAAGAGCCAAAAACATGTTGAAATGAAGGGGGAACCAAAGCGGGTCCAAAAGGGTAGTTTGAAAAAAAAAAATGTTTAGGCTGACAAGTGGGGCAGAATTTTTATCGGTATAGATGCGACAATAATAGGGTGGTATGAATTTTGTGGATTCCTGAAGATTGCGAAAGGTTCCATCACAAAAATTTGGGAAAAATATATGACTTCCAGCAAAGTTGGAGGTTTGCAGGGCATTGTGGGTAAGAAAATATTGTGGGGTGCATGTGAAGCACACCACCCTGAGCTTACCCAGATGTTTAGTTTTCAGATGTATCTAGGACTCATAGATTTTTCCACTTGGTAGCGTCCCAAAGTCAAAAAAGTGCAGTCTTCACCATTCCAAGTGAGACGATTTTGAGAGTTAGACAAGCTGTCATTGCCCAAATGTAAAACTAAAACCCAAAATAATCAAATGTCCTCTTGCTTGGCGTGGGGTAAGATGTTTTAGTGTGCGGGGAAGAGCTGAAAGAATTTTAACCCCTTCAGTTGGGGTGGGGGCATAACCCTGCCCATACTGGTTGGTAGCCAGCAGCCCACTAGTTTTAATTTTTCTTTAATTCCCTAACATCTAGTAGGCTTTCTGCCCCCCCCGGGAGTGGATGGGGGTAGTTGCCCCATCTGCCCACTGGTGAGCAGAACAACTTTGTCCCCATTTATTTGGGGTGGGGTTATGGCCATACCCTCACCCTCTTTTTAAAAAAAAAAATCTTCCCTGGCACCGGTGGGCTTTCTGGCCCCCTTGGGGGCTGATGAGCCTTACAAAAATAGGCTGATCTGCCTCCAAGGGGGGCAGAAATGGCCAACAGTAATTTGCCCCCATGGGGAGCAACCCTTGCCCAAGGGGCTGCCCCCCAAACAAAACACACACACACACACCAATCACTGGTGCCTAAGTGGTTTCTGCTCCCCTGGGGCAGATCGGCCTAATAGAAATAGGCTGATCTGCCCCAAGTGGGGCAGAAATGGCCTCAAATAAAATTGCCCCCAAGGGCAGTGACCCTTGCCAAAGGGGTCTCTCCCCTTGTGTGAAATTGTCGCACAAAAATGAAAATCCCTGGTGTCTAGTGGTTAATTAGGCCGATCTGATCCCAAGGAGGGCAGAAATTGCCTAAAATAAAATTGTCCCCCAGGGGAGCGACCCTTCACCAATACCCATCTGTAAAAAATCCTCTCCCATGCCTAGTAGTTTCTGCCCACTTGAGGGCAGATTGGCCTATGTCGAGACAGGCCACTCACCTGAAAAGCAGGATGTCTACAGGGGCGATGGTATGCCCCGACCTCCTGGAACACCTCTCGGCACTTCCTGGTAGACACAGAAACCCCGGCAGGTGTCCCACCTCTTGCCGGTCCATTCAGGCACCCTGTATCTTCGGGGGGCAGGTCGTTGTTGACAGTGTGATAGTAGTGTTAGTGCACTCAACTTCCTTGAAACTGAATCTTTCTTTCTGACATGGGCACGGGAGTGGTAGAAGAATACCGGGATGCTCCAGCACTTTTCTTAGCACAATTAATAACACTGCATTACCAAAAACCCAAACTGAGGGCCAGATGTATCATCACGGCCCTTTGCGAGTCGGAAATAGCGATTTTAAAAAGTGCCATGTATCACATTTGCGATTCGGTAATAGCGATTTCTTAAAAATCGCAAATGCTATTACTGAATCGCAAATTGCGATACCGGCCCCATTCGCAGCTATGGGCCTGTTGGCCCATATCTGTGAACTTTTTGCATTTCCAAAATTGCGATTTCTGAACCAGAAATCACAATTTTGGAAATGCAAAAGCCCAGGGTGCTGGGGGCCTAAGGTCCCCTCTGCTGCACCCCAAAAATGTTTTGGGGACATGTAAGGTTCACACATGCCAAAAGGGCATGTGTGCTTTACATGTTCAATTTAAAAATGCATTTTAAATGCATTCTTAAATTTTGCACAAGGTTACCACCTGGTTTCTTTTCATGGTATTTTGCATGTGCAAAATGCCATTCTGCGAACATCTCCTTGTGATGTGGATTTTGCGAATCGCAAATTGCGACTTGCAAAACCAGGTTGCAATGCAAAAAATCGCAATTTTTGTGATTTCTTGCTTTTAGTCTGCGAATGCCTTTCATGCATCGCAGACCACTTTTTTGCACTCGCAAACGGCCGAATTTTGTAATTCGCACCGTTTGCGAGTGCAAATTTTTTTTTGTACATCTGGCCCTGAGTACCATAACAATAATTACTGCAACAGTAGGGCTGGCTTCACAGAGATTCACTGTTGCACACTATAATTAGAACTATGATTGCACTTATCATGCACAAGAAAGACAAACAAGGGCATTAATTATATCACATATAACTTTCCTGCATGCATAGGGTTAACTAAAAGGAATAAAAACAATCCAAGAAATACAAATGTCCACTCTGGGTTTAAACAGTTAGGGTGGCACAGTTTGGTTTGGTTTCACTGTGTGTGTGAAAAACCCTTCAAAAGCAAATTCCTCAAACCTGAAACACAGGCATGAATGACACAATTTAAATTCAAGAGTTATGGTATTAGAGAAAGAAAAGTCAGGTAAATGTTCTTTTAAAATTGCACTGTCATTTTTTGTAGTACTTGAGCTCAAGCAGATTTCCTGAAGCACATTTAGGCAAGTAAATACAATAATAATGTAGAATGTTCAGAAATGCATTTTTCTCTTCAAGATAAGCCCTCTGCCAAAATACAAGGTCTGAAATACACTAGCTGTTCTAGGAAAGCGCAGCGCTCAAAGAACAAACTCCCTGGGGAATGCAAGTTACTTAGTTGCAGTTTTTTCCAGAGTGCTGGAGGAATGCCTGGTATCAGGTGGTACAGGAGCGAAGAAAAGAAGTGCCTCAAAACGATGACAGCAGGGGCTGGACTGCCAAATCAGATGCTGAGATCAGGAAGCAAAACAAAGCCAAGCAGGGAGGCGTGCTTCACTCTGCTATTTTTAGCCAATCAGGAATGTAGTTGAGTTTCCACATGTGCATGACTTACCACACCCAATTAGAAGCACGTCTACACCACACCAAATTAGAAGCACATGTCTACACCTGCTCACATTAGCAAACAAGCATTGGTAAAACAAGCATTGACAAAACCAATTGTGTACCACAGCACAATATGTTTACTTATAAAGATGAAGGCTTAAGCAGGAACAGAGATATGATTAAACCCTAATCCCTGGGGATGTTGACAGATAACGCAGGAGGCACCTTGGGGATTCCTGACAGGCTAATTAAAATAGGCTGATCTGCCCCCAAGGGGGCAGATATGGCCTAAAATTAATCCCCCCCCTCCAGGGGAGCGACCCTTGCCTAAGGTGACGCCCCCCTTGCGTGAAACTGACCTAAAAGAAATCCTTGGTGTCTAGTGGTTTCAGCCGCACTTGGGGGCAGATTGGCCTAATAAAAATAAGCAAATCTGCCTCCAAGGGGGCCAGAAATGGCCTAATGGTAATTTTCCCCCCAGGGGAGTGTCCCTCGCCTAAGAGGTCGCTCCCCACGTGAAACAAAATAAAGAGCGATCCCTGGTGTCTAGAGGTTTCTTCCCCGTGGGCAGATCTAACTAATTACAATAGGCCGAGAAATGGCCTTAAAATAATTTGCCCTCCTGGGGAGCAACTCTTGCCCAAGGGGTCACTCCCCTTAAGCATAAATACAAAAACAACAAACTCTCTGGTGTCTAGTGGGAATTTCTGCTGCCCGATTGTGAAGCGATTCGGTAGCATAAATGCTCAGAGAGACATCAAAGGAAAGGAAAGGCTCTTTGATGCCTCTATCACCCCCAGCCCATAATTGGGTAGCGAAATGCCTTTGCATTTCTCTTTTGATCCGTGTTGGAAGCCAGTGGCCTCTGATGAGGTCAGCGTGCGATCACGCGCTGATGTAATCAGAAATCAGCAGGGGGTTGAGGGGGCTGGGGTGAAAGGGGATGCAACTCCCTTTCCATCCCTGCCCATTGGAGGGGGTGTGAGGCCCTCGGGAGAAGCGCTAGCGCTTCCCCCTGGGGCCCTTTGCTGGATGAGGTGGTTATTACCCTGGCCCCTGGGCGCCACGGCAGCAGACATAACCACCTCGTCCAGGACACCCAAGGGGTTAAATCGGAGGACCCCCAACAAACAAATCTGCATGGTGTTTCATGAGCTTTGGATCAGTGGAATCACACAATACAATGGTGATTCCATTAAGTAAGGTGTAGCCACTCACTGCTGCAAAGTCTTGTGGATGTTACAAGGCTTCTCTTCTGCATGGCTCCACAGAATTCCAGAAAGCCTGCACCAAGCCCACCATTCAAACTAGTCAGAAACCATCTCAATCTTGGCACTGCTGTTGGCATGAACGGGGGCAGTGCCACATGTCACTATGTGTTGGAAATGTCTATTTTTGCTGGATTATCCCCAAATATTTTTGCCTTCCTCCTCCTATTTTTCTAACCTTGTTTTGTTGGCTTTAGGACTCTGAGCACTTTGCCACTGCTAATCAGTGCTAAAGTGCATGTACTCTCCCCTCTAAAACATAGTATAATTGGTTTACACCAGTTTGGCATGTTTGGTTTACTTGTAAGTCCCTTGGAAAGTGGTATACCATATACCCAGAGCCTGTAAATCAAATGCTTCTAATGGGCCTGCGGCGCTTATTATGCCACCCAAAGAAATAGCCTTTCTAACCTGCCTCAGGCCTGCCACTGCAAGACCTGCGGGCACAGTTTTCTGCCACTTTGACTTGGCCTTTAAAATTACTTGCCAAGCCTTAAACTCCCCTTTTATTACACATGTCACCCTTAAGGTAGGCCCCGGTTAGCCCTATTGGCAGGGTACAGTGCAATAAAATGGTAGGACATGTACTTTTATGTTTTGCATGTCCTGTAAGTAACAAACAGCCTGTTTCGATTTCATTACTGTATGGTCTCCTAGTCTCATAGGTGAGCATCGGGAATTGCTTTTTACATTTTTAAGTAGCAATACCTGATCAGAAAGGGTAGCTTTGTCATGTTTAGTAGATTTGAAATGGTAATGATAAGACTTACTCACTGGTGTGGTTCGATTTTACAATACTATTTTAGAAATGCCACTCTTAGAAAGTGGGCATATCTCTGTGCTTATAACTCTAGGTGCTTTGCAGCCTGTCTCAAATCCAAGTTTGGGCCTGGGTGACAGCTACACTTTGTGCATACTTTCTAGACAGCTACAACACAGGAAGGGCTGGGTGTGACAGGGGATGTGTCTGCATTCATCTGCATACTGATAGTCCTCCTGGGCTGGGAGAGGTGGTTCACACTTACATGCCTACCCTCACAAAAAAAGACTGATTTACCCCCAACTGATTGCGTGGAGCTGGGGCATGGTTGAAAGGGACTGTTGTGCACTTTACAATTTTGAGCATAAGTACAGGGGCCTCTGACCCAATGATTTTAGACACTGCATGGGACTTGTAACCAGACACTGCTGGCTGTCCAACAGCACATTGCCTGAAGTGCTGCCAGGAGGAACTGCCACTTGGAATACTTCTCCAGTTGTGCTGACCTGCTGCCTGCTGAACTGCCAGGACTGCCACTCTACTACAAGTAACTTTGTGTGCTGTCCTGCTGCCAGTCCCTGCTTGTGCCCCTCCAGTGTACTCCAAAGAGCATGCTGGCTTACCCCATCTGTTTTTGCAACCTCAGACCCATAAAGGATTACACCCCAACTTCCTCTGCCATGGGGCTCTGTCACCTGTGAGTCCAGCAGGAGGGTGTGTTAACGAGGAGTTGTAAGTGACTGCTCTTTGCTTCTAAGCACACAGCATGCAAAGTGATTTATCCTGCCTCAAACCTGAAGGGCAGATGCTTCAGGGGAAATTCCTAGTCTCAGCGAGTATCTGAAGACCAGCGCTCCTTGCCCCAAGAGATCCAGAGCACTCTGTGCCTTCCCCCTCTAAAACAACCCTACACCTGTGCTGCATATTGCCCAGTCTGGGAAAGCAAGTGAACTAACATCCAGGTGAGGAAGAAGGGCCTCAGCTCCTCTCAGTACGGCCCTCTGAGGACATGTTGTGCAGCAACTAGGGACAGGCCATGAACACAAGTCTTGTCAGACTGCCCCATCCCTGAATCAGCACCATGTGGAATCCATCCAGAAACTCAGTAGCCCCTCTTCCAAGGCCTGCCAACACTCCTGCAGCTGCCCCACCTCAGTGCTGCACCGAAGGATCCTCCTTGGGCCTGTGGGGTCCTCAAAGTTTGACCCACCTCCACAAAAGGAACTGTGGATAAGTGGGGCTCAGGGAGCAGTGTTGACGTTCTGCACCCCTGCGAGCGGTTGGCCCATGGACACATTGCAGTCGGAATGGCCCTGGAGGGCTCCAGATATGCTGCTGATTGGGGAATTGTTTCCTCTGTGTCAGGGCCGGTGAGCCCCTCTTACTGGTGCTTTGTACTAATCCTTTTGGAGCAAATGTGAACAACCGGCAATATGTGCCAACTGCACTAATAGGGCCATACGGACCTCCATTGTAACTAATGCATTTAAAGTGTTATCTATGCACTGTTTAGCTCTACATCTAAGGTGATACCTTAAAACTGAATACCTTGGGAAGTACTAATGTGTTACCTGCATTTGGGGGACATGTCTTGTAAAATATATTGTGTAATTTTATGAGTTGGTCCTTTTCTGTATATAGTATAGAAGTCTACTTTTTATATACCCCTTTGTGAAGTCTTCTTTTGTGGTGTTTTCATTGTGTTACTGTGAGAGTGTGTTGTGCAAATGGTTTACACTCTGCCTCTGATGATAAGCCTGCCTACTCGGTGCCAAGCTACCAGAGGGTGAGCACAGGTTACCTTTAGTGTGTAACTTACTTAACCCTGACTTGAGTGATGGGTTCTGTCTGGCTTAGGTGCAAACTCTAACCAACCAAAAAGCCCATCTCTAACACTATCATAGGAGTGTATCACAAAAGTTGACTAAAGATGAACCTGGCATCTCCAAATAAATTCCCCATGCTTTCTAGAGTTTTAGAATGCAAGCCATCATATGTCATCATCCACTGATTACAGTTATCATTTTCTCAATCTCAAGGTGACTTATGTTTAAAGGTTTGTCATTGGGTATGCAAAGGCAGGGAAACTGCTTCATGTATTTAGATATTTCTTGTGCCATTGAACTCAGCAATGCCCAATCTATCATCTTCTCTAAAAATCGTGGTGAGGCTGAGGAGCTCCCCAAGTTCTTATGGAGCAACTAGAGACACATTAGCAGACTTCAGAAACAAAGGGAGCTCACCTTCATTCTTTGTAGACACTGACCATTTCAATGTGAAGATGGTGTTTATTTTTGTGTAATAGCTGGTGTTTTCTGGAGCACCAAAAACCTCCCAGTGTTCTTATGCATTAATACAAGCAGCTGATCTGTTGGTTGCATCTTTTAGGCAGGCTCTGGTCAGCTGTGCACACTCCAGTACCACATTCCACAGCTGACAATGTTATCTTTTTCTCAAAGTGGTTTGGCAGCCCTTCTATCTGGTATGTAGGTTCAGTTCCTGTGAAGGACATCAATAAAATGGCCATCTCCTCACTATAATATACAGTGCCTTCAATGACAGCCCAACAAAGCATAGGTAGAGAGTACAGAATCCATTCTCTCAGAAGGGCTGCACTTTGGTTGCCTCTTTTCAACCTTCAACCACATATTTGCTCACAAACCATTTAACCAAGGAACTTAATGAGCACAAACAACTGTTGTGATAACTGAGGGGTCAAAAGCCAACACATACGGTTAATGTAAACAAAAATGATGCTAACCATTGTGACATGCAGCAAAGAAAAATGATGCTAATGCTGCAATAGTGGCATTAGAATGATTAGCTGGACATTTTTTGACGCTCATTCTGTTAGCACAATTGTTTCAGCATTCTAGCCCTGAAAAACCCCAAGAGACAGAAAAAAACAATGCAAGGCCCCAAGATGGACAAAATAGGCCAGGAAAGACCCCAGAGAGACCCCAATCAGTGGGGTACATGCCAGGACGGACTAGCATAATCCCGGGAGAAGGAGAAAAGTAAGCAGAAGTGTTGCTTTAGTGAGGAGAATGCAATCTTGGTGAGAGAGGTGACGGAGCACCAACACCAGCTCTTTGTCACCTCCAAATTTCCAATAAGTAAGAAGGAAGCAATATGGCAGGCAGTAGTACATAAAGTCAGCAGTGTGGCAGAGGTGAAGCGGACTGTCACTAATTGTAAGAAGCACTGGCATGATTGCAAGCACAGAACTAAAGAGAAACTGGCCAGGAACAGAAAGGCAGCACTGCAGACTGGAGGCGAAAGTCCCGCAGCCCAGGAGGACCTGGATGAGGTGGAGGAGATGGTGGCAACAGTCATCCCAGAGGAATCGCAGGATAGCGCAGACTTCTAAGACCTACCATAAACGCACGGTAAGTTGCAATGAGGGATAATCTGGAAATTGTCAAATTGCAGAAGGGGGAGGCATGTAGGACACACTAAATGCATGCAAAAGGGTCACATTGGGACACATACTGCCAGATTAAAAGGCCCTATCGCCACCGGAACATCAGTTTTAGTGAAGCTTGGGTGGCGATAAGCACTGCGCTGTATTTACAAGGTGGCCTTAAGACACTTTTTGTGGCTTAACACACCTTGTAAATATGGCCCATTCACACACGGCCCCTTGTGTGGAAGGGGCATGCAATGGGTGTTACTGTGAGTGTGCCACACTACAAAACAATCTCCCACATAGTGCAGTCATCCTTGTACCATGACACAAGGGTGTCTGCATTGGCACTCAGCAGCTAAAATAGCACCGGCGCAGAGGGCAACACCAGGATGCGCGATATTGGATTCAATGCGGCACATCCCTATGTACTGAAAATGATGGTGCGTGGCACTGCCAAATATGGCACAGCATTGTGCTCCATAATTTTCATTTAAATGTGGGCCATAATGGCCAAACACTTCAAATGCACCCACATCTTCCCCCCTATATGCACCGACCATTTCTCAAGCCTCATAGCAATCGATTCACTGTTGCCACCGATCCACCTGTCCATGTGTAGCACTCAGTGGGCAACATGTACTATGCTTGTTGTACAGGGTGGTCCAACAAGAACTGCCACACACCTCCATGCACCATTGGGAATGGGCACACAAGTGAACATATACAACATATGGGCCTGTCTCTGATCATCATCTGTGCTGCTGTACAAGTAGCTTCAATTTCACCAGGTAGTTGCCTGTGTAGTGGGAATGGTTGGTGTTGTGCACGAAGAGACACCTTCATTAACAACAGCTACAAGTGATCCCAATTTTACAAACCCGTAATGCAACATTAGCATCCTACTAATTGATGCCAATGTTTATTCAAGCTGCCCATTCCCCTTGTGCTACAAAAACAAAGTCACACAATGCATGCATAGATCCACTCTGTACATCCTTCCACCACAATATGCCTATGCCAGATAAGATGTATACAAGGAAATATCCCTTAATCAGGGAGGGAAAAACTGATGGGGCTGACAATCCATAAAGGTTGCACTGTGCTATCTGACAACGTCATGTGTGAGGCCTGCCAAATGCATATGTCAAAGTGACTCAAGAATTGCAAGCAATGGACGTCCCTGTGCTTTGCTACAATCGTGCCAATATTTATGATGCCAATGCTGTAAATCACCACTATAGTGACAAAACTCAGACTACTGTGGGAATGCCCACCATGAAGACCAATAATATAAATAATGTGATTCCATGGTGCTGGTGGTTGGGCAAGGGGCCTGCAAGGAAAATGGTGGCGTGGGATCAATGCACCACTACATTGGAAGTTTGCCCTATGTGTGTTGCACTCTGCAACACACAATAAACAACTACAATTTGTAGAAATACAAACTTGTCAAACCCCCACTTGTCACTCACACACCTATGATAGTATGACCATCACTATTCACCATTGGAGTAGAAGTTAAAAAAAAGATTATGTATGGGTAGAGCATTATGATGTCTGTGTCTGGATATACTGGCACATAATTACACATTTATGAAGAAACATGCAGTGCTACAGCTCAGCTTGCTCTGCTGTGCATCATCAACTAAAAATGTGTAGGGATGTGTATTTGACACCAAGAGTCAATGCATTCCTCTATTAATCTTGGTACTGCCCAAATACATGATGGACAATACCAACTTTGCCACACAATCTGCATGGTATAGGGGTGTCCCTCTTGCTGGTCCAAATGCAGGAAGGAACACATCCTGCCTAGTCTACTAACTGGAATGTTGTCTGCCACTTACAATTTTTGTGATGATTGCAACTCACATTGAAAATAGTCCACAGTAGGTTTAAAACAATGTCAGTCCTTAGTACTACAACTACAATGCCACCTATGAAGTGGTGTCCCAACATGATGCATCCACACATCAGCAAGCCTCAAAATGTATCAGGTCCCCACCACACCATTCATGTGTTGTCAATATGGTGCACTCGTGGTGGCAGTAGGGGTGCACTAAAGGGGTAGAGAAAGTGGTGCTGTACTGGTTGCTGCACCACTTTTATTCAATCTTACACTAACTGTGCACAAGACTTTTACATCTCCTAAGTACCAGGTAAGCACCCACCAGGCACATCTCATACACATGTGATGTGACCATGCTCTCTCACAATTATCATGATGGGTAGATCATGTAGGTTAATCTGCACACATCTTGTTTGCAACAACCCGTAGACATGTCCCATATCCATCTGGAGTCTCTATGGGCCTCATTGTGACATTAAGTAAGTGCCGCTTACCGCAATGCTGACTGCCACAAACATACCACAGCGGTATACTGCTACCCGTATTATGACCCACACATAGAAATCTGCCACTATACATACACACACACAAGTCCGCCAGCCCAAAGGTCAGTGATAAACTGGCGGTAGCAAAACACACACCGTTATGCCAACAGAACTACGCCCATCACATTATGACCCACGAATCACTGTGGCGGACAATTAACCGCTGTAAACCATTGGCGGTACATACCACCACGCTCAAAATACACACAACCTAACAAAAGAACAGCACATTGGATAATTCAAACTACACACACCTGACACAAATACACACACCACACCCACATAGCACTATAGAACACACACCCACATTACCCACAATCCTTTACGACTACAAAACATTTACAACAGAGAAAGCCACACCAAGAGGACCCACAGAACCAGAGCCACAGAACACCATCACCCATACACCATCCACGCCCCTCACAGCACACACCCCAACACATCACCCCACACACACTCGCACACACCACACACACTACACCCATGGCACCACAAAGACACCCCAGGTTCCCAGAGGAGGAGCTAAGGGTCATGGTGGAGGAAATCATCTGGGTAGAGCCACAGCTATTCGGATCACAGGTGCAGCAGACATCCATTGCTAGGAAGATGGAGCTATGATGCAGAATCGTGGACAGGGTCAACGCCTGGGACAGCACCCAAGAACAAGGGATGACATCAGGAAGAGGTGGAATGACCTATGGTGGAAGGTGCGTTCCGTGGTTGCAAGACACCAGATAGCTGTACAGAGAACTGCCGGTGGACCCCCACCTCCTCCCCCACAACTAACAACATAGGAGGAGCAAGTTTTGGCAATACTGCATCCTGAGGGCCTGGCAGGAGTAGCAGGAGGACTGGACTCTGGTAAGTCAAATCTTTACTACTTTCACCCGCCTACCTGCATGCCATCACATACCCCCACCCTCACCCTCAATCCGTCACTCCACCACCTCCCATATAGCCCACAATCACAACCTACTCATGCCAATACCAAGCACTGCATGCAACACCAATGCATGGACACCCATCACAGACCTGCATGGACCACCATCACCACTGCATGCACACTAGAGACAATCACTTAGCCAACCAAATAACAGCTCACACAAGGCAAAGCTACCATGGTAATAACAGCCATAGAGGACAACATACCCATGCACAAGATGTCACATGCAGAAACAATAACACTGCATTTACATCCCCACACGACCCCCACACAACGTCACCGGAGAGAAGGTGCCAGCAACATCCAGTCCCCCATAGAAGAGGCCCACAGTGATGACAGCAGCAATGCACGCCTGGATCAGGATGACCAACCTGGCCCATCAGGGCCCTCTGGACACTCGGTTATCCAGGCACAGTCCCATCCTACCACAGAGCCTCCCCCTCAGGAAACAGCAGCACACCACCCACCCAGAGGGCCCATACCACTGTCCCCAGGACACATCACTCAGCAGTGTGTCCACCACTACAGGGACCCTAGGCAACCCCACAAACACCGGATGATCAGGGACCTGGGGTCAGTGGCTGTGGGCACACAGTTCAGGGGACAGAGGCACGAGACAACAGGTAAGCTGGGAGTACTGCTGTATGACAGGGGGAGGGCAGGCCTAGGGAATCGACTCTCCACGAGGCACTCACCAACATCCTGGGAGCATACCACCATTCCCAGGAGACCATGGGCCAGATACTGGCCAAGTTGCGGGAGACCCAGCGGCTGCAGGAAGGACAATACCTGGGGAACAGGGAGTACCTGAGGGACATCAACACCACCCTGGTCACCATTGCAGGGGTGCTGACAGACATGGCCAACACCATAAGGGAGGCAGAGGTACACCAACAGGCCCCTGACACTAGCCACACTGATGAACAGCTTTCCACCTCCGCTGACGCTAGTGGACAGGAGGGACAACAGGCCACCAGCACCCCATCCCCTGCAGAAGGAGAAACACCCCGCAAACGGTCCCTGCGATCCAGGCAGAAGCCAGAGAACATTGCCAAAACCCCCGCCAGGAAATAAGACTCTCATGTATGTCACCCTTGTGTCCCACTCTGTCACCCTGTCCACCTTGAACTGCCATTGCTCCACTTCCCATGCCCCATTAGACAAAGCACCTGTGATACCAATAGATTGGACTGTATCCTGGACTTTCCTCCACCATCACCCAAGCCCATTGCACATCCTAATTTACTTCTCAGCACTGAAATAAACAACCTTGGAAAAAAACAAATATGAAGTATGTCAAATGATTTAAGGATGTAGTTGTTTAACAATCTGTAGACATTGCAAATAAACTGTACAGTTATGTATACATAGGTATGACCTGTAATGTGCTGCAGTCAATACACCAGGATCCACAGGAGGGCACAAATATCTGCAAATAGACATGTTAAAGGGTATAATAAGTGGCCATAGTAGTGGGAACAGCAGCCAGCCAGAGAAAATTCACTTCACAAAACAGCAATGGAAGGTGAGGTTACAGTGTCTTACCTGTGTGTCACTGGAAGTCCTCTATGGAAGTCTATGATAGTCCTCTTCCTCTGCCTCCACTTCGTCACTGTCCACAGGCTCCACCGCTGCCACACGACCATCTCCAGCCTCATCCTCCTGCAGAAAAGGCACCTGGCATCTCAAGGCTAGGTTGTGCAACATGCAACATGCAACGATGATCTGGCAGACCTTTTTGGGTGAGCAGCACAGGGATCCACCTCTCAGAAGGAGACACCTGAACCTGGCCTTCAGGAGGCCAAAGGTGCGCTCAATCATCCTCCTTGTTCGCCCATGTGCCTCATTGTAACATTCCTCTGCCCCTGTCCTGGCATTCCTCACCTGGGTCAGTAGCCATGGGAGGTTGGGCTAACCAGAGTCACCTGCAAATATCGAGGGATACCTGTTAGCCAGACACTCACCCTTAGGGCCAATCCCACACCCATATACCAACATACGCTGGGTGGGGACCATGGGCTCACCTATTAGCCACACGCGGTGCCTCTGGAGTTGAGCCATCACATATGGGATGCCGTTATTCCTCAGGATATAGCCATTATGCACAGACCCAGGATACTTTGGATTCACATGGGAGATGTACTGGTCCACCAGGCACACTATCTGCACATTCATAGAGTTAAAGCTCTTTCGATTTATGTACACCTGTTCATTTCTCTGTGGGGGGACAAAGGCAATATGTGTACCATCAATAGCACCAATGGTGTTGGGGAGATGTCACATAGCATAGAAGTCAGCATTCATTGTGGACAAATCCTCCACCTGTGGGAAAACGATGTAGCTGCACATGTGTTTCATTAGGGCAGACAACACTCTGGTCAGCACGTTTGAGAACATTTTCTATCTGTTCACTCACTTGCTACTTGACTTTCAACAGGAGAGGACCTACACTGCAAGTGCTGCTGTGACCTGGGTCTGGAAGCGACCATGGCTCGAGTCTCTGGGGAAAAGGCCCCAGCCTTCACTTCTGGGGAGTTGGAGAGACTAGTGGATGGGGTCCTACCCCAGTACCTTTTACTTTATGGTCCTCCAGACCAACAGGTGAGTACACTGTGAACACGATGCATGGGGCATGAATGCATTGAGTGCTGTATGTGTAAGCCTTGTGTAAGGGGGTGTGGCTGAGGGGTCCTGGGCAGAGTGCTGCATGTATGGTGGTCAATGTCTGTGTGTAAGAGGATGGGAGGGAAAGGGTGGGCCATGAATGTAACAGGCCAGACGGTGAGGAAATTCGATTTTCAATACGATCGTATCGACCCGCCATTTTGTGGCCCGCCGCCATTTTATGTTGCCTTCACTCAGGCAGCACAGCGAACGAAGTCCATTCTGCCTTTTCTGCTTATTCTGCAACATGGTGTTCAAAACAGCCTTCTGCCTCTATCTTTACAAGGCTGGTATTAAGGTCTGACCGAGTACACTAATCCCTGTCTGGTTTTCTAATCCTTGTTTCAACTATCTGTAGGCTCACACTATTCTCCGCCGATCTTATCTTATCGTCTGGCCTTCGCTGTCCTTTGCTAGTAATCTCTCATTTCACAACTGTCCTCCAAACGCACACAAACTTATCGCACCACATGCAACTTCGTTGTGGATCGGTTAATGAATTAGTTCAAGGGAGGGGTGACAAACACAGCTGGAGGGGAGGCAACCTTAAGTCACTTGATACTTTGTTTTCCAATTCCTTCTATTGGTGCTGTCTTGTTTTCCGACATTTCTATTGGCTCTGTTCTATCTTTACATTATTCTTACTGGCTCCTTTCTATGTGTTCTGGGAGTGTATGTAGTTAATAAATGGTTTTTATACGGTATATAAGATTGTGCGCCACAAAGTAAAGTGGCAGTCTCCTGAGAACATACCTTGTGTACTTCTTGGACAACTGTACTAGCTGCAGCTAATAAAATCTGATCTTTTACGCCTGACAGAGTGTCCCGTGTCTCTGTTAGTTGAGGCAGGTGAATCCAAGGAGATTTCAGGCGTACCCTGCGCCGCCAGACCCATAAGGTTCTGGTTCTTCAACTGGCGCCCAACGTGGGGCGGCTTCAGCGGTACCGGTTCTGCCTGAAGGTCGTGAGGAACCCCGCAAGAAAATTCTGGAGGAATCGCGAGCCACGTCAAGCGACCCCTGTATGTCGAAGTGGTCCGAAGGTCTTTTTCAGCGCGGTTACTCCTTCCTGACGGCTACTGACGACTGCTGCCCTGACTGCCGCCCTGCCTTGGCCCTTTCTTTGATGATGTATGGTAAAGCGAGACGATAGACGGGCCTCTGTTGGTGTAAGAAGACATCCTTAGTTAAGTATTTGGTGGGTCGCGCCCACAAATTTTGGTCTTTGTTTTGTCCTTAGGTCCTTAGATTTGGCCATTGCAGTGGCCAAAGCCGAGGGGTAAGTGCATTTGTGCTGTGTAAACTGAAAGTTTTACCCCCTTGATGTTTGTGAACAGCCAGTAAAAATCGTGAGATGTCTGGTCTGACTAAGTTTGGAAAACTTTGTTGCTTTGGTTGTAATAGGGACTCCCAGCTTGAGGACTCCTGTCCGATTCCTTCGGTTGGAACTCCCACATATGAGCTCTATTCTAAACATGGTGTTGGTCCTATTGCCTTTAATAAGACATGGACCCGATATACAAAGAAAGATGGTGTTTTAAAATGGCCAGAAAATGGTAGTTTCGAAACTGATGTGCTAGATAATTTAGAAGCAACGTTATTTAAAAGAAAAGCCCGGCCGGCAATGTTTGACTCTTTTCGCCTTTGGCGTAAGGAAGCCAAACAGAGAGAAATTAAACAAGCGAAACGAGATAGGAAAACACAGGGAATGACGATTATACAGGCTGCTCAGCAATTCAAAGATGATGAAATAGATAATGCAATGGAAATTTCAGACAGACAGCATCGAATGGCAATAGATAAATGCTATCCGACGTTGCCTATCTCTTCCCTTGATAAGAGAAAAGATTTTGAGGAAGATTCCTTAATGTCCCACTTATTGAAATTGCCTCCGCCCTATGTACAAGGTGCTAATGCACCCCCGATGTTACAGCCTGTTCAGCCGCCAGTTGTGCTTCCGCCTGCTCCAGCTTTTCCACATTTGCCTCCTCAAGTATTGCCTATGCCAGCTTTGCCTTTAACTCCTTTACCTTCTGCTCCTTTGGCAATTCCTAATGCTCCTTTAGTTAATTCACCTAATACCTTGTCCCCTATCCTTATGTCAAATTCTCCATCTATGCGTAAGCAATTTGCAGATACTGTCTCTGGTCTCTTATCACCTTTCTTTGAAGCTTTAAATGTGTCTCCAGCTTTTTCTCGAAGACAGTCTCGTAGTCAATTCCCAGACTCCGAAGAGCGAGAAAAATTGGACTCACTTGCTTGTAGATGGATCAAGAAGGGTCCCCAATATAGTACGTCTGATATTATGTCTACCTTTCTGCAATGGAATGCACCTACGCAGAGATATGTTTTTAAAGTTATGTGCGATACTCTCGCTAAAGAATGGGAGGATATGAATTTGGGTTCGGTCCCACAGGATCTGTTAGATGTTCAGGCTGACTTTGACAAAGGACTTATTGTGGGTCCTAAGGTTGAAAACGCTGTCAGAACACTTATTTCTTTCAGATCCCTATTGTTCTCACAGACTTTTCCTGATTCTGATCCTTCAGTTAGGACAGCACTGAAAAACTATCCCATGAGAGAGGTTTCTCCAATATGGAAGGAAGAAGTTGCAGCAGCAGGTGCTAATCCAGCTATTCCTGCGCATTTTCAGCGCATATGGATACATGTCCCCTGGAAAAGGTCTGAAGTTTTAGCACTTAAACAGTTACTACCAGATTCACGCAAAAATCCTGCTGGTTACTATAAAGAGTTGTCGCAAACAGTTGATGCATGTACTATGAATCTAGCAGATATTGACATGTTGATGGGAAATGTAGTTCCACAGACAATATGGGCTAAAATTCGTAGAGATGATCACGCTCAAGAATTAGGCGGCGATTGGAACGCTATTATTGCCGCAGATAGAGGTCAAGTAGGTGGTGCAAAGCCCGACGCTTTGATCTCAGAACTCCCTGGTAGGATTATTACATTAATGAAAACAATGATGCCTGCTTTGAGAGTTAATTGGGATAAGCAAGCAGCATGTAAACAAAAGAAAGATGAAAGTGTTTCCGATTTCTTTACCCGATTCGAGGAGACATTCATTGATCACAGTGGTCAAGATATGGCTACAGAAGGGGGACAGCGATTATTTGTGGATAAGTTCGTATATAACTTGCTTCCTGAACTATCACACAAGCTAAAAGACTCCGAGAGTTCATGGGCAGTTTCTTCTTCCGCCCAGATATTGGCTACTGCACAATATTATGAAAATAGAGACAAAGAAGAAAGGGAAAAACAAGAGAAAAAGACGAAAGAATTAAAAACTAAAGTTCTCTTGCAACAGGCTTATCCTCCTCGTTATGTTCAGCCTCAGTTTCAACAGCCTCCGCAGTTTCAGAGGTTGTATCAAAAGCCTGAACCATTCATTCCAAGACCTTTGCTAGGTCCCAATCAATGTGCTTATTGTAGGGAGGAAGGTCATTTTAAGAACAGTTGTCCGGCATTGTTGCAGCGTAATGGAGCAACATCTGCTTCACGAGGTCGTGGTGGTCCTCAGTCAGCAAATAGAGGTAGAGGTCGAGGTGTGTTAACCCAAGAGCAGCGTTCTTTTGTTCCTCCAAATTCCGGAAATTACTTTGACCAGCAAAATGTTAGGTCTACACAGTATTACAGTGAGGATCAGTATATTGAAGGAGGGAATGAAAGTCTTCATTTTGAATAGGACAGCCATGGACAAAGTAAGGGGGTTACGTCAATTCCAGTGGATCAGAATGGACCTTATGTTAATGTCACTACAATGGGTGTTTCAGAGCCATTTCTTTTAGATACTGGTGCCATGAGAAGCTCTATCATTCATTCTAAACTCCCTGGCGCACCTTTGTCTGGCTTAACGAATGTATCTGTAGGATTTTCTGGCGCCCCTGTTCGTAATCCAGTTTCTTGCCCTTTGCCTGTTTCAATAGGCCCTTATGATTTAGAAGCTCCGCTTCTTCTGACGAATGGTTGTGGTGAAAATCTGTTGGGTTTAGATCTATTAAAAAGAATGCATGCTACGATATATTGTTCACCTTCTGGTGTATACCTCACTCTAGGACAGAAAATGACTAGTCCGATGTACTTATCAAAAGATCAATTCCCACCTGAATTGCTTTCTCTTCCCGAAACGCTTTGGGCTACGGGTCCGAATGACGTTGGTTGTCTTGAGATCCCACCTTATGTTGTTACTCTTAAGCCCAATGCTGAAATGCCACGTATTCCGCAATACAGAATCTCTACTGAAGGTGAGAAAGCACTTCTGGAAATTGTCCATGATTTGATTCAGAAGGGTGTGGTTGAGGAAACGAGAGGAAATACATGTAACAGTCCTGTTCTTCCGGTTCTTAAACGCACTGATCCTTCTCAGCCTCCTGTTTATCGTTTTGTAATTGATCTTCGGGAGGTAAACAAAATTGTCGTACCGCAGTTTCCTGTAGTCCCAGATATCACTGCTCTGTTGACGATGATACCTTCTACAGCGACTTGGTTTTCAGTTATTGATCTAAAGAATGCTTTCTTTAGTATTCCCATCGCCGAAGAGAGTAGAGATATTTTTGGTTTTTCCCTCGGAGGCCGAAGCTTCCGGTTTAAACGCGCACCTCAAGGTTATTGTGAAAGTCCCTCTATTTACAGTCAAGCTCTAAAATGTCATCTTGATGCCTTTTCCTTACCGTCCGGTGCCGCTCTCATTCAGTACATGGATGACTTATTAGTTGCAGCTGATTCAGAGGAGATTTGCAAAAACGTGACCGTTGCACTGTTGCGTCATTTGTTTGATCTGAATCACAAGGTTTCTCCTTCTAAATTACAATATGTCTGTCGCGAGGTGACTTATTTGGGTCATCTCTTGTCAAAGGAGGGACGACGATTGACCCCCGAACGAATTCAGGCAATTGCACAAATGTCAGTGCCATCCACACAAAGAGAGGTACGTGCCTTTTTGGGCATTACTTCTTATTGTAGACAGTGGATTCCGAGTTTCTCTTTATTGGCTAAACCGCTGTTGGCGCTAACTTTAAAAGATACGCCTCAGCCTCTTCCGTGGACTGACGAGTGTCAGAAGAGTTTTACTGATTTGCGTATTGCTTTGTGTTCTGCTCCTGTATTGGGTACTCCTGATTACAGTAAGCCCTTTACGCTCTATGTCCACGAAAGAGAGGGTTGTGCATTGTCAGTCTTAACGCAGCGTTTTGGAGATCAACAGCGACCATGCGCATATTTCTCAGCTACGTTAGATCCAGTAGCTAAAGCATTGCCTAGTTGTCTTAAGGCGACAGCGGCAGCAGCAATTTCTATTCGACAGTCTGCTGGAGTAGTGCTAGATAATACTCTCATTGTTATGGTGCCACATGCAGTGGATACTTTACTAAATAGGACAAAAACGCAGCATCTTACGAGTGCTCGGTTGTCCGGATATGAGCTGACGCTTTTGGCTAGTCACATACACATCAAACGATGTAATACCCTGAATCCAGCTACTTTGTTGCCTCTTCCAGAAGAGAGAGATGTCTCTGAACAGCATGATTGTTTTCTCCGTACTGAAGAAGAGACTAAGGGTAGAATTGACCTAAAAGACACGCCATTAGTGAATCCAGATGGAACACTATGGGTAGATGGTTCTTGTTTCAAGCTCCCGAATGGAGATACAGTTTCAGCCTACGCTATTACTACTTTGCATACGATTGTGGAGACAGCACGCATTAGACATAATTCAGCTCAGGCAGCTGAATTGATAGCCTTAACTAGAGCGTGTGTGTTATCCAAAGGAAAAAGAGTAAACGTGTACACTGATAGCCAATACGCTTTTGGTGTAGCGTTTAACTTTGGGCGCTTATGGAAGGAAAGAGGATTCTTTACTTCCCATGGTACTAAGATACAACATGGTCAATTAGTGACTGAACTTCTTGAGTCACTTACAATGCCTACTCAGATAGCGATCGTGAAGTGTAGTGCACACAAAAAGATTGTGGACGATGTTGGTCGAGGAAATGCATTTGCGGATGAGGTAGCGAAAAAGACAGCCAGAGACGACACAAGTCGAATGTATGTTGCAGGTCCCGCAAACTGCGTAAGAGAAAAGGGAATGTGTGAAGATACAGTAGAGAGTGTGAAATCAATTCAAGGAGAGACTACGGAGAATGAGTTGAGAAAGTGGAAGGAAAGTACAGGAATGTTAGATGAGATGGGATGTTGGGTTGAATTATCAGAACATCAACGTTGGCTGTTACCAGATGCTTATGTACTACCTGTAGTTACTATGGCACATGGTCCAGCTCACCTAAGTGCAAAAGGAATATGTAAACTTCTGGCTCCAGTGTGGCAAAATGAGGGGATCCCAAAGTGTGCAAATAATGTAGTAAAACATTGTATTGTTTGCTTGATGTACAATCCGGGAAAGGGAACCCCAACTCCAGCAGGTCATTTTGCTCCTCCAACATATCCATTTGAGGTGTTGCAGATCGATTATATTCACATGGAACGATGCAACAACCTCAAATATGTTCTGGTGGTAGTATGTGCTTTTTCTAGATGGGTAGAAGCCTACCCTCTGAAGGACAATACTGCTTTATCAACTGCCAAAATACTTTTGAAAGAATTCTTCCCTAGGTTTGGTTTGCCGCGCATTGTCTGGAGTGACAATGGGAGCGAATTTGTGGGTCAAGTCATGCAAAAAGTTTGTGCAGGTCTTGGCATAAAACAGAAGTTCCACGCGGCGAATCACCCACAGTCGGCTGGTTTAGTAGAATGCTACAATGGAACCTTGAAGCTTAAAATTGCTAAGGTGCAAGCTAGCACAGGACTTAATTGGCCTGATGCTTTACCATTGGCTCTTCTGTCCACCAGAACAGCAGTACACTCTCGTTTGGGGCTTAGCCCTTACGAAGTGATATTTGGTCGCCCAGCTAATGTATGGGGAGTTCCTCACCCTAAGAAATACTCAGACTTGCCATACCCGATGTTGATTGACTACTTGCATGACCTTACAACTAAATTGCGTGTTCTTCATCAACAGGTTCAGAGTGCTCTACCAGAGGCTTCCACAGACCCAGGTCATTCCATCCGACCAGGTGACTGGGTCTACACGAAAAATTTCCAACGACAGAGAAATTTGGAGCCCAGATGGAGAGAGCCACGCCTGGTTCTTTTGACCACAAGAACAGCAGTTAAAGTCGAAGGAAAGAAAAACTGGGTGCATGCCGTGCACTGCAAGAAAGTGCCTTTGCCCTTGCCTTTCGATCAGTGGGTCCGTAGAGGCATCAGTGACTCTGAAAGTGAGAAAGTTCCGCAATTTGTACCATTCAGTGATGCGCGTCTAATTGGAACACTTTCTGAGAAAGAGGACGACGACATCCTTCAAGAAGCAATACCATCGCATCGTCGCTTGAACACGACAAATCCAGGAACATTGTTTCAAAACCAGACTGCCTCTGGACAGGAACGCTATAATTTGAGACCAAGACCAAAGAACTTGTAAATTTCTCTCCTATGTAGTACTCTATCCCGGTTGCAGGGTCACGGTAGGAGTCTTAGTTACGACCTGAGTAAGTGGCAATAGGCCTGCAGGACCTCACAGTGTCATAGGACGGTAGATAATCGTGACTACAGTGATTGAGGAAGATTGCCGTGAGCATCCACTTAGAAAGATGGAGGCTACATTAGATAAAAGAGAAAGTAAAAATGTAAAGAATAATTGTAAAGAAATATATAGTCGTTGTAGTATTGCTCTATGCGTCATTATATTGTCGTGTATTCTTTTGGCATCTGTAAACTGGATCATTATTACTCTGCAGCAAAAAGTTGTCTCTTCTCCTACCTCTACATCTTCTTCTACTATCTCTCCGCACCTATTTCACACTCTTCCCCAGCATGAACTCATCAGAAGAACTGAATACTTTAACAATTCCTTCGTCCAGTTGTTACATCAACATCAGTTAGTGATCAATACAACTGACTGTTGGGTGTGTGGACTCATACCACATACGGTAGAAAAAGGAATGCCATATTTAGTTCTTCCATTCTCCTATGAAGGTTCCGCTTGGGCTTATTTTGTCATTTTCAATAATGCATATCAAAGTAAAATTAAACAACCTGTCAGTTCACATAGTGTTGGTTCAGATTTCAGTCATAGTTTATTGATAAAGTGAATGGTAGCTATGGCTAAAATCATGGAAAAAAGTGAAGCTTCCATAGATGAAAGAAAAGCATATACCAATTGGAACATAACTAATTACATTTCCAGCCTCAATGATAAGGTTAAGCAAGGAAAAACTCCTCCGATACGGGTCATACCCCAACAAGGAAATTTCTGTCTGCAAATAAATGGTAGAACTCCAAACACCGGACAAAGAGAAAGTTTATGTTCCCATACATATGTTTATTCAGCCCTGAATTCACTGCCGTTAGTACCATCTCAAGGTACATACTTCGTTTGCCACGATAGGGCTTATACATGGTTGCCAGCTGATTTCTCTGGTACTTGTTATATAGCCTTTCTTCTTCCCCCTACATACACCGCTCCTGCGAACCATCATAAAAATAGATATGGCAGAGGGATTGTGGATTCGAAAGACACAGCAGGACAAGAGGGAGGAGATTTCCTCAAAGGATTTCTTCCCTTCTGGGGTCCAATGGCCAACAGCAGAAATATAAGACAATTGGTTCGTGTCGTAGAAACCACCATAGACATCACTGTAGGAGCTTTAAGTAACATTACAGCTGAACTACAGGCTGATCGTCTTATGACCTTGCAGAACCGTGTTGCCTTAGACTTTGTTCTTGCGGACCGTGGTGGAGTATGCAAATTGATCGGATCAAGTTGCTGTATTTTCATACCTAATGACGCTCCGACAGTATACCAAGCTATCTCTAAGTTGCACATAATCTCCGAGTCGATTCATCAGGACGAAGGAGATTGGTCCTTTTCAGAGTGGTTTTGGGGATTACTGTCCAAATGGGGTTGGAAGGTATTGACATTCTTTGGAGTAATTTTAGCTTTTATATTCTCTTGTTGTCTTTGTATGCACTGCGGGCCTGCCATCTGCAACCTATGTGCTACTGCATGTATTCCCAAACCCAAGTCACAAAGAGCAGAGAATATCAAAATGATGGTACAGCAACAGCTTGATGACCTCATGGCCATAGACATCGACTCAGATTAACATGAGTTTGTGTATCTTGCCTGAGTTCTGGCAAAAGGAGGGTCTGAGGAAATTCGATTTTCAATACGATCGTATCGACCCGCCATTTTGTGGCCCGCCGCCATTTTATGTTGCCTTCACTCAGGCAGCACAGCGAACGAAGTCCATTCTGCCTTTTCTGCTTATTCTGCAACATGGTGTTCAAAACAGCCTTCTGCCTCTATCTTTACAAGGCTGGTATTAAGGTCTGACCGAGTACACTAATCCCTGTCTGGTTTTCTAATCCTTGTTTCAACTATCTGTAGGCTCACACTATTCTCCGCCGATCTTATCTTATCGTCTGGCCTTCGCTGTCCTTTGCTAGTAATCTCTCATTTCACAACTGTCCTCCAAACGCACACAAACTTATCGCACCACATGCAACTTCGTTGTGGATCGGTTAATGAATTAGTTCAAGGGAGGGGTGACAAACACAGCTGGAGGGGAGGCAACCTTAAGTCACTTGATACTTTGTTTTCCAATTCCTTCTATTGGTGCTGTCTTGTTTTCCGACATTTCTATTGGCTCTGTTCTATCTTTACATTATTCTTACTGGCTCCTTTCTATGTGTTCTGGGAGTGTATGTAGTTAATAAATGGTTTTTATACGGTATATAAGATTGTGCGCCACAAAGTAAAGTGGCAGTCTCCTGAGAACATACCTTGTGTACTTCTTGGACAACTGTACTAGCTGCAGCTAATAAAATCTGATCTTTTACGCCTGACAGAGTGTCCCGTGTCTCTGTTAGTTGAGGCAGGTGAATCCAAGGAGATTTCAGGCGTACCCTGCGCCGCCAGGCCCATAAGGTTCTGGTTCTTCAACGGTATGGCTTCTACCTTTTTCTATGTATCTTTCTCTGCGCCCATCAGAAAAAGGGTATTTGGCGTGCCATCACCAAGGAAATGGGGACCCTGGGGGACATTGACAGGCGGAGCACCCACTGTTGCAAATGATGGGAGGACCTGCGCTGCTGGGCAAGGAAGATGGCGGAGGCCCAGCTGGGGATGGCCTCCCAATGAGGAAGGGTGCCCGTCGAACCCTGACCCCCCTGATGTTCTGCATACTGGCGGTGGCCTATCCGGAGTTGGATGGGCGCTTGAAGGCATCACAGCAGCCACAAGGGGGTGAGTACAGTTTCAAATTCAGCAAATTGCGCATGGTGGGGTGTTATCTGGGTAGGGGATGTGGGCCTGTGGGTGCCCCTAGGCCAGGACGAACCATGATAGAGTAGGTTCCATGTTGAACAGGTTCTGATCCTCTCAAGCCCCAGACATGCTAGATGGCATTTACTACTGGGCAGGGTCCTGTGGGTTTCAGGTGTGCTGCTATTGGAGTTAGGCATTGTACTCCATGGCCTGGTGAAAAGCATTGTAAGTGGTAGTGCATGGCCTAGGGCTGTTCCCTGTGTCTTGTGTACGTCAACAATGGTGTTGTTGCTGGCATTGACCAATTGTATCCTCAGTCTCTTCCCCTCCCTTTTGTTTTGCCACCCTGTCCTTGTGTGCTTTAGCATCAGCTGCCGGAGGAGCAGAGGCACCGGCGATGGAGGGAGCTACATCCCACATGGCCCATGAGGCTGAATCCACCGACGGTGAGGGCCCCAGTGGGACGGAGGGGAGCACCACAGCGGAGAATGGAGGGGACAGTTCGGACAGTGACACCTCCTCCGATGAAAGCTCCCTGGTAGTGGAGGACAGCTCTGTGGCCACCCCAACTACAGGTACAGCCGCCATCCCTGTTCCAGCACCACCCTCCCAGCAGCCCCTCAGCTTGTTTCCCGTGCCCGCTCACCCAGGAGGGTTGGCATCTCCTTTGCCCCAGGCACCTCAGACCCTGCCCCAGTCAGCCCTCCTGCCCTCAGTGAGGAGTCTATTGACCTCCTGAGATCCATCTCTGTTGGGTAGTCAACCATAGTAAATGCCGTCCAGTGTCTGGCAGGGCATTTGCAACAAACAAATGCATTCCTGGAGGGCATTCACTCTGGCGTGGCAGCCCAACATAGATCATTCCAGGCTCTGGCCCCCTCCCTGATGGCAGCCATTGTTCCTGTCTCTAGCCTCCCCCCTCCAACTTCCTCCACCCAGTCCCATTCCCCTCAACGCCAGCCTATCCCAAGCACACCATCAGACCAGCATGCACTCAATACAACACAAAGAAGTGGCTCAGGTAAAAATAAGCACTGCACTTCGTCCCACAGGCACTCACACAAGCACCGTCCAGATGCAGACACACCAACATCCACTGCCTCCACTGTGCCCCCCTCCTCCTCGTCATCCACCTCCCTCCCAGTAGCATCACCACACACACGTGCATGCACTACATCCTCATCCAATACCCCCATCACCATCATGCCTATCACTAGATGCCCCTCACTGGCAGTCACCTCCCCCACATCAATTCATATGTCCCCTGTGTCCTCTCCCATTGTGTCTGTGCCCCCTCCTCCCAAAGTACACAAACACAAGCACCCAGACACCCAACAGCCATCCACCTCACAACAGCATCCAACCTATGCACCTTCACCCAAACACAGCAGACAGACACCTTATACCACCACTCCCTCTTCCTCCACTCCCAAACCTTCACCCACTTCCAGCCCCAGTGTCCCTAAAAAGATTTTCCTCTCCACCCTTGATCTATTCCCTGCCCATACCCCAACCCCGTTCTTCACTTTGGGCCAGGGTGATCAGGACCCAGGCTAGCACCTCAGCCACCCAGTCCATGGCCACTGTAGTTTCTGCAGCTACTGCAGTTGTGAGTGGCTCCAAGGAGACACCCGTCAGCACAGCCAGTGTGCCTGCACCAGCTGCCAAGGGCACAATGGGAGCACCAGCTGACAAAGCCAAAAATGACGCACCAGCTGGAAAAGCCAAAAAGGAAGCACCAGCTGGCAAAGGCATGGAGGCACCACCAACTGGCAGAGGCAAGGAGGCACCACTAACTGGCAGAGGCAAGGAGGCACCACTAGCTGGCAAAGGCAAGGAGGCTCCACCAGCTGACAAAGACAAGAAGAGTCCACCAGCTGCCAAGGGCAATGACAAAGGCACAGACGCTGCAGGCAAGTTGGATATGGAGCCTGGTGCTAGTGCAGCATCTGAGCAAACAACACCAGCCACGGAACTTCAGTCATCTAAGGCTGGGGGGGGGGGGGGGGGGGGGGGGCTGGATCCTCCCCCCACCACAGGCAGCACCACCGCAAAAACAAGTGATGGATGGAATGCTGAACATTGTCAAACATCCACCCCCAGTACAGTGATCTGGGCCTAAATCCATTGTTTATTTGCTGCCCATGCCATTCCAGTTTGGACCCAACCATATGCAAATCAGTCTTGACCCTGTTCCCATGGGAACAGTCCAGCCCGAACTGCAAGGCCAGGTCTTCCCTGGACTGGAAACAAGCATCCTGGGACCGGTTTCGGGGCTTCACCCCTCATCAACCAGGCTAGCCTGAATCCAGTGGCATAGGAAGCTACATCTGGGCATACCCTTCCCACTTAAGGCGACAAAGCAAAAACAACAAGTGATGGACGGAATGCTGAACATTATCAAACATTCACCCCCAGTACAGTGATCTGGGCCTAAATCCATCGTTTTTTTGCTGCCTATGCCATTCCAGTTTGGACCCAACCATATGCAAATCAGTCTTGACCCTGTTCCCATGGGAACAGTCCAGCCCGAACTGCTAGGCCAGGTCTTCCCTGGACTGGAAACAAGCATCCTGGGACCGGTTTCGGGGCTTCACCCCTCATCAGCCAGGCTAGCCTGAATCCAGTGGCATGGGAAGCACGGGACCCACGTCTGGGCACACCCTTCCCACTTAGGGCGACAAAGCAAAAACAACAAGTGATGGACGGAATGCTGAACATTTTCAAACATTCACCCCCAGTACAGTGATCTGGGCCTAAATCCATAGTTTTTTTGCTGCCCATGCCATTTCAGTTTGGACCCAACCATATGCAAATCAGTCTTGACCCTGTTCCCATGGGAACAGTCCAGCCCAAACTTCTAGGCCAGGTCTTCCCTGGACTGGAAACAAGCATCCTGGGACTGGTTTCGGGGCTTCACCCCTCATCAGCCAGGCTAGCCTGAATCCAGTGGCATGGGAAGCACGGGACCCACGTCTGGGCATACCCTTCCCACTTAGGGCGACAAAGCGAAAACAACAAGTGATGGACGGAATGCTGAACATTGTCAAACATTCACCCCCAGTACAGTGATCTGGGCCTAAATCCATCGTTTTTTTGCTGCCCATGCCATTCCAGTTTGGACCCAACCATATGCAAATCAGTCTTGACCCTGTCCAGCCCGAACTGCTATGCCAGGTCTTCCCTGGACTGGAAACAAGCATCCTGGGACCGGTTTCGGGGCTTCACTCCTCATCAGCCAGGCTAGCCTAAATCCAGTGGCATGGGAAGCACGGGACCCACGTCTGGGCATACCCTTCCCACTTAGGGCGACAAAGCAAAAGCAACAAGTGATGGACGGAATGCTGAACATTGTCAAACATTCACCCCCAGTACAGTGATCTGGGCCTAAATCCATTGTTTTTTTGCTGCCCATGCCATTCCAGTTTGGACCCAACCATATGCAAATCAGTCTTGACCCTGTTCCCATGGGAACAGTCCAGCCCGAACTGCTAGTCCAGGTCTTCCATGGACTGGAAACAAGCATCCTGGGACCGGGTTCGGGGCTTCACCCCTCATCAGCCAGGCTAGCCTGAATCCAGTGGCATGGGAAGCACGGGACCCACGTCTGGGAATACCCTTCCCACTTAGGGCGACAAACCAAAAACAACAAGTGATGGACGGAATGCTGAACATTGTCAAACATTCACCCCCAGTACAGTGATCTGGGCCTAAATCCACTGTTTTTTTGCTGCCCATGCCATTCCAGTTTGGACCCAACCATATGCAAATCAGTCTTGACCCTGTTCCCATGGAAACAGTCCACCCCGAACTGCTATGCCAGGTCTTCCCTGGACTAAAAACAAGCATTCTGGGACCGCTTTTGGGGCTTCACCCCTCATCAGCCAGGCTAGCCTGAATCCAGTGGCATGGGAAGCACGGGACCCACGTCTGGGCATACCCTTCCCACTTAGGGCGACAAAGCAAAAACAACAAGTGATGGACAGAATGCTGAACATTGTCAAACATTCACCCCCAGTACAGTGATCTGGGCCTAAATCCATTGTTTTTTTGCTGCCCATGCCATTCCAGTTTGGACCCAACCACATGCAAATCAGTCTTGACCCTGTTCCCATGGGAACAGTCCAGCCCGAACTGCTATGCCAGGTCTTCCCTGGACTGGAAACAAGCACCCTGGGACCGGTTTCGGGGCTTCACCCCTCATCAGCCAGGCTAGCCTGAATCCAGTGGCATGGGAAGCACAGGACCCACGTCTGGGCATACCCTTCCCACTTAGGCCGACAAAGCAAAAACAACAAGTGATGGACGGAATGCTGAACATTGTCAAACATTCACCCCCAGTACAGTGATGTGGGCCTAAATCCATCATTTTTTTGCTGCCCATACCATTCCAGTTTGGACCCAACCACATGCAAATCAGTCTTGACCCTGTTCCCATGGGAACAGTCCAGCCCGAACTGCTAGGCCAGGTCTTCCCTGGACTGGAAACAAGCATCCTTGGACCGGTGTCAGGGCTTCACCCCTCATCAGCCAGGCTAGCCTGAATCCAGTGGCATGGGAAGCACGGGACCCACGTCTAGGCATACCCTTCCCACTTAGGGCGACAAAGCAAAAACAGCAAGTGATGGACGGAATGCTGAACATTGTCAAACATTCACCCCTAGTACAGTGATCTGGGCCTAAATCCATCGTTTTTTTGCTGCCCATGCCATTCCAGTTTGGACCCAACCATATGCAAATCAGTCTTGACCCTGTTCCCATGGGAACAGTCCAGCCCGAACTGCCAGGCCAGGTCTTCCCTGGACTGGAAACAAGCATCCTGGGACCGGTTTCAGGGCTTCACCCCTTATCAGCCAGGCTAGCCTGAATCCAGTGGCATGGGAAGCACGGGACCCACGTCTGGGCATACCCTTCCCACTTAAGGCGACAAAGCAAAAACAACAAGTGATGGACGGAATGCTGAACATTGTCAAACATTCACCCCCAGTACAGTGATCTGGGCCTAAATCCATCGTTTTTTTTGCTGCCCATGCCATTCCAGTTTGGACCCAACCATATGCAAATCAGTCTTGACCCTGTTCCCATGGGAACAGTCCAGCCCGAACTTCTAGGCCAGGTCTTCCCTGGACTAGAAACAAGCATTCTGGGACCGATTTCGGGGCTTCACCCCTCATCAGCCAGGCTAGCCTGAATCCAGTGGCATGGGAAGCACGGGACCCACGTCTGGGCATACCCTTCCCACTTATGGCGACACAGCAAAAACAACAAGTGATGGACGGAATGCTGAACATTGTCAAACATTCACCCCCAGTGCAGTGATCTGGGCCTAAATCCATTGTTTTTTTGCTGCCCATGCCATTCCAGTTTGGACCCAACCATATGCAAATCAGTCTTGACCCTGTTCCCATGGGAACAGTCCAGCCCGAACTTCTAGGCCAGGTCTTCCCTGGACTAGAAACAAGCATTCTGGGACCGATTTCAGGGCTTCACCCCTCATCAGCCAGGCTAGCCTGAATCCAGTGGCATGGGAAGCACAGGACCCACGTCTGGGCATACCCTTCCCACTTATGGCGACACAGCAAAAACAACAAGTGATGGACGGAATGCTGAACATTGTCAAACATTCACCCCCAGTGCAGTGATCTGGGCCTAAATCCATTGTTTTTTTGCTGCCCATGCCATTCCAGTTTGGTCCCAACCATATGCAAATCAGTCTTGACCCTGTTCCCATGGGAACAGTCCAGCCCGAACTGTTAGGCCAGGTTTTCCCTGGACTGGAAACAAGCATCCTGGGACCGGTTTCGGGGCTTCACCCCTCATCAGCCAGGCTAGCCTGAATCCAGTGGCATGGGAAGCACGGGACCCACGTCTGGGCATACCCTTCCCACTTAGGGCGACAAAGCAAAAACAACAAGTGATGGACGGAATGCTGAACATTGTCAAACATTCACCCCCAGTACAGTGATCTGGGCCTAAATCCATCGTTTGTTTGCTGCTGTCCATCCGGTTACACTATCCCACAGCGTTTGTGTTTTGCTTTGCACCTGCACCGCCACCAGCACCACTGCCAGCAACAGCAGCCCCAGTGGACAGCCGTCCAAGGCTGCAGGGGAAGGGCTGGAGCCTCCCCCCACCACTGGCAGCACCTCCACCAGCCCTGCCACTGCCACCACTGAGCAGCCATCACTGCCGGCAGGCAGTGTGTAGTCATTCCTCCATGGGCTGTAGTGCATCCTGGCCCCTGCAAATCCTGTAGGTGTGACACCCAGGTGAGAGTCTGTGACCTTGCACTTCCCAAGATCTGCATCACAGGGCACAAAGCCCCCTCCAAAACCAGTGAAAGAAGGCATCCATTCACCCCCTCCTTGCCAGGATGAAGCACACTGGGCACAAAGCCCCCTCCAGAACCAGTGGAAGAAAGCATCTACTCACCCGCTCCATGCCAGGATGAAACACACTGGGCACAAAGCCCCCTCCAAAACCAGTGGAGAAGCCATCCACTCACCCCAATCTCCACAGGATGAAGGACACTGGGCACAAGGCCTCCTCCAGAACCACTGGAAGAAGCCATCCACCTCAGAGACTGTGGCTTTGCACTCCCCAGGACCAAGCAGTGGGTAAACCACCCACTTGAGAGACTGTGGCTTTGCACTCCCCAGGACCAAGCAGTGGACAAACCACCCACTTGAGAGACTGTGGCTTTGCACTCCCCAAGACCAAGCAGTGGGCAAACCACCCACTACAGAGTCTGTGGCTTTGCACTCCCCAGGAGAGAGTGATGGGCATGTGGCCCCCTACAGGAGCAGTGATGTACCATCTTCCGGCTGAGGTGCCCCCGTTCCACTTACCCCTGAGGTGCCAGTGAATTTTCGATCTGATGCCCCAGCAGTGTTCTCTCCGTATTGAGGCAGGAGTCAAGTGGGGCCGTGGCCTATGTGATATGGCCCTGTGGCCCACAGACATTATGGACTGGTCAGTGTCCCTCCATTTGTATATCTATGTAGATACTGTTTTGTGCTTTAAGGATGTACATCTAGAACTTTATATTATTACACTCACTTTAATCACTTCCTTTTGTCCTTGCATTATTCCTGAGGGGTACGGGGTAGATTTGTAATTGTGTTGCATCTGTTTGTGTGTATGTTGTTGGGGGTGGGGTTGTTGCGTGTTGCATGTGTGTGTCATTCTCTTTTTTCCTCCCCCCTCCCTTGTGTGCTAGGGGCGGTACTCACCGTGGTTGTCTTCGCCGCCGTTGGTATTCCTGGTGTAAGAGGAGCTAAACCAGCATGGGTAACACCTGTAGTTCGGGGTCCATGGCGTTGTGGTTCTTCCTTGAGTGTCCAGAGGTGAGTTGTTTCCCTTATGTGTACTGTTTCCACCTTGCTTTTGATAGCATTGGTACCGCCGCGGAAAAGCTGGCGGAATGGTGTCTTGTAGTACAGTGGGCTGAACCTTGTCTTCCGCCTGGCTGTTGGCGGTTACCGTTGTGGTGCTTGTTGCTACCGCTGAGGCGGTCTGTGTGTTAAAGTGGCTGTCAGTGTTGGCGGTTTCCGCCGTGATCATAATTTCATTATTTTTACAGCTGGCCTGTTGCCGGTCTTACCGCCGCTTTATGACATGATGTGGGCCTACGTACCTGAAACTGACTGTTACCCTTCTCTAAAAGCCCCTTGCACGGCCGGTGCCTCACTTCATTTCTGAAGATTAGTGCAGCACCGGTGGTGCAAGTGTCCCGTGGATACACCCCTTGGAGACCTCAGCACATGTACATAAATTGTACCATGCCCAGAGTAAGTTAGTGCAACGTGTGGCACAGAGTGCAGGAACATGTGCTGTGACAAATATATTGGCAACATCCATGCAGTTCTAAAAGCCAGCACCTCTGACACATATCCTGGCTGACATCACTATGTTTGTGGCCATAATTACCTTTTGCTAAGACCCACAAATCCACTGCAGCACTCGTTGGCACCTTTGCATCATTCAACTCATTCCACATCCTCAACATAACATCAGACATGGTGTCAATACTGAAGCAGAGATGATGGTGTCATAACTGACACACATGCCATTTTAACATGGCATAGCACACATCATACCCTCTCACACACAACCCTGGATCTAAACATGTGACATACAATCTGATACTTACTGGCTTCATCGGGGTCTTCAAACTGGGAAACCTCGCCAATAGTGTAGGTTGGAGGTCCATCTGCAAGACATGACAGAAAAACATAGCTTTGAGATAGTTGAACAAATAAAAACATTGACAACTGCTACACATTCCACTTGTTTGGCTGAGTAAGCTAGTCAGCATAGTGTTAGGAATGAACAACTGCCATCTATTACATGTCAGTCAGGAAGAGATGGGCCCTCATTATGACAATGGGGGCAAATTCCAAATTCTGCCACGGTGACTGCCGCCAACATACTGCTACGGAGGCGAACATCTGTCTGCCAGATTATGACACACACACACATAACTGACAGAAAACAGCCAAAACCACAAATCCATCATACCCACAGAACATGATAAACTGATGGAACTACCACCCATACCGTTACGCCACCAATAATGACTCACGAATCACCACAGCGGACATTCAATGACGGTAAACCATTGACGGTGAACACCGCCACAGAGGACATAGCCAGACATATACAAAACAAGACAACATTGGCCAGAACAAAAAACCCACACCTGACACAAATACACACACCTCACACACCCACCAACAGCACTATAAAACACATACCTACATCACCCACAAACCTCTGCAAATACAACAAGACAGTTACACTTAGCTAAGCCAATCCAAAATAGAACTGCACGCACACATTCATCCATCACGCACTACACACCACACACCCCACCACATCACACATCACTCCTGCACAACCCACACACACCGCACAACACCCATGTCCCCATAAAGACATCCCCTGTTTCACTGATGAGGAGTTGCGGGTCATGGTTAAGGAAATAGTTGAGGTAGAGCCACATCTGTTTGGAGCACAGATCCAGCAGATATCCATTGCCAGGAAGATGGAGCTATGGTGGAGGACTATGGACAGGGTGAACGCCGTGGGACAGCATCCACAAACAAGGGATGACATAAGGAAGAGGTGGAACGACCTACGGGGGAAGGTGAGTTCCATAGCAGCAAGGCACCACCTCGCTATCCAGAGGACTGGTGGTGTACCCCCACTTGCTCCCCCACAGCTGACAGCATGAGATGAGCAAGTCTTGGCAATCCTGCATCCTGTGGGACTCACTGGAGTTGCTGGAGGACTGGACACTGGTGAGTCAATATTTACTACCTTTCCCCCCAACTACCTTCATGCCACCACCATCCCTCACCCTGACACCCACTCCATCCTACACAGTGCACCACACAACTGACAAACCTAAATGCCAAGCCCTGCATGCCATACCCACTGCATGCACATCCCTTCCAGCCTTGCATGTACACCCACCACCAATGCATGCACAGCATGGAGAACTAACAATCCCACAATCCATCACCATACACAAAGAAAGGTGGCAGGGCAACAGCAATAATATATGGGAGCCAATCTCAGCGGTGAGGAGGTGCCACGGCTACCCAGTCTCCCACCAGAAGATGCCCCCAGTGATTACAGCAACTCTGGCATTCTGGATCTGGATGAACTCCCTGGCCCATCAGGGACCACTGGTCAGTCGGCTTCCCCAGCCCACACCCAGTCCACCACAGATCCTCCCCCCTCAGTATCCAACACCACAGCAGCCACCCACTGTCCCCGACCTCAGTCCCCAGGACACGTCAATCAGCAGTGTGCCCACCTGTACAGGGACCCAAGTCCACACCTCACATGCAACACAATGAGGGTCCTGGGGTCAGTGGCAGTAGGCACACCATTCAGGGGACACAGGCACAGGAGGCCAGGGATGGTTGGAGAACAGTTGTGAGCCGGGGGAGGACAGGCTCAGGGAACTGACTGCCTAGGAGGCATTCACTAATGTCCTGGGGGCTTATCAACAATCCCAGGACAATATGGGTCAGGGGATAAACATCATGCAGGAGAACAAGCAGCTCCAGGAGGAATACCACCAGGAGATCAAGAAAGAATTGCAGGTCCCGAACACCACCATGGTCTCCATTGCAGGGGTGCTGGGTGATATGGCCAACATCATGAGGGATTACACAGCACACCAGCGGGCCCCTTCCACTAGCCAGTCTGCTGACCAGCGCTCCACATCTGATGCAGCTAGTGGACAGGAAGCCCTGCCACAGGGCCCACAGGCCACCAGCACCCCTCCCCCTGAAGAAGGTGAACCACCATGCAAACGGTCCCTGCGACCCAGGCAGACACCAGAGACACTTGACAAGACCAAGACCACTGCCAGGAAATGAGGCCCTCCTGAATGTCCTCCTAGTGTTCCCCTATGTCACCTTGTCCACTTTGCTCCCCTTCCTATGGCCCCTTGGACACTGGGCCTGTGCTACAAACAGACTGGCCCACTACACTGGACTATTCCCATCCATCACCCCACTCTATTGCACTTCCCATTACATACCAATTTTTAATAAACATCCTTGGACACAACTTGAGTGATAGTGCTTTAGCTACAGGTAATGTACAATGTATTGAACTGTAATGAACTGCATGATCCTGTGTAAATGTCCAGTAACATGTTGATCCATCCAACAAATGTGTCTCAGCAATCTGTAAACATCACAGCAGTACACTGTTGGAACAACACCAACATCTGCAATGAGGGAAGGCATAGGTGACAATCAGGTGGGATGCAAAGGTAACAACTTGCATTATGCTGCAGTCACACAGCACACTAAAATGTAGAAATATTTAGTTCAACAGCCTTACATGAGTGTCATTGGAAGCACTGCAGGATCAAATGAGACCTGTTGTCCACATCCTCCTCATCTTCCTCCTCCTCACTGTCCTCAGTGTCCACTGCTGCCACAGCTGCATTGTCAACCCCCTCCTCTTGCAGATAGGGTACATGCCATCTGAGGGCCATTGTACAACATGCAGCACACAACATTGATTCTGCAGACCTTCTCAGGGGAGTAGTATAGGGATCCACCTGTCAGTTGGAGAAACCTGAATCTAGCCTTCACGTGCTCGAAGGTCCTTTCTACAATCGTCCTGGTACGCTCATGAGCATCATTGTACCTATTTTCAGCTCCTGTTCTCGGATTTCTAGCAGGGGTCAGGAGCCAGGGCAGGTTTGGGTAGCCGGAATCACCTGCAAGAAGTAAAGGACATACAATAGCTCTGCACAATGGCATGGCCATGACTCTTGGAGGCATACACTGACATACATTGGGTGGGGATTTGGGCTCATCTATTGGCCACACTCTGTTCTTTTGCAATTGTCATCAGCTGTGGGACACTGCTATTCCTCAGGACAAAGGCATCATGCACCGACCCTGGATACTTGGCAGTGACGTGGGAGATGTACTGGTCAGCAAGCACACCATCTGGACATTGAGTGAGTGGAAACTCTTCCGATTCCTGTACACTTGTTCAGTTCCCCTTGGGGGGGACTAAGGCAATATGGGTCCTGTCGATGGCCCCAATTAAATGTAGGATACGTCCCATTCCATAGAATACAGCTTTCACAGTGGGTAAATCACCTACCTGGGGGAATGTGATGTAGCTGCACATGTGTTAGAGCAAAGCTGACAAAAACTCTTGCAAGCACAAAAGTGAACAGTGGCTGTGACATCCCTGCAGCCTAGCCCACTGTCACCTGGAAAGAGACAGTTTCCAGGAAATGGAGCATGGAGAGACCCTGCACAAGAGGGGGGGTTGCTGTGGTGCTACAGATAGCAGGTATCAGATCAGGCTCCAATTTTTCACCCAGCTCTGTGATTTTGGCCCTGTCCAGATGATAGGTGAGTATGATGTGCCGGTCCTCCAGTGTAGCCAAGTTCATAAGGGGTCTGTACACGGGTGTTTTCCTACTCCTACTCCTCCGTGGTGGTTGGTACCTAAGGGACCCAAAGGTAAGAAAGGAGTGACAACAGGAAACATAAACACACTAAAGCAGTGTACATAGAGTATGCTTGTATGTTATAAACTGGAATTGTGAAGGTGAGTACATTTGACTACAATGGCGCACTTATCAATCTGTACATGTGTACCAGCATTATAAAATGGCACCCGCCTGTCCTGTAGTCATGGACAGGTGGAAGTGAGCTCACACCGCTGGCGTTCGCATCATGGCGGGAGGCGGTCTGCACCGCCATGCAATTCCTCATTGGCTAACATGACCATCTATGGAGAATGGGAACCAATAATGATCAACGCCCGTAGTGATGGTGTTCATCGCCTCGGACATGACTGCCATTTGCTTTCTACCACTTCACTTGATTCCTGACTTTCCACAGGATGACATCTCCACTGCGGGTGCTGCTGTGACCTGGGTCTGGAATCTGCCATGGTTCGTGCAACAGGGGAAAGGGCCCCAGCCTTCACGTCGGAGGAGTTGGAGAGCCTCGTGGATGGGGTCCTACCCCTGTATGGGCAGTTGCATGGGTCTCCAGACCAAAAGGTGACTAGACTATGGGTACGTTGCATGCGACATGGCTGCGTGGAGATGTTTGTGTGCTGGCAGTGTTTCATATGGGGGTGTGTGGCAGGTGGCAGGGCTAATGCAGGGGTATGGGTCATGTGTGTGCCTGGTGAGGGGATAATGCTTTTTGTGGGCCATATGTGTGACAGGCTGGATTGTCTGGTTTATGGTGTCCCACCTTCTGTGTTTCCTCTGCATGTTAGCGCCCATCAGAAGAAGGGGTTGTGCGTGCCATCGCCAAGGATGAGCGGACCCTGGGGCTCTATAGCAGGTGGAGCACCCACTGTAGGAGATGGTGGGAGGACCTGAGATGCTGGGCCCGGAAGACCACTGAGGCCCAACTGCGGATGGCCTCCCAACGAGGGAGGGGTGCCCATCGGAACCTGACCCCGCTGATTGCCTGCATATTGGCGGTGGCCTACCCAGAGCAGGATGGGCACTTGAGGGCAGCACAGCAGCCACAAGGGGGTGAGTACAGTGTGTTTGTCAACCAACTCTGTTGCCTGGCATGTGATTTGGGGGTGTAGGGTACTAGTCAGTGGATTCCCCAATATGCCAGTTCAGACATTGGTGTGTGGTCCAGCTCAGGTAAATAGGGCAGAATGCATGTATTAAATAGCTACGTAGGTGGCTACCCATCTCAGACAGGGCTTAGCTGGTCCCAGTTGGTGTGTAGCTCACAGTGTTTGGCTCCTACCTGCTGTGGTAATTAGTCAATGGTATGCCAGTGTGGTCCATACTGGCCATTCTCAGTCTCAGTGTGTGTGACAGTGATGTGTCTGCCTTCTGTGCTGTTGGTGCTGAGATTTACGCTGTGTTCCCTTTCTCTCTCTCCCCTCTCTCCTTTTGTCTACCTATCCTTGTGTGCATTGGCATCATCTGGTGAAGGAACAGGGTCACCTGCAAGTGAGGAAGCTGCAGCCCACAGGACCCAGGAGGCAGAGTCCACCGACGCCAAGGGGACCAGTGGGATGGAGGAGAGGGGAGCACCATGGCGGGGATAGGTGGTGATACCACTGACTGTGAATCGTCCTCCGATGGGAGCTCCCTGGTGGTGGCAGACCCCTCTGGGAGTTCTACCACCACCCCCTTACCAGCACCACCCTCTCACTAGCCCCCCACCCCACTGAGTTGCCCGTGGCCACTCACCCAGGAGGGTGGGCATCTCCTTCACCCCTGGCACCTCAGGTCCTGCCCCAGTCAGCCCTGTTGCCCTCAGCGAGGAGGCTATTGACCTCCTGAGATCCATCTCTGTAGGGCAGTCAACCACAGTGAATGCCATCCAGGGCCTGGCATCCCAGATGCAGCAATGCAGTGCCTTCCTGGACGGCATGTACGGTGGCTTTGCAGCACTACAGAGATCTTTTCAGGCTCTGGCCTCTTCACTGATGGCAGCCAGTGTCTCTGTTTCATCCGTCCCCCCTCCAAGTACCACTACCCAGTAACAGCCTCCTCACCCCCAACCCATCCCATGCACACATACTGACAAGCATGCAACCAAAACAACACACAAGACTCGCACAGTATAACATAGGTAACACACTTCAGTCCACAAGCATTCACACAGCCAACACACAAATGCACGCACATCATCCACTGCCTCCACTGTGTCCCCTCCTCCTCCCTCACAGTCACATACTCATTCACACCTGCATGCACTGCATCAACAGTCCCTTAACCTGCCACCTGCACAGCCTTGCCCACAGTCACCACAACAGCAGACCGCTAGACATGCACCCCACACACCTTATGTACTGTCACCACCACCACCTCATGCAGCACACCCACTCCACTTGCAGACACCACCACAACATCCACCCATATATCCTGTTTGTCCTCCCCTACCCTGTCTGCCCACCCCTCCTGAGACCCACACACACTCGCACTCCGACCCCCAACAGCCATCTACATCACAAACCCACACTGTCCATGCATCTGCACCCATGTCCGGCATACCTACTTCTCCTAGAACCACACCGTCTACCTCCCCTCCCATCCCTCTTCCCACACCCCACCACATTGGTCCTAAGAAGCTTTTCCTTGCTGGCCTTGACCTCTTTCCTCCCCCGTCCTGCCCTTAAGAGGAAGGTCCCACCACCCCAGCCTAATACCTCAAGCACCCAGTCTGACACAGCTCCACCCCTAAAGTCTCCAGCTGCCAAGGGGCACATGAGTGCGACAATGGCCACCCGCACCTAGGACACTCCTCCCCGAAACAGAGGGCTAACATGCCACCCCCTCCCAAACAGACTGGCAAGACCACTGGGCCACCTTCAAAACCAGGACAAGGAGGCCCCAACCAAATCCAAGGCCAAGGAGGCCATACCCAAATCCTTGTCTAAGGAGGCCCAAACCAAACCAAAGGCCAAGGAGACCCTACCAAAATCCAAGGCCAAGGAGGCCATACCCAAATCCCAGGCCAAGGAGGCCACACCAAAATCCAAGGTCAACGAAGCCCCAACCAAATCCAAGGCCAAGACCAAGGAGGCCCCACTAAAATCCAAGGCCAAGGAGGCCTCAACCAAATCAAAGGCCAAGGAGGCCACAGCAAAATCCCAAGCCAAGGAGGGCCCACACAAATCCATGCCAAAAGAGGCCCAACTCAAAACCATGGCCAAGGAGGCCCCACTCAAAACTGTGCCCAAGGAGCCCCATCCAGAACCAGGTCCCAAGAAGCGGCATCCTGAACCAGAGGCCATGGAGCAGCATTCATAACCAGAGGCCATGAAGCAGCATCCAGAACCAGAGGCCAAGGAGCAGCATCCCAAACCAGAGGCCATGGAGCAGCATCTCAAACCAGAGGCCAAGGAGCACCATCAATTACCAGTGTGCAGGCAGCACCCTCCAGAACCAGCGGGCAGACAGCCCCCTCCAGAACCAGTGGGCAGAAAGCCCCCTCCTGAACCAATGGGCAGGCAGCCCCTTCCAGAACCAGTGAGCAAGCAGCCCTCTTCAGAATGGGCAGGAAGCCCCCACCAGAAATAGGCAGGCAGCACCCCAGGCAGCCCCCTCCAGAACCAGTGGACAGGCAGCCTCCTCCAGAACAATTGGGCAGGAAGCACCCCCCAGAACCAATGGGTAGGAAGCTACCTCCAGAACCAGTGGGCAGGCAGCCCCCTCCAGAACCAGTTGGCAGGAAGCCCCCTCCCAATGAGTGCCTCCCCCCAGGCCCCCACCCCCTGAGGTGGTTCCCCATTTCTAACATGATGCTCCACAACAGTGGAGTCCCCTTGTTGTCAGGAGTCAGGTTGGGGCTTGGACTTTGCCCTGTGGGCATTTGTAAATTTGGACTGGCCTTTGGACCTGCATGTCATTATTTCTGCAGTTGTGTATTTTACATATTCATACAACAGGAATACAGTGGTTGGAACTGTGTATGTGTCCTGGGTTTCTTTACTCTGGGGTTCTGTTACTGTTATTTTCCTCTGCATCTGGTTCTGGGTGTGTGGTGTTTGTATGGTGTGTGTTGTGTGTGTGTGTGTCACTCTTCCCCTCTCTCTCCCTCCCTTGTGGGCTAGGCGGCTGTACCCACTGCCGTTGTCATCATAGGCGTTGGTGCTCCAGGACAGCCATGACATGGTACAGCATTGGGAAGACTTTCAGTTCAGGGTCCATGGCGGCCGCAGACTCCTGTGTGTCCCTGGAGGTGAGTGTTTCCTTTCATATGATTTGTTTCTGCCAGTCTTTGGGTGGCATTGGTACTGCCCTGGAAATCCTGGTGGTATGCTATGTCATAATATGGTGGGCGGATCCTTGTCTTCTGCCTGTCTGTAAGTGGCTATTGCTGTGTTCAGTATTTGTATCGCCCTGGCGGTTGGTGTGGTACATTGGCTGTCTATGGTAGGGCTCACCGCCATGGTCATTATTTGGCAGTCATTACCCCCAGCCTGTTGGCTGTGTTACCGCCACATTAACCCTGGCAGACAGAAGACCGCAGGGGTCATAATGACCACCATAGCCCATAAAAACATGTACAGATATGGAATGCACCATACAACCATGTCACAGATACATATGTTGCAATTTTTGTGGGGGACAGGATACTGTCCTTTAGCGGAAGATTTCAACTTTGCAGTTAATCTATGTGAAAATGGAGCAACCACTCAGATGCTTGACTCTTTTCAATCCCATACTACCACCACACAACTCCATCATGTGTGTGCCGTAAGTAAAAAATGGCACACCATGGCACATGTCATGATACTGACATTGTAAACTATGACATTATGGTTGCACATAGCATGCTTTGCACCATACATAAAGTTGCTAAACCTGCTAAGTGAAATTGGGCATTTTGATAACAATGGAATTGTCATTTTACTAACCTGCACTAATGCAAGTTACCTCCAAAAATGGCACAGTGTAACCAAATTGCTTTAAATACTCTTTTTTGTGTGGTACATACAGCAGGAATATACACATTGCATTCTTCATGGCTGGCTCTGCCATCATGTAGCACCAGGTTTTAAAACTGCCACAATGCTTGCATTGCACACATTTTGACATATAGGGGGTGATTCCAACCCTGGCGGTCGGTGATAAAGCGGCGGCCAACCCACCAACAGGCAGGCGGTCAAAAAAATGGAATTCTGACCCTGGCGGTAACCGCCAACACAGCCCGCCACTTTAACACTCCGACTGCCACGGCGGGGCAGACAAACAGGTTGGCGGTCATCGCCAACAGGCAGGCGGCAGACAATATACCGCCCACCCTATCACAACTCACCAATCCGCCACCTTTTCCGGGGCGGGAGCCCCGCCGATAAAAACACGGCGGAAACAGACTACGAACGGGAAAACGCTCACCTCTATGCACTCCACGAGGAATCTGGACAGCATGGAACCCGAATTAAACATCCTACCAGCTATTGTCTACCTGCTCATCTACCACGGGTACGAACGCCGGCGCAGACGACAACGGTGAGTACTGCACCTACGACACAGGGGAGGGGGGACGAGAAAAGGTTACGGCCACACACATACGCGACACACCCACCCCCCCACAACTATCTACACACCAATGCAGAGCAACAAGTCAGAGTGACACCCCCCAAACCCCTGGGAAGAATGCAAAGACATAATTAAAATGATCTTTAAAATTTATGTGTAAAATAGGTTCATTGAAGTCATGGTAAATATGCAATATGAAATATACAAAATAAATAATGAACATAGTGAAAATAATAAACATAGGCAATAAGTCCTGCACAGTTAGTGAAAATTCCATAGTCCGTGGGCCAATGTGTACAAACACATGGGCAAAGCCCACACAGGAGACTGGATAACATAGGAGAGAACACTGCAGGGGCATCAGATGATAAAACAACAGGCACCTCAGGGGGAAGGGAAAGGGGGGCACCTTAGCCACATGAGTCCACAACGCCAGATCCACGAGGGGCCTCCATGCCCACTGTACCATCCTGGGGAGTGCAAAGCCACAGTCTCTCAAGTCTCTACAGTGGGAGGGTTGCCCACTGTGCCATCCTGGGGAGTGCAAAGCCACAGTCCATCAGATGGATTACCGACTCCACTGGTAATGGAGGAGGCATGGTGCCCAGAGTGCTTCGTGAACACCTGCTCGACACAGAACCGGCACTGTCAATGGGCCAGCGGTGCTTGAGACGGCATTGCCCAGCGGAGCGGTGCTTGAGACGGCGGGGCCCAGCGGAGCGGTGCTTGACAGGAAGGGCCCAGCGGAGCGGTGCTTGAGACGGCGGGGCCCAGCGGAGCGGTGCTTGACAGGAAGGGCCCAGCGGAGCAGTGCTTGAGACGGCGGGGCCCAGCGGAGCAGTGCTTGAGACGGCGGGCCCAGCGGTGCGGTGCTTGACAGGAAGGGCCCAGCGGAGCGGTGCTTGACAGGAAGGGCCCAGCGGAGCGGTGCTTGAGATGAAGGGCCCAGCGGAGCGGTGCTTGAGATGAAGGGCCCAGCGGAGCGGTGCTTGAGACGGCGGGGCCCTGTTCAGAGGTGCCTGTCTTGGCGGGGCCCTGTTCAGCGGTGCTTTTCACGGCGGGGCCCTGTTCAGCGGTGCCTGTCTTGGCGGGGCCCTGTTCAGTGGTGCCTGTCTTCGTGGGGCCCTGTTCAGCGGTGCTTGTCCTGTCTTTCAAGGGAGCCAGACCTGGCCAAGACTCCCCGCTTAGTCGCCCTCCGACCTTGCGGTTGTGGGGCCCTCCTGTGATGGAGTCTTGGGCCTGTGGGTGTCGTCGGTCACACCCGGTATGGGGCTGGTGGGGCCCTCCTGGTCCGCTCGCCTGCTGCATGACTTCTCCGCCCTGCTACCCTTGCCCTCCTTCGCTGTAGCTCTCTGGCCCTTGCCTCTCTTTGATGATGTGGCAGGTGACGGGGCAAGGCCACTGTCCTTGGGGGCAGCCGTCTCAGGCTTCTCGCGCCGGCCCTTAGTTTTTTTTGTCCTCTTCCCAGGGGGTGGGCTGGCTGTCCCCTTGCTGCTGGCCGATGTCCCTGCCCTAGGAGCTGGTGGACTCCAATAGCCCTGCACTATGGTCATACTAGATGCAGGGCTGGTGGTGGCTGAGGTGCTCTTTGGACTCTTACAAGATGGAGGGGTGGGTCAGGTGATGCAAAGAGGTTAATTTTGGAGAGGAAAAGTTTTTTAGGAGCAATGGGAAGGGTAGGTGCAGTGGGTATGGGAGTGGAGGAAAAGGATGTGGTTGTAGGAGAGTCAAGTGTGCTATCTTTGGGTGCAGGTGCTTGTGACGGAGGCTGTCGTGAGGTGGATGGCTGTTGGGTGGGTGGCTGCCTGCGTTTGTGTGGTTTGGAAGAGGGGGTGACAGACACACTGGGAGAGGACACAGGGGACGTGTAAATGGCAGTGGGGGTGGTGACTGCACGTGTGCGGACTGTACTGGAGGGTGTGCTGGTGATGGAAGTACTGACTGATGGTGGTGTGCATGCAGGTGTGAGTGGAGACGTCACAGGGAGGGAGGAGGGAGACGAGGAGGTGGGGGACACAGAGGTGGTAGTGACTGTTGGCATGTCTGCATCTGGATGTTGCTTGGGTGAATGCTTGTGGGATCTGTGGTGCTTCTGTCTGGATGAGCTGCCCTTGGGTGTTGAGGTGTGTGCAGGCTGTTCAGATGGTGTGGATGGGATAGGCTGAGGAACAGGAGACTGGGACTGGGTGGAGACAGTTAGAAGAGGGAGGCTGGAGACAGGGACAATGGCTGCCGTCAGTGCTGAGGCCAGAGCATTGAACGATCGCTGATGGGCAGCCTGACCCGAATGGATGCCCTCCAGGTATGCATTGCTCCGATGCACCTCCCTTTCTACACCCTGGATGGCATTCAAAAGGGTAGACTGCCCAACAATGATGGTCTGGAGGAGGTCAATGACCTCCTCACTGAGGGCAGCAGGGGTAACTGGGGCAGGGCCTGAGGTGCCTGGGGCAAAGGAGATGCCCACCTTCCTGGGTGAGCGGGCACGGAGCGAAGGATGAGGGGCTGCTGGGAGGGCGGGGCTGGTGCGCTGGGTGGCGGCTGTACCTGTTGTGGCGGTGGGCACGGATGTTGCCGCCACCACAAGGGAGCTCCCTTCCGAGGACGTGTCGGTGTCGCTGACGTCTCCACGGGTCCCCGTTGTGGAGCTCCCCTCGCCCTCCGTCTCACTGGTGTACTCGGAGTCTGTTGCATGGCCCTCCGGGGCCATGTGAGATGCAGCTCCCTCGTGCGCCGATGCCAATTCTCCTCCGCCTGATGATGCTAATGCACACATTGACAGGATGACAAAGAAAATGGGTGGGGGGGGAGAAATGAAGACAGGTTGAGTGCATGCATTGGCAACACCGTTATCGGAGAGGACAGACACAGAAGCCCCCTGCACTACGCCGCGCAATCGGGGTACACTACTCAATTCTTGTGACTAGGCCTATAGGTCTATGGACGACAAATGCACACATGGGTGATGCAGGACCATGGATAGCTGTACTTGGCACCCTACAGAGGTGGGGGGCGGGGGCACAGGGCCATGCCTAATGGAGGGGACTAGCCTACAGAAACCGCCCTGGCCTATGGATACCCACAGCCCTCCTCCCCAACCCAGACACCTCCACTGCGCGCAAAGATAGCAGAATGTGCTAATACTCACCCCCTTGTGTCTGCTGTGATGTCCTCACGCGCCCATCCAAATCGGGGTAGGCCACCGCCAGGATCCGGGACATCAGGGGGGTCAATTGGCGGCTGGCACCCCTCCTACATTGGGAGGCCATCCCCAGCAGAGACTCAGCGGTCTTTCTGGTCCCGCGGCGGATGTCCTCCCACCTCTTTCGGCAGTGGGTGCCCCTTCTGTTGTGGACCCCCAGGGCATGGACGTCCTTGGCGATGGCACGCCAAATGTCGATCTTCTGATGAGCGCTGACCTATGTGACATGTACAGGGTGGGAAAGGAAATATCATCACTTTTCTGCATGGTCGATGTGAGTGGCCCCCCCTCCCCAACCTTGCCATGTGGCACATGTTCACATCTGTCGTGCGTTGCACTCCTCATTCGCTCCCCTCCCCACCATCTTACATCCACCCCACTCAACACAGGCATAGCCCATTCAACGTGCACCCTGTGTACTAACCTGTTGGTCTGGAGGACCGTAGAGTAGCGCATACTGGGGGAGGACCCCATCAACAAGTTTCTCCAATTCCTCAGATGTGAAGGCAGGGGCCCTTTCCCCAGTCGCAGCAGCCATAGTATCTCCCAGACCGAGGTCACAGCAGCACTTGCAGTATAGGTCCTCTCCTGTGGATGATCAGGTCTCGAGTGATTAATCAGATAGAAAATGGTGGTCACGCCCGTGGCGGTGCGTACCGCGGCGGTGCGTACCGCGACCGCCGGCGCACATCGTCATTGCCTCCTGAAACCCATAGGGTGCAATGTTAACCAATGCGGCTTCGCCCCGCGGTCTTCGACCGCCTACCGCCACGGTGTGCCACGCCAGCGCATTGACCTCACATCCCACTGTCACACTTCACAGGTCAGGCAGCCGCCATTTCCAGGGCCCACAGGGCATCATTTCAACTGCGTCACACAGGCCTAGGCCGTGCATTGCCAATCATACAAGCCTTTCAATGCATTGCGATTCTTTTACTGTGCAAGCTGTGTGAACGAACCTGTGGTTTGCTTGACTTTCTGCTCCATGTTGTCCTTCCTAGGCACCGTCCGCTGGGACTTGCGAGGAGAAGGATGAATCCTCCCGTGTACCGACCGCTGGTGGACCTGTCGACAATGGAAGAACAACATATTATACTTAGATACAGACTTGACAGAGCCACTATACATGAACTGTGTGCCCAGCTGGAGCCAGACCTGATGTCCCCTATCCGCCAACCCACAGGGATTCCCCCTCTGGTGCAGGTTCTGCCAGTACTCCATTTTTTGGCAAGTGGGTCTTTTCAGACAACAGTGGCCATGTCATCAGGGATGTCTCAGCCTATGTTTTCTAAGGTTTTGTCCAGAGTGTTGTCTGCCCTGATGAAATACATGTGTAGATACATTCTTTTCCCTGAGGAGGATGATTTGGCTACAGTGAAGGGTGATTTCTATGCCCTTGGACATATTCCCAACATCATTGGTGCCATTGATGGGACCCATGTGGCTTTGGTTCCCCCCAAAGAAAGTGAGCAGGTGTACAGAAACAGAAAAAGGTTATCATTCTATGAATGTCCAGGTGGTCTGTTTGTCTGACCAGTACATCTCCCATGTAAATGCCAAGTTCCCTGGGTCAGTGCATGACGCGTATGTTATGCGAAATAGCAGCATCCCTTATATGATGGAACAGCTACAGAGACACCGTGTGTGGTTATTGGGTGACTCTGGTTACCCCAACCTCTCCAGGCTATTGACCCCAGTGAGGAATGCCCGGACCAGGGCAGAGGAACGGTACAATAGGCCCATGGGCGAACTAGGAGGATCATAGAAAGGACCTTCGGCCTCCTGAAAGCCAGGTTTAGGTGCCTGCATATGACAGGTGGATCCCTAATGTACTCACCAAAGAAGGTGTGCCATATCATCGTGGCCTGCTGTATGCTTCACAATCTTGCTTTGCGATGCCAGGTGCCTTTTGTGCAGGAGGATGGTCCAGATGGTGGTGTTGTATCAGCTGTGGAGCCTGTGGAGAGTGAAGAGGAGGAGGACGACGGGGACGACACGGACAACAGGGATACAGTCATACAACAATATTTTCAGTAGCACACAGGTAAGAATCACCCACGCCATTTTACATTTACTTAAGGCCTCATGCGTCTCTACTGTCTGTGTTTCCCCCCAGTTCCTTTTAACTGAATTGTGACTTTCCCTTCCCTTTTCAGAGCTGTATGACCGACTGCGTGACTACTGCTTTGTTTGCCCATGGACTAAAGCTTATTGACATTGGTATGTTGTCATCACAATGTAACTGAACATAATTGCAACGTTATGTGTAATACATTTGTGAAAAATACAAGCAGACTCCTGTTATTTTAAGTGCAATTAGTGATTTATTTCAAGTGCTACATATAGGTACATGATTGTAAGACGGTGATGGGTGGGGGTGGAGTAATGTCCATGGCAGAGTCCAGTTCTCAGTTTCACAGGTGCATTGTCCATATGCCTGTGGAAGGATGGAGCAGGGGCAGTTTAAGGTTGGACAGGATGACAATGTGGGACAGTGGGATGACATCAGGGGGTATCTTATGCTGGCTGGGGTCTTGGCATCCTACTCTGTCTTCTTGTGAGATCTCAGGTTCCGCTTGCGGGGTGGTTCTTCTTCAGCAGGAGGTGGGGTTCTGGTGGCCTGTCGTTGTGTGGGGGCCTCCTGTCCACTAGCGCCGGCAGATGTGCTAGGCTGTTCCTGGTCCTGGCTAGTGACAGGGGCCCTTTGTGGTGCCACATGGTCCCGCAATGTGGTGACTATCTGGTTAAGGGCCAGGACGATGGTTCCTATGGCGGAACCAATGTTCCTCAGTTCCTCTCTGAACCCCATGTACCGTTCCTCCTGCTGTGCCTGGATCTCCTGGAACCTGGCCAGTACCGTCGCCATCGTCTCTTGGGAGTGGTGGTATGCTCCCATGATGGAGGAGAGGGCCTCTTGGAGAGTGGGTTCCCTGGTCCTGTCCCCCCCTGTCGCACCGCAGCCCTCCCAGTTCCCCTGTTTCCCTGGGCCTCTGTCCCCTGGACGGTGTGCCCACTACCACTGCCCCCAGGTCCCTGTGGTTGTTGGGGTGGTGGGTCAACCTGGGTGCCCTGTAGTGGCGGACACACCACTGATTGACGTGTCCTGGAGACAGAGGCATGGGCCCGGTGGGTGGGAGCTGTGCTGGTGTTCCCAGAGGGGGTTAGGTCTGCTGTAGCCTGTGGCTGTGTGTGGGGAACCGACTGTCCAGAGGTCCCCGATGGGCCGGGCTGGTCATCTGGGTCCAGGGAGACAGAGCTGCTGTCATCGCTGGGGGCCTCTTCTGGGGGTGGGATGGACATCTCTGGACCCTCAGTGGCGGTGTGGTGGCGTTCGGGTCCTGCAGGGGTATTAAGGTATGGTTATAGCTTCTGTGTGTGGCATTTCCTGTGATGGGTGGGTGTCCGTGTACCCAAGTGCAGGCATTCCCTTGTGGGGGCTTTTGTGAGGGTGGCTTGTGGGGGTGATGTGTGTGTGCAGTGGGCATGCTTTGGTGATGGGTGTCCATGCTTTATGGTCACATGCAGGGCTTGGTGTTGGGATGGGTGGGTTGTGATGGTGAGCCATTTGCAAGGAGTTGGTGTGATGGGGGTGGGGGTGAGGGTGGGGGTATGTGCTGGCATGCAGGTGGGGTGGGGGTGGGAAGTAGTAGTTAAGATTTGACTTACCAGAGTCCATTCCTCCAGATACTCCTGCGAGGCCGTCAGGATGCAGGATGTGCAAGACTTCCTCCTCCCATGCTGTAAATTCTGAGGGAGTAGGTGGGGGTCCGCCGCCAGTCTTCTGCACCGCGATGTTGTGCCTTGATACCATGGAACGCACCTTCCCCCGTAGTTCGTTCCACCGCTTCCTGATGTCATCCCGATTGCGTGGATGCTGTCCCACCGCGTTGACCCTGTCCACTATCCTTTGCCATAGCTCCATCTTCCTGGCAATGCTGGTGTGCTGCACCTGTGCCCCGAAGAGCTGGGGCTCTACACGTACTATTTCCTCCACCATGACCCTGAGTTCTGCGTCAGAGAACCTGGGGTGTCTTTGGGGTGCCATGGGGTGGTGTGGATGAGGTGAGGGATGTTGTATGTGTTGTAGAGTGTGATGTGTGTGGTGGTGTATGGTGTTTTATGCGTGGTAATTGTGTGGGTGATGTTGTGATTTGCCTCTGTGTGATGGTCTACTCTAAGCAGTGCTGTCTCTCTCTGTCCTTAATTCGCAATTTTGGTCGTAGGGGTTTGTGGGTGATGTGGGTGTGTGTTTTATATTGTATTGGGTGTGTGGGAGTGGTGTGTGTATGTGTATCAGGTGTGTGTATTTCAAATTGGCCAATGTGGTTGTGTTTTGTAAGGGTGTGTGTATTTTGAGCGCGGCGGTGTGTACCGCCAATGGAATACCACGGTTGAAAGACCGCCGCATGGATTCGTGGGTCGTAATGGCATGGGCGTATTTCTGTTGGCATGACGGTGGAGGTTTGGTCATTGCCATTTTTTCGCTGACCTTTTGTGTGGCGGACTTTTGTGGATGTCGGGTTTTTGGCGGTTTGCCTGTTTACCGCCGAGGTCAGAATGACCCCCATAGTCAGGTAATACTTGCCTCCATCAGCCACATTACCTACAAAAACTATGACACTGATGTTGCATTAAGAGCCAATTAGTCCTTCTTACATTTGTGTTCTTCTCATGTCACTATGCACATACATGACTCAAGGAACACACACACCTATGACCACCAATACTCCTGCTTCATGTTTGTCATCACTTAAACAATACTTAGCACATTTCCACAGTTTTAAGGCCCATGATGGACATGTGCATTTGTGCCTGGGAAACATGGACCCTTGCACCATTGCACAGCTGTGTACCATTTTCAGCACTTCAAAATGTATATGCGATACAGAAGGCACGCAGGGAGGAACGTGCAAATTGTCTGCAACTGGTGCATTACTGACCTCTCATAAATGCAGGTTGGTTGAGACACAAAACTTGCTGTCCTCACCCTTGTCATGCTGCAGTCATCCTTATGTCCTACTGTAATGCACAAGCAAATGAGGATGTTGCCATGTAAAAGGGGAACTTACCAACAGGTCCGCCAACCCGAATCACCTGGTGATCCAAGAAATCTGTTTCATGGGCAATGAGGCCTTCCCACCGGTGTTTAAGCTGGTGGTCCGTGCACTCCAACGAGAAGATCCTATGAAGCTGGTAGAAAACTGTTCCCCACCGCAGGTTCCTTGCCTCTGTTGCGCACCCCATGATGATCCAGCCTCCCATAGCCACCATGCTGGGGATGTAGTGGCACACTAACGAGATGAACCCTCCCAGTTCATCACTACTTGTCCGATGGGCTTCCTCTTCTATGACACCTTGCAGTCTCCCTCTATTGCTAAATTATAAACCCAGCAATAATAAACTATACCCCACCTAACCCCAGTACCCCAATGAAATAAACTACCACAAGACAGACACATGACAATAATTAGACAATAACAGGACAACAATGTATACAAAAAGTACACAATTTACAAAAAGGACTAGACACAGACAGGACACAGCACAAAACAGTTAAGATTCACACTCCTCACATCAGCACAAGCACCACACAACTTCTCTTAATCACAAACTACAAGACTATAAAGTAAAAGTGAAAGTAAATTTACCTTTCCATGTTTGCAGCAAGGAAGACACATTACATCACTTTCTGGCCTTCTGTGTCACGTGCTCTGATATGCACTGTTTGTTTTGATGCATGACGGCCATGCGTGGAATTTTTCTATGAAGGCTGACAAAGCCTGTTGACTTAGATTTGATGTGCAGGTGCCAGGCATCAGTTTTTGGCATATGTGATTTTTGTAAAACTACGGTATGCATAATTTTTTGAAGCATGCGTGGATTTTGCAGGTAAGTCTGAGAAGGCAAGATCACTTAGAGTAGATGCGCATGGTGCCAGGCATCAATTTTGTGATTTGTGATGTATGGAGAAGTACTGTATGCATCATTTTTTTTGATGCATGACAACCCTGCGTGGATTTTGGAGGAAAGGCTGACAGTGCACCTGTATTCACATACCTTGTTACAGGGGCTATGCATCTATGTAGTTTGTATGACAAGGCAACATGTGTATACATGGGCAATTTACTGTGTACCGGTAACATAGGAATGTGTTATCAAATGTCTGTAGGTATGTTTGACGCATGGGATGACTGATACTGCTTGCAAATGTACATGTAAGAATGTTTTCCACATACATGTTTGCACATGTGTACTGAGTGTATATATGTGATGCTACTCATATTGTGGGTCTACCATATTGTCATGTCAGAATTCAAACAGTATGTTTCAAAACACAGCATAAGATAGGATGGGCCATGTACAATACATGTTCATTCATATGATACCCTTGACAAATCTTTAGCAAAGGATGCTGTTGACTAAAGCTGGGATTATCCGGTAAGCCATGACAATGTGAGTGCACGTATATCTACACTCTGGTGTGTTCTAAGGGCCAGACTTCATGGTGCATACACATGTAATGTATAGATCCCGATGCACGCAAAATGTGGGAGATGGTGTGCTGACATGTGCCATTATTATAGGTATGTATGTGACATATTTGTGTGTGAAAAGGTATGTTTTCTGTATGATAAGTGATGCTTGATACAGTGGTGTGTTTTGGGATTTGATACATACTAATTCTCAATTCCAGCAGCAATATATGTAGGCCATTATCTCACGGCTGTGTACTCATGTCTGTGTTAACTATGTTTCCCAATGTGGGAACATTTGCCCTGGTCATCTAATTTTGTAAGTAATCATGTGACATACACATTTTGTCACGTAAATTATACTGTTTTGTCCATAAGCAAATAGACAGCACCAACCCTGGCCCACCTAGGTGGGACATGTGTTGACAAATGTAGGTCTTATGAGTTAACAACATACACTTGGAATGTACAATGACTCAAACTTTGTTTTTATTGTCAGATTAACAAAACTTGCATACAAATTGTATGCCAGGGATGCTCTCAGGCAGTGATGGCACCCTAGTCATCAGTGCTCCTGTGGCATTTTGTCTGCCCAAACAGGCCGATTGTTGCATGTATTGACACAGGTTGACTGTGGTCACCTCAGCTCAGACCCTCCTGGTCTACTTGCAGCTCACAACGGTTCCCACCCGGGACTGACATTGTTTCAATGAGGGGGCTAGTACATATATTTCCACTGTAAGTGTTCAACCACCCCTGGTGTTTACCCATTTCCGGGGGCAGGCCACGGCCTTCGTATTCCACTTTCTCAGCCATCATGCACCAGTCCAAGTCTCTCTTACAGTCAATGACTTCTTGCGCAAGGGAGGCCCCCACAGTCTTTCAATGTTACTTTTGGCTATGTTCAATCCAAGCATCATTCATGACACCGCCACCCTCCCAAGACCCGTATCCTCCCAGTTGTTTAACAGATACCATAGGGATGAGCCAACTATTGTGCTACCCCACACCTAGTTCACGCTGGCAATCACTGAATTCCGGTAGTTCTATATGGCAGGACAATCGCATATAATGTGAAAATAAATTCTCTCAAGACGGCGCCCCCTCAGACTATGAGGGTTGTTTGTTTTGTCTATTTTGGGCTTAACTGTGCCTGCCAAGTAGGACCTATTCAAGACCTGTAGCTGCACCAGGCGAAACTGGTCTCTAATTCCCACCTCCCATGGGAAAGCCAGCGTCGCATACCATTTGTCCTCATCAAGACTTCCCACATCCCGCTCCCATCTTCCCTTGAGGTGTGTAAGTGGGTATGGCATATTATTGACTAGCTTTAGATAAGTTAGGGATATGGCTTTTGTATGCAGCTGCTCTTCCAGTAGTCTACATTCCAGCGGGGAGGACTTGGGCAGGTCTACTCCCCCCACAAGCACCAACCAAAGAATGTGTCGCACCTGAAGATAGCTGTAGTATTCGGTTGAAGCCAAAGTGTACTTGGCCTGGAGATCTAGAAAGGGAACAACCTGAGCCTTTGACCATAGATCTCCCACTTTTGATATGCCTATTAGATCCCATTCATCAAACCCAGGCAAACCTCACAGGTTACCAATTTCCACAGAATCCCACCAGGGGTGGCCTGTGTAATTTTCCCAGCCCAGGGCCAGAAGTGTGGTGCACCAGTGTGTGAGTGTTTTTGTCATTGGTCCACCAGTGAACATTGTCTAGGGGTGGGATATAGGGCTCTCAATCACAACCCTCCCCCCAGGTTGCATCAGTCACCTATCCATACGGTACATCGGGTCATCTGAGGATGCGTGCATCCAATAATTTATGGCTGTGACTTGTGCTGCCCAGTGATATTTTCTGATATCAGGAAGGGAAATCTCATCATCATACCAGCTCCTAGTCAGCTTGACTAAGGCTATTCTTGTTGTGCCTACATGCCATAATAGATTTCTGAGTTTGCTATCTATAGCTCTATGGTGTGAAGGGGCATACTGGGAAGGGGGTATTATGCAATAAGTATGAAAAGCATGGGAGGTGCATCATATTGAAAAGAGCAGCCCTGCCCAGCAATGACAAGGGGAGAGCCCTCCATTGTTGTACCTCTGGTCTAAGGCGGATATCCTGAGTACTGTCCAAATTGAGTCACTATGGGCACTATGCAGTCTAGGGTCTCAGTAGGGTCTGTATCATACAGCAGAATATCATCAGCATACAGTGATAATCTGCCTTCCCATTGGTCTGCCCAGCTGAGGTAATGGATTAAGGGGTCAAGACGCACCCAAGCTGCCAGCGGTTCTAGGACCAGGAGGGGGAGAGTGGACATCCTTGCCTCATGGCCTGGTGAAGGGCCTGATGATCTGGTGGCTGTATATAGGAGTTGTATCCAGCTGATAAATCAGGGGCCGAAGCCCAGCCTCTCCAGTACTGCAAACAAGTACAACCATTCCACTGTGTCAAAGGCCATGCAAGTGTCAATGGACAAGATCACAGTGCCTTCCTGAGTGGTATCTCTGTGGCCTAATCCCCCGTGTAATCTATGGAGCTTAAAAGCTGTATTGCATCGTGGCGTGAAGTCTGACTTGTCCGGGCTGATCAAGTTGTGGACTTCGGTGGTCAAACGCGAGGCCAGCACTTTGGCTAATATATTCACCTCACCGTTCAGCAAAGAGATAGGCCTGTAGGACCCACTGTCTTCCCTGGGCTTCCCTTCTTTGTGGATGACCACTATAAAAGCCTGGCGCTGGTCTAACAGGAGTACTCCCTTCTTTTGGCTCTCCTCATAAATTTGCTTTAAATATGGGGCAAGCTTATTGGCAGTTAACGTACAGAGTTCTATTGGTAGCCCGTGGGTCCCTGATGCTTTGCCTGGCTTCAAAAGCCTGATGGCTCATACTATTTCCTCCTGGGAAAGCTCTTCTTCTAAGGCGTCCCTATCCTCTGTAGGGAGGGTTGAGACGGGGATGTCACCCAGGAGCCTGTCTGCTTTGGTTTTCGTGGAGAAACACCTTGCTGAATAGATTTTAGCATAGTAGTGGGCAAACATTTCGGCTATGGCTTCTCAACTACTAGCAAGTTCACCTGACTCCTTCTGGATCCCAGCAACTCATCTATCTGCAGCCTCCTTCCTGTCCAGCCAGGCAATAATATTCATGTCTTGTCCCCCATTTATCAAATGTGGTGCTGTGCCCCCTTATGGTGCATTTTAGCAGCTTCCTGGGCCACTTGTCAGTATTCTTTTTGTCTAAGGGTTAAGATGTGGGCTCCCTTTGATCGCTCCTTGTCTGGTAATCTGGCCTCAAGGGACAGAAACTCACATTCAAGAGCCTCCAATTTGGCCCCTTTTACTTTTTTCCCTCCCGCCATCATGGAAAAACCTATACCCTTGACTACTGTGTCACAGGCTTCCAACAACGTGAGTGCAGAGTTGACTGGTGTGCTGTTTTTCTTAAAATAATGGTCTGTTGCAGCTAACATCCCATCTCAAATTTTTGGTATTTTAAGGTACCAAGAGCTCAATATAGTATGGCTAGTTTTTGGTCTCTCACCCAGACCATACACCAGCCACAGTGGAGAAGGGTCAGAAATACCCCTGGCTAAGTTAGTAATCTTCCTGACTTTTAATAGCTGGATAGCCGGCATGAAAAAATTATCAATTTAGGAGAGAGTATCATGCATCCCTGAGTAAGGGTGGCTGGGTTAAGGGTACATCATACATCTGCCAATCCCTGGGCATTAAGGAAGTGTGCAAATGAGTGTCTGAGTCCAGGGGCCTGTGGGGATATTGGTCTATGCTATTCCTCAATGTTGCATTAAAGTCCCCTCCCATGATCAGTTCCCCATCTGGAAGACTTGTAGCAGAGTGGTCAGGGCCAGTAGTGCAGAGTTGTGAAGTCATGGTAGGATATATACTGAAAGTAGGTTTAAGAGGCCCCCTCCCATGTCCCGGAGAGCACCACATAGCGACCCTGCTGATCCAGCCATAATAGTTGAATGACCAGGGACAGCATCCTCTTCACCAAGATTCTCAGTCCTCTAGAGGAGGAGGTATGGCCCGCATGAGCAGCCATTTTATATCCCCAACAGTCCAGGGCATGACACCTATTACCCAGGAAGTGAGTCTCTTGTAGGGGAACTATATCTGGAGAGTCTCGCTTCGTGTAATGGAGCATCATTGATGTTCCAGGATGGTATCCTTAGGGTTGACATACTAACTTTGGTCATCTCACTGTATGGTTAACAGACCACACCAAGGGGTTGTCGGGCCAACGCTGGTATGGTTGAGACTGTGAGAGTGAATGTCCTGTGTGCCTCAGCTATGTTGACTGACGGCATGTATAGTGCCTTAACATAACTGACAACAAGAATACAATAACCCCTCTTCAAACATGAATTCCTTCTCCCTGCTACACTGCAGTGCGGAATTCAAACTACCTGTCTCTCCAACCCCGCAGATCAGCTGTTGCCCCAATTAAACATACTGCTAACTAATAAGTGTAACTACTGCCTTCTGGACCCCACCCGGCCCCTTACTGAAATGTCTTAACCGAGTTGGTTTCTTATATCGTCAGTCTCTATCTTGCCCCAGTCCCCAGTTTAGGACCATCGAGGGCTGCTCCCAGGCGACCCACAAGACGCTCCGGGTGCATCTCCAGTGCCACATTCTTAATCCTTTGGGCCCCTCTTATTTCCCCATTGGTCCCAAGCTCCATTCCGGGGATTAGGGCGATGGCCCGAGCTAGGCAAATCACTTTTGCCCTGCGTCTCCACTACGAGTGTATCACAATTCTCCATTGCAGTGCTGCCACCCAGGTGCCTCTTAGGATGGTCGCAGTGTCTTGACCCTCATGTCACCTGCCATCCGTCCAGCAAATCTTCCCTAGCTTCTGGGGTTGAGAAAAAAGTGATTTTTTGCCCACTGCAACTACTCGAAGCTGCACCAGGAAAATCATTGAACACTTGAGGTCCGGTTCCCTCAGAGCCTTCTTCACCTCGAGGGAAAGAAGGTAACCCGATCTTTAGCTATATGCAATGGAGGGGCACTGTGAGCTGCTTGCAAATCCTAATCCCAGTCTCGGAAGTTGAAGAGTCTTGCTATGATGGGACGACGGGTTGTGCCAGGCTGCAGTGGTGCACCCGGATGCGGTGAGCTTGCTCCACCTAAATGAATTTGGAAAGTCCACGTGGTTGCAGCTGTTTCAGGATGAGTTCCTCCATGAACAGGTCCATGGCCGGCCCCCTATTATCCGTACATTATTTCTGCGGGGCCAGCCCTCAAAGTCTCCCAATGTCTCTCTCATTTGTTCTGATGTAGCTTCATGCCATTTATTAAACATGAGCACACACTCAGATCTGCATTCCACAACCTATGTCACATTCACCATGAGTGTATTTTGGTACTGTGATTACTCATGTCAGCTATGAGTAGAGTAAATGCCACATTCAACATTTCTGTGTCACTCTTCACACATACAATTTGCAAAGGGGCTGTGACTTGTTTGTGCATTGCTTGACTTACATGCACATTCCTAACTGTATCACTTTCTCTAGGTCAGTACTCATGTGTGATGTTGTAATTCAGGCTTTGCTTGGTTACATAGCAGACACAAACCTGCCATTTTAGGCAATTGCTAGCCTTTTCCTACCTGTCTCATACATCTGTACAGGAATCTTCACACATATTTCCAGGATTGCCACAGGCACATGCCAAGCCAATACACTTGTGTGATATGTGTGTGACAATGTAAAATGTAGTTGCTACAGACTATGCCTACATTCCACCCACACATTCATGCAGTAGTACATTCTTTTAAATTGTTTTTTGTTCCTGGCTATGGGGCAGATTCAAGAAGAGTAGTGCTACACCCAATGCAGTGCCACTTTTCTTTTGGCCCTTATTGTCCCCTACCACCACCATGTGTGCGCCATATTTAAAAGACAGCACACCATGGCGCAGGGTAAGGGGCAATAGCGTCAAAGTATTTGACACTATTGATGTACTGTTCAGGGTTAGTGCCAGCTTTTGGGCCTAACCCTGAACAGTACATAGGGGACTATTGATAGCTATGGTGTGCCTCCTTTTAACAACTGCTGTGCTAAAAGTAGCAGCAAAATATAACACAGTTGATTTTCTTTGATTCCACTGTGCCATTGTGGCACCCCTTTCCTAGCAGGTGTACACCACCCTTCAATACTTAGGGGGTCATTCTAACCCTGGCGGTAAAAACCGCCAGGGCGAATGACCGCGGTAGCACCGCCAACAGGCTGGCGGTGCACCGCTGGGCATTCTGACCGCGGCGGTTCAGCCGCGGCCAGAAACGGAAAGTCGGCGGTGTACTGCCGACTTTCCGCTGCCCTTGAGAATCCTCCATGGCGGCGGAGCGCGCTCCGCCGCCATGGGGATTCTGACACCCCCTACCACCATCCTGTTCCTGGCGGGTCTCCCGCCAGGAACAGGATGGCGGTAGGGGGTGCCGCGGGGCCCCTGGGGGCCCCTGCAGTGCCCATGCCAATGGCATGGGCACTGCAGGGGCCCCCGTAAGAGGGCCCCACAAAGTATTTCAGTGTCTGCTATGCAGACACTGAAATACGCGACGGGTGCCACTGCACCCGTCGCACCTTCCCACTCCGCCGGCTCAATTCTGAGTCGGCGTCCTCGTGGGAAGGCTGTTTCCCACTGGGCTGGCGGGCGGCCTTTTGGCGGTCGCCCGCCAGCCCAGTGGGAAACCCAGAATGACCGCCGCGGTCTTTCGACCGCGGTACGGTCTTTCGACCGCGGTACGGTCTTCTGGCGGTTCCCGCTTGGCGGGCGGCTCCTGCCGCCCGCCAATATCAGAATCACCCCCTTAATGTCTGTTGCTGGCATATTGTGGCACAAGGTGTTACAAAGTTGTGCAATTAATGCATTGTGCCACTTTGTATTTCTTGTGTGTAGATTTTGGCATAGTTGGGCCACATTAGCGTAAGATGTATGACGCTAATGTTGAACAAGGATGCGCTAGGCCCTCTTCAATCTTGGTCTATGTTCCAAAGTTGTTTACAAGTGTTGTGGTGTACTCATGCTCTCTAAGGTATGGGCAAATTGTAAATGGTATGTGATGGTGAAAATGAGTACGCGATGAGCATTTTGAGTTTATGTGACTTTATTGAATTATTTACATGGTGAATCTGAGTACAGTGTCTATGTGAAAGGGTTGTGCACAATTTGTTCTCTTCTGCGTACTCCAGCAGCAGAGTTTTGTTGTTCCCCCTCCTACTGTTGAGCACCATTGTATTTATCCTCCTCATTGGGGAGATCTACTTGTTCACCCCAGGGGACACTGGTGCATAGACAAATGTTATGGAAATGACACACACAAGGATCATTTCGCAGACAAGGGGTGGTGCATATAACTGTCCTCCTGTTAGATATAGGTACCTGAACCTTGATTTAAGAAGGCCAAATGTCCTCTCCACCACATTTCTGGTTATTCTGTGGCCTTCATTATAAGCCCGCTCTGTATCAATTCTAGGATTTCAAAAAGGTGTCATGACCCACGGCTGGGTGGAGTAACCTTGGTCCGCTGTAAAGGAATGTGAGAACATGTGTCAGGCATGCATATTTGTTATTTTCTAGGTACCATAGTGCGTATTTGTTTTTAGTGGAGTGGTGATTCAGACTTGAATCTCGTATTGTGTGTACTCCTGTTTGGACGGATTGTTGCATTGGTGTGTGGTGGTGCACTTTCCTGTCATGGGTTGTGCCTCAGGTACCTGGTAATTGTAATTTAAAATCTAATCTGACAGTTCACCCATGCCTAATATGTATTGTGTTACCTGTATTTGACCCTGAGGCACCTCCTTGCTCCATGTTAGCCTCATTTTGATTGACACAGTTGACACTACGCATACTGTAGTTTAGTGTAAATAAATCAGAGTTGAACTCAAAGAAAAAATCCTCAATCCTTGCAAATCTGACTGGCCACCAAGATCTTTCCCAAAACAAGGTAAATTGTAAATAGCAGTTTCGACGGTCTATAAATGTAGCACTATTGTACATTTAAGTGACTCTTTCAAGATCAGACGATTTATAAATATGAAAAAAAGAACCATGGAGAGCGATAGGATCATTACCTCTGTCATTTGGAATAAAATCTGCATTATTGTTCCGAATTAGATACAAGGCAGACACACAAAATATGTTGGAATAGTGTGTTCATTAACGAATCTGTTTCAAACAAACATTGTATATTAGAAAAATCAAGGAATGAATTCGAAAATATGCATTAATCTCAGATTGTGCATTGTGAGATAGTGAGATGTGAGATAGTGAGATAATACAAGAGATAGCTCTTTTTCTTACTTCGCAAGAGAAACACTAACATATGCTACGGAAATACTAGGTGCACACATATGATTTGCTACAGACTATTACTTTGTGTTAAAAAAGACGTGCTCATAATTAAACAGGTTAAAATATGTCCAACGTCTATGTGATGGATCGCTTTCTATGTTAAGTAACATTAATTTCACTTCATATTCCAATATTGTAAAAAATACATTTCCCACTAAAACTTGCAAACTCACAAAGCCACTTGACAACAAAATATAAATGAATTGCACTCTAGGATCATAATGTGGCACAACTCTTGCTAGGCTAAATTTATCATACTTGGAATATACCTTTTGATGATGAAAGAGTTAAAGGCCATCTACCCAGACCCATTTAGCACACACAGCCTAGGGGGATTAAACATTCAAGAGCCAAGCCACGCCAGACCAGTGTCAGGCAGGAGGCCACAGGCTTCCTTCTTGCCTGTCACCTCAAGTCTAAATGAGGATCCTTGAAAATTCCCGGGAGGCATTCCTTCCATCTTCTGGGATTGTTCCTGTTCTTGGGTGACTGGATAAGGAATCCTCGCTGATTCCTCTCAAACCTCCAGTTGTTTTCAGAGTAGAGGTTTACAACCTAGGTCTACAGACACCGTCCTTTTATTTTCATTTCCACTGTTTCAGGAGTGACATCTGAGATATGCCCATAACTTCAGGGTCTGTATCCAGAACCTGAACACATGCCTGGCATTTCAAAACTGTGGATACACAGCCTACCTCAAGGGTGATACATTATATCTGCGTTATGCAGGAGTCTGACTGGTGTAGGGCTTTTATTGCCTGTCAGCTTAGGGATTCATTATGCATGTAAGTCAGGTACATGAGAAATGTTTGCACAACCGGAAACATCACAGATGAGAGTCTGCAAGAATTCCCCTACTGGCTAAATGAGTGTACCCCTAAAATTCAGTTTGCAAGAAACTATGGCAAGATGATGATTCATTTCCAAGAAATGAACAACGTCAATCACCAAGGATATTTTTTAACCTCACCATTCACTAAAGTCACGGATAAGACTAGCCTGCTTTAACATGACAGTTTTTCATCTAGATACCTGAAAGGACAACTCACCTTTAGGTCAATTCCTTAAAACCTATAGAAATTGTTTCAACAAGGACGACCACCTCCACAATGCATACTAATTAATGTATAAACTCAAGAATAGAGGCTGTCCTAAGAGAATACTGAAAAGGTGTCTACAACTAACTTGGTTCACTGTCAAGGAGATGCTTATTCTGGAACAAAAACAGAAATTAAATGAGGCCAAATTAATATGTGTGAGTACATTCTGCAAAGAAACTCATAGTGTTTGAAAACATAACGAATGGCATCTGGTGACATCTATGCCAGACCTGGAACCAAACCAATATTAGTCTTCATTAGCGATAAAACATGAGACTTTAGTGAATCTGGCTTTTAGAGCACAAAAGGAAGAAGGTAATCTCAGGAACATTCTCATCCTTTTGCTAGGAACGAGTGATTACTGTATTGTGTGTAATCAAGCAATCTCTGTGCAGAACACTACATATGAGGAAATAAAAATAATTCATGAGGCATTCACAGATACAAAGAATGTGATCTAAGCTGTTGTATGTTCAATGCGGCTTGGTGTATGTTGAGAAAACTATCCACGAGGTTAAGCACATATGAAAGACCATAAATCAAAACTTTGTTGTAAGAATATGATGCCCCCGCCTCCCATTTTCTGTTATATAGAGAAAAGGAAACATTAAGTGGATGATATTGAAAACAATACGATAAAACATACATGATAATGTGGAATGCCCACTGTTAAGGTGAGAGGATTGCACGATACCAATACTCCACACTGTTGAAAGGGGACTAAATAAGATGAGCAAGATTCAAAATGTATAACTGAATTTGTATCATAACAGAGGGTTATGTGGTAGGAAGAAATACATGCTCTCAGACAGTTAAGGTAATCAATGCAATATTTTGATTGCAAAATCCTGTCATAAAATGAAGTCTATGATGAGGTTTACAAGAAAAATCTTTAAGCTGCTGAATATACCATTTAGAATTTGCCAGCCACACATTTCACAAAAGAACAAATAATATGTTATATGATGGCTAGAGCTGGACAAAGAAGAGACATAAATAAACAAGCATTTGCAATGCAATAGGTCTCGCATTTGCTTGAGGTAAAGCTATTGGCGTTGTAAATGCATACGCGGAATTTTCTTGCCACATAAATTGATTAACCCTGCAGTATAATTTGGTCCTCTCTGGCACATAATTTCAGTGACCCTCTATATAAGTAAAGCACTCCCATTAACCTGCTTCCTTTATGAGCTGCAAAAAATGTAAATATTGTCATTTATTTATTTATTTATTTTTTATACTATTTGGTAAGAGTGTCCCTGCATTGAACAGAATTAAATACGGCTAGGAGTTATTGATGTGAAGCACAGGCGTGGATGGTGTTTGTTGGTCATTGCTTTAAACTCATGTTTAAGTTTGATAAGGTCACTATTGTCAAAATAAATACTAAGACAATGTCAGCATAAGAGAGACGACTATAAATAAAAACTTGGCGTGGCAGTGGGTGATACAACAAACTAAAAAGGACAACGAAAAATGGTTCCTCGCTAAATCACACATTTTTCAAGCACCCCGGTAAACAGAAAAAATATTTTATGCTACTAAGTAAAATGTTGAATCTGGCACTGTGTAGGAGCAGGCCTCACGGGCTTCCGTGGATGTAAAACAAGTACGCTTAAAATACACACGTGTGACGTTAAGCATTGTCCGATCTACCGGTATGGTAAAATGCAACGTCAACTCAGCATGTATTTGCACGCCATCAGCAAGTTCCTCCTATTCAACTTGTCAATGGATAGGGCAGTCACCCCTGAACACTGCCTTTAGCCAATAGGGGTATATGGGTAAAGAGTGTAAGCCGAGCTTAAATAGCGCAGATATGCCACAGCATGCACAGAAAAAGCTAAGCCAGTAACAATGACAGCGAGATTAAAAAAAATGTCAGTTGTTTCCTCAAAAAGTTAACACAATCGCCTCCATGAACGACTCTATAGAAAAAGGCATGCTAGAACCCTGTCCGCTTTAAAAACGGGACTTGTGTACGCTGTGATAAATTGTAACTCCCGTTTTGGATGCCAGTCATTGCAAAACAGTATATAAGCAGCGTCTTAAATTTACCAAATTGCTCGAGTTGCAGTTTGAAAACGAGCAATGTTATGCTTAAACTCAAACACTTTCAATGCTGTGCCGAACGTGTGCCATTGAAGAAAACAGACGGCCTCGTAATGACGTAAACTACGCCATCGCGCATGACGTGCGGCGGCCATTTTGAATTGGCGGAATTAATATTGTACCGGTAGCGCTTTTCTCTACGCATCGGCATCGGCATCGGCAGTGCGTAAGAAAATCAGTTGTCTTTGTACGAGGGAGGCAGGGGGCAGAAATAGGTGCCCTCATAAAACAGCCTCTAACTTTTGCCCTCGGTTTTTAAATGCACAGCACATGTAACCTGGGAAGAACATGATTCATAGCCCTGTTAACAAAAACAGACTGGAGCCACTGGAAACATCCAGCGTTCTGGTCAAATGCTATTAGCCTCAGAAAAAGTAGTCCCCAAGCACATGCTACATTGGCACAAGTGGAAGGGTACAAGTACTAGGGCTATGCTCCAGGGGAGTGTACAACTGTGGAAAAGGTGGGACAAAGAGCAAGGATTGACCACTAGCAAGCAAGGATTTTTTAAGGACACTGAAACAAACCAGTGAAAAAGCAGAGACCCCACAAAGAAGTATAGTAGAAGTATATACTAAAGTATATACAAGAGGCCTCGAATACTCGACCTAAAAAAGAGAACCATTTGCTATGATCACTTCAGACAGACTTGGGACTGCTCAACACATAGCTACTCCTTCTTGAAAATTCCCTTGGAAAAAACATAATTATTTGGAAATAGCATGGGTGATATACAAAAATTGGATCAAGCCACTGATAGAGCACAGGAATATAAGTTAAATATCAGTTTGCAAAGTCATATTTACCATCTCATCAGAGCAGTAACCCCGTGCGACTGGGCTGACAGACCTTGGAAATTGGACCAGGAGTTGCAAATCGAATCAAATTAGTCATTACAGTTAAATTTCAATCTCTTGGGAGTCAAAGATTATGAGTTGGTTTAGGTTCAAAAGCTTTATTTAACATCTTCTTAGTAGGTAAAATCTTTATTTAATCAGAGTTAGGGGTAATCAATCAATTAATACTCAATATTATCAACTAACTTCAGAGCAAATGCTTATAGTGTGCTCTATAAAGAAAAGGTCCCTAATCTAATGCTCAGAATAGAATTGGGAATACCTGAGGAAAGGTATCAGCCAGAACCCATAAAGAGCTGCAAAATCGAGAGGTGAAAGTGTGAAGCTTTTGGCATCGAATCTCAAATCAAAGCAGAACTTCCCATGAAGAAAGGTTCAAGAAACTCAGTAGAGTCCCAGGGCAGGAAAAGCCGCCCACCAAGATCGGACCGCCAATGCAGCCGCACTCCCGCCGCAGCCATTAGCAGATCCCTGCTGGGCCGGCGGGCGGAAACCTAGAATTCAGGAGCCGGCTCCAAATAGCAGACAGTGAAAAGCTGCACAGGGCCCTGTCAGGGGGCCCCACGACTCTCCATACCGCCAGCCTTTTCCTTGCAGTTCAAACCGCCAGGAAAAGGCTAGCGGTAGGGGGACTCGTAATCCCCTGGGCAGTGCTGCTAGCAGCGCTGCCCTGGCGGGCGGTGCAACCGCAGAGCTTCCGCCGCGGTCGTGATACCATGGGAAGCACCGCCAGCGTGTTGGCGGTGCTTCCGTCAGAACAGCCCTGGCAGTCTTGGACCGCCAGGGTTGTAATGACCCCCAGAGTCTCTGCCCAACGGATGTGGGGAAACGTGTGAATGGAAGAAGACTCGGGTAAAGTCTCTCTACTCAAGGAACACACACTATTATGACATCTCATCTCTTTGCTTTAGCAAAAATTGCAGCTCCTGTCTCATCTTCAGCCAATCAGCAACAAGTGTCTTCTTGGGAACAGGAAAGCTTCTGTCGTCTAAGCAGTTAAAAAAATGCTCTATAGATATCAATATTCAAATTAAAGAGTTTGTGAAAGATTTTGTAGAACTCAAGAGAGTTCCCATCATTCAACTACAATAAATACTACAGTTCATGGTTAGGCCTTTACATTTCTATTTTTAAATCACAAGTTCCTCATGTATTTCAATTGACTAAAATACTGTTCATGTAGAAAGATTCTGCAGAACTAAACTACACATTTTAATACAATGTAACATATGAAAAACAGGCCTTTGAGAAGGTTAAAACTAACTTTTTCCGATATGAAGTCATCATCTTCTCAGCATGTGGCTTGATTGAAAGTTTAACATTTCACATTCTTAACCTAGGTCAGCTTCATAAAAATTGCATTCTGCAATTATTCAAATTTAATATGTGTAACTATGACAGCCTAGTGCTTGTGTTATTTCAGTATGTTCATTGCATTAATTCTCAATATTTAAAAAAATGCACCACAATACAGTACAGTGATGCTAATGAAGGATATTTTTAAAAGATTTAAATGACACCCTGGTACCAGTCACCATCGCTTACCTTAGTGCAAGTGCTGTAACAAGAGACATGCCAACGTAGTAATACAGGAAATAAATACCTAAACAGATGTCTATTAGCATGTATTGATTCTCTATTTCCAAAATAAGACTTTTGAAACAAAACGGTGATGCAGTTGATAAAATGTAATATTCTTCATCACCCGGGGGCAGAGAGCTATAAATCATGTTAAATAAAGCCATTTGTATTTTGCAACAGTAGGTCAAACCTTCTTACAAGTCAATTTATTACACCTAGGACTGCATGTACAGGATACTTCATAGGTTCCGAACAGTAAGTCATAACCAAGTCATAGTTTGATTAATTAAATCAGTAAATAGCCAAGACACTGTGAGTTGCAATACACAGCTAAAACTATATGTCTCTTTTCTACAGAGGATCAACAACAGTTTTCGTGAAGAAATAATTATGCATACTTCACCACAGAGGTTGAAACACGTTGACGATTACATGAAAAGAACACATTATAAAGGAATGAATCATTTCCCTGTCACCATAAATAAAGGACTAAGCGACAATTAAATTGTTATCTGCTTGTGTACAGGAAGAGAAATAGTCTTTTAGGAATTTAAACCCTATAGGGAATAAGGAGTTCAATCAATTTTTAAGGGATTCAATTTAGTTATTCTATCAGTATTTATCCATTAAAATGGCATTATGATACATTTTTTAAGGTTTTAATACGCAATGGTGAATGTTAGACTTTTCAACCTTGATGTGGTCTCCCTTTAACTTTTTGCCTTTGTTTCCCACGGTTGTTGATGGGTGCTGGACTCTGTTTTTGCTGCTTTTGTTACTATGGGCACTTTACCACTGCTTTCCAGTGCTAAAGAGCAAGTGCTCCTGTCTAAAAATGTGTATGTAATTGGCTTTCCATGATTGGCATATTTGATTTACAGGTAAGTCCCAGTACAGTGCACTAGAGGTGTCCAGGGCCTGTAAATCAAATGCTACTAGTGGGCCTGCAGCACTGGTTGAGCCACCCACATTAGTAGCTCTGTAAACATGTCTCAGACCTGCCACTGCAGTGTCTGTGTGTGCAGTTTTAAACTGCCAATTCAACTTGGCAAGTGTACCCACTCGCCAGGGGTAAGCCTTCCCTTTTCTTACATGTAAGACACCCCTAAGGTAGGCCATAGTTAGCCCCATGGGCAGGGTGTAGTGCATGTTTAAGGTAGGACATATACTAATGTGTGTTATATGTCCTGACAGTGAAATACTGCCAAATTTGTTTTTCACTGTTGCAAGGCCTATCTCACTCATAGGTTAACATGGGGGCTACCTTTAAAAATGATTAAAGCACAGATTCCCTTTGGGAACAGATAAACATGGGGAGTTTGGGGTCTCTGAACTCACAATTTAAAAATACACCTTTTAGTAAAGCTGGTTTTGAGATTGTGTGTTTGAAAATGCCACTTTTAGAAAGTGGGCATGTTCTTGCTTAAACCATTCTGTGACTCTGCCTATTTGTGGATTCCCTGTCTGGGTCAGTTTGACAGTTGGGCTGATTACACCTTTCTCTAGACAGTGACACAAAGAGAGCTGGGGTGTAGCTTGCATATCCTGATGAGCCATCTGTGCTAGTAGGGAGGGGAGGAGTACACCTGAAAGGGCTGGGCCTGCCCTCACACAATGCAGTCTCCAACTCCCTGGTGTGTGTCTGGGGCCTGACCTGGGCAAGGCAGGATTTCACAAACAAGAGAGACTTTCTTTTGAAGTAAGCCTACTTCAAAGACCAAAATGGGTATAAGGGCACCCAAAACCACAGACTTTAGATAACTTCTGGACAACAAGAGGAACCTTTGCCTGGAGAATAGTTGAGGAGAAGTGCTGCCCTGCCTGAGACTGTGCTTTGTGGAGCTATCCTGCAGTTGCTGCTTCTGCCTGTGCAAGAGGACAAAGACTGGACTTTGTGTGCCTTCCTGCTTGTGAAAAAATCTCTAAGGGCTTGTCCTGAGCTTGCCTCCTGTTGTTGAAGTCTCAGGGCCATCAAAGACTTCTCCTGACAGCACCTGGACTCTCTGCTGAGACTCCTGCCCTGCCAAGTGGTGCCCTAACCAGTTCCTGGGCCCTTGGACGGTGAAGCTGGCAGACCAAGACGGAAAATCTACGCACAGACCGCCGTGACGGGAAAAATTTGACGCACCTTCCGAGACATGGCTGAAAAATGGTGCGCCGCCTGCTTCGTGGCAGAAATCAGTGCTCCTCCGGCATCACGGCTGGAAAATCAATGCACAGAGCTGGAAGAACGACGTGCAACACCCGCTGACAGAGGCTGTTAATGTCACAACCCACATTGTGCACTTTTGCTGATACCGTGTGGCAGGACTTTCGACGCAAACCTTGCTGGGTGCGGAAAAATGACGCAACACCTGCCCGGACCTGAGTGCTGCCCGGATCAATGCATTGGTCCCCAGCGGGGAGGAAAAATGACTCTCGCCAACTGGAGAAGCGGAAACAATGCATGGTCTTGCATGTGGGTGAGAAATCTATGTACCAGTACTGCTTATCTTTTTCGATGCACACTCGCCTGTGCGAGTTAATTTGACGCTAACTAGGTACTTTTCAACGCTAACATTTTTTTACCTGTTTTCTCAAGGATTTAAGACTCTTTTTGCATTTTAATTAATAATTTGAGTTGTGTATGTTGGATTTTTGTCGTTTTGGTCGTTTTGTTTCGATAAATATTTTCTATTTTTCTAAACTTTTGTTTTGTCATTTTGTAGTGTTTTCATTAAGTTATTGTGTGTGTTGGTACAAATACTTTCCACCTAGCTCTCTGAAGTTAAGCCTGCCTGCTCATGCCAAGCCACCAAGGGGGTGAGTGGGGGCCAGCTGAGGGTGATTCTCCTTTACCCTGACTAGAGGGAGGGTCCTTGCTGGGACAAGGGGTAACCTGACTGACAACCAAATAACCCAAGTCTAATAGTGAACTTCTTGGGCAAAAACTATTGGGTGAAGGTTTAGGGTCCAGATGCATGTTTATTCACACACATTGATTTAAAATTATTTCATGATATGTAGTGTTTGTTCTTTACATATGATGACAGGAAGCCTATCATTATATAAAACAATTATGAAAATATGGGTAAAAAATACCACTTGATTTAAAAAAGAGTTACTCATCGGTCGGGAAAGGTATGATTCGGTGTATGGTCATTTGTGGTGCAGTCTGTCTGTGCTGTCTGTGACAACACACTCAGCACCTCAACCACAGGACAGAAGTGGCCTCACCAGTGCCAGTTTCTGCTCTCTTTAAGCAGCTGCTTCTGCACTGATGACATCAATATCCTCTTTTACATGGACAACACCGCAGCTCATTCTTTCTTTCACGGAGACAAAACTGAGTTCCATTCAAGTTCAATGCCACCATGAATGAAATTGCTCATTGGATGAAAACCAATAGTCTGAAGCTGAACAAAGACAAGGCTGAAACAGTGATCCAAACAAATAGGCTTTCACCATGGCACTCCAGCTGGGGGCCAACAGAGCTGGGATTAGCACCCATCACTCATGCTAAGAACCTTGGGATCATTATCAACAGCAAACATGGCATGACTGCAAAGTCAACACCATCACCACCTCATGCTCCCATAACCTGTAGGTGCTGAATAAGATTTACAAATTGCTTCTAATCAGCACCAGAGAAAACCAAAACACCCCCCCATCAAAAGAGGAATGAACTACATGAAAACCCTCTATGCCAGGTTCAACAAAAACCTTACCCCAAGACTGCAGACCATTCAAAATGCATCAGCCAGATTCATTCTCACCCCCCCACATCTCACTCATATCACACTTTACTTAAAGAAACTGCACTGGCTCCCCATTCACAAACAAGCACAAATCAAACTCCTCACCCATACTTTCAATGCACTACATAAAACTGGCCTGGCATAACTCAACAATCTCAAAAACAAACCTTTCTCAAAAAATATTTTAAAAAGTTTTTTCACAAACCTTCCAGACACCTCTGCTCTTCCGGATTCCATCTTGCACAAATTCCACACATACAGAAAACCAAATCTAGTGGTCAAGCCTTCTCCTTCATCACTCCTAAAGCTTAGAATGACCTGCTGCTACACATAACAGTCTCCTCCTTACCTCTCGAATTCCACAAAAAGGTGAATACCTGTTTTTTTTAGGCATCCTACTAGACCATAGGTTTAGCTAGACTCACACCTGCTCAGTACAAAGATACTCGACAGGGTGATAGCTCGCTTTAAAATTCTGCATAACATAACATAAATTCCTTTGGTCCTATATCATAACCTTAGGACAATTAACTTCAGAGGTCTCAAGTAGACCAAGCTTAATGGTCTCACCCTGTAGTTGATTTCCTGTTAGTGGTAGCTCAATCTCAAGGATGTAATCTAAAGGTAATCAGGGCATACAGCTACCTCCACTATCTCCTCAAAAGAAAACACCTTGGCCATACGGTAATCATACTCTCCCCATTGACATTCTTTATCCTCCAGATCTTTCCCTCCCTAGGAGACCAGCCTTTTAACTACCAGGGCATGGCTAGCAAAGATATCTTGCAGAGCAGTGATAGAATGACTGTTCACTGTGACCCTCTGGAAGTACTTCCTAGAACTCTTAGGGATCACCCGCTTACCTTCTGTGCCCACCTTCCAACTAAGAATTGACAGCGTATACTTGACCCTCTCCTCCTGGAAATCACATGCCTCTTGCGCTACACTAGCCAACCCTATAGAATGCTATTAGTGTGTGACTTTCTGGGCCAAGAGAAGCTTCCAATCATGTGCCCTGACAGATGACAGTCAAAGCCACTTGCCCTCTCAAAGGGGATCTTTCCTTCCCACTTTGGTTCCTGCCTTCCTGCTTTCTTGTAGTGAGTTGGGACACTTTCCCCTTGTCAGACGACTGGGGCTCTTAGGGGTTTTCATTTCTAGCCCTCTGCTGTAAGCCTGCCCCACCAGCAAACAGGTCAGCCTTTTTCTTCTCAGAAACAAGGGCATCCTTTTTCTCCTTAGCTGCCAGGACAGTCTTTTTCTCTTTCAGTGCAAGGATGGCCGATTGTGATTTTAAGTCCCTCTCAGACTTTCTGTTCACCAGCACAACTTTTTCATCTACAGTTCTGAAATAGACAAACTGTGAGCAAACATTCAGCTCCTATCCCTAGACTAATTGGGTGGAACTAATTTTACAAATAGCTTTTTAAGACCAGAGCATATACATTCTGGTACTGAACAACACTGTCATAGTGCACAGAATCCTAAAACCAGAAAAAGAGAGTAACAAGAATATTAGCAGAGAAAGAGAAACAAAGAAGAATACGATTTTACAAGTGTATAATCCCAGTACATCAAAAACAAGGGCAATTAATGTCAGTTAACATACAGTTATCATTGGTCAGTATTAAATCAATGAGAAACTAGAATAGTATAATGCTAATACATCAATCCTACGGTTTAAAAAAATTAAAAAAACATTCTCATACCAGGAGACTAAGGTGGTCATTTGGACATTGGCGGTGAGTGTTAAAGTAGTGGTAATACCGCCAACAGGCTGGCGGTAATGACCACCAAACTAAGACCATGGCGATGATAACTCCCATAGACAACCATTGTACGACACCATCTGCCAGGGCGTTAACACTACTCATCAATAGCCAGGAGAAAGACAAGGTACCACCCACCATATTATGACATAGCAAACCCCCACGATTTCTGGGGTGGTACCAACGCCATCAAAAGCCTGGCAGAAACAGAACACAGAAGACCAAAGACTCACCAACAGAGACAGAGAATATCAATGCTGCCATGGAACAGGAACTTCAATTCTTCCTGATCCTCTTCTATGCCATGCTCCACCTGCAACACCAACACCGAGGAAGACGACAACAGTGAGTACAGCCATCTAGCACACAAGGGAGGGAGGGAGGAAAAGGAGAGTGACAAACATGCACAACACACAACATTCACACACACACCAGACACACAACCAGCTGGCAAGTAAAAAACAATGTCACAGGACACACGACACAATAATGCAAGGACAACAGTAATGCAGAACTGATATTGTAATTGTATGCCAACAGCCAGCATATGTCTCAGTGTGAAATAAAATATATATGAACAATGGTCCAGAAAGGGCTAATGCCCAGTCCAAAGTACAAAAGGCCCACATCGCCACAGGGCACAGTCCAAGCCCCAACTTGAATCCTGATAATATCTGCACTAAACTGTGCAGGAGCAACATGTTGGAGGTGGGCAGGCACCTCAGGGGGAAGGGGGATTAGTGGGCACCTTAGCTGAAGTGGGGAACTTACCCACTGGTTCTGGAGGGGGCTCCATGCCCATTTCTCTTTGCTGGGGAGTGCAAGGTCACAGTCTATGATGTGGGGAACTTGCCCACTGCTTCTGGAGGGGGCTCCATGCCCATTTCTCTTTGCTGGGGAGTACAAGGTCACAGTCACTGAGGTGGAGAACATGCCCACTGGTTCTGGAGGGGGCTTCTTGTACAACAGTCTCTGGAGGGTGGCCTAGATGCCCTCTGCTGGAGGTGAGGGCTGCTTTGTCTCTGCTGGTGGAGATATCTCCTTGGCGGCCTCTGCTGGAGGTGAGAGCTGCTTTGTCACTGCTGGGCGAGGTGTTTCCTGTGCAGCCTCTCCTGGAGGTGAGGGCTGCTTTGTCACTGCTGGGGGAGGTGTTTCCAGGGCAGCCTCTGCTGGAGGTGAGGCCTGCTTTGTCTCAACTGGAGGTGAGGGCTTCCTGCCTTTTATTGGTGATTGAGTGGAAACCTTTCCTTTCATTGGTGATTAAGAGGGAACCTTTCCCCTCCTGGTAGTGTGGGAACCTTCCCTTTTCTGGCTGGTGGAGTGGGATCCTTCCCTTTCTTGGCTGGTGGAGTGGGATCCTTCACTTTCTTGGCTGGTGGAGTGGGATCCTTTTCTTTCTTGCCTCCATGACAAGGAGGTGCCTCCACTCTCCCTGTGGACTGTTTAGCTGAGGTGCTGGGCTGGGTCATTGTGACCCTGCTCTTATGGGTGGTGGAGGGGGAGAGAAGAGGTCAAGTTGGACAAGGAAAAGCTTCTTAGGGACGGTGGGGCAGAATGAGGGAGGAGGGATGGGAGTGGAGGTTGAGGGAGAGGTTGTTGGAGGAGTACATCTGCTGGACTTGGGTTCAGGTGCATGGGCAGTGTGCTGATGTGAGGTGGATGGCTGATGGGTGTCTGAGTGCATGCATTTGTGTCCCTTAGGAGGGGGGACAGACAAGGTGGGAGGGGACACAGGGGACGCGTGGATGGATGTTGTGGAGTTGTCTGCTAGTGAGGAGTTTGTGCTGCTTGGTGTGGTGATGGTGGTGATAGCTGTAGCAGCAGTGCATGCAGGTGTGAGTGCGGATGTGACTGTGATGGAAGAGGAGGAGGAGGGGGAGACAGTGGAGTCAGTGGAGGCAGTGGATGTTGATGTGTGTGCAACTGTCTGTTGTTTGTGTGAGTGCTTGTGGCCTGCAGTGTGCTGCCTGTGTTTGTCTCTGCCACTCTTGTGTGATGTTTTGTGTGCATGCTTGTCTGTATGTGTGCATGGGATGGGTTGGGGTTGAGGAGACTGGGATTGGGAAGTGGTAGATGGAGGGGGGAAGGTAAGAACAGGGACAATAGCTGCCATCAGAGAGGAGGTCAGAGCCTGAAACGATCTCTGCTGGGCGGTCAATCCACTGTGGATGCCCTGCAGGAATACATTGCATTGCTGCATCTGGATGCTAGCCCCTGGATGGCATTCACAATGGTTGACTGCCCTACAGAGATGGATCTCAGGAGGTCAATAGCCTCCTCACTCAGGGTAGTAGGGCTCACTGGGACAATGTCTGACCTGGCATTAAGAGGCACCCACTAACTCACACCCACCACCTGGATCCCATGGCACCTACCAACTATTGTAGTAATGCCCACTGTACTCTCCCCTTGTGGCTGCTGTGATGCCCTCAAGCGCCCATCCAGCTCTGGGTATGCCACCGCCAGTATGCAGGCCATCAGGGGGGTCAGGTTCCGACGGGCACCCCTTCCTCGTTGGGAAGCCATCCCCAGATGGGCCTCTGCAGTCTTCCGGGCCCCGAGTCTCAGATCCTCCCACCTTTTCCTACAGTGGGTGCCCCGCCTGCTGTTGACCCATAATGTCCGCACGTCCTTAGCTACAATTCCATCTTCCGATGGGCGCTGACCTGCAGAGGTAAGACAGACAGGAGGACACCATTACACATACAATTCAGCCTGTCACACATATGGCCCACAAATCCTGTATCCATCCCCACTGGCACACACATCGCCTGGCACCCACCATGTACACTACCACCAGACATACCACCCCCCCAAATGACACAATGCTTGCACACACATCTCCATGCAACCTTACCTCATGCATCGTGCCCAAGGTGTACTCACCTGTTGGTCTGAAGGTCCGTACAGCTGTCCATACTGGATTAGGACGCCATCCGCCAAGTGCGCCAACTCCTCCGAAGTGAAGGCAGGGGCCCTTTCCCCCATCACATGGGCCTTGGTAGGTTCCAGACAAAGGTAACAGCAGCACAAGCAGTGTAGGTGTTGCCCTGAGGAAAGTCAGGAATCAAGCGAGGATTTAGATAGAAAATGTGGTCATGTCTGCGGTGGTGTGCACCGTCACCACAGCCGCTGATCCCCATTGGCCACTGTACTCCATAGAGCCCCATATTAGCCAATGAGGAACTGGACGGCAGTGCAAGATCGCCTTCCATCACTACACACAACTTCGGCGGAGTTACCTCACTTCCACCTGTCCCTACATATAGGACAGGCAGTCACCATTTAATGGTGGTGGACAACATTCAGATAATCCATAACTGCATCATAGCTGAAAATTGCACATACATTGCCATTCCCACTGTCCCATCACATTAATGTCCTATGTACACTACGGTGGTGGTTCCATTGTTCAAATTGTGACAGCCTACTCACTTGTGTGTCATTTAGATACCTACCACTGCGGATGACTAGGAGGAGGAGACAAGCCCCAGTGTACAGACTTCTTGTGGACTTGGCTATACTGGAGGACAGGAACATAATACTCACCTATAGACTGGACAGGGCCACAATCACAGAACTGTGTGCCCAATTGGAGCCTGATCTGATATCAGCTATCCGTCATCCCACTGGGATCCCCCATCTTGAGCAGGTTCTATCAGTGCTCCATTTCCTGGCAACTGATTGTTTTCAAGTGACAGTGGGCTTGGCAGCAGGAATGTCACAGCCAGTGTTCTCAATTGTGCTGGCAAGAGTTTTGTCTGCCTTGGTCAAGCATATGTGCAGCTACATCGCTTTCCCCCAGGTGGAAGATTTGGCCACTGTGAAGGCAGGATTCTATGTAATGGGACATACACCCAATATTATTGGGGTGATTGATGGTACACATATTGTGTTTGCCCCTCGCCAGAATGAACAGGTGTCAGGAAGTGGAAGAGTTTTCCACTCACTCAATGTGCAAATGGTGTGCCTGGCAGACCAGTAGATCTCCCACGTCACTGGCAAGTATCCTGGGTCGGTGCATGACGCCTTTGTTTTCAGGAATAGCTTCCCAGATGTGATGGCACAACTATAGAGGCACAGGGTGTGGCTAATAGGTGAGCCTGAGTCCCCACCCAATGTATGTCAGTGTATACCTTCTGGTGTTAACCCCATACCCTTGTGTAAGGCTAATGTTTGTCCCTCAATACTTGCAGTTAACTCTGGCTACCCAAACATAACTAGCTCCTGACCCCTGTTAGGAATGCCAGGACAGGGGCTGAGAACCATTATAATGATGCACATGGGCAAACCAGGAGAATTATTAAAAGGACCTTCGGCCTCCTGAAGGCCAGGTTCAGATGCCTCCATCTGACAGGTGGATCCCTGTGCTACTCACCTGAGAAGGTCTGCCAGATAGTAGCGGCATGCTGCATGTTGCACAACCTGGCCCTCAGATGACATGTACCTTATCTGCAGGAGGAGGAAACTGGAAATGCCCCTGTGGCAGCAGTGGACCCGGAGGACAGTTAGGATGAGGAAGCAGAGAATGAGGATGTGAACAACAGAACATCAGTTATAGGTCAATACTTCCGTTGACACACAGTTGAGACAGTGTAACTGACCATTCCTCTGACTATTGATTTTATCTTTGTGGCTGTAGCAGGATGGCATTCACTTCCTTTGCATATCAAGCTACTGTCATCTATGGCTTCTCATTTTGCAGATGTTGGTGATATCACAAATGTGTACTGATTTGATGACTACAGACAGCTTCAGGTCATTAATTGTATGCTATCACAGTGTTCAGATCATTTGCACAAGATGTGACTGTTTCCATAAATACATATTTTCACCACATAAAACACTATCAGTAAATTGACTGAAAAGTGCAATGGAATGGGGTAGAGGAATGTCCAGGGTATTGTTGCAATCTGTTTGTAGTAAGGGTCCAGTGTCCAAAGGGCCACAGGAAAGGGAGCAAAGGCAGTTCAAAGTGGACAAGGTAACAGGGTTGGACACAAGGGGGACATTCAGGAGAGTCTAATTTCCTAGCCATTATTTTGGTCTTGGCAAGTGTCTCTGGCTTCTGTCTGAGTCGCAGGGAATGTTTGCGGGGTGGTTCACGTTCTGCAGGGGGAGGGGTGCTGGTGGCCTGTGGGTCCTGTGGCAGGGCCTCCTGCCCACTAGCTGCAGCGGAGGTGGAGGATTGGTCAGTAGACTGGCTAGTGGTAGGGGCCCGCTGGTGTGCTGTCCATTCCCTCATGATGTTGACCATTACTGCCAGCACCCCTGCTATGGAGATCATGGTGGTGTTGCGGGCCTGAGAATCCTCCCTGATATCCTGATGGTGTTCCTCCTGCAGCCGCTTGTTCTCCTGCATGTTGGTAAGGACCTGGACCACCTTGTCCCGTGATTGTTGGTAAGCCCCCAGGAAATTGGTAAGTTCCTACTGGAGAGTCAACTCCCTGGCCCTGTCCTCCCCCTAGTACATAGCGGTCTTCCCTGTGTCCCTGTTCCCCTCTGCCTCTGTCCCCTGAAGGGTGTGCCCACTGTCACTGACCTCTGTTCCCTGATTGTCTTGGGGGTGAGGTGTGGACTGGGGTCCCTGTACAGGTGGCCACACTGCTGATTGATGTGTCCTGGGGACAGAGGTGTGGGGACGTTGGGTGGGTGCTGTGGTGTTGGATACTGATGGGGGAGGCTCTGTGGTGGACTGTGAGTGGGCTGCGGTGGCCGACTGACCAGTGGTCCCTGGTGGGCAAGGTAGTTCTTCCAGATCCTGAAGTCCAGAGTTACTGTCATCACTGGGGGCATATTCTGTTGGGGGACTGGATAGTCGTGGCACCTCCTCTCCGCTGACATTGGCTGGGGCACCTGTGGGGATGTAATTGATGTATTATGCTTCATGTCTGTGACAAATTGTACATCCCTAGCTTCTCCTCTATCATTGCTGTTGCCCTGCCCCCTTTGTTTTTGTATGGTGATGTAGTGGGATTGTTTTCCATACTGTGTATGCTTTGCTGATGGGTGTACATGCAGGGCTGGGAGGGCTGTCCATGCATTGGTATAGCATGCAGGGTTTGGCATTGGGGTTAGTCACATGTGTAGGTGCAGTGTGTGGGATGGTGTGGAGTGATGTTCGTCAGGGTGAGTGGGTGAGATGGCATGCAGGTATGGGGGGATAAGTGTCCAATCCTCCGGCAACTCCAGTGAGTCCCTCAGGATGCAGTATTGCCAAGACTTGCTCCTCCCATGCTGTGAGCTTTGGGGTAGGGGGTTGGGGTCCACCGCCAGTCCTCTGGATGGGGAGCTGGTGCCTTGATGCCACAGTACGTACCTTCCCCTGTAGATCGTTTCACCTCTTCCCTTGTTCTTAGATGCTGTTCCACGGCGTTCACCCAGTCCACGATTCTCTGCCATAGCTTTGTCTTCCTGGCAAAGGAGATCTGGTGTACCTATGCTCCAAACAGCTGTGGTTCTACCCTGACTGTTTCCTCCACCATGACCTGCATCTCCTCATCAGTGAATCAGGGGTGCCTTAGTGGGGACAGGGGTGGTGTGTGGTATGTGTTGTGCAGGGGGTCTTCAGTAATGTGCTGGGGTGTGGGATGTGGGGTGAGTGACAGATGAATGGGTGTTTGTGGTGTGTGTGCATAGTTGTCTCAGTGGTCTTGTGACAATAATTGGTGTTCGTAAAGGGTTGTGGGTAATGTGTGTGTGTGTTTTATAGTGCTGTGGGTGGGTGGGTGGGTGTGGTGTGTGTATGAGTGTCAGGTGTGTGATTTTTGTTTAGGCCAATATTGTGTTGTTTTGTATTTGGGTGGCCATTCTGAGCGCGCCGGGGTGTATCACCAGTGGTTTAGTGCTATTGAATGTGTTCCATGGAGATTTGTGGGTCATAATGTGGTGAGCGTTGTACAGTATTGTTGGCATAACGGTATGGGTGTTGGTACCGACACTTTAACACTGACCTTTAGGCGGGTGGATTTGTGTATGTGGCAGTATTCTGTCGGATTGGTGTGTGTGTGTCATAATATGGCGATCGTATATTCGTCACTGCAGTGGTATGTTTGCAGCTGTTACCGCGGCGGTAAGCGGGATTTACCTCTGGGGTCATGATGATGGCCTAAGTGTTATTTGGAGATTTTATCAGAAAAGGTGTCATGATCAGGGTAAGCACATGTCACCTTGGAGAAGCCACTAGTGCATAACCGTTCAAAAGGTGTACCATGAAAGACAGCAATCAAGAAGAGAATAGGAGAGGGGAGGGGGAATTGTGAAAACATGAAGGACTGCCACTGAACCCAAAGAAGTAAAGAGAATATGGACACTATCTTGGTGTCATAGGCTGGCTAACGGAATGAGGCTCTTGGAGGAGCAAATCCAGTGCTTCACAAAGATTCTTCAAGATGATGAGGAGTCCAGGCCAATTGCACTGAGAGGAGTGAGAGCTTCGTTAATAAGTAACCCAAGCCCACCAAGTATTTTGAGAGACTACATTAAGGGGGTTATTACAACTTTGGAGGAGGTGTTAATCCGCCCCAAAAGTAACGGTAAAGTGACGGATATACCACCAGCCGTATTACGAGTCCATTATATCCTATGGAACTCGTAATACGGCTGGTGGTATATCCGTCACTTTACCGTCACTTTTGGGACGGATTAACACCTCCTCCAAAGTTGTAATAACCCCCTAAATGATTTCCAATCTAATAAAATGACTTGTAGAAGATCTAGTAAGGCAAAGTCCAATTCACTTAGATCCAAAGCTGAAGAAGCCACATGAGGGCCCGAAATTATGGCAGGGAAGTCACAGAATAAGTTACTACTGAAGGTGTGGTTCAATTGGTTTGTTATTTGCTCTTATGGGATACTTGCATTTGAAGAACAGGTGTTGCAAATCACCACAGCTTTCCTTGCAAGGCAAACAAAGGTCCAATTTGGATAGATTCAAGTTATGCAATCTAGTTGGTGACCAATACAGGAGGTAAAGAGCAAAAAGTTTGATTTGGTACAAAGGAGGAGACATTTTATTAAAGGGTGCTAGACTGCATATTCTGTCCCATTGTTTTGCAGAAGGGGGATCTTTCTGCAATTTTTGGTAGTCTACATTCCATTTGGATTGGATGGAACATGCTGTTTACAGGATTGTTTTTTTAAAACGTTTTATATGTCAGAGGTCATATGACCCTTAGCCTGCCAGATAGCTGAAATAGAGGATAGAAAGGGTTGCACAAATAGTCCTAATTTGGAGAATTTTGCTTAAATTTTTATAATATCATCAAAGTCAATCTTTGGGAGATCGAATTTGTTCTGTGAAAAATCAGGGGGCATCAACAGAAGCAAGAACACGGACGGGGCAGATACCTTTTTCAGCCCAAGAAAGACCCACTTGATGAACATAATTTGCAATAGTTTTCATACAGTTCCAAACTGACAAAAATTAGAGTTACATATAGGTAATGGCAGTTTCTTGTCAGTGGCATGAAGGGCATGGATGGTATCCAATATGATTTATCTAGAGCAATTGATTGGTATATGATCTATTAAAAGAAGGGCTTGAATGGAGAAAGGAAAAATAAGGTGTCTTTCCATGACGAGCCAGAAGATGGTTGCCGGAACCATCTAGCTCCCTGTAAGGTGAGATATGCTGTTTAATAGTTACACCAATTAGGGCCTGTTTCAGCCACCAACCCATTTAGAAAAGCAACATTTTTTAATGGTAGCTTTTGTTGTTAGGCCAGAAGAAATCCGTACAGTTTTATCAGTGGTGGAGAAGAAAGTTTGGGAAAGTCGTGTGAAAACTATACTGAAGAGAAAGTTCACAAGCAGGGATACCATCATTTTGATAGTTTCAAATCTACCCCATCAGGATATGTTCTCAGGTGACATGACGAGAAAAGAGTTTTGATTTTAAGGATTTTTTTTCTTCATTATAGGTGATTGATTCAGAGATATTATGAAACAAAATACCAAGGTGTTTGAAGTTGTTAGGCTGCCAATGTAGGCCTGTTCCAGTAATAATTAACGAATGAGAGTTGATTAAGCGGGAGTGCTTCAGTCCTATCTTTATATAAGAAATAACCTGAGAAGGACGAAAATGTATGAATGATATCTATAATGGCAGGGAGTACATTATCAATTTCCTCTGAGAAAATCAGAATGTCATCCACATAAGCAATTATTTTAAAACAATTACCATGGAATAAGAAATCCTCAATATTGAGAGAAATGTTTAGAAGGTAAATAAGTGTGTTGATTGAAGTAAGAAACAGAAACGGGGATTAAGGGAAGCCTTGGCGGTTGCCCTGTCTCTGGTGGAAAGGCATTGAAATGGAACCGTTAATTCTAAAATGAGCACTTGGGTTGGCATTAAACAACATGGCCATTTTTATAATGGCATCCCCTAGGGCACACCAGTGCATCGAAACCTCGACATAAGGCCAGGTGACTTGTGTCTTTTTTAAGCATCACAGGCTATCGCCTCTGAGGGGAACAGAGAGGGTGGATTTTTTAATAATATGGCAAAAGACCAGATATTGTCACTAGCCAGTAAGCCTTTATTGAACCCAGCTTGAGAGATGTGGATAATTTTAGTAATAACCATTTCTAGGTGGAAGTACAATATTTTTGCATAAATCTTGGCTTCCATTTTGATGAGAGATATTCGGCAGAAACTTTTGAGGTCAAGGTGGTCCTTGTCTTTGTTTATTACCATTATAGTGGTAGTTGCAGCAGTACTAGAGACCACGCCTGAGGAAGCAAATGGTTAAGAATGTATTCAAGGGGTGAAATTTTCTAAGAAGTCATGATTTAGTAGAAACTGATGAGGAAACCATCAGGGCCAGGAGCTTTAACTGAAGGCATCAAGGATTTATTTTCTTTCCAAGGGTTTATTTAGCTTTAGGCCCTCATTACAACCCTGATGGTCGGTGTTAAAGCGGCGGTAATACCGCAAACAGGCCAGCGAAAAAATAAATGGGATTACGACTGTGGTGGAACCGCCAGCATAGACAGCCACTTTAACACTCTGACCGCCACAACGGTTGAAACAAACACTGCGGCGGTCACTGCCAACAGACAGGCGGAAGACAAGGTACCGTCCACTGTATTACAAGAGGCCTATACGCCACCTTTTCCGGGGTGGAACCAACGCTATCAAAAGCACGGCGGAAACAGTACACAGAAGGGAAAACACTCACCTCTCAACATCCTACGAGGAACCAGAACGCCATGGAGCCCAAACTTCAGGTGTTACCCGTGTTGGTTTACCTCCTCTTCTACCAGGAGTATGAATGGCGGCGGCGACCACGGTGAGTACTGTACCTACAACACAGGAGAGGGGGGAGGAAAGAGAGTGACACACACACACACGCAACACGCAACAGCCCCACCTTCACCCTCACCCACTACAACATACACAAATACATGCATCAACATTACATATACACCCCCCCCCCCCCCCCCCTGGAAGAATGCAAGGACAGAAGGAAATTATTGTAACGATTGCAATCATGAAAAATCCATTAGTCAAAACTCCAAATTCAGTATATACAAATATGTACACCAACTACACAAGTCCGGATACTGTACTAATCATTGTCTGTAGACCACTGGGCACGAAATGCATGGGCGAAGCCCACACATGATACCTGACTTGAAACGGAGAGAACACTGCTGGGGCAACAGATCAAAAATACACAGGCACCTCAGGGGGAGGGGGAGTGGGGGCACAACAGCCTGATGAACGCATGACGCCACTGCTGCACAAGGGGGCTCCATGCCCATTGCTGTATCCTGGGGAGTGCAAAGGCACAGTCTCTCAAGTCTCTCCAGTGAGTGGTTTGCCCACTGCTTTATCCTGAGGAGTGCAAAGCCACAGTCTCTCAAGTCTCTCCAGTGGGTGGGTTGCCCACTGCTTTATCCTGGGGAGTGCAAAGCCACAGTCTCTCAAGTCTCTCCAGTGGGTGGGTTGCCCACTGCTTTATCCTGGGGAGTGCAAAGCCACAGTCTCTCAAGTCTCCCAAGTGGGTGGGTTGCCCACTGCTTTATCCTGGGGAGTGCAAAAACACAGGCTCTCAAGTCTCCCCAGTGGCTGGTTTGCCCACTGCTTTATCCTGGGGAGTGCAAAGCCACAGTCTCTCAAGTCTCTCCAGTGGGTGGGTTGCCCACTGCATTATCCTGGGGAGTGCAAAGCCGCAGTCTCTCAAGTCACTCCAATGGGTGGGTTGCCAACTGCTTTATCCTGGGGAGTGCAAAGCCACAGTCTCTCAATTGGATAACAGTCTCCACTGGTTCTGGAGGGGGCCTGGTGCCCAAAGTGCTTCATCCTGACAAGGACTGAGGTAGTGGATATATCACTCCACTGGTTCTGGAGGGGGCCTGGTGCCCAGAGTGCTTCATCCTGCCAATGACTGAGGTAGTGGATGTATCTCTCCAAATCCTGCCAAGGAATGAGGTAGTGGATGTATCTCTCCACTAGTTCTGGAGGGGGCCTGGTGCCCAACGTGCTCCACGTGCAGTGTGGCCGGTACAATTCCCTCACCTGGGTGTGCGTGCCACAAGATTGGCGAGGTTCAGGAAGCATGATACGCCATGGAGGCAGCGACATACCCAACACTGCTGAGGCTTCGCCTTCCACCTGCAGGTGCAAACAGTAATGGAAGTCATGCCTCATGGAAGCTGCCCAGGGTCCAGGAACTCTCCTCCAGCCTCAGATGACTGACCACTGGGGATGGTAGCCATGTCAGCGGTGGTGTCTGTGTCTGAGGACGCCGCGGGGCCGGTGGCGGTGCTTGCGGCGGTGTCTGTGGCGGCTGGGATGGCAGCGGTGTATGGGTCAGCACCTGCTGAGGGACACAGCAGGATGTCTCCTGCAGCCTCGGACGGCTGCCTACTGGGGAGGAGGCTGGGGACCGTCGCTGAGGCTGTAGACATGCCGGGGCAGGTGGCGGTGCTTGCGGCAGTGTCTGTCGCAGCAGTGCTTGCGGCGATGTCTGTGGCAGCGGTGCTGGCGGCGGTCCATGGGTCAGCACCTGCTGAGGGACAAAGCAGGACGTCTCCTCCAGCCTCAGATGGCTGCCCACTGGGTAAGAGGCTGGGGACTGTTGTTGAGGCTGTAGATGTGCCGGGGCGGTGCAGGTGGCGGTGCAGGTGGCAGTAGTGGTGGCAGGCCAGCTAGCGGTGTTCGCTACCATACAGGTTGGCGTGGTCATTGACAGAAAGTGTGACACTGGTCCCTCAGTCAGTGCCACCATGCCCTCTCCTGACCTGCTCTTCTGCTTTTGGGCCTTCCCCAACTTTGATGGTGCCGCACTTGTCTTGCCACTATCCCCTTTTGTTTTTGCTGAGCCCTTGATGGCTGGTAGTTTCGGCTTCTCCCTCTGGGATGTGGGCACCTTTTTCAACTTGGCAGGTGGCGGAATGTCCTTGCCCTCGCTACGTGGCACACTGGCAGCCCTGATGGGTGGCGCACTCGATGACCCCACAGTTGCTGGCACCACTGTGCCTGGGGATGTGGTGGGTGAGGTGCTGGGCTGGGACCTGGAAAGCCTGGCCCTAGGGAAAGGACATGGGGGAGGTGTAGGGAAGAGGTCAATGTTAGCCAGGAAGAGTTTTTTAGACACACTGGGACGGGAAGATGGAGGGGGTTTGGGAGTGGAGTTAGAGGCAGTGGTTGTAGGAGGTGTACATCTGCTGATTTTGGGTGAAGGTGCATGGGCCGGAGGCTGTTGTTAGGTGGATGGCTGTTGGGTGGGTGTGTGCCTGCGTTTGTGTACTTTGGGAGGAGGGCTCACTGACACACTGGGAGAGGAAACTAGGGATGTGTGAATGGTAGTGAGGGTGGTGAGTGCACATGAGCTGTGTGTGGTGATGGGCATGCTGGTGATGGAGGTAGTGGTTGAGGATGTAGTGCATGCAGGTGTGAGTGAAGACGAGACTGGGAGGGAGGAGGAGGACGTGGAGGACACAGTGGAGGCAGTGGTTGTTGCTGTGTCTGCATGGGGATGTGTTTGTGTGAGTGCCTGTGGGATGTGTGGTGCTTATGTTTGCCATGTCCACTCTTGTGTGTTGATGAGTGTGCATGCTGGTCTGATGGTGTGCTTGGGATAGGCTGAGGTACAGGGGATTGGGTCTGGGTGGAGGAAGTTGGAGGGGGGAGGCTGAACACAGTGACACTGGCTGCCATCAGTGCTGAGGCCCAGAGCCTGAAATGTTCTCTGTTGGGCTGCCTGCCCAGCATGAATGCCCTCCAGGTATGCATTTGTTTGTTGCACCCTGGATGGCATTCACAATGGTAGATTGCCCAACAGTGAGGGATCTCAGGAGGTCAATAGCCTCCTCACTGAGGGCAGTAGGGCTGACTGGGGCAGGGCCTGAGGTGCCTGGGGCGAAGGAGATACCCACCCTCCTGGGTGAGCGGGCACAGGACACACGCTGAGGGGCTGCTGGGAGGGCGGTGCTGGTAGGGGGGTGGCGGCTGTACCTGTTGATGCGGTGGGCACAGAGGTGCCCGCCACCGCAAGGGAGCTCCCATCAGAGAAGGAGTCGTTGTCACTGCTGTCTGCTCCTGTCCCCGCCGTGGAGCTCCCCTCGCCCTCTGTCCCACTGGTGGCTTCAGACTCCGTTGCTTCGCCCTACAGGGCCAAGTGGGTTGCAGCTCCCTCCTGCTCCGGTGCCAATGCTCCTCCGCCTGATGATGCTTTTGCACACAAGAACTGGGAGACCACAAAAAGGGGGGGAAAAACAGAAGAAAGACATGTTCAGTGCATGCAACACCACTACTATTGGCAGACACAACACACAGGGAGCAGCCCTCTGCACTGCGCCATGCACAGACAGTTCCTAGAAATTTCAGCTGACCATGGGGTACGAGGCCTAAGACCAATTGCTGCACACCTGGAAGTCACAGGAGCCTGACTAGGTGTAGATGGCTCTTACCACTGGTGAGTTTGGGGTACCACATCGCCTGCCTCACAAGGGACCTTGCCTACCAACTTTGCCCTGGCCTGGGGAAACCACTGCCCACCTCCCCCACCCAGACACCTCGTAATGCGCACACAGTCAGCTGAATGACAGTGTACTCACCCCCTTGTGGCTGCCGTGATGCCCTCAAGCGCCCATCCAACTCCGGATACGCCACCGCCAGGATCCGGAACATCAGGGGGGTCATGGTACGAAGGGCACCCCTCCCACGTTGGGAGGCCATCTCCAGCTGGGCCTCCGCCGTCTTCTTCCTCCAGCAGCGCAGGTCCTCCCATCTTTTACGGCAGTGGGTGCTCCATCTGTGGTAGTCCCCCATGGTCCGGACGTCCTTGGCGATGGCACGGCAAATACCATTCTTCTGATGGGCGCTGACCTAGAAGAATGGTACAGGGGGAAAGGAAATTACTTACCCGTCCGGACCATCATACTCATTGTCCACCAGTTCCCACCCTTGCCCTGACGCACATACACTCACTATCCGCACATGCAGGCCTCAGCCCCCCCATGTATCTTCCATCCACACCACTCAAAACAGGCATTGCCCATGCAGCATGCTCACAGTGTACTCACCTGTTTGTCTGGAGGACCGTACAGTTGCGTGTACTGGGGGAGGACCCCATCCACCAGTTTCTCCAACTCCTCTGAAGTGAAGGCAGGGGCCCTTTCCCCAGACACATGAGCCATTGTTGCTTCCAGACACAGGTCACAGCAGCATTTGCAGTGTAGGTCCTCTCCTGTTGAAGGTCAGGTATCAAGTGAGTTAACAGAGAGAAAATGGCGGTCACGTCCGTGGCGGTGCGTACCGTCACCGCTGGCATACATCGTCATTGGCTCCTGGGACCCATAGGGTCCAATGTTAACCAATGCAGAATTGCGCTGCGGTATTCGACCGCCCACCGCGATGGTGTACAACGCCAGCGCAGTTACCTCATATCCTCTTGTCCCACCTTAAAGGTCAGGCAGCCGCCATTTCAGGAGGCCACATGGGATGGATGTTAACTGTGCCACACCTATCTAGGCCGGGAATATAGACAGATACCGGCACATTGCAGATTAATACAGTTTCTGCAAATAAAACATTGTGATACCTCAGTGTTGGATGACTCTCTGCTCGCTGTTCTCCTCCATAGGGCACGCCCGCTGGGGCAGGTGATGAGATGGCGGCATCCTCTGGTGTACAGACCCCTGGTGGACCTGTCGACAATGGAAGAGAGACACATCCTAGTCACATACAGACTTGATCGTGCAACAATCCAGGAACTGTGTGCCCAGTTGGAGCCAGACCTGATTTCATCTATCCGCCATCCCACAGGAATCCCCCCTCTAGTGCAGGTCCTGTCTGAACTCCATTTCCTGGTCAGTGGGTCTTTTCAAACAACAGTGGCCATGGCATCAGGGATGTCCCAGTCAATATTCTCAAACGTGTTGTCCAGAGTGTTATCTGCCCTGCTGAAACACATGCACAGCTACATCCTTTTCCCTCAGTTGGAGGATTTTCCCACAGTGAAAGGTGACTTCTATGCCCTGGGACGTATCCCCAACATCATTGGTGCCATTGATGGTACACATGTGGCATTTGTACCCCCCCGCAGGAATGAACAGGTGTATAGAAACCGAAAGAGCTATCATTCGATGAATGTGCAGATGGTGTGTTTGGAAGACCAGTACATCTCCCATGTGAATGCCAAGTATCCTGGCTCAGTGCATGACGCTTACATTTTGAGGAATAGCAGCATCCCTTATGTGATGGGGCAACTCCAGAGGCAACGTGTGTGGCTAATAGGTGAGGCCAAGGTCCCAATACAGTTGACATAGGTGTCTGGGTATGGGGCTGTCCCTAAGGGTTAGTGTGTGTCTAACAGTTGTCCCTCGACATTTGCAGGTGACTCTGGTTACCCCAACCTGTCATGGCTACTGACCCCATGAGGAATCCCAGGACAAGGGCAGAGGAACACTACAATGAGGCACATGGGCAAACTAGGAGGGTGATCGAATGCACCTTCGGCCTCCTGAAGGCCAGATTCCGGTGCCTCCATTTGACAGGTGGCTCCCTATACTACTCACCGAAGAAGGTGTGCCAGATAATCGTGGCCTGCTGTATGCTGCACAACCTGGCTTTGCAACGGCAGGTGACTTTTCTGCAGGAGGATGGGCCAGATGGTGGTCTTGTGACAGCTGTGGAGCCTGTAGACAGTGAAGAAGAGGAGGCAGAAGAAGAGGATATCGACAACCGAAACAACATCATCATGCAATACTTCCAGTGAGACACAGGTAAGAAGATGTAACTGCTTCCCACATCTCATACTATTGTTTGAGCTAGCATAAGTCTGTCATTTTCATTCAGTGTATTGACCCTGACTCGTCACTTTGACTTTCCATTTCACAGATCTGGGTCCCACTTTGTGCCCTCTGCTATGTTTACTGCTGGCCTACGGCTGTGTTACATTGGTATGAGAACAAGTACATTGGCATTGCTATATTCCATAGTTATTGCAATAACACATTTGTGAAAGCACAGACTGACTTCAGATTGTTTTGTGATTGAAGTGTGTTTATTCCTGTGCTAATAAGTGGAGGGTGTTGTAAAATGGGCTGGGGTGATGGTGGAGGAATGTCCATGGCAGAGTCCAGTCTATTTGTTTCACAGGTGCATTGTCCAAAGGGGCATAGGAAGTAGAGCAATGGAAGTTTAAGGATGGTCAGGGTGACATAGTGGGATAGAAGGGTGACATTCAGGGGGGTCTCATTTCCTGGTGGAGGTCTTGGCAATGTTCTCTGTCTTGTTGCTGAATCTCAGGGACCATTTGTGGGGTGGTTCTCCATCTGCGGGGGTGGGGTGCTGGTGTCCTTTGTTCCTGTGGCGGTGCCTCCTGTCCACTAGCGCCGGCGGAGGTGAAGGGCTGTCCATCATCAGGCTAGTGTCAGGGGCCCCTTGTTGTGCCACTGTGTCCCTCCTGGTGTTGAGAAGGTCTGCCAGTACCCCTGCAATGGTGACCAGGGTGGTGTTAATGGACTTCAAGTCCTCCCGGATCCCAAGGTAGTGTTCCTCCTGCAGCTGCTGGGTCTCCTGAAACTTGGCCAGTACTGTTGCCATGGTCTCCTAGGAATGATGGTAAGCTCCCATGATGTTGGAGAGTGCCTCGTGGAGACTGGGTTCCCTGGGCCTGTCCTCCCCCTGTCGTACAGCAGTCCTCCCAGCTTCCCTGTTATCCTGTGCCTCTGTCCCCTGAACCGTGTGCCCACTGCCCCCAGGTCACTGATCGTCCTGTGTTAGTGGGGTTGCCTGGGTTCCCTGTAGTGGTGGACACATTGCTGATTGACATGTCCTGGGGACAGAGGGATGGGCTCGCTGGGTGGGTGCTGTGCTGGTGTTTCCTGAGGGGGGACTCTGTGGTGACTTGTGCCAGTGGCAGGGGAACCGACTGTCCCGAGGTCCCAGATGGGCCGGGCTGGTCATCTGGATCCCGGCGTGCAGAGCTGCTGTCATCACTGTGGGCCTCTTCTGTGGGGGGACTGGATATGCCTGGCACCTCCTGTCTGGTGACATTGGGTAGGGGTCCTGTTGTAGTGTAAATGCATAATTATTGTATCTGTGTATGCCATTGTGTGCAATGGGTGAGTGACCCTCTACTCCAGTGCTTGCATTATTGGCTTGGTCCTTGTGTGATTGGTGATTTTGGGGCAAGAGTGAGTCTCTGTACTGGACATGCTTGGGTGATCGGTGTCCATGCATTGGTGTTACATGCAGGGCTTGGTTTTGGGATGTGTGGGTTGTGTTGGTGGGGTATATGTGGGTTGTTGGGGTGATGGGTGTGAGAGTAAGGGTCAGAGTATGTGATGGCATGCAGGTGGGTTGGGGGGATAAGGTAGCAAAGATCTGCCTTACCAGAGTCCAGTCCTCCTGCTACTCCTGCGAGGCCCTCAGGATGCATAATTGCCAAAACCTGCTCCTCCCATGTTGTTGGTTGTGGGGGAGGATGTGGGGGTCTACTGCCAGTCCTGAGTACAGCAATCTGGTGTCTGGAGACCACGGAACGCACCTTCCCCCGTAGGTCGTTCCACCTCTTCCTAATGTCATCCTGTGTTCTTGGATGCTGTCCCACTGCATTTACCCTGTCGACAATTCTGTGCCATAGCTCCATCTTCCTTGCAATGGATGTCTGCTGCACCTGTGATCCAAATAGCTGTGGCTCTACCCAGACAATTTCCTCCACCATGACCCTGAGCTCCTCCTCAGAGAACCTGGGGTGTCATTGAGGTGCCATTATGTGGTGTGGGTGATGTGTGAGGTGGTGTCAGTTGTGATGTGTGAGGAGATGTGTTGGTGTGTGTTTTTTGAGGTGCGTGGATGTTGTGTAAGTGATGGTGTTGTGTGTCTGTGGACGCTGGTGTTGTTTTAGGTAGTGTCTTTCTCTGGCCTGCTTTCAAATTTCTGGTAGTAAGGGTTTGTGCATAACGTGGGTTTGTGTTTTATATTGGATTAGGTGTGTGGGTGTGGTGTTTGTATGTGTATCAGGTGTGTGTATTTCGAATTGTCCAATGTGGTTGTGTTTTGTATGTGTGTGTGTGTTTTGTATGTGTGTGTTTATTTTTAGCGTGGCGGTGTGTACCGCCAATGGTTTACAGTGGTTGAAAGACTGCTGCGTTGATTCGTGGGTCTTTATACTGTGGGCGTATTCTTGTTGGTGTGGCGGTGTCGGTTTTGTTTTCACCAGTTTATCACTGACCTTTGGTGTGGTGGACTTGTGTGAGTGTCTGTATTGTGGCGGATTCCTGGCTGTGGGTCGTAATGCCTGTCGCGGAATTCCGTGGCCGCAGCGTTATGTTGGCGGTCTTACCGCCAGGGTTGTAATGAGGGCCTTAGTCTGTCACTCTCAGAGATGTGGGTTTGAAGAATCACATTTAAAAAATCAAAACATGCTTCCTTAGTGGTCTGAAGAGAGACTGTGAATATCTTTTTGTTAAAAACCTGGAAAACATGTAGTATATATTGTTTTGAGAATGCCCCTGTTGCCTTTAACGGTAAAGCTATTTTGTTTAAATTTCAAAGAGGCAGCATGGGATTTACCAGCTCTACTGTGATAAAGAAGCTTTTTCCCTTTCAGCACAAGGACCAACAAGTGTGCTCTTTAGCTTAGAATTGGATTATAATAATATTTCAGTTTGAGTGATTCTAGGGTCACTGGGTTTCTGAATTTTCTAAAGAGATTCTCTTGGTGTTTGATTTCTTTAGAGAGGGATTCAACAGAGCAAGGACCCTCTTTATTCTTCCATGCCATACTTGATGGTGTGCACACGAATAATGCATTTTGAGGCATCCAAAGGGTTATTGGAGAGCAGACCAGTCCAGATTTATCCTTAAAAAAACAGTCAATCTGCTGAGCCAAATTTTGTCGCTCAACTGGTCATTAAAAAATGTTGTTCTTCATACCTCATATTTTATTTTTTGGGGTGAGAAAGGGTAGTTTTGAGACAGAATGTACCAACACCATGATGAGAGATACATAATGGTTCAATTAACGAAGCGACAAAGTTTTGTAAAAGAGGAACATTAGCTAAAAGACAGTTGATTCTCAAATAGCTCTGATGAGGATGGGAAAAGTATGTAAAAGAAGGCAAAGTGTCTTCCGAAGCTATACTGAGGGCTCCAAACATCTTCAAGAAGTAAGGCAGCTTTGTGCGATTTGGGGGCGGGACTTAAAAACTGAGTCCCTGTCAATCACTGGGTCCATTGGTAAACTGAAGTTGTCACCACAAATGATACGGGCACTGGGGGAAGGGTCGCCAATTTAGTAATAAGGGATGTCCAAAATCAAGGAGTGTCACCACTAGGGGTGTAAGTATTGACTGCACATATCTCAAATTCACCACATTGCAGTCTAGTAATTATCCATCTGCGCTCATTATACTGTTCGTCAGAGATAATGGAAAAACCTGCATTTCTTGAAATAAGCATAAGGACTCTATTATTTTGGAGCAGCTTCAGAAAACACCAGGTTGTTAATCCACCCTCCTTGCATAGTGAGGGCTTGCTTGTAACAAGTTTTTTTTCTTGAAGAAATATAGCATTTTACCAGGCGATTAAGACCTTTAGGGCCAGATGTAGGTAGATTGTGAATTGTGACCCACAAATTGCGAGTCAGAGCGACTCGCAATTTGCGAGCTGCAATTCAGAATGAGAATGGTGTCCCTCACACCATCTGCGACTCGCAAGGGAATCGCAAAGGCCCACTTCATTAATATTAATGAGGTGGGTCGCAATTTGCGACCCCCTTGCGAGTGGCGGCATTCACAGGGATGGTGGCCTGCTGCGGACAGCAGACCACCATGTCTGTGACTGCTTTTTTAATAAAGCAGTTTTTTTTTTGTTATGCAGCCCGTTTTCCTTAAAGGAAAATGAGAGGCATTACAAAAACGAAAAATGTTTTTAATGGCATTCACAAAGGGTACCCCTTCCCATTTGGGAATGGGTGGGCACCCATTTGAAATGGGTGCTAACTGCGATTAGTTTGCGTCCACGTTCGTGGTCACAAAGGAATCTGGCATTGCACTGCGACTCCCAATTAGGAAGGGGACTCCCCTTCCTAATTGCGACTCGCAAACCCGTTTTGTGAATCGATAACCAGGTTACCGATTCACAAAAAGGGTTTTGTGCATTGGAAAGTGAAGTTTGCACGTCGCAAACAGTGAAATTCACTGTTTGCGACATGCAAACTGTTTCTACATCTGGCAATTAGCGATCAAAGAAAAAACTTTAATATGAGTCATTTGTAAAGTAATAGAGAATGGAGCGTGTTGCCTTGGGGATATTACAAAATCAGGAGGAGGGTGGACTAAAGCAAGCAACATTTGAGCTAAATTTAGTAAACAAGAGTCCAAGTGAGTCAGTCTGAGGTGATAAGAAATATAAGAGGGAGGATATGATAAAGAGACCATAAAATTTAAAAGGACATAGATACAAAAGGGGAAAGAAGAGGAAACAAACATTAGCAATGCTATGGGTCTCACATTTACTTGAGTTAGAGCTATTAGCGTTGTAATTTCCTAACCGGACTTTTCTTGCCACACAAATGACAAGGAAAAAACATAGCACAATCACACTGTGTAAAATGCAGCGTGATTGCGCTGAAATTGAAAACGGAAAAACCGATCGCGATTGCACTATGTAAACCCCAGCGTGATTCAACTGCGTGTAAAATAAAAAGCTAAAGTAGTCTGGAAACCGTGCTAAAAACATCGAGCCTCGAATGGTTTCAGTAGTTTACCGGTGCTGTGTAGATGGGCTAAACACCGGAAAAGGCATGTCTGTGGAAGACAAGGACACAAATGAAAGCAAGCGGATTTTAAAAGGCAAGCCCATGAACCAATGAAAGTGACTGATGTGACAAGGGCGTGGTTAGAAGCCCAAAGAGAGATTACAGCATGGGACGGAGCACTTTGCGCTCGCCCATAAAAATGAAGAAGTAACGCTACACCTCCATGTACCGGAAGGAGGAAGTCTGTGATAGACAAGGAGTTAAATGAAGGACTGTGGGGAGACACAAGCGCGAGGGAGGGGAGCCTGCCAATAGAAGAGAAAGGTCAGAAAAATCAAGGAGCCAAGGGATGAAAGACAGTTTATACGTTCATGCAGTTCAGTCATGGATAAGCCATACAGCATACTTGGGTAGCAAATAGAGCGAGGTAGGACAACATTATTACATACTGACATAAATCAAATATCAAGAAAACTGGAAAGAACAGATTCACATATTGTGTACTATAAACGTCAGAATGCCTAGGCATCCCAATTGTAAGAAGTAAAGCAAAATGAGAGAAAGCCAAGCCACTATCGTACCATCAAGACACCCATATATGGGAGGGATGGGTCCACAGTCTTTCTAAAACACTTGTCCTAATGACGGTCCATTTCATGTATTATGTATGTGTAGACAAAAAAGTTAACATGTATCAACTGGAATTGATGATAATTGTCTCTCCTAATTAGAACATGGAAACTGAAAATGTGCTTTTCATGTTTTTTGTTCTTAAGAAACCAGTTTCCCGTATTTAGATATTTTGTGCTTAAACTATTTGAATCGGGCTGGCCCTAGCAGTGGTAGAGTCCAGTAAAACAATCCTTGTTAATGTCCATATGAGCTGTTTCTCCATGGAGTCACTCACATCATCCTCGAGCTGTGCCCCTCCTTGCTACAATGCCCTTCTATCACATTTATGTTATAGTGCTACTCATTACAATGTAAGGTGTCAGACACATCCCACATCACATACCCATATACAGAGACAATTTATCATACAAGTTTGTAAATCAGTGTATAGGAAATATTACTTAAGGCAGAGAGGGCCTGAAGGTGTAGGATTCACATGTCCTCTTTAGTAGTAGACATTATTTATTAAGAATGCTTGGACTGGAGAAACACCACTGTGGATTTGAAGCAGAGAACAGGGGTTGTGATTGCCTTCACTAATAAGAATGTATTACTTCCCACAGGAACTCTTTTTAGGAACTTTACAATAACAAAACATTGAGAAGAAAACAATAAGGTTTTAAACATATGCCTTGCAGTTTGTATGCATCTCTTTGATTTCAGTTCAGAGGTCACTATGCTATATTAGAAGGATTGTAACTTATACGCTGCCGATAACAAATGGTTCCCTATGACAAAAGCAGCAACCCACAAAGCTGTCCACATATAATACAAATCTGTGATCTGCAGGTCACACATTGTGCTTAACAGCAGGCCCATTAGGCCTCAATGCTACTTTGTAATTAGTCACAACTGTGACTAGAAGAACACTGATCTCTATAGCAAGTATATTAACCATGAGAGACATCATACCTTTATTATTGTCCCCTGAAACTTGGTGGTCACTGCACGCTGGTCTTGTCTTGCCAATCACTCTGGACCTGTCTGCTCTGCCCTCCCTTCCTGTCAAAGCCCAATTGCCTCAACACACTCAAGTTTGACACCCAATGCTGTGGCTCCAATCACACTGCCCAAAATTCAGTACTGATTTCATTTGAACCTAATTACAAGTAGCCCCTTATTTGAGGGATTGATACTGAGGTGCTGGAATCAATGAATTTAGCAATATTCCTATAATGCTTTACAATGTATTGTGTGCCCTGAATGGGGAGTATAATTCACATCACAAAATAGTGTGCTGTTCCACCGTGTGACAATGGGATTGAGTTAAAGCTTGGTCCAATGGTATTCACAGTTTTGTGGAATCCTTATTTGCAATCGTCCTCCCCCACCTAGGAGGCATCCTGCATCATCGGACCATCTCCTCGCTGGGTGGGTGCAGCAATACTCAGAGAGCTCCCAGAAACTGGCTCTCTTTATCGAAGATCTTTTTTTCTCCCTCTGGCCCAGCATTATTTGGAGCTCAGGTTGCTTCCCTGATAGATTGGGTAATTTAGTGGCTAAAATTAACTACGGGCACTCTCGTTGCTATTTTTATTCCTAACAAGTGACCCTGTCAATATTAAAACAAGACTGAACCAAACAGGAGTGGTAACAAGCTCCTGGTTATGTTAAATAGGGTCAACATGTTTCATGCCCAAAAGTGCAACAGAGGTTTAGGCATATTGTCAAGACCATAGGTAGACCCTTATCTACGGAGTAGGTAATGTCCTTAATAAGAAAAATCGGAAAAAGAATGTTCAATGTTTTATGGTGCACCTTAATCTGTAAAAAAGAAGACAAAAAGACAACACAAACATAAAAATATAAAGAGAGTATGTCTTTGTGATGCAATATTAGCATACACAGAGATCATGTATATGCTGATGAACATACTCCATGCAGTACACTTCAGGACTCCCCAGTGGGGACATGCTTGGGATAAAGTGTTGTACACATATGCCAAATGTGATTGCACATAGCAAAAAACTCAAAAGAAAAACATACCAATTTGATCACCTAGTGAGCGATCCTTAGCGAAAACTCAGAGTGGCAGCTCCTCACTAAAACTCGTTTCTGAGTAGGGACAGTGGGAATCCTACCCTGCTTCCTGAGTCCCTAAGTAGTAACTATATGGATGCATGAAGCCATATTTTAACCTTCCTTCTTGGTGCCTGGAGAATTTCTGCATGTTTCGTGGATGCTAGTGTCAGCGACTGCCATCTTAGAGTTGTGACTGAGTGCTGTTTTCACATTTCACAACTCGTGGACTCCTTCTTGTAATTTTAAAAGGATGTACATGAAAAAAAAATTGGCGTGTTCAATTGGAACAAGGATATAAAACAAGGAAAACCTTATTTGGCCAGAAAATTTCAAGAAAGTATATAGTTGACAGGAAATGGAAAGGGAGGAAACCCTGTGTGCCAATTTAGGCAGCTGTCATCTTGAAGCAGAGACTAAAAATGATGTAAGCGCATATTAAAAATAGTGCTCTCCTTTTGTCATTGTGATTTTACAGGGAAGGCAGAGAAAACGATATCTAGAAGAGAGCCCCAGTTGCTTGGGAAGCCGCTGGGTATTGCAGCACCCACTCAGTGAGGAGCTGACCCAATGATGAAGCATGCCTCCTAGCTGGTGGAGGGCTATTGCATTCTTAAAGTAAGGATTCCCCAAGATTGGTAAATAATATTGGACCAAGGTTTGAATTAATCTCTTGGCCACACCGCAGAACAGCACACTACTTTGTACCATCAATCCAAGATGGGTGGGTGCTTAAAAGGTTTAAATATTTGCTCTCCATTTCCTGCTACAGTGGTTTATTAGGGAATAACATCCTTATCTGGGAATATCAGGTTCTTTCAGTATGTCATATCAACAATGGGCTTTTTACTGCTGCCATTTATCACCTGCTCTCAGCAGTCATGGATCAAACATCCAGACACTGGAGGTTGAGAAATAGTGACAAGCTGATAGGACACAATATGAAATCAAGTTCAAATAAAAGCTTGTCAGGGACAGACCAGGCTAAACCAATAAGAGCAACAAGCCAAGGCAGAAGGTAGAGCAGTAAACTAGGGGAAGGCTAAATAAAAAATAAATAAAAAACTAATTTAAATCAGTAAGAAGAGGCAGTTGCAAAGCGGGCAATGTCAATGTAAAACAAGGGTTTTAGCAACAATGAATGGTTAACAATCTAGCAAAGGATGCTGTGTAGCACTGACTATTGGCGGTGCCTGTCCTAATGTTACTATTCTGGCATCAGCATTCCTCCAAGTTGCCCGGAGTTTTAAACTGGAAGTATGTTATTATTATACGACTATGCAAAAATATCAGAATATGTTGCTAGGAGCTTTCCAATTCATGCTGCCTCCTGAGACCAGCAGCTGCCCACAATCTCATACATGGCCGGATAAATAGAAAACCGGAAGCATCACACCCATGAGCACCAAGCCAATGGTGTATCAAAGGCCCCTGCGGTGCGGGGGGTCCGAGCTTGAGGGGGACCCTTCAGCACAGTACCAGGGCATGAGAGCTCCTAAGTCTGGAGAGGGGCCCCTCTATGTACTTTGCAGGGGGGGGGGTCCTCTCAAGTTTTTGTTACCCCACTGCACCAAGCTCTAGGACACAGGGTACTTAGCTGCACAATCACACAACTAAGCAGCACAGCAGGGTCTAACATAGGCAAGTAGGAAGTATCAGCAGCAAATTATGTAAAATTAAGGCTGCAGCCCAGTGGTGTTTTATTAAAAATGTATTAATTTAAAATTCTCAATTCCACTTCAAGTACTAAAAATCTTTCACAATAATTGGCTAATACCAGTGTCCTGGGAGAACATTGTGACGCAGGTAAAAGCCTTGTGCTTGTTTTGCTCTTACAGACTCATGTAGTAAAGTCTAATGGTAAAGAATATAGCCCATTCTAATAACAATTATCAGATAGGCTGGACAAGGATTTGTGGTATTACAGGTTTTGCCATGAAATACACAATAATTACGACTGTCTATCATCAAACCATAGCCGAGGCGCTTTTTACTACCCCAGGAGAACTAGTCTCCAACTTGTTGGACCTGCACTAGCCCATTCTACAATGCATCGGCCTACATTATTTTCACCACAACCAGAACATATCAACTACCTTTTAAGTATGGCCTATTTCAGTGTACAGCACATTTTTGTTTACACTTATAATTATGGTAGTCAACCACCCAAAAACCCTTCAACAAAAACCTTCCACTGTACAAAAAAATGAAGCGTTTGTACTCAAGTAGTCAAAACTTTTGAAATGAAGACAACAGGTGCAGACCTCCTTATAAAGGGTGGGCTATTTGCTGCACTCTCATCTCTCTACTGATTGTCTGGTTCAGTGCTTCCCAAACATTTTAGAACAATGACTCAATTTTTAGAACAGCAAACTTTTACAACCCACCTTGATTTAAAGGATGAGGCAAGCGTTTTTTTTTTATGTAATGAAAGCATCATATAGTAGCGCATATATATTTTAGAACAACACGTTTTCCAATAAAAGTACCACTAAATTTGCGCAGACTTATAGGGCCAGATCTACAAGAAACTGGTGCCAAAAATACCAGCACCAGTTTTGAAATGCAGGGATATGCCGTAATTACAACGATACAGCACACCCCTGTGTTTCCCTCTGCGCTGGCGCTAAATTAAGCAGCTTGCACCAACACAGGCATCCTTGCACCATAGTGCAAGGGTGCATGCATTGAGGGAAGTGATTATGTGCAGGAAGGTGTACCTTCCTGCACATAAACAATGTACAGTGGCAATTTGGCACTTCTATAGAAGTACCAAATTTAAATTTTTGAATGATTGTTTATGTGCAGGAACGATTACCTTCCTGCATATACCAACAACCATCCATGGCCTTTTGCTCTCTCTATGTGTGTTGCAGAATGCAGCCCACATGTAAAAAAAGTAAAAAACGAGGAGAAATAAAAGTATTCCGCCTTGTTGTGTCCTACTAACGCCACCTGTGAGGTAGCGTTCGTTTTTGGGGCTGCCACAGATTCACACCTTCTAGTAAATCTGTGGCAGCGTCAAAAGCAATGGGTGTTGCGGTGGAATGCCCACAACAACACCCATTGCACGCCCCTCTGACGCAGAAAACTGCATCAGAGGGGCACGCATTTGCAAGGCGGTCTTAAGCCACAAAAAATGGCTTACCGCCACCTTGTAAATGTGGTGTACTGCACAGCGCTACTGGAGTATCACTAAACGTAAATCTGGCCCATGGTTTTACTGCTAAAACTATACTGCACACAAATTGTAATATGTGGAAATTGGGTTTCAGTGAATATTTATCATTTGTGAATCACAAAGTAAAGTGTATTGATCTGTTTTGATCCTATTAAAACCTTTGTTTACATCACCCTTCAGCATAACAAATAATGTTCTTAATTTTTGTTTTGCTAACTGCTGTATGTGTACAGTTCACTTACAGGTATTCACATTTTGTTATGTGTTACAAAAAAATACATCTTACAACCTTTAATTTTACACACTCTGCACCTCAGCAAGTTTGGCACATATTTCACCTTACTTTTCTTCCTATAGCTGCAATGTGAGAGGAGTTTGTAAACACAAATCGCAGATTTAAAAACTTAAGCAGCAATTTGTCAGAAGACTAGCCTGACATTTGATCTCTGTCTTTAAAGTGTAGCAAATTTGACAAGATAAAAATAGGAATTAAAGGCATCTTTATTTATTGCTTCGATGTTCATGACCCACCAAAAATGGACTTGCAACCCACCAGTGGGTCCCAACCACCAGTTTGGGAAATACTGAACTAGGTTTTTTTATGCGGGACATTGAAAGATTAAATTTCACAAATTATGGGGGTCATTCTGACCCTGGCGGACGGTGATAAAGCGGCAGCCAACCCGCCAACAGGCCGGCGGTCCAAAATATGCAATTCTGACCCTGGCGGGAACCGCCAACGCAGCCCGCCGCATTAACACTCCGACCGCCACGGCGGAACAAACAAACAGCGCGGCGGTCACCGCCAACAGCCAGGCGGCAGACAATGTACCGCCCACCCTATCACGACCCACCAATCCGCCACCTTTTCCGGGGCGGGAGCACCGCCGATAAAAACACGGCGGAAACAGACTACAAACGGGAAAACGCTCACTTCTACACACTCCACGCGAGATTCCGGCAGTATGGAACCCGAGTTACAGGTCATCCCCGCACTCCTATACCTGCTCCTGTACCAGGAGCACGCCCGGCAGCGCGGAAGACATCGGTGAGTACTGCACCTACGACACAGGGGAGGGAAAAGATTACCGGCACACACCCACCCACCCACACCCACTACAACACACACATCAATGCATTCCCACAGATCACTGTCACAACCCACAAACCCCCCCCTCCGAAATAATGCAAAGACCAAAAGAAGAGATCTTAAACGGGCAGATATATTGAAAAATGGACAGCAGTAATCCAAATAAATAAATAAACTATGTACAAAATATATACATCTACTATATGTAGTCCAACCACTGTCCGTGGACCACAGGGGTCCTGAGCAAAGGGGCAAGGCCCAGTCCCACGACAAGAACTCCACGGAGAGAACACTGCAGGGGCATCAGAAAGAAAAAAGGACAGGCACCTCAGGGGGAAGGGAAGGGGGGGCACCTCAGCCACTTGAGTACACGACGCCAGATCCACGAGGGGACGTCATGACCACTGGGCCATCCTGGGGAGTGCCCATACAGTGGTTGGCCTGCCCACTGGGCCATCCTGGGGAGTGCAAAGCCACAGTCCATACAGTCCATACAGTGGGTGGCCTGCCCACTGGGCCATCCTGGGGAGTGCAAAGCCACAGTCCATACAGTCCATACAGTGGTTGGCCTGCCCACTGGGCCATCCTGGGGAGTGCAAAGCCACAGTCCATACAGTCCATACAGTGGGTGGCCTGCCCACTGGGCCATCCTGGGGAGTGCAAAGCCACAGTCCATACAGTCCATACAGTGGGTGGCCTGCCCACTGGGCCATCCTGGGGAGTGCAAAGCCACAGTCCAAACAGTCCATAACAGACTCCACTGCCACTGGAGGAGGCATGTTGGCCAGAGGACATCCTGCAGCCCTGCCCGAGACAGATCCTGCCCTGCCACGTCTGCCAAAGGGCCAGCGGTTCTTGCCTGGAAGGGCCCAGTTCAGCGGTTCTTGCCTGGAAGGGCCCAGTTCAGCGGTTCTTGCCTTGAAGGGCCCAGTTCAGCGGTTCTTGCCTTGAAGGGCCCAGTTCAGCGGTTCTTGACTTGAAGGGCCCAGTTCAGCGGTTCTTGCCTTGAAGGGCCCAGTTCAGCGGTTCTTGAGACGGCGGTCCCCAGCGGAGCGGTGCTGGAGACGGCGGGGCCCAGTTCAGCGGTTCTTGCCTTGAAGGGCCCAGTTCAGCGGTTCTTGCCTTGAAGGGCCCAGTTCAGCGGTTCTTGCCTTGAAGGGCCCAGTTCAGCGGTTCTTGAGACGGCGGTCCCCAGCGGAGCGGTGCTGGAGACGGCAGGGCCCAGTTCAGCGGTTCTTGCCTTGAAGGGCCCAGGTCAGCGGTTCTTGCCTTGAAGGGCCCAGTTCAGCGGTTCTTGCCTTGAAGGGCCCAGGTCAGCGGTTCTTGCCTTGAAGGGCCCAGTTCAGCGGTTCTTGCCTTGAAGGGCCCAGTACAGCGGTTCTTGAGACGGCGGTCCCCAGCGGAGCGGTGCTGGAGACGGCGGGGCCCAGTTCAGCGGTTCTTGCCTTGAAGGGCCCAGGTCAGCGGGTCTTGCCTTGAAGGGCCCAGGTCAGTGGTTCTTGCCTTGAAGGGCCCAGTTCAGCGGTTCTTGCCTTGAAGGGCCCAGTTCAGCGGTTCTTGCCTTGAAGGGCCCAGTTCAGCGGTTCTTGCCTTGAAGGGCCCAGTTCAGCGATTCTTGAGACGGCGGTCCCCAGCGGAGCGGTGCTGGAGACGGCGGGGCCCAGTTCAGCGGTTCCTGCCTTGAAGGGCCCAGTTCAGCGGATCCTGAGACGGCGGTCCCCAGCGGAGCGGTGCTGGAGACGGCGGACATTCTATGGCCAACTGCTCATTGCCTGGTGGTGCCCTCCTGGGCAGCGGGGATGGTGCTCCTTCAATGCCCACCTGGGCTGTGGGTGGTGGGGCCCTCCTGGCCAGCTGGGCTGGGTCCTCCCTGGGCAGCGGCTATGGGGTGGTGGGCTCTCCCTAGGCAGCTGTGACGGTTCCTCCCTGGGCAGCGGCTATGGGGGTTGTGGGCTCCTCCTGGGCAGCTGTGACGGTTCCTCCCTGGGCAGCGGCTATGGGGGTTGTGGGCTCCTCCTGGGCAGCTGTGACAGGTCCTCCATGGGCAGCAGGCCTGCTGCCTGACTTCTCCGCCTTGCTGCCCTTGCCCTCCTTAGTCGGGAGTCTGTGGCCCTTTCCTCCCTTTGGAGCTGTGGCTGTTGACGGTGGCTGGCTAGTGTCCTGGGGGAATATAGAGCCCGGGCTCCTGCGGCGGCCCTTCCGCCTTCTGCTCCTCTTCCCAGGGGGTGGGCTGGCTGTCCCCTTGCTGCTGGGCGAAGATCCAGACCTGCGGGCTGGTGGGCTCCAATACCCCTGCACCCTTGTCAAGGGGGCTGCAGGGCTGGTGGTGGCTGAGGTGCTCTTCTTACCCCGACGAGAAGGAGGGGGGGGGCTCAGGGTCAGGAAAGAAGGTAGCAGTAGAGAGATAGATTTTCTTGGGACAATGGAGAGTGATAGGTACAGTGGGAATGGGAGTGGAGGGAGAGGATGTGGTTGTAGGTGAGTGACGTTTGCTGTCTTTGGGTGCAGGTGCAGGAGCTGGAGGCTGTCGTGAGGTGGATGGCTGTTGGGTGGGTGGGTGGCTGCGTTTGTGTGGTGTGGAAGAGGGGGTGACAGACACAGTGGGAGAGGACACAGGGGACGTGTAAATGGCAGTGGGGGTGGTGACTGCACGTGTGCGGACTGTACTGGAAGGTGTGCTGGTGATGGAAACACTGGCTGATGGTGAGGTGAATGAAGGTGTGAGTGTAGACGTCACAGGGAGGGAGGAGGGAGACGAGGAGGTGGGGGTCACAGAGGTGGTAGTGACTGTTGGCATGTCTGCATCGGAATGTTGCTTGTGTGAATGTCTGCATGATCTGTGGTGCTTATGTTTGGATGAGCTGCTCTTGGGTGTTGAGGTGTGTGCAGGCTGGTCTGATGGTGTGGGTGGGACAGGCAGAGGAACAGGAGACTGGGAGGAGGGAGTTAGTAGAGGGAGGCAGGAGACAGGGACAATGGCTGCCGTCAGTGCTGAGGCCAGAGCCTGGAACGATCGCTGATGGGCAGCCTGACCCGAATGAATGCCCTCCAGGTACGCATTGCTGCGATGAACCTCCCTCTCCACCCCCTGGATGGCATTCAAAAGGGTAGTCTGCCCAACAATGAGCGTTCGGAGGAGGTCAATGACCTCCTCACTGAGGGCAGCGGGGGTAACAGGGGCAGGGCCTGAGGTGCCTGGGGCGAAGGAGATGCCCGGCTTCCTGGCAGAGCGGGCACGGGGCGAACGCTGAGGGGCTGCTGGGAGGGCGGAGATGGTGCGCTGGGTGGCGGCTGTACCTGTAATGGCGGGGGGCACGGATGGTGCCACCCCCGCAAGGGAGCTCCCTTCCGAGGACGTGTCCGTGTCGCTGCAGGGTCCAGTCGTCCCCGTTGTGGAGCTCCCCTCGCCCTCCGTCTCACTGGTCCAGTCAGACTCTGTGGCATGGCCCTCCTGGGCCATGTGAGATGCAGCTCCCTCCTGCCCCGATGCCACTTCTCCTCCGCCTGATGATGCTGATGCACACAAGCACAGAAAGACAAACAAAAAGGGGGGGGAGAGAGAAATAAAGAGATTTTGAGTACATGGATCACCGGTACAGTTAGCGGACATGACAGACACAGATGCCCCCTGCACTAAGTTGCGCACTTGGGGTCCGCTACGCATTCCGTGGAACATGCCCTACACGCCTAGAGTTGACAACTGCACCCATGGATGACACGGCCCAGGGATGGCTGTACTGGCACACTACTGAGGGTGGTGGCTGGGGACACAGGGGCTTACGGGGGTGCCCAGCCTACAGATATCGCCCTGGCCTAGGGGGACCCACAGCCCTCCTCCCCCACCCAGACACCTCCACTGCGCGACAACAGAGTAGATTATGCTTGTACTCACCCCCTTGTGTCTGCTGTGCTGCCCTCACGCGCCCATCCAAATCAGGGTAGGCCACCGCCAGGATCCGGAACATCAGGGGGGTCAGTTGACGGCAGGCACCCCGCCTACGTTGGGAGGCCATCCCCAGCAGAGACTCGGCGGTCTTCTTGGTCCCGCGGCGGATGTCCTCCCACCTCTTGCGGCAGTGGGTGCCCCGTCGATGGTGGACCCCCAGGGTCCGGACTTCCTTGGCGATGGCACGCCAAATCCCGATCTTCTCATGGGCGCGGACCTATGTGACACGTACAGGGAGGGAGAAATACCACGTTCAAGTTTGTCTGCATTTTCGTTGCCAGTGGCCCAACGCTCACCATCCCCGCCAGGCCCCCCGCCATGCCCCCGCCAAGCCCAACATGCCCCCCATCCCCGCCAGGCCCCCCGCCAGGCCCAACATGCCCCCCATCCCCGCCAGGCCCCCCGCCAGGCCCCCCCGCCAGGCCCAACATGCCCCCCATCCCCGCCAGGCCCCCCGCCAGGCCCAACATGCCCCCCATCCCCGCCAGGCCCCCCCGCCAGGCCCAACATGCCCCCCATCCCCGCCAGGCCCCCCGCCAGGCCCCCAAGCCAGCCAGTGGCCCCAAATCCATATTGAATTAAACTCACTTGTTGGTCTGGAGGTCCGTAGAGTAGCGCATACTGGGGGAGGACCCCATCCACAAGTTTCTCCAACTCTTCTCCAGTGAAGGCAGGGGCCCTTTCCCCAGGCGCAGCAGCCATTGTCCCTTCCAGACCGAGGTCACAGCAACACTTGCAGTATAGGTCCTCTCCTGTGAAAGTTCAAGTCGCGAGTGAATAAGTAGATAGAAAATGGCGGTCACGCCCGCGGCGGTGCGTACCGCGGCGGTGCGTACCGCCACCGCCGGCGCCCTTCGCCATTGGCTCCTGAAACCCATAGGCTTCAATGTTAACTAATGCGGCTTCGCGCCGCGGTCTTCGACCGCCGACCGCTGCGGTGTGCCACGCCAGCGCATTGACCTCACATCCCATTGTCACACTTCACAGGTCAGGCAGCCGCCATTTCGAGGGTCCACATGGCTCAATTTCAACTGCGTCACACAGGCCTAGGCCTTGCATAGCCACTCATACACGCCATTCACTGCATAGAGAATCGTTTACTGTGCAAGCTGTGAGTACGTACCTGTGGGTTGCTTGACTGTGTGCTCCATGTTGTCCTTCCTAGGCACCGTCCGCTGGGTTTGGCGAGGAGACGGATGAATCCTCCTGTGTACAGGCCACTGGTGGACCTGTCGACAATGGAAGCACGCCACATTATCCTGACCTACCGGCTTGACCGTGCCACTATGCATGAACTGTGTGCCCAGCTGGAGCCCGACCTGATGTCCCCCATCCGCCAACCCACAGGGATTCCCCCTCTGGTGCAGGTCCTGTCAGTACTCCATTTCTTGGCAAGTGGGTCATTTCAGACAACAGTGGGAATTGCTTCTGGGATGTCTCAGCCCATGTGTTCGAAGGTGTTATCCAGAGTGTTGTCTGCCCTGATGAAATACATGAGGAGCTACATCCTTTTCCCTGAGGTGGGCGAATTGGCTACAGTGAAGGGTGATTTCTATGCCCTTGGACATGTTCCCAACGTCATTGGTGCCATTGATGGGACCCATGTGGCTTTGGTTCCCCCAAGAGACAGTGAGCAGGTGTACAGGAACAGAAAAAGTTATCATTCTATGAACATCCAGGTGGTGTGTTTGGCTAACCAGTACATCTCGCATTTAAATGCCAAATTCCCTGGGTCAGTGCATGACGCCTACATCCTAAGGAATAGCAGCATCCCTTACGTGATGGAACAGCTAGAGAGACACCGTGTATGGCTATTGGGGGACTCTGGGTACCCCAACCTGTCGTGGCTACTGACCCCAGTAAGGAATCCCCGGACCAGGACAGAGGAACGGTACAATGAGGCCCATGGGCGTACTAGGAGGGTGATCGAACGCACCTTCGGGCTCCTAAAGGCCAGGTTTCGGTGCCTGCATATGACAGGTGGATCCCTAATGTACTCACCTAAGAAGGTGTGTCACATCATCGTGGCCTGCTGCATGCTTCACAACCTGGCTTTGTGCCGCCAGGTGCCTTTCCTGCAGGAGGATGGTCGAGACGGTGGTGTTGTGGCAGCTGTGGAACCTGTGGAGAGTGAAGAGGAGGAAGACGACGGGGATGAAACAGACAACAGGGACAGAATCATTGCACAGTACTTCCAATAGGACACAGGTAACAATTCAAACATAATTTAGTAAATGTAAACTACTCGCCTGCATCTCTGCTGCCTGTCTATTTGCCCCAGTGTATGCTGACTGAGTTGTGGCTTTTCCCTCCCTATTTCAGATCTGGGGTCCCCACTACGAGTCCTGTGCTTCGTTTCCCCATGGACTACAGCTTTGTGGCAGCTGTTTGTTGACTTCACTATGTACATGGACATATTTGCACTGTCATGTCAATTACAATATTTTGAAATCACAGCCAGACTCCAGATAGTTTTGTGCAAAATAGGTGTTTATTTCAGTGCTCAAAATGGGATGGGTGGTTTCAAGTGGGTGGGGGCTATGGTGAAGGAATGTCCATGGCAGAGTCCAGAGTAACAGTCACACAGGTGCATTGTCCATAGGCCTGTGGAGAGATGGAGCATGGGCAGTTCAAGGATGGACAGGGTGACAATGTGGGACAGTGGGATGACATCAGGTGGTATCCTTTGCTGGCGGGGGTCTTGACATCCTACTCTGTCTTCTTGCGAGATCTCAGGGCCCTCTTGCGGGGTGGTTCTTCTCCTGCAGGAGGTGGGGGTCTGGTGGGCTGCTGTTGTGCGGGGGCCTCCTGTCCACTAGCGCCGGCGGAGGTGGTTGGCTGTTCTTGGTCCAGGCTAGTGGCAGGGGCCCTTTGTTGTTGTTGAGTGTCCGTCCTGGTGTTGATGAGTTCCTGCAGCAGCCCTACCATGGTAACCAGGGTGGAGGTGAGGGCTCTGATGTCCTCCCTGTACCCCCGATAGTGTTCCTCCTGCAGTACCTGGATCTCCTGGAACCTGGCCAGTACCGTCGCCATTGTCTCCTGGGAGCGGTTGTATGCTCCCATGATGGTGGTGAGGGCCTCGTGGAGAGTGGGTTCCCTGGGCCCGTCCCCCCCCTGTCGCACAGCTGCCCTCCCAGTTCCCCTGTTTCCCTGGGCCTCTGCCCCCTGGCCGGTGTGCCCACTACCACTGCCCCCAGGTCCCTGTTGTTGTGGGGGTGGTGGGTTATCCTGGGTGCCCTGTAGTGGTAGACACACCGCAGATTGACGCGCCCTGGAGACAGAGGCATGGGCCCGCTGAGTGGGAGCTGTGCTGGTGTTCCCAGAGGGGTTTGGGTCTGTAGTGGCCTGTGGCTGTCTGAGGGGAACCGACTGTCCAGAGGTCCCCGATGGTCCGGGCTGGTCATCAGTGTCCAGGTCGACAGAGCTGCTGTCATCTCTGATGGCCTCTTGGGTGGGGGGTGTGGAGAATTCGGGGCCCTCTGTGGCGGTGTGTTGGCGGTCGGGTCCTGCAGGGGTATAGAGGTATGGTTATAGTTTCAATGTGTGCCATATGGGTGTATCTGTGGGTTCCCGTGTCCCCAAGTGCTGGCATTCGTGTGTGGGGGCTTTGGTGAGGGTGGCTTGTGGGGGGGATGTGTATGTGCATTGGGCATGCTTTGGTGATGGGTGTCCATGCTTAGTGGACGCATGCAGGCCTAGGTTTTGGGATGTGTGGGTTGTGATGGTGAGACATTGGCAGGGAATAGGTGTGCTGGGGTGGGGGTGAGGATGGTGGTGGGGGTGAGGATGGTGGTGGGGGTGAGGGTGGGGGTGAGGATGGGGGTGGGGGTGAGGGTGGGTTTCGAGGATGGGGGTGAGGGTTGGGGTATGATTTGGCATGCAGGTGGGGGGGAAGCAGTATTGAAGCTTCAACTTACCAGAATCCATTCCTCCGCCGACTCCTGCGAGGCCGTCAGGATGCAGGATGTTCAAGACTTCCTCCTCCCATGTTGTAAATTGTGGGGGTTGAGGTGGGGGTCCTCCGCCAGTCTTCTGCACGGCGATGTTGTGCCTGGATACCATGGAACGCACCTTCCCCCGTAGGTCGTTCCATCGCTTCCTGATGTCTTCCCGATTTCTGGAGTGCTGTCCCACAGCGTTGACCCTGTCGACAATCCTCTGCCATAGCTCCGTCCTCCGGGCAATGCTGGTGTATTGGACCTGTGTGCCGAAGAGCTGGGGCTCTACCCGAACGATTTCCTCCACCATGACCCTGAGTTCTTCGTCTGAGAAGCGGGGTGTCTTTGGGGTGCCATGGAGTGGTGTGTATGATATGTGGGGTGGAGTATGTGTAGTTAAGTGTGTTGAGTGTGGTGGTGTGTGTTGTTTTGGGTGTGGATATTGTGTGGGTGATGGTGTAGTGTGCCTCTGTGTGATGGTGTTCTATGATCGCTGCTGTGTCTCTCAGTGCTTCTTTTTGGATTTTGGTCGAAGGGGTTTGTGTGTGATGTGGGTGTGTGTTTTATATTGTATTGTGTGTGTGGGAGTGGTGTGTGTATGTGTATCAGGTGTGTGGAATTCAAATCGTCCATTGTGGCTGAGTTTTGTTCGTTTGTGTGTATTCTGACCGCGGCGGGGTGTACCGCCAATGGGAAACCGCGTTTGAAAGACCGCCGCGTGGATTCGTGGGTCAGAATGGCATGGGCGTATTTCTGTTGGCTTGACGGTGGAGGTTTGGTCACCTCCACTTTTCCGCCGACCGCTGGTCTGGCGGTCTGTTGTGGCTGTCGGATTTTCGGAGGTTTGCCTGCTGCGGGTCAGAATGACCGTGGCGGATTGCCGCGACCGCGGCGGAATTATGGAGGATTTCTGACCGGCGGTAAGCGCCTTTTACCGCCGAGGTCAGAATGACCACCTATATCTGTCCACTAAAAACTGCAAACATGTTGTATTAGCCGAATTTCACAGCACAGTTGTCAAACTGATCTTTTGCCATCAATATACATGGGCGTGGATCTATCTGCCCCTTTCAGTCAATGGTTTTCTTTCACCAGCCTCCTGCAGCCTTTGGTTTAAGACTTTTTCTAAGTCCAGTTGGGCATTTACCTCTCACCTAATGTTATGGGCGGTTTGGGTATATCCTTGAAGTGCGTGAGTGACTACTTTACAACTACAGCCCTCTCTGTCACATCCTCCAGACTCCCTGCTGTGTGTGTCACTCTAGTGTGCAAACACTGCCTACATTAGCACATTAAACCCAAATTGATTGGCTTTGCCAGTGCTTAACACCATCTGCAGTTCTTGCACAGTAATGATCTATACATGATCACAAAATGCAACACGTCTGTGTTGTTTAGTGAAGTACTGTGTGTGGATTAGCACAAAGCGGTACTTGACTCTATAGAACAACTGAGCAAAATTGTGCTCAGTGCATCATACTACTTTGGGAAGAGATTAGGGCCTGCCTCTAATGCAATTCTGCCATTTCAGACTGGAAGTTGGGAAGCTACAAAGCATTCTTAAAGGACATGCCCAAGCGTAGATGCGTGTTTCAACACCTAGTCAAGGGCTTTTGAAATCTTAATGAAGTGTGCCGTTCATTGCGGACTAGACTTTGATGACCCTGGCTTGTTATCACTGCTTCAGGGTATGTTTCCATGATAATGAGATATTAATTGGCCTTTGAACAGAGCACTTCTCATGTGGTTAAAACCTCAAAAGAAAAGAAAGAAAAGATCCAAAGGTTGCTATTTTATTCACAACTGCACGCGGGTAGTCAAATGCAAGCAGCGCAAAGGCTGAGGAATTCACAGAATGGAAGATTAAAGCGTTTGCTCATTTATGAATAAGTATGGCCTGGAGTCTGTGTATAAAATGTGAACGGTTTCACTAAAACGATTATTGTTTAGCCTTATGGCATAGTTCAACAGCGTACACATGGAAATCAAAATTAAAGTTCTTCACACCACTTCAAATGCTATTTTCCTCACATTTTGAATTTAGGTGCTTTGTGCGTTGTTATACCTTGGGGGAACTGGCAACCACATCTCATGCTTCTGTGTCTTCGTTGTGACCGGAGAACACACCGAAACTTTGTACCGGGGAGTATTTTAGGAAAGGAAAGTCTACAGATGAATTTTATTTTTCATTCATTTACTTGAGATTTAATATATTACGGATATTGTCAAGGTCAGGGCGCTTTGCACTAATGCAAATAAATAGATACATAAATAACTTCAAATTACACTATGTACAGAAAAAAAACACACAAGTCACATGGGCATTCCGTTTCCCAATATCATTGAAATCTTCACCTCGATTGCTCAGGAACGTTTTTATTGATGCCACTTTCATTACAATAGTTGGGGAAGAGGGGGACATTACCCACCTCAGACACCTGACTTGAGTGTGGAAAAGGCTGCTTTATTGGCAACAGGTGTGCATACATTGAAAACCTTGGCCTTTGCATACAAAACTAACCGCCTCACTATACGCATAATCACCTACATAAAACCTCCCCTACCCCAACCCCACATCCTTGACCTTTCACTACTGCATTCCTTAAATGGTTTAACTGTTTCTTCCCTTACACTGCCTTATATTTACCAAAACACTGAACCTGTAACTAAGATACATTCTTAACAAACATTTAAATTCGTGGCATGCACATGCCTGCTGTTGTCAACCCTTTGATAAGCTCCTGGACTGCCACTAAACTACCCTAAATTTCTCTAACCCTGGCAACTTACCATGCCTCCCCAACTGCACCCGCTCCAAAGCGACGCCCTCACAATACACAGTGTCCCTATGCACCTCTCACCAGAAAACAAACCTCATGTGGGGTTTAAAATGACCAGCACCCCTGGAGAACAAAATATATAAGGAGCGATTGCAGGGCAAAAACTGCCTAAAGCTCACACTGCCAGCCACCGTGTCACCTCTATAAAGTGGTGGCTGGTGCTACAAAATGGAGGGTTATATACCCAAGGGCTAGTATGTAGTTCAAATGAAGCCTGCAAAGGATAATGTCGCTTTGGACTGTCCCACTTCCCCAGTCCTCCTGAGGTAGACCTCCTGATGGTTTGCTACCCCCCCAAACCTAAGAGGGGGACATTACCGACCATAGACAACAGGCTTGAGTGTGGAAAAGGCAGTTTTATTGGCTAACGCAGTTTTGCATCAAAAATGTTAGCGCTGGCTAGCGTAATTTTTTAATGCCACCCGGGTGTCAAATTTATACTTTAACGTTGGGCGGTGCTAGAGTCATTTTTCTTGATGCTAACCATTGCGCTTTGTTGTAAGGCAAAATGATGTTTACGCAGGAAAAATTATTCTAATCCGGTTTGTGACATAGAAAAACATTGCAAAACAAATATGCACCATTTTTCACCGCAATGGCATCAAAACGAGATGCAAACCTAGCAAACAGTGCTAAGGAGCCCCAAAATGGATTCCAGAAGCCAGGAGAGACCACGGGGAGACCCCACACAACCAGGAACCAGCCAGGAGGACACAGACAAGACCAGGGGGAAAGACAAGAAGAGGAAGTGTCGCTTCAGTGTAGAGGAGCATGAAATCCTGGCCAGAGGGGTGATGGAGCACCAGCATCAACTCTTTATCACTTCTAAATTGCCAATTGGGAGAAGAGAGGCACTTTGGCAACAGATTGTGGACAAGTTTATCAGTGTAGCAGAGGTCAGGAGAACTGTCACTGAGTGCAAGAAATGCTGGCATGACTGCAAGCGAAGGACAAAGGAGAAAATGCAAGGGACAGGAAGGCATCACTGCAGACCAGAGGTGGGAGTCCAGCACCACAAGAGGACCTGGACGAGTACTGTCTACCAGGAAACAACACATATGCAGGGTAAGTTGCATGGGGGACAAAAATGCCTAACTGTCAAGTTCAAGAAGGGGGAGGCACATACCTACTACACAATGCATGTCAGCCCTGAAAATCAGGCAGTGGAAAGGGCAAAGGGGCACAGCACGGGACTCCCTGCACTGCCCATGCCAGGTGCATGGGCTGTGCAGGGGCGTCCAGGGGCACAACACAACACCAACAACCTTTGCATGGGGGTACACCGCCATGTCAAGGCTGCTGGAAATGCTGAAGCAGACCAGGAGGGTAGGGTAGAACATACAACTGGTCTGCTGTCACAGGACAGCTGCTATTGTCAGAATGTAAACTAGAGGACAATGCTTAGTCTCAGGCCTTGGTTCAAGCGGCGTTTACCACTGACAACACTTGTCACTACTACCTGTGCTGTGTATGCTGGTCAATTAGGAAATGGCAGTTCGGTGCCCATGGCACAAACACACTCAAAATGAGGGTTCAGTATGACTATGTGATCAATCCCCATCAATCCCTATCCAAGTGCAACTCCTGTGAACTGCTCATGTCCATAGACTCAATAACCATCAGCTACTGTCACATACATTATGATGTACACAGCAGTAATCTCACACCCATGCTGCCATTCCAAGGTTTACCCCTTTGCCTGTGTCACAATAGCTGCAATGCCACCATGCAACATCTCAGGTGCATTAGTGCTAAGACAACAACATTGAGAGGGAGGACATATTTGTGTAGCTAGGCAAACACACAATCAATGACACAAGTAAATATCGAAGTCCACAATGTATCCTCTCCTTAAGTTGAACACAAACTGTTTTATTCCTCTTGAGATACTGAATTCCAAAGAAAATTCACAACTTCAACTGTCAAGATTGTTCACAGCTTCATTCGTCCGTCAACATGTGTTTCGTCAGGGGATTACCCCTTGACTTCCTCAGGACTTACTACAACAACACTCTCATTACAAAAAGTCATTAAAATATTCATATACATCAATTACAACCACACCCATCTCAGTGAATGTCTAGTTATACGTGCTTCCACGTGAAAACCGTAATCCATTAAACTGTGTGTTCATGCTAGAATAAATTGACATGTATTCCTAAATTAGTGTAATTCCTTAATTTGTTATGTTCGGTGTTCCTTATTGATACAGACATTAATTACTGTATAAGACATTCCAATACTAATTTGCTCAATTAATCTCCCTATATTGTATACTAGCCTAGTACGACTATATCCATAACAAGTATACAGACATAAGAGGTGCAAGAGTTTAAAACTTTAAAAAAAACATGTTGAAGAGTGTCTCATTCGTGTGAATATACCCCTAATCCACTACAGTGCCCATGTAAGTATACCGAATTCGTACCTTTAATCTACTTTTTTGACGTGTTCCTTGTCTAATCCAGTAAATCGTATGTACTATAACCTAGGGAGCAATCCATCTGTTAGTGGCACCGTAGGAAATCTGGGAAAAATTGAGGAACACATTTTCGACACAGAGCACAGGGTACTCGTATTGAATCACCCCTAACTTGTTTGTGAACCATTGCAAGGCCTCACCATGCTAATGGAAGCAGAGGACAAGATGGTGGCCAGCCACAATTTGGACAGAACCCACACCTAGAAGACGTGATGCAGACAATTCCCCAAACTGTCAGAGTCACCAGATCCTCGGGGCCTGCGCACATTCCCAACATGTCCACCACAAGAGAGCTCCAATTCTCTGATTAGCATGTCACAGAGTCTAAGAGAGTCCAAGTGGGGAAAAGGGGATCAGGTAGGGAACACCCGGAAGGAGACCTGTAGGAAGCAAAAGGTTAAACAACACAACATCGGAATAAAATCACATTGACTGTCACTAGATTATGATTCTTAGTATTGTCTTACAGTTACCATGGATACTCTAAGGAGTGATTTTAACTAGGCCTCAAGAACTCTGGATACCTGGAATAAAATCAAGGATGATTGATGCAATGTTTCATAAAAGCTTTTCATAACATGACACGTAATGTCTAGAAATACAGGAATCTTCTAGAATATAGCTTCAGAACAAACACTGCCTTATTTAACATGAGGACTAAAAGGTTGTCTGAAACCAATTAAAATTATGCTAGGAACTTAATACGCACAAGAACGTCACATTTAGGATTTGTCATCTTCACAAAAGAAATATGTGCACATTAAATAACATTACACTTCAGAGTTTTTTGTATGGCCATTAAATGATTGCACATACTGTTTCCTATCTGGGAATTAAGTTTTACATGAGGGAAATGAATCGTGCACTCTGCCGATTCCAACAGGAATATGTAAATGTCTTGAAATGATCGCGCAAGCCTGTGCCGATCTGAACACGAAGTCTAGCATGTGGGAAATGAATCACGCACACTATCAATTCCAACAGGAATATGTAAATGCCATGAAATGATTTCACAAGCCTTTGCCGATCCGAACACCAAGTTTGTCATGCAAGAAATGAATCGTGCACACAGCCGATTCTAACCAGAATATGTAAATGCCATGAAATGATCGCGCAAACCTTTGCCGATCCGAACACCAGGGTTGTCATGCAAGAAATTAATTGCGCACACAGCCGATTCTAACCAGAATATGTAAATGCCATGAAATGATCGCGCAAACCTATGCTGATCCGAACACCAGGGTTGTCTTGTAAAAAATGAATTGCGCGCACAGCCGATTCTAACAAAGTATGCAAATGCCATGAAACGATCGCGCAAACCTTTGCCGATCCGAACACCAGGGTTGTCATGCAAGAAATGAATTGCGCACACAGCCGATTCTAACCAGAATATGTAAATGCCATGAAATGATCGCGCAAACCTTTGCTGATCCGAACACCAGGGTTGTCATGTAAAAAATGAATCGCGCGCACAGCCGGTTCTAACAAAGTATGCAAATGCCATGAAATGATCGCGCAAACCTTTGCCGATCCGAACACCAGGGTTGTCATGCAAGAAATGAATCGCGGGCACAGCTGATTCTAACAAAGTATGCAAATGCCGTGAAACGATCATGCAAACCTTTGCGGATCTGAACACCAAGATTAACATCAAAGCAATGCTTTGCGTACTCTGAAAGTTTTCAAGAATAGGCCCAAAATTTCAAGATTCTTTTTAGGGTGGGAGTAGGGGGCCCAGTCTGACCACCGTCTTACCACCCTGCTCTAGGATCACAAAGATCATGCCGTGCAGGCCTGGAACCTCAAGGTAGGCCTCCGGAACAGGAGCTCAGGAAATTGCTGCTGCTCTGTTGTGGACAACCATCAACACCTAATCTGCCAACACAGTTCCAAAATCACCCACATTGATCCAGCACACGTCTGGCCTTGACCTGCATGTCGCCTATTACATACCACATAAGTATCACGTAAATGTAGTACTACTTATGGCGCTAGATGCTTGGGGACAGTTACCCATGCAGTCCTACATGTACATTACAATACAGGGATGCACAATTTTGTGTGGAAAACTGATGCATCACTGTCTTGTGAAAATGAGGGTATGACTCAGTGACAATATTCTGACACTGGTGCACTTCCAAGTCACATGTGGGCCTATATGTGGCTACAAATCACCTTGTTCACATGCTGCTGCCTATTGCGCAGCACAAGACTCCCAAGGTATAACTCTCTGGCTGTGAATGTTGAACCCTTGCACGGAACACTATGTCAACATCCAGTCAAATAATATATGAGATCAAGTGCCAGCTCATCATATCTTGCAATAAGTGCAACACACAAGAGTCACTCACACAACACACTTACTGGATACGCCTGGGTCCTGAAATCAAGCCACTTGCCCGATGGTATAGGGGGACGGTCCAACTGTAAGACAGGGAAAGGAAATATATGCTCAATGTCAGATCACTTTAAAAACGTGTGGACAACATATCACAGTGTGTAATATTTTCCATGAGTGAGTTGCTGATCCTGCATGTAGACACTCCAACAGACATAACACTTCAAACTCACATTAACACTGACACTCCAGTGAGTGATAGACACACATCTGCAAACATGCACTGGGCCTAACAATCATGTGGTGCTAAACCTGACTACAAACATTTGTGGCTAATCCATTTCAGATGGTATCCATGTCATGATGTGTAATTGGGTGACAATTTCAATGGCACTTCCCTGGTGCACTGCAGTACAAGTGATTGTGGCTTGTGCATCAAGGGACACTGAGTTACTGTGTGATGGACATGTGGCTCAATTTTCAGTCAGCAATTATCATGCATTAAGTGGTCCATAACAGATGTGGCACAGTTGTATATAGGTAACAAATGCTCCATTGTAGTGTTCCCGAATCCGTATTTGCCCCCTTTGCCAACATGATGGCAGGGATCATGTGTGTGTGTAATGATGACAATGTAGCACTAAACGTGGATAGCCCACTTTGCTGTCTCAATACAGTGAAATGTAGTATGCTGACAGTGTCTTACCTGATCATCATTGACAGAATGCATGGGCATAGGTGTTGTCATTGCACCTGAAATGTGTTACTCAGGGCTACATGTACCAAGATCAGGTTTGTCACACATTGCGAGATGTAGCAACTCGCAATTAGCAAGTAGGATGATGTGAGGTACAACACTGTCAATGACACTGTTTGCAAATCACAAATGGGGTAGCAAATGACCTACCTCATTAATTTTTATGAGGTAGGCATCATTTTGCAAACCCCTTGGGAATGGCGGCACTCACAGGGATGCTGCCCTGCTGGGCTCAGCAGACCACAATGTCTGTAACTGCTTTCAAATAGAGATGTATATTTTCATTTAAATGCAGCCTTATTTCATCAGGGGTAAACAGAACACATTTAAAAAAAACAATATTATGACTCAAATAATTTTTTTGAAGCAGTCAGTGGTCCGTGGGACAACTTCCTGCTCAGAAACAATTTTTGGGCATGCATTCACAAAGGGGAAGAGATCCCAAATGGGTTAGCACCAACTTGAAACGGCTGGTAACTGCAATTGTTTAGTGCCAGCATTTGCGGTCAACAAAGAATGAATCAGAAGATTGCGACTCGCTAATGGAAAGGAACGCCCCTTCCTAAATGCCACTAGCAAACCCTGTTTTGTGATTTGGCAATGTGATAGCAGAATGGCAAAATTGGGGGTGTGCATTTGAATGAACATTTTTCCTGGCGTAAACACACTAAGGCCCTTATTATGGACACGGCAAAGACCGCACCACTGGTGGTGGCGGTAACTACCGCCAACAGGCTGGCGGCCTGGGCCACCAAGTAAAGAAGCACATGAAAAACAGGCAACCCGAGAAACACCCACCGCCAGCAGAGAAGTGTTGACAACGACGGAAGAGGCCGCCCACAGGCCGACGGAAAGGCCCTACCTGCCCAACAAATAATGAGGCACCAGACCACCGTTAGTTCCGGGGCGGGAATCACTGCTGCACAAAGCCAACCGGAAATTAACAAAATCAAAGGGAACACTCACAGGAGGCACACACAACACGCCGAAGCAGACATGGAGAGAGAGTTGCAAATCATGCCAGTGCTGCTCCTTGCCATATACCTCCACGACTGTGACTGCTGACAAAGACGACAACAGTAAGTACTGTGACCTACTAAACAAGGGAAGAAAGGGCACAGTTACATACTCACCCACCCAATCCACCCCGCAAAGCACCCACAACATCACAGGCCATACATATCTGAGCAAGAAGTACCAGACACAAGGCAAATTAAACCTGTCCAAAGTAGACACATGTGCACAATACCCCCCCCCCACAATGAAATGAGGAACACGGATCCAGAGCGTGTCAACACCAACACTGGGCACACAAACTTTAATAAAGCTCCAGGAGCAGCAGATTGTCCACATTAGGCCAATGGCCAGTCCATAGAAAAAAGGGGGATGGGCCCACATGGCCCGTACTTGACTCCCACATGTGCATACAGTACTCCACCATAGAGGGACATCTCAGGGAACAGGGGCAGGGGGTGAGGGGGTGGAGACTTACGTCTGGGAGGGCTGGGGCTTGGGCTTACATTTGGGAGGTGGAGGGGGTTTGGGTTTTGCCTTGGAAGGTGGGGGAGCGGGCTTGGTCCGGGGGGAGGCAGATGGTCCAGGGCCAGCACGGGGCCTCTTGCTCACAGGGGAAGGTGCATGGGAATGGGAAGGGCAGACAGGGGCAGACTTGGACGTGAAAGGAGTGGACAGGGCAAGGAAGTGGGAACGTTTAGGAACGAGACAGGGTGGGCCAGTGAGTTAAAAAATGTCTACATGGGATAGGAAAAGTTTCTTAGGGGCAGTCGGGTGGACCTGGAGGAAGGTGTGGGAGTGGAGGTAGAGGGAGTGGTCATAACAGGTGTAGGTGTGCGTGACGTGGATGCAGGTGACTGTACAGTATGCTGAGGTGTGGTGGATGTGTGTTGGGTGGGAGTCGGGGAACGTCTGAGTGTAATGGGAGGAGGGGGGGTGAACACAGTGGGACAAGACAGACTTCCAGTGTAAATAGATGTTGTCTGTGTGTCTGCAAGTTTGGTGAGTGTGCTGCAAGTGGTACTCAGAGTCGTTGTGATGAGTGCAGGTGTGGTGTCTGGGGTGCATGACTGGATGTCTGATGTTGTGGTGACTGCAAGAATGGGGTCAGAAACAGTGAATGAAGGTGCAGTGTCTGTGAGTGTGCATTTAGAGGTGACAGATAGGGAGGCAGAAGAGGTGGACATACTGGGGAAAGTGGATGTTGTTGTGTGTGCCTTTGTATGTTGGCTGTGTGTATGCCTGTGGTGGGAAGTGTGGTGCTTGTGTTTCTCTGTGTGCTTCTTGTGTGCTGAGATGTGTGCATGGCTGTCTGAACATGTGCTTAGGATGGGTGAAGGGAGTGAGGTGCTGGGAGGGATAGCGGTGGTTGGAGGGGGGTTGGAGCGAACAGGGACACTGGCCCGATGAGGGCAGCAGGGCACACTGGGGCAGGGGATGAGGTACCTGGGGCGAAGGAGATGCCCACCCTTCTGGGTGAGTGGGCACGGGCAACAGGGTGGGGAGCAACTGGGAGGACGGTGATGGTATGGGGGTGGCGGAAGATGTCAATGAATGGGTGGGCTCACTAGGGTCTGCCACCACCAGGGAGCTTTCATCGGAGGAGGTATCAGAGACACTACCTCCAATGGTAGTTGCCTCCCCCATGGTACTCCCTCGCCCTCCAACCCACTGGTCCCCTTGGCGTCGCCCAACTCTGCCTCCTTGGAACCGTGGCAGCTGCATCCCCACTCGCAGCTGCCACTGCTCCCTCGCCAGATGATGCTGATGTACACAAACAACACAAGAGTAAAGGAAGGGGAGACAAAATAGGAGAGATAATATTAACACCAGAATGGGTGAATATATCATTTCCATCCATACTCCCACCCAGATATTACACCAACATGCAGCACCTACAGCTATACTCATGCCTATGCCCCTGAGTAGGTGCCACAACACTGGTATACATCCATCTCCAACAGTACAGAAGGACCTGAAGAACTGCAGACATGTCCCTTATCATCTAACTGCCCATGGGAGCCATTATGTGAAATGACGTCAGTCAGAGTCCCTGCCACTAGACAGCATACATACTACAGCACCCTCAGACATCAATCAAGGAAACATACAATGGTCTTGGTACTCACCCCCTTGTGTCTGCTGTGCAGCCTTCAAGCGCCCATCCAAGTCTGGATATAACACTGCCAGAATGCAGTGCATTAGAGGGGTCAGGTCCCGACGGGCACCTCTTCCTCATTGGGAGGACTTCCCCAGCTGGGCCTCGCAGGTCTTCCTCACCCAGTACCGCACGTCCGCCCACAGCTTCCTGTGGTGGGTGCTCCGCCGGCTGTAGACCCCTAGGGTCCGCACCTCTATGGCGATGGCTTGCCAGAGTTCCCTCTTCTGATGGGTGCTGACCTGTAGGAGACACACAGGAATGAAACAGTGAGGTCAGAGGAAGCACATGTGATACCACTGGCCATACATCCCCTATGGGACAGACACTTAAAACAGCATTACAGCACCTCACTCACACAGATTGTCATGCATTAAACGGCTGTGCAGTAACATATCGTGCACACATGTTTACAGGCATCCACCACCATCACACACATCCATGCACCCCAATCTGCCTTCTCACCTGTTCCTCTGGTCGACCATATAGCTTGGCATACAGGGGTAGGACCCCATCCACCAGGTTGTCCAGCTCCTCCGTGGTAAAGGCCGAGGCCCTTTCCCCTGTGACCCATGCCATTTCCAGGACCAGAGTCAGGAGACAGCAGCACACTCAGTGGAGTACTTGCATACACGGAATCCGGGAGTCAAGTGAAACTGGGGTGACGATATAGCGTACACTCTGTGGCAGGAGTGCACCGTCACCGCCGGCGGTGATCATGATAGGCTCATATTCCCCATGGACAACCATGTTAACCAATGAATGGGTGCACAGCGGTGAACACCACCTTACACCATTACGACAACCGCTAGCGGTATGAGGTCACTTCCACTGCTACATATCTTAATGACCAGGGCTGACATTTTGCAAACTACTATGCAGTTAATATTTGGTCATTGGCCTCATGCTGGTCCTAAGCACCCCAGCCCCCAAATGCATGGCCAAAAGAAAATGTACTCACCACAACAGTCCAGATGTATCAGTTAGGACATGTCACTCCAGTTTAACATCCTACAATGCATATGTGTCACCTATTTGTTTGACAGCAGTGCTGAATACACAACAAGTTGTGCAGATGAATGTGTGTCCCTCACATGTGTTCTCCACTCCTCCTAGATACAGACCCATGTGGCGAAGGAGGACCCCATCTGTGTACAGATCACTTGTCGATTTGGAGACCATGGTGGAACGTCACATCATTATAAATTACAGACTCACTTGTGCTACTATTCATGAACTTTGTGCATTACTGGATCCAGCACTGAGCCGGCTAATCGGAATCAGCATGCCATCCCTACTGAAGTGCAGGTGCTCTCAGTACTCCATTTCCTGGCTATGGGCTCATTTCAGGTGACTGTGGGCATGTGTGCAGGGTTTTAACAGCCAATATTTTGCCTCATCCTGTCCAGGTTCCTGGATGCATTTGCACAACACCTGCAGTCATATGTGAGGTTCCCCCAAAGTGCTGAACTTGAACTACCTGCCATCAAGTCAGACTTTTATGCCTTTGCCAACATTCCCCATGTAATAGGTGCCATTGATGGCACCCACATAGCTCTCATCCCCCCAAGAGTAAGTGAACAGATGTACAGAAACAGGATGAACTTTCACTCCATGAACATTCAATTGGTGTGTCCTGCAGACCAGTACATCTCACATGTGAATGCCATGTTCCCTGGATCAGTCCATGATTCCTTTGTGCTGCAATGTGACACATATGATGGAACAACTACAAGGGGACAGAGGATGGATCATAGGTAAGTGTGTTTGACACCCTTTCTGTACATAGCTGATAGCCAGGCTGTCTGCAACTGAGGGTAGTTAGTTACAGTGCTGTTTTGCCCACTTTTGCAGGTGATTCTAGCTACCCCAACATGCATTGGCTCCTGACACCAGTGAACAGATGCTGATCGGAATTACAATGAGGCCCATGGACATACAAGGAGGGTGACTGAGCACACTATAGGTCTCCTGAAGGCTAGATTCCGTTGCCTCCATCTCTCTGGGGGTTCCCCTGTGCTATGGCCTTGAGAAGGTGTGTAGAATAGTGGTGGCCTGCTGCATGCTACACAACGTGGCTGTGAGGAAATCTATTCCCCTCTTGGAGGAGGAGGGTGCTGTATATCCAGACCAGCCTCCGCTGAGAGGGGATGAGAGTGATGGTGATGATGAAGAGGAGGAAGATGTACACTTCAGGACCCAAATGGTCCAACTATACTTCCATTGACTAAGAGGTACTGTTTGCTGATGTTGTTGTCTGTACTACATACTGTCGGTCTGACTTTTTCTCTATGGGGGTGTTGGGTCTGTAGACATCTACAGTGTAACAAGTTTTGCGAGTGCCATGTGACATGATGATCAACTTCTTAGACATTTCTGTTAACACCACACCAAGTTGTACGTGGGGTGCCATTCCTGGAATAAAGGTATGGTTATTGGATTTCAATGACAAGTGTATGCACACTTTGATTTGATTCAACATAATGACAGGGGACATTGACATTGGTGGGCATGTGTTTTAATAGGTGTCAGGGATGCCATGTTGCTCTTTACAGTGATGGGAGTGGGCTGCTGGTGGATTCCTTACTGGCTACATGGTCTCAGCGGTTGGTGGCAGTGGTAATATGTCCATCTGTATTTTAAAAGTTGCTGAGTTGCTATTGGCTGGTGAGGATGGTGGTTCAGTGGCACACTTGGGAGACAGTTTGTGTCAGAGTCACTTCTTTGATGGTGCCTTGGTCTTGGCAGGTGTACCAGTACCATATCTGGACCTGAGAAACCGTTTGAGTGCCTGTTGTTGGACTTTACGGGTAGGGGTGCTGGTCTCCTGTGTGTCCTTAGATAGTGGCACTAGTCTGGTGGATGTCTGGTCTTTATCCTGGTCTGTAGTAGGGGCTTCCAGGTTTGTGGGGGTCTCAGGCTGGGTTGGGAAGTGGAGCAGCAGTGCCCCTGCAATTGTGGCCGTGGTAGCATTGAGCTGTTTCCACTGCTCCATGGCCTCTTGGTGGTGTGCTATCTGCAGCCTTTGATTCTTGTCCAGGGTGACCACAATCTGGCCCATCCTGTCCTGAGTATGGTGGTATGATCCCAGGACCTCTCCTATCACTTTCTGGGCTGCAGCATCCATGCTTTGGCCTCCCCCCGGGCCACCAATGCCCTCCCACTCGGCCTAGCCCCCTGTGCCTGTGTACCCTGCACAGGTCTGTTAGTAACACTTGTACTGGGGCCATCATCTTCCTGCCTGTTGGTAGGTGGTGATTGTGGTCTTTGTCCTTGTGTTCCACTAGTCTGAGGCCTGGATACACTGGTGTGGGATCGTTTGGCCAGAGCTGATGTTGGTGGCTGAGTGGTAGGGGTGCCAGTGGTGTCCCGCGTGGGGCTGCTGGATGGTGACAGTCCTCACTGTCCATATTTCCCTCACAAGTGTTCTGAGTGGTGCTTCTGTCTACATGTTGGGCACTGGAACTTCTTTTCCTGTCCGTCAGGGTGGCATAGGTGGTGGTGTCTGTGGGGGGGAATGGACATATATGTTACATTTGCAGAATTGGATGGGGTGCACAGAGCAGGAATATATTGTGCAGGTTTTCCACTGTTGGGCCATGCAGGATCCTATTGTGAGGTTGCCATTGCATTTTGCTTGGGATGTGGAGATGCATTGTGGGTGGCGTAGTGCCATTGTGATTCCTTGCAGGGGTAGGTGGCTGTGCACAGGGGGAGGGATGTGGGCCTGTTGGTGGGTTTGTGGACATGCAGGGTGACTGTATGTAGTGATTGTGGCCTGGGTGGGGTAGTGGTCCTGGTGGTAGTTGGAGGGGTGAGGTGGTGCATGCATTACTGGTGTGGTGGATCTGGGGTAATTATATATGACTTACCTGAGTCCATTCCTCCAGTGAGTCCAGTGAGGCCCTCAGGGTGCAGGATGGCCAGTACGTTTTCCTCCCAGTCAGTGTAGTCTGGGGATGTTGGTGGAGGTCCTCCCCCAGTCTTCTTGACCGCAATGTTGTGCCTCGATGCCATGGACCTCACCTTCCCATGCAGGTCGATCCATCTCTTGCGGATATCGTCCCTTGTGCGTGGATGGTTACCTACTGCGTTGACCTTGTTGACTATTGTCTGCCATAACTATATCTTCCTGGTGATGGATGTGTGCTGGACCTGTGCCCCGAATATTTGTGGCACAACCTTGAGTATCTCGTCCACCATTGTTCTTAGCTCCCTTTCTGTGAAGCGTGGGTGCTTAGGGGGTGCCATGGTGTGTGTTGTGGGTGGTGTGTTGTGTGGATATTGGTGAGGATGCTGTTTTGTGGTTGGGTGTGTGAGTTGTTGCATTCAGTGTCCGCTTGTAGTTTGTCAGTTTGGCTTCTCCTATTGGCGGTGCAAAGGCTTGTGAGGTGTTTTATAGTGTTGTGGATGTGTGTCAGGTGTGTGGGTTTCAAACTTGCCAATGTGTGCATTTCTTGCTGTAGGGTACCATTTAAGGCCGTGGCGGTCTGTACCGCCATTGGTCTTTCGGCATCCACTGACCGCCGCGGTGATTTGTGCATCATTATTTGGAGGGTGGAGGATTTGTGTGCTCGGCGGAGGCGGGGTGAGATGTGCAGCTTTTTCGCTGACAAGGCCCTGGCGGTGGCAACAAAAATGTTGGCGGTTTTGGCATCTTTATATGGCGGGTTTCTGTTCACCGCCAATGGCGGTATTCTGTTCACAGTCACCACGGTGGGTGACGGTGTTTACCGCCATGTTCATAATGACCCCTAAATCTGAAAACTAGGCAGTTTGTGAGAATTAAAAATAGCTTGGTACATGCGGCCCGAAGTAACAGTCGGACATGACTCAACAAAGGTCAGGACTGCATTGTTAACATGTCTAAACATGTGGAATACATCTCAATACTAGAACACTAACAGTTTGTTCTGCTTGCATTCAACATGGCCACAAACATTGCATGCAGCATGTCAAGACATCTGCTACTGTCACTCAGGAGCATTCTACTGTACACATTTGTCAATGTGATACTCACCAAACGGGCCACAAATCACCACACCCAGATGGTCCAGCAGGTCCTGTTATCGGGCCACCGAGTCAGCCCAGCGATGCTTCAGCTGGTGCTCATTCCTTTTTGTGTTGAATACATGTTTGAGGTGGTAGAGCACCTTGCCCCACTGCAGCCTCCTTGCCTCGGTGTGATACCCCTGTATCACACGCCCACCCATCACCAGCATCAACAGCAGAAAGTGGCACACCAGCCACACAAAGGCCCCAAGCTCCTCCTCACCCATGCAGGTCAGCCTTGCCCTTCCCTGCCTGTGCACAACATTTTAAAACAGAAAGAGGGAAAAAGGAAGGAAAATAAATGTGAAAAAAGGAAACTTACAACCCAAACTATGAACCCCAACTAACCCAACTAATGTAACCCCCAAACAGAGACACAACAGTACAAATGCAATCCAAAAAACACTAAACTACACAAAAGCACTTAAACAGGCACAATAAACAAATAGAATACACAAAATGACACAAGAGAGACACCACAAGATACAAGAAACACAACCCAGACACGACCAACACCAAGACACAGCCACACAGTCAGGAAAAGCACAGTCTGTAAAGTGAAAGTGAAATTACACCCACAGTACCATGTCTGTAAACCGGATTTCATATTACATCACTTCCTGTCCCATTTTCAGCCCGTTTTCCATGTATTTTTTTTTATACATACGATGTTTGTGGGAATATTTTTGACGCATAACCCGCATGTGCGGCAAAATACCACACATTATCGGGAAACTTCTATTTTAATGGCTATATACATGCGTGTGGTGCGCTGGTGGAATTAACGCTAAGGGCCCATGTATGTTTAGCTAGCATTGTGTTGTTTTTTGACGCATTTGCATCAAAAGATTTGACTCAGACTGTGTTTGCATGATTTTCAATGATTTAACATGCATGCACCCTGTATCAAGATGGGGATAGGATGGTATTGCCTGCAGTGTGTGGTATACTGGTTGGCCACATGTGGTAGAGCATGCAACTGTGGCCCAGATTTATACTTTCTCTGCGTCCCATTTCATTCATTTTCTGATGCAAAAGCAGCACAAACTTACAAAATACAATTGTATTTTGTAAGTTTACGCTGCTTTTGCATCAATAAATAACGGCAATGCGGCGCAACAAAAGTATGCATCATGGCATGTGTGTTTTGTGTGAGAATGATCTGTAACAACATGTGTGCTTCTGAAGGAACAGCATGCAATACATTTGACATAAGGCTCATGTATTAATGTGTTACAAATCTAGATCAGATGGCAATCAATGATTTACAACAGTCATGATATGTGTTTGTAATATGTGTTGACTTATTTGATGTGTGTAGTTGTTTGACTTTGGTGACATTACATTTCACACAACAAACAAAACTCAGGAATTATTGAGGGTGGCTGATGAGTGCTAGGTCCAATATGTTACATCTTAGATGTCATTAATTGTTGGCTACTACTTCATGGTGACTTGTGTGTGAACTGCTCATATGTCAGCCATGTGCACATGTTTGGTATGTACAGTGTTTGAGACATTGTGCCTTGATTCCACCCATAAAAATGTTATGTACACGTCAGTTTGACTCATGAAAATTACATATGTTACTCATGTTGCTGTGGTGGACCTTCTGCCCTGGCTGCATGCGTTCACATATTTTCAGATGTGCATTCCACAGAAGTGTCCAGTTCAAATGTGTGAGCATGTGTACCTTGTGTCAGGATTGGGCTCCATGGTGTTACGGTTTCGGGTGGGTCTAGTCAGGAGTCTGTTAGGGGCAACCCTTGAGTTCACAGAGTATCTTGCAAGGAAGAAGTGTACCAAAGCAGAAGAGCAGCTAAAGGCACACAATGGGAGAGGGCAGCTATAGTAAGGCAGATAAAACAGAAAAGTGAATACATAGCAGCCTTAGTGTGGATAAATATGGAATTGGTCATTAATGGACAAACAAGCAGGGCGTATCACTAAGATTGTACACATGGTTGGGCTCAGAACTTCCCACAGCAACAGGGAACATCAGTGCCTCTGTGCAGATTAATCTCACAGCTAGTCACTACGCAAACCCCATAGAAAGGTGGCAGCAGAAGTGAATCTGTGTCTGGACCCTTAGGGCACAAACAAGGATTGTACTTACATACGCGAGACTAGCCCTTAGTAGTCGGGCTAGAGACACAGTAACAGTTCCTGGAATACAGACATAGCATACTGTCACTGTTAGGCACTAATGACTACATGCAACACTAGACAAAGGATGGGGGCTGGATCAGCCTCCTGGAAACCAGGTGCCAGACCAAATACAAAGTAAAAACTTTAAGACAGGTGAGGACTGATAGGATACTTACCAGACACGATAACCCAAGAGGAAACAGAAAGCAAGGGAACCAACTAGGAGGCAAAGCCAGGCACAGGGAACAAGCTCTGGTTGACGCTAAGGCTGAAACAGGTCTGGGTAACAGAAAGCAGGCTCTGGCAGAAACAAACATGAACAAGGCTAAGAAACAGGGAGCAGAGTGTGACTGGAACAAGCAGGAACAGCACTGGGTAAACAGAGAGCACGTTCAGGCATAATCAGGGCTGTAACACAATCCAACATGGAGTCTGGAACACAAAGGAATCGTACTCCAATGCACGACAAGGAGCTTCAGGGGAGGGCAGCTTCTAAGCAGTTCCAGGCAGCAGCAAGGCCAGGGTAGAGTCACATGGCTGGGCTGCACAAGAGAGGTCACAGGTGTGTGCACCTTTAGTTTCTTCCAAGTTCTGGAGGAGAGAATACAGTATAAAATGACAACCAGACTTTTCCCATAGGAAGCAATGGGCAGAACATTAAAGGTCTTACCAACTACCAGGCAGTGCATTATGGGACCTGACGTCCATGCAGGCTAATGCAGTTCTTCTATAGCATGCCAAATGGAAAAGGGAAGCAAACAGGAGTCCGAAAGGGAGTCTGTGTGAGTATTAATTATGATCCCCAGGGTACAGATAGTCCATTTACAGCGCCCCCTAGAGATGGGAGGGCAGAGACTTAACACATGGCAGTGGCAGGACTTATTTTCAGGGATGGACTGCGCAGGGCATGTGTTGTGAATATTGCATGTCATACTTGGGACACTCATGCTATCCATTTTGAGAAATGATGCACCTCTTGTCACATAAGCTCCTTGCAGAGATAGCAAATGTCACAGTTACTAATGTCAGGGGTCTGATCATACATTCCTGTTACCACTGATATTTCACATTCACTGCCTCATGTATGGTGCACTTATTTACCTTATGATTTGAGATGTCATAGTTGTGTGTCATGTGCTACTGTATACCATGTTGGCAACGTGGATGTGTGTCATATACTGTAGTCCTATGATTTTGTCCTTCATATGTGAAATTCAAAAGATGATTTTTTTTTCCAATGTGATGTTGCATCAGAAGTAGTCAGATTAGTCTTTGTGACATTCTCCCTGAGGTAATACTCATATTCCTAAATTACATGTGAAAGAGAAATAAGTAACTAGAGCAGGATTGTGTGATATAGTAAGGTGTTTAATTACATATCCTAACAAGGATTTTAGAGTGACTATTGGTTAAAAAAGTTTTGAACAATCTGCTGTCTGTGGCACATTCCTGCAGCTATTTTTTGAGGTTCCCCCCGCATTTTCCCTGGCACCATCCTGGGGTATGTTCCTCCTCACACAAATGTTGTGCAGGATAGCACATATAAGTATTATTTTACACACAATTTGTGGGGCATATAGGAAGCTGCCTCCTGTGATGTCCAGGCACCTGAATCTGGACTTCAGGATGCCAAAGGTCCTTTCTACAATGGTGCATGTCCTCCGATGTGCCTCATTATAGGCACGCTCTGCTGCTGTGCTTGGGATGGGGAATGGGATCATGATCCATGGCTGTATCCTGTAACCCTGATCAGCTGAAAAAGAAAACAGGATTCAGTATTTTGTTAGTGCTTGCAACTGGAATGTCATTTAGTCTGGCAGTTGATATCTTGTGTCGTCTGTGACTCATAAGTGTTTGTGGTGTTGTGTGAAATCCTGGGCTTCTGTGAGGTTTTTTCTGCAGTGGGTTGTTTGACTTGACAAATTGTGTTTGGCTCATTGACCTGGTATCTATGATTTTGTTTCCGAACTGCTGATCATTATGTATGTACTATGCATTGTGTAGTGAGGAACATGTTTTAGTGTGCTTTCACTGGAGGGGACATGATACTTCCACACACACAATAGATTCTGATGTGGTGGTAACATGGTTGCACTACATGGCCTGGCCATCCCATCCAATTAGACATATGTCATTGTAGATGAAGTGCAACAGTGATGCCCTTTGATTTGGCAACAATGCACAACAAATCTCCATAAGTTTGCAGCTCTGAGGTGTTCTGTATTGACAATGTACAATTGTCCCATGTGTGACTAGGTTCTAAGCAAACCTTTGTAGTTCCCTCTGCCAGTGGCTCATGTGCAACCGTGCACCTACACTACCAAACTTGCTCCAGGTAACCTGGCTAACTGCCTTGTGGAGGTGGATGTGTCTGTGCAGGAAGGGCCCTCTCCCTGTATATCTGTTATTTTGATGGACAATTGGCTCTTTGAGTGTGGGCAGCAGTATGCAGTTTGCATTAGTGGCACATCAATATGTGTTCATAGCAGTCTACTTCCTTATTGCTACCTGGCAATGGCACCCAGGAGTGATGTATGATGTTGGGACTGCCTCAGTATTTCTGTGTCACTCACATGTGAGTCTGCATCATCATGCTATGTGTCTCATGGTGTTAGAGCTGCAGCAGGAATGTCGGATTGACTATGTGTCCTAATGTAATAGTAAATGGTTCATCTTTCAAGTTGTACTTCCAGTGCAGGCCATGACATTGTCACTGTGTGCTGTGACATTGGTCCCTTGTAGCTCTAGAGTGGCAGCTGATGTTATTGGCAGCTGTCATTTGTCCATAGGTGTGTATCCCATTGTGTCAGGGTATACCACGTAACCACCTGTGTCACTCCTCAGTGTCTTCCTGCCCACATGTCAATGTAGTGGTGTATATAGTGTGTGTCCTACAGGGTTGCTGTGCCATGTGTGTATTGCTTGGTTTATGGACTTACCGCCAAGAAAGCCATTGCCATATCATCCATCCTGGAAGTGCTGATTGATCGAGCTGTGGCGTAAGATGAAGGAATCATGTACACTCCAAAGATACTTGGTCAATATGTTGATAAACAATCCCTGGTGGTCAACTATGGCCTGCACATTTATGGAGTGGGTGTGCTTTCTGTTCCGGAATAGATTCTCTTTTGTTGCAGGTGGTACTATCCGGACATGGGTGCAGTCAATTGCATCAAGCACATGTGAGAAGATATGTATTTGATAAAACCCCTGTTCGATCTCCTGCTGCTTCTGCTGGGTGTTGGGGAAGCTGATGCGATGGGGTGTGAGGGAGATGATGGCATCTAGGACCTTGGGAAGGAAGGCGGAGAATGAGGGCTGTGATTCCCCAGTGACCAGGGCACCCATTGTTTGGAAGTTGCCACTTGCCAACCTATGCAGGACAGGTAGCAGCTTGGTCACTGGTGGTATATTGCGTGGTGTCTGCTGGCTGGCTGTTATATGGGGCTCAGTTTGGTGCAGCAGCTGCTGGATGGCTTGCCAGTTGAGTCTATACCTCGGATGATGTCCTGTTCCCTGAGGCCCTGGAGGGTTGTCCTGGTCCTGAAGACCCTCTCCTGCCTTCTGTGTTGCCTCAGGTGGCCACGTTGGGGTGGTGGTGGCTGCTGCTGTTGGTCCTGTGCTCTGCGTCATCTAGCATGCTGCATCAGTAGCACCTCCATGTTGTCCTATTGAGCTACGATGTTGCTTGTGTGTGTTTTCCTTAAGTAGTGGTGTGCTTGCCTTAGTTTTATGCCTGCCCTGACCCAAGCGTTAAAATTTAATGCAAATCGGGGTTAGCATAATTTTTCGGGTCCCCCTCCTACCCATGCATAATTTTTGCCTTGTTGGATAAATAGGGCGCTAAGGTGTTTGAGTCATTTTTTGGACAGGAACACCTACCTTGTGTAGGAAAGTACCATCTTGCCTGGCATGTTACCCCCATTTTTTACTTATATGTATGTTTGTGTTTGCCTGTGTCACTGGAATCCTGCTAGCCAGGACCCCAGTGCTCATAAATTGTGCCCTGTATGTGTTCCCTGTGTGGTGCCTAACTGTATCACTGAGGATGTGCTAACTAGAACCTCAGTATTTATGCTCTCTCTACTTTTAAAATTGTCACTGCAGGCTAGTGACTAATTTTACCAATTCTGATTGGCACACTGGAACACCCTTATAATCCCCTAGTATATGGTACCTAGGTACCCAGGCTATTAGGGTTCCTGGAGATCCCTCTGGGCTGCAGCATTTCTTTTGCCACCCATAGGGAGCTCAGACAATTCTTACACAGGACTACCACTGGACCCTGAGTGAAATAACGTCCATGTTATTTCATAGCCAATTAACACTGCACTTAAGTAACTTATAAGTCACCTATATGTTTAACCCTCACTTAGTGAAGGTTAGGTGCAAAGTTACTAAGTGTGAGGGCACCCTGGCAAGGTGCCCCCACATTGTTAGGGGCAATTTCCCCAGACTTTATGAGTGCGGGGACACCATTACACACGTGAACTACATATTAGTCAATACCTATGTGTAGCTTCACAATGGTAACTCCGAACATGGCCATGTAACATGTCTAAGATCATGGAATTGTCACTCCAATACCAATTTGGTATTGGGGTGGCAATCCCATGCATCCCCGGGGCTCCAGCATATCTGCATTTTGACCGGCTCAATGTCCGTGAGGAGCTCATGGAACCTCTTCCACTGTGAATGAGACAAAGTATCTGCATTGGCATTGTCCACACCCAGAACGTGCCTTGCCCAAAACGCAATGTCATGCCGCAGACATCCTAAGATAAAAACTCGCAGCATTCAAAGGACCTGTGGGTCTTTGGCTGACTGGCGATTGACTACCTGCAGAAGGGATATATTGTCTACCCTGAAAACCACCTTCTTGTGGGCTAGCTCTGAACCCAGACCATTACCCCTACCACTAAAGGCAAGAACTCTAAGAAGGCAATACTCCTCCCACCCCACTTCCAACTCTGAGGCCATTATTCTGCGCACCATTTTCCTTGCCAATAGATGTCAAAACCTGTGCCTCCTGCCACATATGAAAATATCTGTGCATCCCATTCCAGTTCCTGCCAAGACTTCAGCGGAATCCCATTAAATTATTCCAAAAAGAGGTGCCACATGTGCAGATCCTCTTTAACTTTTGCCGTGAGGTGTATGTGGTGATGAGGTAGACAATTACCTAAAACTGCCAGATCGAGGTGTCTACAAAAAGTCCTGCCTGCCTGTACAATCATCATAGATTTGTAGAGCATGGCTAATCACCCATAGGGTCTCCAGGTGCTGTTTGTGGGCATGCTGCTCAGTCGAACAGCCAGGTCTTGAGGTCCTTCCTGAATTGATTCAGTGATGAGATCTGCCTGAGCTTGAAACGTAGTGTGTTCCATGTCTGGGCTGCCAGGTAGGAGAAGGATCTTTCTCCTGCAGTGCTTTTCCAGATCTTGGGGTTGGCTGCAAGGGCAAGCTGGGAGGAATGTTGATGTGTGTTGGGTACGTAGAAGGTGAGGCAGTGGTTGAGGTATGCCGGTCCTATGCTGAGCAGTGCCTTGTAGGTGTGGATCAGGAGTTTGTATGTCATGCGCTTGTTGACTGGGAGCCAGTGTAGGTCTCTGAGGTGGGAGGAGATGCGGCTGTGTCGGGGATGTCCAGGATGAATCTGGCTGGTGCATTCTTTGTAGCCTTGATTGAAGTTTCTTGGTGATGCCGGCATACAGTGCTTTGCCGTAGTCCAGTGTGGTGGTAACGGGTGCGTGGGTGACTGTCTTCTTTGTGGCAGACAGAATTCAGTTGAAAATCCTCCACAGGAGTCAGAGGGTGTGAAAACATGACGAAGAGACTAGACGGGTGAAGGAGAGAGAGGAGTCCAGGATGATACCCAGGTTGCGTGCATGGTCAGTGGGGGTGGAGGCGTTTCCCAGAGAGGTGGGCCACAAGGAATAGTTCCAGGCAGAAGGGGGGGAGAAGATTTCGAGGATCTCTGTCTTGCCCAGGTTGAGTTTCAGGTAGCTGGCCTCCATCCAGGCAGCGACTGCTCTCCTTCCATTGTGGATATTTCTCTTGGCCTTTGCAGAGTCTTTGGACAGAGAAAGGATCAGTTGGGTGTCATCGGCGTAGGAGACTATGTTTAACCAATGCTGTTTGATGTTCTCGGCAAGTGGGGCTATGTAGATGTTGAGAAGCGTCAGGATGAATGAAGATTGGGGCACTCCGCAGCATGTGTCTTTGGGTTCTGACATGAACAGCGGTAGTCTGACACTCTGTGTTCTTCCGGTGAGGAAGAACCTGATCCAATCCAGTGCTTTATTTTGAATGCTGGCATTGTGTAGCCTGGAGTGGGAGACAGTGTCAAATGGAGCAGAGAGGTCGAGGAGGATGACTGCGGCTGTGCCTCCGTGATCTAGTATGATGCATATGTTGTTGTTGGCTGCCAAGAGTACAGTATCAGTGCTGTGGTTGCTTCTGAATATGGATTGGAATGGGTCTAGGATACGGTGTGTCTCGAGGAATTTGGTGAGTTGCTGGTTGACAGCCTTCTCTGTTACCTTGGCTTGGAAAGGGAGCAGAGAGATGGGTCTGTAGTTCTTCATCTCCCTAGGGTTGGTAGTGGGTTTCCTGATTATCAGGTTGATTTCGGTGTGTTCTAGTCTGAGGGGAAGGTGGCGGTCTCGAAGGATCGTTTGACAGTTTGGCAGAGCTCCGGAGCTATGGTAGTACTGGCCAGGTTAAAGATATGATGACGGCATGGATCCGAGGGGGCTCCTGAGTGGATGGAGTTCAACAGTCTTTGGGTGTCCTCTGTGGTGATTGGTGATGCTTGAAAGGTGGCTTTTTGTGGAGGCTCTGGTGATCTGTTGGTGTACTGCATTCTTGTAGGCTGTGTGGTCTTCGGTTGATTTGCTGATGCTTCATTTCCGTCCCATTTATTTGGGCACCACCCGGCACACAAAGTTCAAATGAACTAATAAAACCTGTATCTCCCTGATTGTCACTTTCTGCTTGCACAACATGTCATCCAAAAACAGCATCATATTAACCTTCTTATCATCTGGGAGGCCAATCATCATTGCCTATGAATCAATCTCCATGCCCAGAAAGACCAGAACTGTACAGGGACCCATAGTCTTTTCTGGTGCCAAAGGCATCCCTAGGCCATCCATTATGACCTAAAAGTTGTTCAATAGATTGTGGCAGTGTCGAGAATCCCCTCCAACAGGAAATCATCTAGGTAGTGCGTGATCTGTGTATGCCCTGTGTGTTTGATAAAGACCCACTGTAGGAAGGTGCTAAAGGCCTAAAAAAGGCAGCACGATATGGAGCATCCCATAGGAAGAGCTTTGTCTATGTACCATTTGCATGAATTTCCAACAGCTTAAAGTCCACAGGCTGTACTGGCAATAGACGAAAAGTAGACTTGATGTCACCCTTTGCCATCAATGCCTCCTGTTCGACTTTCTCAACCAGTGCCAATGCCACATTTATTGATGCACATGATACCGATACTTGTTCCTCTGGGATAAAGTCATTCACCGAAAACCCTCCGGCCATGAGAGGTATTGTATGAGCCAGAACTGACCTTTTTCTTTCTTCAGAACCACCCCAATTGGGGAAACAATGTTTTTTCACTAGCCAATCTGCAAAAAGGCCTGTCTTGTGACCTTCCTGTGCCTCTTTCTTCAACTTAACCAGCACTATCCATTTGTGTGACCTGGCTGATTTAAGATTCGCCGCCCAGTGCCGCACATATCGGCCAATGTAGCCCAGTTGAAAGCCCCTGGTAAAACCATCCCACGACTTTATTTGCTACCTCTGTCCTGTCATACTCCCCTAATCAAATTTTAACCTAACCAACTTAATTGAAGTAAGAGCCCTTCCCCTAGCACCTTGTACCCCCTACCACCATGAAAGACTGCTGCCAGTTACCCTGCTGATGCCCTTCACTAGATTGCGGTGTCTGTCCCTGACCTCCCACACCTCCTGCTCCACTGCTTGATCCGAAACCGTTGACAAATGGGTACTTTCCCCTTCACTTGGAGCAATCATGTCTGAACTTACAATACTGATTTGTGCACATTTGTTTGTTAAAGACAAAGCACCCCCAACCTGGCTGGTGCTACTCCCAATTGTACCTCTCTGACTCTTCCCTGGGTGGACATCCCTGAAAGGGACATAACATTATGGGGAGCCTTCTGGCTCTGAAAATCATTTTTCCAAATTTAGCTGGCTCCATGGTGTGTGGCTACAGGTCAGAGTCAATGTTTCCCCACTGGACCTCAGGGTCTAATGCCATCTGTGCCCAGAACTCCTTGCCACATTGGACCCGTGCCTACTCGCCATAATTAATCTGCTCCTTTCTAATGATGCCGTTATATTCAAAAAGTGCCACTGCCCTCCCTGGATATTTTTCGCAGTACACACTAGTGAATATTAGAAAGGCTGCTGTCCAATTTTCAATGTTTACCAGCACTTTTGGCCCTTTGGGCAACTCATATTCCTCCTATTTTGATCTCAGTTCCTGATGTAGGAGCTTCCACATCTCACTTACTCCCCTTTCCATATTTTTTCTTTGGTCGACAACATCAGGTGTGACCCCAACAGCTTAGCCGTCCCGATGTATCGGAGCTTCTTCTCTTTCAACTCCTAACTTTCCTTTTCGCCTGTGTGACTGTTTGCTTCCTGCCCTTACTGTCCCGTCTCCTGTTGCTGTGCCCCTTTAATCCTTCCCATTTCTGCTCCTGTGGCCTACCACCACATGTAGCCGAATGGGATTCATTGCTGCCTACTGTCATCTCTGTCCTGTGAGTCAGTGCCGTGTCCACCCCCACCCCGGCATTCAGCACATATATACCTCTATGGAATTGGGCCTCCCCGCAAATAAGAAGCTCTTTGGCCTCTATCACCACCAAAACCATGTGTTCCTTTTGCCGCAGCCCCGGCTTACCTGGCCCCAAGGTCAGTGGCATTCCGTAGCCTTCCACTTCACCACTTGCTTCTGCTGCAGAGCGTCCCAGTGCCCAACAGACCTCGCTGCTGCACTTGATATCTGCAATGACCGAGGAACAGATGGGTGAGTGGACCCCTCTCTCCTCCACTATTCCCCCTCCCCACCACTGTCCTTCCGCTTTGTGCTCATCCATGAGCTCTCCTTTTTCCATACTGTCTTCCTCGTAGTCCACTCTGTGTCATACAACTACTCCTAAGCATACTTACCTGACGGCCCTGGCTGTGCTCTCTCTCTCCATGCATGTTCCCTACTTACCCATGCTTTTTCCACTTGTTGCAAACAGCCTGCCATCTTGCGCCGCAGGTCTTCAGCACCAGGACCCTGCCTCACCCATGTTGTGATGCTGGCGGGCATACTAACACGGCCGTCTTGTGACCCTGTGCAGATTTTTATGGCTGCCCCCAGCTGTGAGTGCAAACTCCTCCCACTGGTGGTCTGGCTAGCCACCTAGGGCCCACCTTCTCTTCTTCTCAGTATGGCCAAGCTGTACTAGGCTCTCCTGAGTCTTCTATTGCCTGCACTCCCCCATCCTGCAAGAGACAAAAGAAGTCTGGTGTACTGGTGCCACCCTCCCTACCCCTCTAACTCTCCCAACTCTATACAGGAAGCCACCTCCCTGAACTCCTCTTGCCCAGACTCCCCGTACTGCACACACCCTTCCAGAAAAACCGGGCCCAGACTGCCTCCTTTGTCCTCGTCCCATTCCACACTCACCCCACCCTCCATTCCTGCTGTACATGCCACAAACTCTCAAAGGGAGCTTCACAGTCATATTAATTACCTCCTGGTCCCCAGGCCACCCCCTCCCTCCCTCATCCTTCCTCCAATCCAGTTATGCCAGTTGCAATGCAGACACGCTTACACTTCCACCTCTACCCAGATGCCCTTCTGTTGGAAGAGAGCCTGATAATACTATGTCTGCCTGCACTACACCTGTTCCTTATGTGCCTTTTTCTACCCTAGCAGGCAAAGTGGCTGTAGTGTCAACCAGCCTTTTTCCCCCATTTGCCAGACTGCTGCTACTACAGTAGGTCTGTTTGTCCTCCAGCCACCCCTCTGTCTGCTAGTTGGGCATTGTATTGATGCCTTTTGAGGGGCCGTGCCCGTCCCCGACCCCTTCCCCAATATGGTTTGTGCATTAGCATGAGTTAGGCCCTGGCCCCTCGCTGCCACCCGTGTGACGTCTTGGACCGCCTAATGGGGTGGGACCAATGCTGTCCTCTTTCCTCCTCTGCTGCCACAGACTACCCAGGGCACCTTTGACAGCTCTCTGTCAGCCCACTGCAGCCGCTCCACTATGTGCTGCACCTTTCCCCATTCCCTGCCCACAGGGACTGCTCTGCGAACTATCAAGCGGCCCGACTACTTACCCTGACACTGGGGGCCTGTCACAGAGGCACAGAGGCAAAAACTGCCACCCCAACCCTGCAACACCGGCCTCCCCTGCGCCAAGGCCTCAGCTTGCAGCAAATTGAGGTAGCGGGCTTCTCTCAGCAGCCGCACCTCCATCTCCATCTTCCCATCCATTGACATTTCAGGTAAGTCTAGGTTCACCCAAACTTGGGTTAATGGTGCACTAGTGAAAATTTACTGATCGCACAAATTGTCTAGTGTTCCCACCACCAGCCAATGTGTCACCTCTATAAAATAGTGACCAGTGGAGCAAAATGGAGAGTTATAGTCCCAAGGGCTAGTATGTAGCCCTTAAGAAGCCAGCAAAGCCCATTGTTGCCACGAACTGTCCCACTTCCCCAAACCTCCCTGGGGGGAGACCTCCCAATGGTCAGCTGCCCCACCAAAACCCCATTCTAGTTGAAGATAGACAAAGTGAGCTAGGACCATAGAGTGAATCCTCACTGAAATGCATGGACTGTTTACCTGACTTTCTTTGATTTGTTTTTGAAGTGTGTTTTCCAACACTTTTCTGAATCATGTGGCTGAGTTTTGCTTCACTAAATACAGTTGTTTTGTTACAATATGTGTTAAGGGAGTGACTGCTTCTTTTTAGATCTCGCCTACACATCACATGGACTGTGCTGGGAGATGTACATGTTTACATTTCAGTGGGCTTCCAACCCTCCCCAGCATACTATTAGTGTTTTTTTTGGTCAATCATTTGCAATCTTTCAATTGCTTCGCTACCTTGGGCTTTCCTTACTTTCTTGTGTAAGCTTCTCCGTGGAGCAAGCACCAGTTATATGTGTTCTTCTTGGTTTCTGTTCTTCCTAATATTGGTGCAATGCACTGATTTTTTACATTTTATAATAATTTTTGTATTATTCCTGGACATGCAATTTGCTTTCCTACTTTTAACACAGCTATACTGCTTCTTTTTTATATTGCATTCAACCTATCTGCTGTCTCTATTGACGCTTCTGTTACTTTTACCCACAATTGTGCTACTCAACAACACTCTACGCCACTCTACTCCATGCCACTCTATGTCACTCAATGTCACATCACTCCATGCCACCCTGCTTCACACCTCCCCACTCTATGCCACTTTACTCCACTACTATATGGCAGTCCACTCTATACCACTGCACTCCACACAAAGCCAATCTATGGCACTCCACTCTATGCTAGTCTATTCTATGCCACTCCACACCAATTGCGGCCTCTTCATTCTACACTACTCCACTCTGTACGTCTTCACTCCACAGAATGCCACTCAACAGCACTCTACATCACTTTATTCTATGCACTCTACTCCACAGCACTACTCCGTGCCACATCTCTACACAACTCCATTCCCCTCTGTCACTCTGGCCCTCCTTATGACATTGGCAGTAAAACCCACTTACTGCCATGCTGACAGCCGCCAGCTTACCGCTGCCATGGTGGATATCCGTTCACAATAATATGACACACACACACACCAATCCGTCAGTATACTGCCACAGACACAAATCCGCCACACCAAAGGTCAGTGATAAACTAGCGGTATCAAAACCCACACCGTTACACCAACAGAACTACGTCCATCACATTATGACCCACGAATCACCATGGCGGGCATTCAACAGTGGTAAACCATTGGCGGTACATAAAATGGACACATACATACAAAACAACACCACATTCGACAATTCAAACAACGCACACCTGACACCCATACACACACCAGACCTACACACCAACACCACTATAAAACACACACCCACATTACCCACAACCCTTTACCACTTCAAACCGTTGCCAGCAGAGAGACATCAAGACCACAGACACAACTAGAGCCACACACTATTCACACCTTTCAAATGACCAGGATAGAGCCACAGTTATTTGAAGCACATGTGCAGCAGATATCAATAGCTAGGAAGATGGAGCTATGGTGGAGAATCATGGACAGGGTCAACACTGTGCAACAGCACCCAAAAACTAGGGATGACATCAGGAAGAGGTGGAACAACCTACAGGGGAAGGTACGTTCCATTGCAGCAAGACACCAGCTCGCTGTACAGAGGACTGGCGGTGGACCCCCACCTCCTCCCCTACAACTGACAACATGGGAGGACTAAGTCTTGGCAATCCTGCATCCTGAGGGCCTGGCCATAGTAGGAGGAGGACTGGACTCTGGTAAGTCAACTCTCCACTACTACTACCCCCCTATCTGCATGCCATCACATACCCCCACCCTCACCCTCACTCCTATCACTAAAGCATGCACACTACAGAGAATTAATCATCCCACCACACACCAACGTACACAAGTGAAAGATGCCAGGGCAAATACAACCATAGATTGCCAGCACTGTCCTGTCCCCCAACAGAAGAGGCCCACAGTGATGATAGCAACTCTGTTCTTCAGGATCTGGATGACCTATCTGTCCCATCACAGACCTAAGGACAGCTGGTTACCCAGGCCCAGTCACACACCCAGCGTACCTACACCTCTGTCCCGAGGACAATCAGCAGTGTGTCTACCTCTACAGGGACCCCAGGGCAAACCTCATACCCAAGACAATGAAGGACCTGGGGTCAGTGGCAGTTGGCACACAGTTCTGGGGACAGAGGCACAGGCCAACAGGGAAACTGTGAGGAGTGCTGTGCACCAGGGGGAGGACAGGCCCAGGGAACCGACTATCCAGGAGGCATTCGCAGAGATCCTGGGAGCCTATCAACATTCGAAGGACATGAAGGGACAGATCCTGGAACATGTGCAGGAGAACAGGTGGCTGCAGGAGGGACAGTACCAGGGGATCAGGGAGGACTTGCAGGCCATCAACAACACCCTGATCTCTATAGCAGGAGTGCTGGCAGACATGGCCAATATAATGAGGGAGGCAGTCACACAACAGCAGGCCCCTGCCAGTAGCCAGACGTCTAAACAGCCTTCCACCTCCGCTAACGCTAGTGGCCACGAGGTCCCGCCACAGGACTCACAGGCCACCAGCACCCCTCCACCAGCAGAAAGAGAACCACCCAGCAAACTTTCCCTGTGATCCAGACAGAAGCCGGAGACACTTGCCAAGACCCCCGCCAGGTAATAAGACTCTCCTGATTGTCACCCTTGTGTCTCACTCAGTCACCCTGTCCACCTCGAACTGCCATTGCTCCCCTTCCTATGTTCCCTTGGACAATGCACCTGTGCTACAAACAGACAGGAACAATACCCTGGACTTTCCGCCATGATCACCCCATCCCATTACACTTGCCCCCTTTATATTTTAACACTTCAATAAACACCCTTGGAAAAAAAAGAAGTTTGGAGTATGTCATGTATATCAATTATGTATTCATTGAAGCAGGTACAAACATTGCAAATCAACTGTACAGAAAATGAGCATAAATTAATGACCTGTAGCTGGCTGCAGTGATCACACCAGGATTATATGTGTGGTCACCAACATCTGCAAAATGAATTGCCAGAGGGAACAGTAAGTGGGCATAGAGGTGGGAAATATCAGCATGCCAGTGCCACAGAAATTGTCATTGAAATCTGAAGTAACACTGTCCTACCTGTGTGTCATTGGAAGTATTGTCTGATCACAGATGGTCTGTTGTCCTCATCCGCATCCTCTGCCTCCTCACACTCACTGTCCACAGGGTCTACTGCTGGCACACGGGTATCTCCAGCCTCCCCCTCCTGCAGGAATGGGACATGGCATCTAAGGGCCAGGTTATGCAACATGCAGCATGCCACTACTATCTGGCAGACCTTCTTCGGTGAGTAGCACAGGGATCCACCTGTCAGATGGAGGCACCGGAACATGGCTTTCAGGAGGCCAAAGGTCCTTTCAATTATCCTTCTGGTTCGCCCATGGGCCTCATTATAATGTTCTTCTGCCCTTCTCCTGGCATTCCTCACAGGGGTCAGCAGCTATGAGAGGTTGGGGTAACCAGAATCACCTGAAATATTGAGGGACAACATTTAGCCACACACTATTCCATATGGCCCACACCATACCCATACATACACAAATATACACTGGGTGGGAACAAGGGCCCACTTATTAACCACACCCTGTGCCTCTGTAGTTGGGCCATCACATTTGGGATGCTGCTATTCCTCAGGACAAAGGCATCTAGCACCGACCCAGGATACTTAGCTTTGACGTGGGAGATGGATTGGTCCGCCAAGCACACCATCTGTACATTCAGAGAGTGGAAACTCTTCCGATTTCTGAACGTCTGTTCATTCTGGCGGGGGGGAACAAATGCAATATGTGTTCTCTCAATCGCCCCAATTATGTTGTGGATATGTCTCATTGCATAGAACTCGGCCTTCACTGTGGCCAAATCTTGAACCTGGGGGCTGCACATGTGTTTTATCAGCGCAGACAACACTCTTGTCAGCACTATTAAGAACATTGGCTGCAACATTCCTGCTGCCAAGCCCACTGTCACTTGAAAAGAACCATTTGCCAGGAAATGGAGCACAGATAGAACTTGCACAAGAGGGGGGATCCCAGTGGGGTGACGGTTAGCAGATATCAGGTCAGGCTCCAATTGGGCACACAGCTCTGTGATTGTGGCCCTTCTAAATCTATAGGTGAGGATAATGTGCCTGTACTCCTGTGTTGCCAAGTCCACCAGGGGTCTGTACACAGGGGTATGTCTCCATCTCCTATTCATCCGCAGCGGTAAGAGTCTAAGGGACAAAAGAGTGAGGAGTCGGTCACAAACTGAACAATGTAGCTACAGCATAACTTTGCTTCCTGTTAACTTGTAATGGGTCAGTGTGATTTGTCCAGTATGTCCTAATATCACCAGTGATGCAGCAATCTTCCAGGGCCTGCCCCCACCCCCCTGAAATAACATCCGCCTGTGCTGTGTGGAGGAACAGGTGGAAGTGAAGTAATTCTGCTGAAGGTGTGTGCCGTTGCGGGAGCCGGTTGGGAACCACCGCACAACTCCTCATTGGTTACAGTTGGGCCCTATGGGGTACAGTGGCCAATGGTGATCTAGGCCGGCTGTGACGGTATGCACCGCCACAGACGTGACCGCCATTTTCTATCTCAATCCTCACTTGCTACCTGACCTTCCACAGGAGAGGACCTACACTGCATGTGCTGCTGTGACCTGTGTCTGGAACCTAACATGGCCTGTGTGACCGGGGAAAGGGCCCCAGCCTTCACTTCGGAGGAGTTGGAGAGACTGGTAGATGCGGTCCTACCCCAGTACGGACTGCTGTATGGGCCTCCAGACCAACTGGTGAGTACACTGTGGGCAAGATGCATGTGGCATGAATGCATGGATTAGTGTGTGTGAAGGCCTCGTGTAAGGGGGGTGGGTTGATGTCCTCTGGGCAGCGTATAGGTTGTGTGCTGGGCCATGTGTGTGCCAATGGTGATGGAAACGGGTATGGTGGGCCATCTGTGTAAAAGGCTGGACTGTTTGTCTAATGGTGCTTTCCTGTGTATATTTCCTCTGCAGGGCAGCGTCCATCAAAAGAAAGGTATAAGGGGTGCCAGCAACAAGGAGGTGCGGACCCTGGACATCTATGGCAGGCAGAGCACCCACTGTCGGAAACGGTGGGAGGACCTGAGACACTGGGCACGGAAGACAGAAGAGGCCCCACTGGGGATGGCCTCCCAATGAAGAAGGTGTGCCCGTCGAACCCTGACTCCCCTCATGGCCAGCATACTGGTGGTGGCCTATTCAGATCTGGATGGGCGGTTAAGGGCATGACAGCAGCCACAAGGGGTGAGTACAGTGCCGATCATTACAAATTACGCATCGTAGGGTGGTATCCGGGTGGAGGATGTGTGTCAGTGGGTGCTCCTAGGCCAGGCCTGAAATTGCCGCATAGGTCCCCTGATGGCTAGGGTTCAGAAGGAAAAATATGGCTTTATAATCAAGAGGAGGGATGGGGAGAATTAAGGTCCAGTGCACGGTCTCCCTAGGCATAAACAAAACAAAAAGCAGAGTGCACTGTTCATGGAACATATAGGAATATGTTCCAGAAACAATGCACCCTGCTTTTTGTTTGGAAAAATATGGCTACCTAGCTCGTAGGCATCCACTACTGGTCAGAGCTGCATGGGTTCTAGGTGTGCTGCATTTGGCAGTGTGTGCCCCTCCCCATGCCTTGGCTGCTAACTATTTCTCTGGTAGTACTATGGCATTTTGCGTGGGCCTGTTCCCTGTGTGTGAGGGTACTGTGTACCCCAACGGTAGTGTTGGTGAAGCCATTGACCAAGTGTATCCTTTGTGTCTTCCCCCTCTTTTTGTTTTGTCATCCTGTCCTTATGTGCATTAGCATCATCTGGTGGAGGAGCAGAGGCACCGGATACGGAGGTAGCTACATCCCACAGGACCCAGGAGGCAGAGTCCACCGATGGTGAGGGCACCAGTGGGACAAAGGACGAGGGGAGCACCACGGCGGAGACTGGAGGGGGCAGTTCTGACACGGATACCTCCTCTGATGGAAGTTCCCGTGTGGTGGCGGACACTTCTATGACCACCCCAGCTACAGGTACATCCGCCACCCCCGTACCACCACCGCCCTCCCAGCAGCCCTTCATCAAGGTACCCGTGCCAGCTCACCCAGGAGAGTGGGCATCTCCTTCGCCCCAGGCACCTCAGGCCCTGCCCCAGTTAGCCCTGCTGTCCTGAGTGAGGAGGCTATTGACCTCCTGAGATCCATCTCTGTAGGGCAGGCAACCATTGTGAATGCCATCCAGGGGGCTGGCAGCCCAAATGCAACAAACTAATGCATTCCTGGAGGGTATTTACACTAGATTGGCGGCCCAACAGAGATCGATTCAGGCTCTGGCCTCCTCTCAGATGGCAGCCATTGTCCCTGTTTCTACCCTCCCCCCTACAACCTCCACTGCCTAGACCCATTATCCTCAACACCAACCCACCCCAAACACAGAGGCAGATGAGCATGCACACAAGACAACAGCCAAGAGTGTCACAGGCAAACACAAGCACCACACTTCATCCCACAGGCACTTACACAAACACCATCCAGTTGCAGACACACCAACATCTACTATTTCCACTGTCTCCCCCTCCTCCTCCTCCACCACCTTCCACCCAGTTCCATCCACACTCACACCTGCATGCACTACATTATCGTCCACTATCAGCATCACACCAAGCAGAACACACAACTCACTGGTAGACTCCTCCACAACAGCCATGCACACGTCCCCTGTGTCCTCTCCCACTGTGTCGGTCCCCCCTCCTGAAGTACACAAACACAAGCATTCAGACACCCAACAGCCATCCACCTCACAACAACATACAGGCCATGCACCTGGACCCAAAAGCAGCAGATAGACACCTCCAACAACCACTCCCTCATCCTCCACTCTCATTCCTTCTCCCTCTTCCCGCTCCAATGTCCCTAAAAAACTGTTCCTATCCACCATTGACCTCTTCCCTACCCACGTGTTGGCAGGGTAGGAAGAACCCAGCCAAGCACCTCAGCCACGCAATCCACGGGCCCAGTTGCCACCACACCCACTCGTGGTAGAAAAGGACCCAGGCCACATGTCCTGAAGGTGAAGGAGCCTGCACCAGGCAGCCTCAAGGGAAAGAAGCCTGCCCCAGCTGCCAGGAAGACCAAGGAGACTGCACCAGCAGGAAACAAGGGAAAGGAGCCTGCCCCAGCTGTCAGGAAGACCGAGGAGCCAGCACCAGCAGACAAGAAGGGAAAGGGGCCTGGCCCAGCTGCCCAGAACACCAAGGAGCCTGCACCAGCAGGGAGGAAGACCAAGGGGCCTGAGGCAGGAACTGTGATGGAGCCCCCACCACCAACCATGGTTGTGCAGCCATCCAAGGTTGCAGGGGATGGGTAGGAGCCTCCCCCCACCAGCAGCACCACCACAACTGTGCAGCTGTCTGAGTTTGCAGGGGATGGGCAGGAGCCTCCCCCCACCAGTAGCACCACCGCTGTGCAGCTGTCACTGTCAGCGGATGGTATATAATCCTGCCTCCATGGGCTGCTGTGCGGCCTGCCCCCTGCAGAACCAGTGGGTATTACACCCACTTGACAGACTGTGGCCCATCAATCCCCTGGATCAAGCACAGGGCATGTTGCCCCCTCCAGGACCAGTGAGGAAGACACCCACTTGAGAGACTGTGGCCTTGCGCTCCCCAGGATCAAGCACAAGGCATGTTGCCCCCTCCAGAACCAGTGGGAAGACACCCACTTGACAGACTGTGACCCATCACTCCCCAGGATCAAGCACAAGGCATGTTGCCCCCTCCAGAACCAGAGGGCAAGACACCCACTTGACAGACTGTGGCCCATCACTCCCCAGGAACAAGAGCACAGGGCATGCTGCCCCCTCCAGAACCAGGGGGTAAGACACCCACATGGCCATCACTTCCCAAGACCAAGAGCACAGGGCATGTTGCCCTCTCCAAATCCAGTGGGCAAGACACACACTCAAGAGACTGTGGCCCATCACTCCCAGGATCAAGCACAGTGCATGCTGCCCCGTCCAGAACCAGTGGGAAAGACACCCACTTGAGAGACTATGGCCTTGGACTCCCCAGGATCAAGCACAGGGTATGTTGCCCCCTCCAGAACCAGTGGTCTTGAAACATCTCCCGGCTGAGGTACCCCCCAGTTTCCCTGAGGTGCCTGCCTATTTACCAACTGATGCCCCTGCAGTGTTCTCTCCGTGTTGAAGAAGGTGTGTGGCCTCAGACTTTGGCCTGTGGCCATGTGGCCTACAAACATTGTGGACTGGGCTGTGTCCCTTTGTCTGTACATATGTATATATCTATTATCTTGCCTAACTTATTTTTCATACTGTGTTGATCTCATTACATTTACTTTTTTTAAATTGTTTTGTCCTTGCATTATTCAGCCGAGTTACGGGGTAAAATAGTTTTTATAATGCATCTGGTTGTGTGTATGGTGTGTGTGGTGTGTTTTGCGTGTGTGTGTCACTGTAGTTTTCCTCCCCCCCTCCCTTGTGTGCTAGGCGGCTATACACACCGTTGTCATCTTCGCCAGCATTGGTGTTTGTGGTGGAGCAGAACATAGAAGATCATTGGGAAGACATGCAGTTCGGGTTCCATGGCGCTGTGGTTCTTCCTTGTGTCTCCAATGGTGAGTCCTTTCCCTTATGAGCTCTGTTTCGGCCAGGCTTTTGATGTCATTGGTACCACCCCAGAAAAGGTAGCGGTCTGCAGGGTCATAATATGGTGGGCGGAACATTGACTTCCACCTGGCGGCAGCTACTGCCGTGGTGCCTATTGTTTCTACCCTGGCAGTTGCTGTGGTACATTGGGTGTCATTCTGAGATATTACCGCCACTTTATCACCGACTGCCAGGGTCGTAATGGGGGCCACTATGTCATTCCACTCTATGCCACTCATTTACTGTATGCCAGTCTACTCTATGTCAGTCTTTTAAGCCTCTGTACTGTATGCCACTCCTTTAGCCACCACTACACTCTAGTATATGCCACTCCCCTCTATGCCACTATGCTCTAACCCACTCCACTCCTTGCTACTGTATGTCACTCCACTTTACACCACTCCCCACTACTCCATACCACTAATGTTTAGCCATCCTAAACAGCAGTCATGCTGCTTTACAACTAAAAGACATTAGCAAATCAAACATCTGTCATATCAGTAAGACCTATTGGCTTTGACAATGCTTGCTGAATAAGCTGCCCTCCTTTTCTTATTTTCCTGCTGATATCTAAAGAGTACAGAAGAAAATACTGGAGTACCCAATAGATCAACTCACACAGTAACATTCATTGATGCTTGTTCTTTATTTGATGTGCTTCATTTCAGAGTTATTTTCCAATTAGAGTGTGCATTTCCAAAATTCAGATTGGCTCTTTGGAGTAGTATAAACTGGACAGTATAGCTGATAAATATCTAGTTAAAAATTAGAGCAGACAAAAATTATTTCGGAAAGATTTTAGGTTTAATGCAGTTTCAACAAGGTACTAACAATTGTATCAAGTGAATATTTAATCAATGATCGTTCTATTTGTTAAGAAGAGATTGTCTGAATTCAAAGAGGTCAACAAATCTAGCATGTGGAGACAGAGCCCCCCCCTCACTGAGGTGTTGGCTACCTAATAGGGCCTATCACTGACCAGCCAAACGCCTCAGACAACCTCAGGGCCCTTACAGGGGGAGTGCAGAAAGGCATTATGCCTGTATTCCTATCAATCAGTATCCAAGTCTCATGACATGCTTTTGCAGTGTTTAGGGACTGCACCATTTACTGATACAATTAAGCCAGCCAAGTGTGATGGTACCTCTTCAAGATTGCAATGGCCTGAAGGTCAGAAACCTGCAGCATACCTCCACTTGACATACCCATCAATACTGCTTTTGGAGACTAACACACCAGTAGTGTGGGATCCTCTTGAGGAGCTTCATTATTCAAGCATAATCAGAGGGTGAGGGTTACTCATAATTCTGATGATGTGAGCTGCATCTGGAAATCTTCCCTCTTCCCCTGTCAGCTTCAGTCATCTTGCTGACAGGTAATACATCTATAGTTCAGCTTCTTCTGTGTTCTGTGCTCTTGTACCACTTCTCCCTACCTTTCCTGGGCTGATTCCGTATTAGTCTTTCCTCTGCTCTCCACATCTGTTTGATGGACATTCTGTCATGTAATTGCAGAATGAAAATAAAATATTGGTGGGATTGTTAGAGCTAAGATGAGAGTGAGGAAGAAACACATCGCTCATACTGCCAATGTCATCACAAGTCCTTTTTGAATAAATCATGCAACTTAGGTTATCTTGAGAAGAAACTGAACATCACCACATTCTTCCTAATGTCACACAAAGTTTGGCATCCTTGAATTCAGTTGCAATAAAAACATTTTTATCTCTTCTGAAATGCTATTTGCTGTTACCTTGAATAGTGCTATTACTACCAAGTGTGTACTTGATAATATGCGCGATAATGACACAAGTTCCCAGAAATCATAGAAAAAAGTTAAGTGCCACATGTAAAGGAGCCCTTGAACCCCTGTAATGAGGGCCACATGTAATGAGGAGGTGACAACATTGACTTTAGAAGAGGCTGGTCTTATGTTGACTGGGATCAGTGACACCTTATGTGCTCGTGAGGCCCAGGCAAGATATAAGCCCTCATTACGAGTTTGGCGGTCAGCAGACCCCCGCGAAGGAGTTGACCGTCGCACCACCGCGGGCTGGGCGGTGAAGACCGCCATATCACAAGTACTGGGAAGACGCCTGTAGAACCCAGTCAAGTTACCCTTCGGCCCGCCACAGCGGAGGGGTCAGCGCGGCTGGTGGCAGCCATCTTCAGGCCAGCAGTCAGGCAGTATCCCAAGACTACATTATGAGGTTGCACACCACCAGGATTCCCGGGGCGGATCCACCGCCACCAAAAGCCTGGCAGAAACTAAAAATATAAAAGGGAACACCCACCTTCAGAAACACAGACACGTCCGTAGGCACCATGGCATGCAAATTGCAACTCCCCCAATGCTCTACCTGGCCATGCAACTCCCAGACCAGCGATGGTGAGCAAGATACCAAATGTAAGTACACCAGCCTAACACACACTGGAGGGGATGACGTTAGTACACACGTACACAACACACACATAACACGGGAAGCCACGCAAACAAACACCCGTACTAACACACACACACACACATACACACATGCATACATGCAAATACCCACAACCTCCACACATACATGTCAAAGGACTAGGTAGGTACCTTTGACACCAACGGTGTTGTGGAGCAGATATATTATAAATATTAAAATCTGGAATACAACTATGTACACACAGGCCCAAGTGCCAGTCCAGAAGTCCCACAGTGTCCCGAGCACACTGGGCACAAGGTGATGCCCCAACTTGACTTCTGACTGCAAAGTGCAGGCCTCCACAGGGCAGGGGCATCAATGGGGTATGCAGGCACCTCAGGAGTGGGGTGGGGGGCTTTGGGCTTGGAGGGTGGGTCCTTTGGTCTAAGCTTGGAGGGGGGATCCTTGGGCTGTCCTTGGAAGGGGGATTTACCCAGAGGGCTGTTTGGCTTGGCCTTGGAACTGGAAGGAGTGGCCTTGGCCTTGGAAGTGGAGGGAGTGGACTTGGTCTTCGAAGTGGAGGGAGTGGGCATGGGCTTGGGTTTAGCAGGAGAAGCAGTGGATGTGACAGGGGTGGAAGTGTCAGGTGGTGGAGGGGCATGGCGAGCGGCAGTGATGGACTGGGAGGTGGAAGGCAGAAGTCTTGGAAGGGTAGCAGGGCGCTGGAGGAAACGGGGACTGGGGCAGTGGTGTGGAACAGGAAAAGGTCAAGGTAAGAACGTTTGGAGTGGAGGGAGTGGGTATGGTTGTGAGGTGTGCACGGTGAGGTGCCTTGGGTGCAGGCGAGTGGGTGGATGAAATGTGTGTGCTGGGGGACTGTTGGGTGGGTGAGTCTGGGCGTTTATATGTACTGGGAGGAGGTGGGGAGGAAATGCAGAGAGATGGTGGGGGCACGTGTGAGTGCATGTTGGGGTGATGTCTGCAGGTAGGGTGGATGTGCTCCATTTGGCTGTGCTGACAGTTGTGGTGTCTGCACCAGTGGTGTACGGGGTTCATGAATGGGAGTCAGATAATGTGGTGACAGTGGCAGTGAGGGCATAGGTGGCAGGATCTGTGACTGATGTGGTGCTGACTTCAGGTGTGCATGGTGTATTGACTGTGAGGGGGAGGTGGTGGGGGAGTCGGTGCAGAGTGTGGATGTTGTCACATCTGCATGTGTCTGTTGTGTGTGTGCATGGGGGTGGTGGCATTTGTGCTACTTATGTCTGTCCATGTGTCTGTTGATGTGGATGCATGTGGGTCCATAGGTGTGCCTAGGATGGGTGAGGGGAGAGCAATGTGGGTATGGGAACAGACAGCTGGAGGGGCGGCGGAAGAAGAAGGGACATTGGCTGCCATCAAGGAGGAAGCCAGAGCCTGAAGAGATCTCTGTAGGCCAGATAAGGCATAGTGAATGCCTTCCAGGAACGCATTGGTCTGTTGCATCTGGGTTCCAATCTCTGGATGGCATTCACAAAAGTTGTCTACCCCACAGAGATGGACCTCAGGAGGTCAATAGCCTCCTCATTGAGGGCAGCAGGGCTGACTGGGGCAGGGGGAGAGGTGCCTGTGGTGAAGGAGATTCCCACCCTCTTGGGAGAGCAGGCACAGGCAACTGGGTGGAGAGCTACAGGGAGGGATGTGCTGGTACGGGGTGGCAGACAAGAATGCTGTTGGGGGATTCCCAGATGGGACTGCCAGGGAGCCGCATTTGGAGTAGAAATCAGAAGATGGAGTGGTCGATCTGGTCTCCCCCTTGGCACTCTCCTCACTCTCCATCCCACTGGTCTCCTCGGCTCCGCTGGTGTAAGCCTCCTGGGTCCCGTGGGCTGCAGCTTTCCCACTCGGTGGTGCCCCTTCTCCTTCACCAGATGATGGTTATGCACAGAAAGACAAAGGAGGATAAGGAGGGAGGAAGAGAGAGAGAAACAGGGTGCTATTGGTCAATGCCAGCACAACAGTAACACAGGGAAGATCATCAGCATTTGATGCCATGATACGCTATGCCACCCCTGCACATCCTACAACTAGGGAACACCATGGGGGAAACCAAAACAATGCACATGTCAACCGCTGATGGCCTGACTGATGCAAACATGTGCATGAGGAGTGTCATACCTGTCCAGTACCAGCTGACTACCCATGGACGTTGAGACAGGTACGTAATTGACTGCACACCTAACAGAATCCTGCATGTCTAGTTGGAAGGATGACTTGGCTATTGTCAATTACTACTGTGATGACTTGGCACCCTCTACCCCACTATACATGCAGTGCCTGCCAGCGGATTGAGGTCCCAGGATCCACTCTTGGCACAGTGGTTGGCAAGGACTAATCACAATGGCCTGACACCCCAGGTCCAATCATCCTGTTGCCATGAGCTGGCAAGCACATCTAGCTACTATGTGGCTACACAGTTACAACACTGGAGGAAGCTGCCCCGCTACCACTGACTGCATGGCATTACCTACACTTATTATGCCAATCCTGCCCAGATAGACACTACCCATAGTGGACCTCATTGTACCAAGCACCCACGCCACAGCTACCCAATGGTGCCCACCCAGAGCCTCTATGGCTACACATGCATCAAGTGAGAGTGGGTACTAATCCCCATGTGGCTGCTGTGCTGCCCTCAATCGCCATTCCACCTCAGGTTAGTTCACCGCCAATATGCAGGCTATTAGGGGGTCAGGGTCTGACGAGCACCCCTCCCTCATTGGGAGGACATCTCCAGCTGGGCCTCTGTGGTCTTCCGGGCCCTGAGTCTCAGGTCCTCCCACTGCTTTCTACAGTGGGTTGTCCGCGAGGCATAGACCCACAGGATCTTCATTTGCTTGGCGATGGCATGCCAAATCCCCTTCTTTTGATGGGCGCTGACCTGCATGGGAGACACAGACAGAAGGATACAGTCATGTAGAGTGGCATTGCTGGGACAGCAGTAGACAGCACACATGACACTTCCACACCCACACGTCATCACCCAACGTAGCCTTAGGCCCCTCACCCATGTCCGTGCTCCAGACTCACTGCCACCCACCAAGGCCCCCATCCCCATGTGCGCAACTCACATACAGGACAATGACATTGGGCTCACCTGCTGGTCTGGTTCCCCGTACAACTGTACATACAGGGCCAGGGCACCGTCCACAGGCCTCTCCAAATCTTCCTGGGTGAAGGCTGGGGCTCTATACCCTGCAGGACATGGCATCTTAGCTACCAAAATCAGAACACAGCAGCACACACAGTGGAGGTTTTCAGTGCACGAGTCAAGTGAGCATGAGCATGTGAAATAACAGTCACGGCCGCCACAGACATCACTGGCACCACAGACAGGATTCACCATTGGTTCCTGCCACATATAGGCAACAGTGTTAACCAATGGTAAGTTGCACTGTGATTGTGACTGCCTACCGCCATGACATGTTATGCCAGTGGGATGAGCTCACTTCCACCTGTCCCATGCATGCAGGACAGGTGGCTGCCATTTTACATGTCCAGTGTGTGTTGTGGGTGAAATGTTAGTGCATCAAGGGTGACTTTTGGTGACCTGTGCCCACATCAACGTCGTCTACACAGTCTATGGTGCACAATATAAAACCCACTCTCTCCTGTTCCCAGGTATGATGTAAGGTTCAGGATGAGGAATGCACAGGTGTACAGGCCCATAGTCATCCTTGCCACCCTGGAGGAGCGCCACGTCATCCAGACCTATCGCCTGAACTGTGAGACCATTAGGGAACTGGTAGCCCAGTTGGAGCCAGATCTGTTGCCATTCGCCATCCCAATGTCATCCCTCCCACAGTGTAGGTGTTGTCAGTCCTCCATTACCTTGCCTCAGGCTCCTTTCAGATCACAGTGGGGCTGGCAACAGGGATGTCACAGTCAATGTTTAGCAACGTCCTGAGGGATCTACTACGTGCCCTGCTGAAACATCTGGGCAGCTACATCAGGTTCCCCCACTGTGCAGAATACCCCCTGTAAAGGCTGCATTCTACAGAGTGCCCCATATCCCTCATGTCATTGTGGCCATTGATTGCACCCACATTGCCCTTGTGCCACCCAGTAGGAGTGAACAGGTCTATAGGAACCACAAAATGTTTAATTCGGTTAAAGTGCAGGTGGTGTGTCTCTGGGACCAATACATCTCCCAGGTGACGGCCAGGCTCCCAGGCTCTGTGCCCAGGGGTGGGTCTGTGGTGTGTTGCTGTATGGGTTATGCAGGATTGTGGGAGCTGTGGTTCTCCACATTGTGGTTGTCATCCATGCATTAGGAGTGAGTGAGTAGTGATGGTGGGAGTGGGGTGGTGTGGCATGCAGAGGAGGGGTGTGGGTGTTTTGGGACGGGTGCAGTGGGGTGGGTTGTGGTAGGTTGTAGGGTGGTGGGAGGCATGCAGGGTGGGGTGGTTGGTGCTTGGGGGGTGTGGTTCACTTACCAGAGTTGAGCCCTGCGCCAATGCCATTCAGGCCCTCGGGTTGCATGATGTCCAGGGCCTTCTCCTCCCAGGATGTCAACACAAGAGGATGAGGGGGGGGGGGCACCGCCAGTCTTGTTGATGGCTATCTGATGCCTGGACATCATGGAATGGACCTTCCCCCTGAGGTCGTTCCACCTCTTCCTGATGTCCTCCCTTGTGCGTGGGTAGGTGCCAACAGCGTTAACCCTGTTGACGATCCTCTGTCATAATTCAGTTTTCCTGCATATCGATGTTTGCTGTACCTGGACACCCATGAGCTGTGGCTCTACTCTGATGATCTCGTCCACCACGACACGCAACTCATTATTGGTGAACAGCGGGTGCTTTTGGCGTGGCATGTTGTGGGGTGGATATATGGTGTGCGTATCGGGTGCAGTGCGGGCTGTGTGGTGATGTGGGGGTGTTTGGCTATGGGTGCTGATGGGCTGTGGTGTTGATTTGTTCAATGTGTGCAGTGTGATGATCTTTGTTGTGTTTGGGGTGTGCTTCGTGTTGGGTGTGTCTGTTCATAGTTGTCGCTAGGGATTGTTGGTGTGTGTGTGTGGGGGTGTTATCTAGTCGTGTGTGCAGGTGAGCGTGGTGTGTGTATCAGTTTCAGGTGTGGGATATTCAAACTGACCAATGTGGTGTTAGCTACTTTCGGCAGTGACTTTTTGTACCGCTGCGGTCTGAACCGCCAATGGTTTTCTGCCGTGCATGTACCGCTGTGCTGGAGGTTGCATCTAAACATGACGGTTGGAATGGTGTTGGCGTGGCGGGGACAGCGCTTGATCAGTCACTCATTCACCGTGGGTTGGCTTGGCGGTGTTGGTTTTGTGTCTGTTTTTGGGCGGTTTGTATTTTGTTACTCATAATGCGGTGGTAGCTATACTGCCACCACTGGTCTATGGTATAGTGGCACCATTTCACATAGGGATCTTGCCCGAAAACTGCCAAACTCATAATGAGGGCCACAGTTTGGATGCCCCTCTTTGTAATAACTCTGAATATATTACCCCTCTTTTAGCTCAGTTAAGTCCTTGTGATGCTAAACAGTATTAAATTATATGTCAAATCTTCAAAAATGGGGCATGCAAGAATAGGAGGCAGCTCAATTTGTCCTCTGGCCTCCAACCCAAATGTGCTAAAAGAAAGCTTGAACAAGCACTGATAAAACTATTTATTTTTGAGGTTCAATGTGGAATAATTTTACTTGCAACAGTAACAGTTTAAGTGTAGTTCTTTGTTTAACCAGCTTGTAAATTCCATAGTAGGAAAACATGCCAATAATGGTGGCTTGGAAGATGCTTGGAGGGCTAGTGCATAATTATTGTATTCTTTCTGCAAACAATGAAAATCAAGGTGCTGCTCTGGGGACTTTCCTCATTCCACTGGGTAAAATCTGGTAATTTTCCCCCAATTATCTTCCCCTGCCATACCTCTCTTCTCCTCTCTGTTTGCTTCCATGGGTGTACAGACACCTGTGACCTTGCTAAGAGAATTGAAATGCGGGCAAGAAAATTGCAGAGATATAAAGAGAAGAGTATAGCATGAGAGAAAGTAGAAGCAGAGGGTCTAGAGATAGAGATAATATAGAAATATATATGAGGTAGGAAGGGGCATCAAGTATATAGAGAAAGACGGGATACCAAAGGGAAAGAGAGAGAAAAAAGAAGATGCAGGTAGAGAAAGAGAGAGAAAGTAATAGGTAAGGTTTTAGAGTAAGGTAAGGAGAGATATGGAATAGAGGTAAGGAGAATAAAATGTAAAAGGGGATGAGGAGTACAGTACTTCAAAGGGTGAGGTTAAGAGTGGTAATGTAGAAGAAGAGGTGAATTAGAGAGCGGTATAGGCAGTGAGATGTATACATAGACCCATAGAGAGACACAATCAAAGATGCAAGGTAGAGTGAGCAAAATTATAAGAAGTGTAGAAAAATAGGTCTGGTATAGACATCAGTTGGGAAGAGAGAAAGGTAGAGAGAGACATAAAGGTTAGGAAGAGAAAAGTGGTGTACAGCAAAAGCAGAAAGTTCAGAAGCATATGTTAGATATAGGAAGAGAGGTGGAGGTGACACACAGCTAAACAGAGTTGTGAAACAGAAATAGGCAGAGACATGTTAGTAGGCAGATCTACAAAGAAAGAGGCAGACAGATATTTGAGATAAAAGGGGGAACTGAAATGCAGAAATAGGTCCAGAGAGGCATACATGTTTGAGTGCATAAGAGAGAGGAGGTGAAGACAGAGAGAAAAAGATAGAGGAATGGAATAGAGGTTGCCAGAAAGCAGTAAGATATTTAGTGAGGGGAAAGAAATGGAACACATATAACAAGAGCGAGAGGGAAGGAGGAGTCAGAGGTAGTGAACTGTGAAGTAAACTGCAAGGGTAGGTAGTCAGAGAAAGCAGTGAGGTGGAGAAAGGTGAGGTTGAGAAATGTCTGACAGAGGAAGGTACAGAGAGGTAGGACAGCAGAGAACGAGTGAAGTAGTGAGGAAAAGATTGAAATTGCATTGCATGAGCAGTGAAGAAGATGGAGTGATACTCAGAGGTCAGAAGGAAAAAGTACAGTGTGGTACAGAGAAAGGGACATGATACAGAGAGTGCTGAGGTAGAGAGAGGGAATTGAGAAGGAAAGATATTGAGGTAGGCAAAGACAGTGATAGAGAAGCACAGTATTCAGAGAGAGATGAAAACTTGTTTTGCACTGGAAAGGTTCCTAAAAGTAATGCAAAGTAGCACTGTGTGTTTCATTGCATTATTATGATGAAGGGGTGACGGAACAGGGATTCCAGAATATCAAACACTGAGTATAATTGTCATATAAGCCCCACCATTTGTCAGATTGACCATTGTTAGTCAACATGGACAGAGGGAAAGGAGCTAGCATTTACATGAATCTCTATAGTCAGTGAAGAATAAATGAGACTTAATAGGAAAGACAAAGAGAGAACAAATGTGTTAAAAGGAATATAATGACAGCTCAGTTTAATCCAAAATGATTAGTTCATCAGGTGCTCACATTTTTTATCATATTCTTACAGATTTAAATTCTCCAAATGTTGATATTTCAAAACAGGGTAAAATAGAACATTAGTAAGAATTACAAACAATGCAAACTATATCCAACAAGTCTGTTACATAAAGGAATGCCCTCCTCTAAATTAAAGAAGGATGTTAAAAAGGACATTTAAGCTATAATTAGCTTCAGAAAAACAAATGGAGGTTTCTCATGAGAGGATCGTAATGTTCAGGCATGAGGTCTTTGCATTCAAGCAGTGGATATTGTCAGAGCTGAGAAGGGCATTCTCAGTTTGAAGTTAGCAAGAATCTCTGGGATCTGCTTATCCTAACTAGTCTAAGGAACACATGCTATTATAATTGAACAAAACTCTAGCTGCAACATTTCAGCTTGCTCCCACTCTCAAGAAGCAGTCATTCTCAGCATAAGTTGGGAGCAAGTAAACTCCCTTACTTCCCATGTTATTGCAATAGTTCATTCATGGCTACGTCCTTGAGTTGTTATACTGTGTAGAACATCTCGTACCAATAGCTCTTCCCACGAGTCACATTTCCTGGTATCCTCTCTATCTCCTGGTGAGAACCTCCCTATCTATCATCTAATACATAACAATTGCCTATTCACCAGCTAATAGAAGGCTTCTGGAAAATTAACATATCTGCAGTGGGGAAAAAGGAAAATACATTATGCAAAACAACTGCAAAAATATGTGAGCAGGCCCCTTAGCCTTAAACTGTGCATAATCAACATTCAAATGGTATTAATATCAGATTAACAATTCATTACAACATGTTAACTTGGGTGTTTGCTTAGAATAGCTAAGAGTGATTACCCATTACACATTATAAGACAAATAGGTACATATTAATAAATTATGTTAATCACACTTTGTGAATGAAAGCGTTTAATTTTGCAAAATAAAAAATTACACTTGATCGGGGCATCCCCTTGGATGGCACACAAGTGTTACCATGTTCCCATCAGTGTTGTTTGATGTATAGTCCTATTTACTAACATTTGTAGACAAGACTTTGCACCAACAAATATGACTCTTTAGAGAGAAATGGCTATTTTCAAAATTGTTCTCAATTTGCATGCATTGTAAAGCAAACATACAAAGTGGAAAACCTTTTAAAGATAAGGCTTTGTATGTGAATGATGCCTTTGAAGTAAAAAACATATGCTAAACTAAAGTACTAACTTTTGGACTATGGTGCAAAGGTATGTGCATGGTACACGGCAAACAGATTAAGTGCCAGTACTTGAGAAGAGAGCATCAACATCATATCTTAGTCTTTAATGTTCTATCTTGCTTTTTCCCTTTCACACAGAGCAGTGCAACAACTTTAATTCTTGTGCTGCTTTGCATAAATTCCCCCCCATATTTATGTTAAGCATGGTCAGCTTCCAGATTAGAAAAAGAAGCTGTTGATTATGAGCACGGTTATTAAGCCTGAAATTTTGACTGTCACACTCACTTGATCATGGAAAGTGGGGCACCTGGGCAACTGTCCACTTTGCCCTTGCCTTTAAAATCTCCAATTGGGATTATTATTTTGAAGGAGCAAAAGAAGGGAAGAACTCCAGAATGAGGATATGCATGATGGAGCGTATGGATAGGGCATACAATCAGATATAATACTTATGTATGAATCAATAATAGAGGTAAATTGCTCAGTTTTCAGAGTGATCACACACAAGTGCAAACATGTCCTGATTTCTAAAAGAACTGCATAAGAACCCACTGACAAACATTGTTGTGGAAGAATTTTTGTTGAACAGTGGTTACCTAGAAGCCAAGAGAACCCCACTGCCCAGATTGCCAGAAGAAAGAAGGGACCAAAGAACTTCAACATCTGGGCTTTGGAGCTGCAATGTCACCAGTTGTTGAAGGGCTTGTGTGGCATTATTATCCCTGGTTATCCTGTATATTAAAAGTGCCTGTATATCCTCACTCCCAGAAGGGTCAGGAGGCACTCCCCATGTATGCCACAAATGTTTCAGTCAAGTTCCAACCCTGAAATCCATTTCAGAAGACAGCTTTGTGAACTCAATGACCTCACTGGTTGCCCTTGGTAGTGTGGGTGCCACTGACACTGAAAAATACCAACCATAACTAGTAGATTCATAGAAACAGGTCTGTTTGCCTTTCGGACAGTAAGGTGTGTGCTTGCCCATTAAAATTAATTAGACAGATTATCACCACTGACTTAAACAATGGATTGAAAGGACCGAATGAGTTGAGTGCTCTTTTGACAGTGAATTTCTGAAAGGTTCTGTGGCGTATCTGTTATTTCATTTAGGTACCGGAAAGGCAGCAGCTGAATCATGAGTACCTTGAGTTTTTACAGTGTAGAATCTAAGGTAGGACAAGTGAAAGAGCTGGTTACCAAATCTGTGTTTTCTGAGTATCCTGATGTTGACCCGAAAGCTGTATTTCTTCTGGAAAATAAAATACTAACTAGACTTTTATTTAATGAGTGTTATTTATTGTGATACTTATCTGAGTGTCTAACCATTCACCACCCACTAGAGTTAGCTTTGACTGTCTGCCCTTACTGCCTAGAGAGATATAAGTGCACAAAGGCAGTAACATGGTTATCCAACTGTAAAGCAATGGTACTGTGTCCCACATTAATCAGTGGTAAATAACAGTAGCCAAAAGGATACCTCCCAGCAACCACTAGCTGCCCATGAGAAGCCCACGAAAAGGTTTCACAATGTAAATCCCTTCTTTGGTTGTGACATACAGTTTTGCAGTGTTTTGAACTGTTTTATCCAGAATTGTGTGGCTTCTTCATCTACCTCAAGCTATAGTGGGTGAAATTTTAGCTCAGCCCAGGTTCAAAGTTGGAGGGCATCCTTGTACCATTAGTAGTGGTCCAAATAGCCGCAATTTAATTAATTTCTGTTAGGCAGTACTACACTGGCAACCCATTGACAAATTATGCAAATTCAACCTCCTCACTCCAGCCTACAAAGCTCTCCACGACACAGAAGCACCCTACCTCAATCACTTTCTCCAACTCTACCACCCCTCCAGACACCTACCCTTCCCTTCCCTCTGCCTTCCAAGAATACCCCTCATCCTCAGAAGCAAGACAGGAGGATGCAATTTGTCCTTCATCATGGGCAGAGGCTGGAATGAACTCCCTTAACAATCCAGTCTACCACTCCACTCTTCAACTTCTGCAAGAAGCTGAGGACCTGGATATTCAGCTAGGAACACGTCCAGAGCTATGTTCCTGCTCTTATGCCAGGATACCCCTACGGGTAAAAGCTGTGCTTTACAAATTTCCATAACATAACATTGGGCTTCATTCTGATGTGGGCTGAGTTACTGAGGTAATGTGTTCCACATAACAGACACCCAAAAAATATATTATGCCTCACACTATAGTTTCTTTGTGACTCTTACACTGTATCATTTCATGTAAAACTAGTGAGATTCATGCTAACATTAGTGGGCAAAGTAAGGCTTCTTGCATTACATCTCACATTTCCCAACTCCTCATAAGTTACACCATACCCCACTATATCTCTTCTTGCTATTCTTTCTATTAAGCTGGCTATGCTCGGATAGACTTCCAATGGGTCCTCAATGTGGTTAAGAGATGTCTGTAAGATAGTATTGGGATCCCCACGATGCCTGAGATGGGCAGTAGGCCCAAGAGGCAGTCGTGCTCTGAGGTACCACAGCAGTGTTGGTATGCAGCTTTTCTAAAAAGACTGGGTAGAAAGCACAAGAACAGAGACTGGGACCGTTGAGAGGTCCACAGAATGTGGACCACCCCAAGAATATGGGACCTTGGACAAAATGAGGCCCCCATATAGCCTCAAAAAGAAGATCACTGACAGCATAGCAGGGTCAACGAGCATCAAGAAGCAGTTGTTAGAGGGGCAGCTTAATTAGAGGCATGTGGCTGAAGATAAGTGACCTAAGTGGTACAGGAGTTCCCATGCACAGAACCAAACTCAAACATGTGTATGTGGGTGGGTGACTATTAGAAAGCAAGTGGGGTTGGAGGGGACAAGTGGTGAAGACAGAAGAAAGAGGGATGCAGTGCAATAGGTGTTCAAATTGGAGGATTTCCAGAGGGTCCGGTAAGATTCTTAGGATAGGTCCTTAGAGAAGAGGGGGTGCAGAGATGGCCATGGCCGGACTATTGAGAAATCAGTGAACAGGAGACAGAAAACAACAATTTATGAGACTTGTTTTGGCTATCAACCCAATGGATTAGAATATTCTAGCACATTCTTTATGGGTGGGCTAGCGAAAGAAAGGAAAGAGGCATGCAAGCAATTACAGTGGACACTGAAAGGAACTGGTGCGTAGTTGAGTAAGTGTTCAATGTATCAGGTCTTTTTTAAGGTACTGCTGTTTAGTACTTTCCTGATTTTGGAGGCATCATTTGAGGGAGGGAGGTGGTTTTGTTGTGGATGGGTGTCTGTAGGGAAGGTGAAAGAATGCATTTTTGGATGAATAATAGTAAAACAGCCCACACATGCAATGGCATGCAGGTGATGATGAGGTTGTTGGGGCACAGAGAAGAAAGGCCTGTTAGAGACTTCAGAAATAATGCAGAGTAGAAGGGGTAAAACATATTTAGATATGAAGATGGAGTGGAGGTAAAGGACAGGCAAGTGCTGGGGGTGTTGCAGATGTGTTTGAAGGAAATATGGTTGTCACTGTGCATCTTTGGCACTCATTTCTTCATGCATGACTGAGGTATAATAGGTTGAAGTGTAGTGGATGATGGAGGTCAAAGAGTATGTGGTGTTAAATCTGCCCTGCGGGACAACATGGGATACTGTGACTGCTAGTTTGCGTTTTCTATTCACAGCTGTGCAATTGCACTGGATCAGAGTTAGTCTGCATATGTGGCATTTTGATAAAGAAATGAGCTGAGGAACCCGCAGGGAGGCCTTGCTCGTTCTTTTTACAATGGCTTGGAGGAAGAGAAGGGTATTGTGCATTAGTATAGTTAGGTGGCATGTAATAAGTAGATTTACTGCCAATACTTTATGAACTAAAGGCTAAGTCGCTGAGGTGGGAAACGTAGGCAGTCCTATTGTGGTGGATAGAACTGAACAAGATGGTCAATTGTGATTTGAGAATAGTAAAAGTCAAACGGAGCAGGGAATGTTTTTAGGTCAAAGCCAAACAGACAGCACAGCTGTCAGGTTTGCCAAAGGTATCTTGGGGACATTCAGAAAGCTGACATAGAATGCATTCCGCCTTTTGTTTACAATTGGTTTTGTTATATGTAATTCACATATTCTGACATTCTATTTGCTGGCTTTATTTGCTTTGGGATGTCCAGCTTGAGTTTGTTCCCCCATTGCCCAAACCATGGTTACTGTATTTTTCCACAAATTTGCTTTCTGTAAACAGACTGTCAAATCTTGTTTTTATCCGGTCACATTTGCTGTGCAGTCAAAGAAAGAGGTCAAGTGTCAAGCTCCCTCTCCCAGGGAGCTTGGTATTATTTTTCTTTCTCTGACTTCAAAGTAAGAACATTTATGTGACAATCCTGCTGAGTACCCATGTAAGTAGACAGCGTGTAGGATGTTTTTTTTCCTAGGACATAATGAAAGCAAGCATAGCCATAGCCAATAGATCTCACCTTTTTGTTTGTGCTGTCTAGCATGGGCATTACCGACTTTGCTAATGATTTGTAGCCATGCTGTATAGCAGTGTGGCTGCTGTACAGCATGCCTAAAAATAATAATTAAAAAGAGATTGTAAGGCACACATTAGCCCCTGTCACGTCATAGTGCTTTTTAAAATTATTTTTAGCCGCACTATAAAGCATCTACACTGTTGTACTGCATGGCTACAAAATATTACCAAAGCCAATAGCTCTCATAGACGAGACCTATTGGCTTTGCCTATGCTTGTTTAAACAGAAGATCTAACGGTGAGGACGTTGCATATAAAACTTTATACCAAATGGTAGTTCTAAACCTGTAATATTTGTAGTAAAATCTCAATGTATTGAGTTGTTTAGACTTCACATGCCACAGTATGAATATCCTTTTGTGTGGAATATGCATTTTTTTCCTCTAGTTCATGTTAAAAGAAATGACATACCCAACAAATTTTCCTCTCGCAGCATTGCTTTTCCGTTTCAGTAGTAATAAAGCGCCGCTCACTTTTGTAAAACAAACATTGTGTCCGAGTTCTCACCTGCCAATAATACCGGCATCAACTCCATGAACCGTCAGTGCTATAAAATACAATTCTAGCCAAACCATCGAGTGTGCTGCCACGACCAGGCCCGAAAGGCACACGTGGCTGTCAGTCTGCAAATTAAACTTTCTTTGTTGCTAGGACGGGAGCAGGCCACCCGATGTGGAGTCGGGCGCTGATGATTGCCACGTGGAAAGATGTCTTTCACTTCAAGTTGTCTGTCCCGCTACATCTATTGTCTTGGCAGAGTCACATAAAATACTTCAAACAACACTAGATTTCCACAGAAACAGATAAAAGCCGATTCACAGCAACATTTCAAGTAAGAAACGCCTTTTCTATACTAAAATACTACATCTTTTTTTCAAGGAACGGGTTCTTTTTCAGTGAAGTTTCTTGCGGGCATTTGGACGCGACGTATGCTGCATTTTTTGGTTGCTTTCTGTCCGTATTCCGACTGTTTTTCCTGCGGAATTATATTTTAGAGCTGCTGATTAAAATAGCAGAAGTCGCCCAGAGTAGGGCGCTCCCAGCTATATCTGGCTTCTGTAGGAATGTCACAGCCCATAATGAGAATTCCTGCTCCTCTCGCTTCCTACTGCGCTGCCAAATTCCACATTTTCGTGCGAGTTTGAAACTCTTGCGTCGTTTCAGGCCACTGGTTCCCACGGATTGCGTAGGATTTAAGGCCCGCACTGTTAACACGGACAGGTGTATTTTATTCCTTCATCCGGTGTTCACTTAAGTGGGGAAATCTAGCATGCTGAGCCCAGACGTAAACAGATCAATGTCTGATTTACTGCTGAATCAATAATGTCTGTGTCACATAAATATCACACTACGGTGGTAATTAGACTGAGGGTCATAAAGCCATGCTTGCACAAAATTCTTTGTGTCTCCTTTTTTCTTTGATGTTCCCAGTCTGTTATAAAATTCGCAGATGGAAATATGGATGTTATTATTGATGTTGTATGAAAAAATCAGTAAACACATGAGGCAAGGGCCTTAATTAAATGTTTTAAAAAATCACTGCAAATACATAATTGTAGGTATGTTAAAGTAGGTCCTGGAAAGCTTGGGAATGTTGTAATGATTAACTGGTGTTCAGGAAAATTCTAATAACTTCTTGACCGAGAACGTGGCAATGATTCTTCTTCTCGAGGACAATACTTGGGAGGAAATTACAATTGTGGAAGTTAATTTATGCCACCCCTGCTTATTCTGCCTCGTACATTTCCTTCAACAAAGTAATTACTCTTTAAGGGTCCACACCTTGGAGACTCATTGGTCTCCAAAAACAAAATACATTTCTTCTCCTATCACTGACAGAAACAAGTGTAGTTTTCTTTTTATTAAATAATACTTTTTAAATGTAGCCTCTTTGCCTGTCCGACTTCTCTAACTTTATATGTTTCATCACCTAGTCATTTATTTTCCCAAAACCCTGGCAGGTCGGATAGTACAACAGTAAGTGTTTTTATATCGCCTCCAGTCAATTCCTTCTAGTGCTAGGGGACTCTGGGTAAAGATTTGATGAGCCAACAAATTAACAGGAAGAACTTGGCTCTCTCTAAGAGCCTGTGCAGGAGCCTAAGTCCTGGAAATGTTTGGCAGGTGAATCATTCAACAAAGATCATGTAAAAACACGATAAAGTATCTTCAAAATTCCAAAAGTGTTTTTATTTTACACACATAAGCGTACCTCTTGACTATATGTGAATATATTACTTTATACAGAAGTACGTATTAAAAGTGATCGTTTTTAAGCATGAACTTGCAAACAGTCCTGCCCACTGCTCCTCTACCCTGGCTACAAAGGCACTAGTAAACAAAGAGGCAAGTCAGTTGTCATGTATACGGTAACTGGCCATGAAGCAACATTGTCATCTATTAAAACCAACATGAGTGTTTTTTGATCAGTGTAGTCCCCGAACTCACATATCTGAAGGTGCTCTCCTATCTGCTGATAAATTAAAATGAGGCTCAGTGAAATAAAGCTGATCAACAATTGATCAACAATGTAACTCCAACAAACTTAGTTGACAGCATGGTGAGCGAAATAGCTCAATCTTATTTAAGCTTTGGTTAAGCTTCTAGAAAGTTAGATGATCTAACACCTAAACAGTAAAAGAAGCTGTGAAGCAAATGCTCTGCAACTGTTTTTTCCCCAACAGTTTCCATCTCCCAGCGACCGTTTCTAAGACACCAGACCTCAGGTTTCAGTAGGAACGAGGCTTCCCTAACAACTTCCTTTAGGACCATAGCCAAAAAGACTTGTTCATACTAGTTCTGCTTATTTTTCTTCATGACAGCACAGTGCATTCATTTTGAGGGATCCAGTACCCCTTCACAGCTTTCAGTGGTTTGACAGTGATTAGCAAGTTACTAACTACCCTAGACCTGAGGACATCCTTCAGATCTTGGGAATAACAAGAAAGCAGGATTCAGTCTTCTGCCCATTCTTTGGTGATAGGTGAACAGTCTACAGTCTTTTCTTGGAATATTCATGCTTCAATCTGATATCTAGGTTGTGGAAATCGTAGCTTATGTTAGTCAGTCACTAGTTATTATTGAGGTTATCTCAACCTATCATAGTAAATAAAATTCCAATGTTGTTGGATTTTGGAGCATTTTCTTCATGTTATAACAACAAACCCAGGAGGCGATATCCTTTAGATCTCTAAAATGACTGTTAAGCCGGACAACCCAATTTACCTACCAGGCCTTTCTAAGCTCAACTCTGTTTATACCTTTGCCATCCTTCTGCAGACCACTCCTGATTGAAGAGAAACACACCTGAGTCTGTCAGCCATGGAGAATTGAGAAATTTTGGATCTATGATTGTTTTCTTTAAAGACATATTTGCTGTAATTTTCCTCTTTTTACATGTTCGCAGAGCTTGTATTTGCATGGAACAGCTACAAACCTTACCTGCCTTTCACAAGTTTAGCTAAGCACATTGATTTGGGCCTGACCTTTCTCAAGTACTGTAACCAAGTTCCCCCTTAATGTTAATGGCCGGAACATAGCAAGTCATAAAACCAAGTTCCTCTTGGTAGAGTAGAAAATGCTCGAGAAGTTAATGCCTCATATCATATCAGAGCCTGAGGCCAGAGAGACTTCTAACTAAAACGTCACTTCAGGAGAAGTAACCCTACAAAAGCAGTCCTGGTGGACACTTACCTGTGCACTTGTTTAGCAGCCAAATATGCACATTCCCAATCAATCGACATGCTTTAGCAAAAACACATGTGGTAAGAGGTTAGTTACCAGCTTGTCATTACCAAAAGTTCAAATATGCTAGAAATCCTTTCCCCTAAAAACAAAAGAAAAATTTAAAGGGCATGCAAAACAGTGAATTCCTTCCACACGCAACCCCCGGTCTATTTAGCATGAAAAACTAGTCACTGCCTTGGTGGATTGTGTTGTATATTCAATTGAACATAAACAAAACACCTCCTTTACTTGGCACTTCCTGTTTCATACCTTCCTTGATTACTAATACCCCTCTATCAAACATTACTCATCCCAATAAACAAGACCATAGGGAACCCTAGGACAGTCATGTGTGTTGTGGCTCAGTTTGTTTCCTAAAACAGACTCATGCCCCAATGAATGGCAACCCCTGGCAATATGGAAACCATAGATCGAAAGGCCAGTGGTATAAGACCTGGCCTGTCACAATTGACAGTTTACGGTTTCGTGGACTACGCCAATGTCAGTTCACCAACAGGCACATGTGAAAGTCCAGTACCTGAGATACGCCTTACAGATAGATGTGGACTTGAAAGGAGCCATGTACCACCCGCAACTTCGGACTGGACAACATTCAGACACTTTATGTTCTTTCTGCACCAAACGTTCCGGTGCTACATTTCTAGGTCTAATACACTTTGTTCCCCTTTCATTACTGGTGCAATACATAGGTCCTCATGTGAAAGGGATTCATCATTCTCTACCACCTTCGTGGGCAGATACTGTACCCTAAGGGCACCATCTCAGGCCAGGTACTGGGCCCAGAATTTTCCTGGCCTCGCCCTTTGTCTAGGTTCCAACATGTTCCCTGTCATGACAGACTGATAAGACATCTGGAAGCTCCTGCCTGTGTCCTCCGCTTGAAGGTTCAGCCCTATGGTTACCACACTTTTTATACTCTTGTGCCTCTCTTTGGAAAAGCCAGCGACTAGGGTACCTACACCTGGCATAATTACTCTTCATGTGTCTCCAACTGTCTTCCCTGAGAGCCAGGCAGACAACATCTGACACCCCTCAATGTGATATAATGGTTCTTTTCCTGATGTCTAAACAAACAGACACTCCTAACACCACAATTACAGAGATTACCCAGACCTATTTGTTCTCATTAATCTAAGAGTCAGCTACAAGGGTGAACACATCATTGGCCCATGGTGTTTAGATAGACGCCCTTGTTTATTATTATGAAAATTGCAAAAGATTGCAAATGCAGCAACAAGACTGGTCCCACACCATTGCCAATGGGGATACATCACACCAGGGCTCCAATGGAAAGAAGGTTTTTCACAATAATTACTTGTACTTGTGGTCCAGTCAGTTAAGGGTCCAAAGCTTCAAGTGACAAGACTTCATTCCTGTGTATCAATCTATGACGAAGCCTATGTTTCACCCTTTTCTTTTAACAGAATAATTGGGCAGATTTTCTCCAAACTTCCTAAATTTATGACTGTGTCAATCACATCTATTTCAAATGTTTGCATTTCAACTGTTTCTTCCACAGTGCAACAAAAGTAACCAGGGTTGTGTGTGCCAGCATGCAAAATCATCACTGACCATGGACCCTTAGCAATCTCATGTACCTAATATGATATATATATATATATATATATATATATATATATAGTTTTCCTTTACATGCATTTCTCCAATAATTTAACTTTTATTTATCCAACCCAAATCTTTTAATATTCATTCATTTTATTGACTTTTGGATTGTGATTACACCTGTCTTCTATAAGTTACATCAAAATATGTTTGTGTGCATTGAGTCCATAGGGCTCTTTGTGGTTACTTTCATCAACGAAGCTGTGAAATGTTCAAAATGTTTCTGTTTATCTGATGGTGGTCCAGAGTAGCCATACGGTCTTGGTACATGAAATGCCAAGCAAGTATATGTGAAACAATAGGCAAGCGCTCAGAATATGTACAAGTTCTTGTTTCAATTAAATCATGCTGCCTTTTTGTCTGACCTAGAGACAGTTTTAGCTATCTCACAAGCCCCAAGTTTCATTTTGTCTACAGTTGTCTATTTACATGTAAACTACTTGGCCCTATAATGTAAACATCGAAATAGACCACCTTTCTGCATTAGGACAGAAGTTTGCATTCCTTCCATATTTTCTTGCTGAAGTGATTGATTAAAAACACTCTGATACACTTTTTGTTGCATTTTGTTTTTGCGGCAGCATAAAGTAAAAACATTAAACGTTCATTTATTAGGAATGTACCTTGCAGAATCATAATGCCAAAAAAATACCAAACCACGATTTACACTGATATCTCGTTAGGTCGAGCGTTAGCGTTCGGCCTGCTGTATACTAAAGTATACAATAGAGTAAGTTCCACGGTTCTGATTTGTTAGTTGCAGCATCCTTCAAAAATCCTTGCTTGCTAGTGGTCAGTTTGCCTCTTTGTCCTGCCTTTTTTCACTTTGGGAGCAGCACAAAGTACTGTGTAATTACGCTATGTCCTGTTTATCTTTTGTGTAAGGGATTTTTTTTGGCATAAGCCAGTTTCACCTCAACAGTGTGGGTGCTTGTTCAGTCCCTCCTCCCCACCAGGGCCCTCTGTAAACATAAACCAACATCAGAGGAGGGCTTTTCCAGGGCCAGCTAGCTCTTGCTCTCTTCATCTTGTTATTTTCCATCTGTGTGGCAATAAATGTCCAGTCAATAATTTACAACGCTCTGAGCTCTAACTCGAGCAAACATGTGACTATTGCATTCCAAATGTTTGTCATAGTTTCATTACCATGCCTAACTCGTCAATCGAACATTTTACATAAGAATTCTATGCCGCTCAGCCCCGTTGCCACAGACTATAAGTTATCGGAGCCCTGGGGGCGTCCACTGCCCTTTCTTAAGTTTTGGGGTCTCCCTGCAGTTCCCGGCTAGCAGCAACGCCGCCTCCTCCGCACAGCCGCTGCAGCTGGACGTCACGTGACCTGGCTGCCGCAAACCAGCTCTTTCCAACACAGTGACTGAGGAGCTGCGCGACAGCCGCGACGCGAGCTGGGCAAAGCTCCGGGACCGATGCTGGCTGAGGGGCCGCAGCACCATGAGGGCCGGGTGTTTGGGAGCCGAGATGCACACACCCCGGGGATACCGCTCTATGAGTCACTAGCGCGGGGCAGCCGCAGCGATCAGTGGCAAATGGCACCTAACATGGAGAGGGAGATTGTACTCACCAACATCCAGGTGAGAGGCCGGGACCCAGTGCTGCCCCATTGCCTGACCCCGGAAGCTCCTCTGTGCCCCCAAGTTTGGGACGAATGTTTGTAGTATGGCGAGCAAGCAGGAACCCGCTCGCCAGATGTGTACGTTTTGTATAAATTGTTTATAAATGTTCTCGAACCTAACACCCCTAATTGGCAGATGGAGAATTCTAAGTATGAGTATTAGATTTCAGCACGTGTACCATCGTCCTCAATGTTCATAGAAGTTCTCTGCTATGTACATTCATGTTCCTCGCTACGCCCACCGGAGTAACTGTGCTCCAGTCACATACTTGTTCTTTTTACTTCCTACACAGCGTGATCTCACTGGGCAGTTGTAGAGCGCTTTGCATGACATCGACCCTGTTACATGGATACTTGCACTTTTGCTGATTATATGGATAATTGCACTTTTGCTAATTCGTTTCACTGCGAGCAAACTTCTGTTTCCTTTTGTGTATTTGCTTTGTTTTCATGATGGCCGTCGGCTCGCTTATGTGAAACTGTTTTACTTTTCATTTTATGTGGCAAGAAAAGTCCGGTTAGGAGCTTACAAAGCTAATAGCTTTAACTCAGACAAACACGAGACCTGTTGCATTGCAAATGCTTGTTTTTTAATTTTGAGGTTATTTAATTACTCACGACATCCCAGTGTGAATTCAGACAAAGGCAATTCAAGAACATGTGCTGATCGTCAATGCTCAGTTGTTCAAACTTCTCTTAATCCAGATGTAGCCTTCCCTCCTTCGGTCCGGCCTCTTCACCCAATTGATCCATTCAGGTGCCCTTCACTAATTGCTTTTACCCACCAGAGCATGCAGATGGGGTACTGGGGGTCTTCCCCTCTATTTCAATATGTTGAAATGTAATCTTGTCGTGTATACTCGCCAGCAGACCAATTAGCTGAACTGATGGTAAACAATATTGCCACATGGGTGTATTGTTTTATCTGTTTCTTCCACTGCAGATTTGCGCGCATGTGTTTTTTCACATAGGCCGCTCTTAAATTGATTTCATTGCAAGGTTTTTTTCGTATGCAATGTCTGGTTTCACCTAAGTGTTTTCCAAAGCAGTAAAGATATAAAAGACACAACAAAGCCATTAGCTGCAAGACTACTGAATGACTTTAAGTGCCTGCCATCAAGTCACCTTCAGAAAACAAAGTGACATGAGCAAATATAGATTTGCTTTTCCCAGAGAAGTAATTGGGGTGAGAAAGAACATTAAAAGACGCCTGCATTAAGTCAGTTGTACATTTTCACAACGTACACAGTCACTTCAACAGACCCAGTAGCAAATGCAAATGATGTTTTGATTTTAAAGAAGAAAGAGATGGAACATGTTGGCTTGTCTGAAATTATTCGTGTGCTCCAAGAAAGGATTCTGTTTTGGTTTGAATTCCAGGCCCTCTGGCTTTGCTGTGATAAACATCTTACGAGTGAGTCACACTTTTTCCAGTCCTCATTTGGGAAGAGGGCGGACGTTGTGATGCTTCTGTGTGTTCCAGTCAAGCTCTCAGCTACCACCCTCGGTTTTGGGAAGCTCGCATCCTCTCTCAAAAAAGAATTCCAGTGCCTCGGTTTAAAAGAAGAAATCTGTCAAAAGCCACCCGCATAAAAGTGCAGGATCTGCAATGACATTTTCAAAAATTAAGTACTGGGCATTTCGCGAGGCCATGTACAGAATTTCTAGTGAAAAGAGCGGGAGGAGAAAATGGCCTGCAGACAGTGCCAAGGGGCTGAGTCTGTCAATGACAAAAACTTAAATAATGTGCTTTCATTATGCTGGAGCAGTGCATTCCCAAGCCAGGCATCAAAAATAAATGTAGGAAGTTTGGGAAATTGAAAAAGTCTGACTTTACTTCGCATTTTTATACAAGGACAGGCTGTCTGCTCTTTCTTTGTGCTTTGGTACTTGGGGAAATCAAAGAAATGAAAAAATAAGTGCTGAATAAAATGCATTTCTCCAAACATTTTCATTTTAAAAGGGCAGTGTATTGAATGAACACAAGTGGTTGCAGAAACTCTTTATTATGTCTACAGAAATCTAGAGATAATTATCACAGTAGAAGATAGTATTGTCTATTAATGACTCTTCCCCACTAGTGAATTTCTCAATGTGGATAATGCATTTTATTAGAAAGTGGGGAATGTATATTAAACTCTTAACTTGATAACCATAGTAATATATGAAGATATGACTTGAAACTGTTAGTGCATCAGACTTTATTAAGTAAATTTACAAGGGGGACGCAAATAGGCCAATGGACCTTTTGACTGTGCTTTGAGTTTTTCCTACCACATACCGCCTACCAATACAGATAAATAACTTCAACAATCAATGACATGGATAATCAGTAGAAGTCAGTAATTTCCGCACATCATGACCTTGCAGTCCTGAATAACCATACCTTCATGTAAAAGTTAGAATATTTATTTCCCCATGTTAACAATGCTAATTTCACATAACTTACTCTTGAAATCAAATGATATACATACAAACACAATACTGGCTGACCAGGATCGCAATCTAATCAAAGCGTGAGCTACCATACATTCTGAGGTTACAGTGCAAATTAATAACAAGAATAATTGCGCAAACGATATAACATGCATTTAGATTCAGAAAAGAAAAAACATCAACTGTTATTACATGTAACAAACTTCATCAGTGAGAACCCTAACTATTTTCAGATTAGAATAGCATGTTTGGGCTTCATGCAAAACAATTCAGTCAACACAAATTTGGAAAAACATCTAGCTATGACTCTATCAAAATTAGCAGTTGGCACCTAGAAACAAAATCAAATAGACATAACAATCAGTAACATTGTCAGAATACCTGTTCTTCAATATGGTTCAGCAAGCTGTGACAGTTTACGTCAATAGAACATCATTTCGGTAGCAAGACATCAGGATTCAGCATCATAGTTCAGAAAAAGCTAAGTTTCATTAAGCAGTAAAGTTAGGCACATCTGATCAAGTAAAATAACAGTGTTGGAATGATCACTCTCCTCCTGGTGCAGTCCGGCTAAGTTATATTTCCTAAAACTATTTCCCACATCCTAATTGGTCGGGGGTCGCATGTTTACTTTTAGTCCAATTAATCTAAAACTTCAAATCTATAGTTCTACTAGTAAATAGTTCACATGTCAATGATTGGCTCCTCTTCTCTCACTCTGGTATTCAGCTCATCAGGTATCAATTTTGTTGCAGCTTATACTCCAGTCAGTGCATCCATTGCCTTCTCCTGTGAAGGTCAGTCTCACACACACTAAAATATACATTGCTTCACTAGCAAGTACAGCATCTTCTAGCAATCAGTTTTCCATGAGAAAGAACTTCAGCTATGAGCACATGGTCAGAACAGTGGAAAATCACAATTTAATTCTCTAAGCAGCCCTTTTATAAAAAGCAGCTTGACATGAGACCGTGCAACTAGGCCAAGACCTTGCTAAGTTAAGGCCTACGCCTAATAAAGCTAATACATAACACATAACCTTTAATATGACAAATAACTACATTAATCAAACATAAGATCAACATGTCATATTCATAAGCCATTAATAAGTACACTTTGTGAACATTGACGGCAACTCTGGTGGGCGCATCTACAAATCCGTGCATTATTTTTCTCTAAGTCAATACATTTGCTACGTAAATCCAACACTCAAAATACATGACTATTCATTATTAAAGTTCAGCATTAACAAAACATATTCTCCACCTGTTGAGATTGAACAAATTGTAAGAAGTGGCTGATTCAGAAGACTGAGTTAATGACACTTAAAACAATGGTGGTTGGATATTTAAAATAACATCCCCTCCACACCCATTTCCTCACCCAGTTCTTTATTTCAATGAGAAGGATTGATCTCCCCAAAACAGAATCCACCTGAAAAATGAGTTATCTGTTCAAAATGAATGAAAAATGCAATTTACAGAAGAAGTATAGGAATGGTCACTGGAAAGATGCAGCAGTTGTAGTTTATTCGCAGTAGTCAAGTCACAAGGGAAACTTGAAGAAGACAATTTTCAGTTTGTTTTTGTGAATCGGTAGAAGGTGTAGGTGCAGTAAGTGCAGTTATCCGTAATCTGCATAAATCTTGTCTTTCATATGTCAATAATTAATTGCTACATTTAAGAAACTAACCACCTCAAATTTTTATAGAAAAATCAAATATGAATGTGGCAAGTAGGACACAAACTTTACCCAGTGAAAATGGAATTCCTCCTTCTCTAGCCCCACACTGATAGACTATTGAAGAACAATTTGAGATCTGCCCTTGAAGAGCCAGGGATCTCCCCCAAAATGTCCACCTGATCCAAATTTTAGGGTTCACAAGTGAGTCAAAATAAATTACATCTTAACTCCCACATTCAAACCTCGCCATAATACCACTATGATCTATTAAGTCTTTTTTGCTGGAAAAAGATTTCCAGTTTACAATATATGCATTACCAGAAACACTAAGGAGCTAATTTAGAGTTTGACAGATAGATTACTCTGTTAAATTGATGACCCCCACTCCACATTCATAGTCTGGCAGCCCTTAAGTATGCCAATGATGGATACTAACCCACCCCTGTCACTTACATATTCCTCTGACAGCCTGAAAGAGTGAGGTTTGGCCATCCGACAGCCCACATGATTTAGGATGGGTGATCGAATTGCTAGTTTTTACATCAGTTACTGCCATAAGTAACGTGGCAGTAAGGAATAGTAAAAATGTATAAATGACCCACACACCATAGAAGAAAACTACCATGGTGAGGGTGTCATTAGTGTTTTTTTTTAATTCAAAAACAAAATCCAGCTTTGGGATTTCATTTTAAAAATCACATAAATAAGTTAAATGTTTGATGGCTGGTACTGTCATGTTTGAGAGTACCATCCATCAAACCTTTAACTCACTGACAGAAACCGCCATGATGGCGGTTTCTGTAATGACTAGAGATGTCCGCTGGTCTAGTACGCTTCTTAAAATTCAGATCACAAGTTCTCTGTCAGTGCAAAAGAGTATTTTACTCTTTTGCCTTAATGGTGTACAAGCTATTCTCCAAATTATAAATCAGGCCTGTTGGACCTGCCATCCTTTGTGTGATAGTCCCTCAAACATTTTACCTTCACTCCTCCTGTTTTCTGAATTTGTTTTTGTTGGCTTTAGGACTCTACACATGTTACCACTGCAAACCAGTGCTAAAGTGTTTGTGATCTTTTCTTTGAACATGGTAAGATCGCCTTACTCCTAACAGGCACATTTAATTTACTTGTACCCAGGGCCTGTAGATTAAATACTGCTAGTCGGCCTGCAACACTCATTGTCCCACCAACTAAGGTAGCCTTTAAAGCGTGCCTCAGGCCTGCCACTGTAGCCGGTAGTATATTTTTCAACTGCCATTTTGACGTGGCAAAAGAAGCCTTTTGCCACGCCTAAACATCTTTTTTTATTACATATTTCTTCCCTAAGGTAGACCATAAAGACCCATAGTGCAAGGTGCATTGTATTTCGTTTTTCACTACAGTAAGGCCTATCTCTCCTATTGGATAACATTTGGTTACCTTATTACATTTAATAAGTACTAACATTTGATTGAAGTAGGTGGGGATGTGACATTTGGACTCAAATGAATTGTAATGGTAACTTTAAAGATAGAGTCAGATTTTTTGTTATAATTCTGAAATTTCACTTTTAGAATGTTGTCATTTTTTGTCCAGGCATTTGGTGCCTGCTGCCAGTGACCTGGGTCACATGACGAATGGCTCTGCATATTCCTCCCAGACAGTCTGACAAAAGGGGGCTAGGCAGGATAGCCCATCCTGGCAGGATGGATGGGGGTGGAGCCGCTCCCTGCCCCATTTACACTTCAAGGCTGGCACCAGATATAAATATTGGACCCTCAGAACACCTTTTCAGTACATCCCTGGGCCAATGGACATTACAGAACAACAACTGCCATGTCCACCAGAGGACTGCTGTGTTGCCTGAGACCTGCCTTGTTCCACAGAGGACTGCCTTGCTGCTACCAAAGAACTGTGCTGCTGCTTGAGGCTGGTCTTTTTCCCCAGAGGACTTCCCTGCTACCTGAGGCCTGCCTGAGAAGGAAAACTGAACCTGATCCCTTCATTACAGGTTATCCTGCCTGAATCCAAGGGCCAGCTGGCTGACCTGCTGTTCCATGCTATAGGGAAACAACATGCTCCAGAAGTCTCCCTGCAACTGCCCTGCTGCAACTGGACTTTTCTGGACCTACATTTGAACTGTCTGAGCCTTGCTGGTCTCGGCTAGAGTAAGTGCCTGATTCCAAGAGGTGCCTCCCCAGGTCCTGGACCCTTGACTGACATTAAAGTACCCTCCACTACAAGAAAAGGTAAAATACTGAAATGTTGGGCTCTTGTCGACTACAAGTAGGCTTGTTCACGCCAAGACCCTGCCGCTCGTGAAGACAGCCATTGCAATACTTCTGTGAACCCAACTCTTCACAGTGACTGCGAGCGACGACCAGTCACCCGAGATTCACACTTTGCACTACAGCAACGACAGCCTGCGATGATCACCAGTGCAAACCTCCAGCAACGACTGTCCAGGATGCCTGACCAGATCTTCGCTCTTCAGCAACAATCATCTGCAATGCCACACCTGCTCTTTGCGCTGCAGCAATAACCATCTGCAAAGCTCCCCCTGCTCCTTCTTGCCTGCCTCCACTGTAAATTGGACTCTTTATGCCGGGCTTTGGAAAGGTAATTTTTTCAGCTGGACTAACAAGGTTCCTGTATCCAGCCCACCCTCCATCATGGCTGGCCTGTACTTGTGCCTTTGCCCGACTAGATAGCCATGAGTGGCATTTTGTGCTTTTCAGCACTATCCTTACCTAAAACTTTGAAATTCAATATCTCTGATTCTACTGATTGAATTTTTGTCATTTTGGTTGCATTTCATTCATTGAACGTTACTCTATATTTCTGAATTTGTTTTGGATTGTTGTCTTGTGATTTCACTGTATTACTGCTTGTGTGCTGCATAAATATTTTACACTTAGCCACTAAGATAAGCCTAGCTGTTTTATGCCAAGCTACCAGAGGGTAAGCACAGGTTAATTTAGTGACTTTTGCAGTTCACCCTGACAAGAACTGTGGTTGTTGTGTGAGATGGGCATTCACAGTCCTCAACCAATAACCACATTTCTGACTTTGGTGTTCAGTGGTGGGATCGAACACTTGCATTTGTACAATCCCATTCAGTGATTTGTGTAACACTAAAATCCCCAAAATAGTATAAGATCAAATTAAATGTTATTTCTGAATTATCCTTAGATTTTGATTTGGTTTTTTTCCCTTTTTTCAAATTTAAATATTATCTTACATCTTTTTTTGATATAACGGAAATCGAGCTAATCAGCATTGAAAGCCTCAGCAAGGTAGACCTGCATAGGGTCTGAAAGGAAAAAAGTCTGAGGCCCTCATCATGACATTGGCGGTAAATCCCACTTACCGCCACGGTGACAGCCGCCAACATCCCGCCACAGTGGCAGATATCCGTTCACCATATTATGATTCACACACACCAATCCGACTGAATACTGCCACATACACAAATCCATCAGCCCAAAGTTCAGTGCTAAAGTGTCAGTACCAACACTCATACCGTTATGCCAACAAAACAATGCCTACCACATCATAACCCACAAATAAAGACGGCTGACATTCAAAGGCGGTAAACCATTGTCGGTGCACACTGGCGCGCTCAGAATGACCACTCAAATTCTAAACTACACAACATTGGCCAATACCAAATATACACACCTGACACTCATACACACACCACACCCACCCTCCCACAGCACTATAAAACACACACCCACATCACCCACAACCCTTTACGAATAGAAATTATTGCCATCAGACTGACACCAATACCACTACGACAACTAGACACACACACTCATGCATCCCTAACGCATCTCACTTCGCACACCGAACCACAGTACCCAACACCCACACACTTCCACACACCACACAACACCCATGTCCCCACAAATGTACCCCCATTTCACAGGTGAAGATTTATGGGTCATGGTGGAGGAAATAGTCAGGGTAAAGCCACAGCTGATTGGAGCACAGGTACAGCAAATATCCATTACCAGGAAGATGGAGCTATGGCAGAGAATCGTGCACATGGTGAACTCCATGGGACAGCATCCAAACAAGGGACGACATCAGGAAGAGGTGGAACGACCTATGGGGGAAGGTACCTTCCGTGGCAGCAAGGTACCAGCTCGACATACAGAGAATTGACGGTGGACCCCCCTCCTCCCCCACAGCTCACAGCATAGGAGGAGCAAGTCTTGGCATTACTGCATCCTGAGGGACTCAATGGAGTTGCCGGAGGATTGGACACTGGTGAGTCAACATTTACTACTTATCACCACCCATACGTGCATGCCATCTCACACCATCACCTTCACTCCCATCACTCCACTCCATCTCACACATTGCACCTATACATATGACTAACCCCAATGCCAAGCCCTGCATGCCATACCAATGCATGGAAAGCCCTCCCACCCCTGCATGGACACCCATCACAAAAGCATCCACAGCATGGAGAACTAACAATCACACAATAAATCACCATACACAAACAAAGGTGGCAGGGCAACAGCAACGATAGAGAGGAAGCTAGGGATGTACAATATGTCACAGACATGATGCATAATACAGCACTTAGTTCCCCACAGGTGCCCTAGCCAATCTCAGTGGAGAGGAGATGTCACGACTAACCAGTCCCCCAACAGAAGATGCCCCCAGTGATGACAGTAACTCTGGACTTCAGGATCTGGATTAACTACCTGGCCCATCAGGGACCACTGGTCAGTCGGTCACCCCAGCCCACTCCCAGTCAACGACAGAGCCTCCCCATCAGTATCCAACACCACAGCACCCAGGGGTGTCCCCGCACCTCTGTCCCTAGAACACGTGAATCAGCAGTGTGCCCACCGGTACAGGGACCCTAGTCCACACCTCACACCCAAGACAATCAGGGACCTGGGATCTGTGGCAGGGGGCACACTGTTCAGGGGACACAGGCACAGGGCAACAGGGACACTTGAAGGACCGCAGTGCGCCAGGGGGAGGACAGGCCTAGGGAACCAACTCTCCAGGAGGAACTCACCAATGTCTTGGGGGCCTACCAACAATCCCAGGATACGATGGGCCAGATCCTTACCAACATGCAGGAGAACAAGTGGCTGCAGTAGGAACAACATCAGGATATCAGGGAGGACTTGCAGGCTCTCAACACCACCATGATCTCCATAGCAGGAGTGCTGGCAGAAATGGCCAACATCATGAGGGAATGGACAGCACACCAGTGGGCCCTTGCCACTAGCCAGTTAGCTGTACAGCCCTCCACGTCCACTGCAGCTAGTGGACAGGAGGCCCTGCCACAGGACCAACAGGCCACCAGCACCCCTCCCGCTGCAGAAGGCAAACCACCCTGCAAACATTCCCTGCGACCCAGACAGAAGCCAGAGACACTTGCCAAGACCAAGACCACTGCCATGGAATTAGACTCTCCTGTTTGTCCCCCTTCTGTCCCACCCTGTCACCTTGTCCACTTTGAACTGCCTTTTCTTCCCTTCCTATGGCACCTTGGACAGTGGACCTGTGCTACAAACAGACTGGAACAATACCCTGGACTTTCCTCTACCATCACCCCATTCCATTGCACTTTTCAGACAATTATTTGCACGACAATAAACACCCTTGAACACAATTTGAGTGACACCGTTTTATGTGTTGAAAATGTGCATTTATGGGAACAGTCACATCTAGTGCAAATGGTCTGATGACTGTGATAGCATACAAATAATGACCTATAGCTGTCTGCAGTAAACACATCAGGACACTGTTATCATGTCACCAACATCTGTAGAATGACAAGCCATAGGTGACAGTAAGTTGAGATGCAAAGGACGTGAATGCCTTTATGCTATAGCCACACAGAAAAAATCAATAGCTAGAGTAATGGTCAGTTGCTCTGTGTCACCTGTGTGTCATTGGAAGGATTGACGTATAACTGATGTTCAGTTGCCCACATCCTCATCCCCTGCCTCCTTATCCTCACTGTTCTCAGGGTCCACTGCTGCCACAGGGGCACCTCCAGTCCCCTCATCCTGCAAAAAAGGAACATGTCGTCTGAGGGCCAGGTTGTGCAACATGCAGCATGCTAGTACTATCTGGCAGACCTTCTTGGGTGAGTAGCACAGGGGTCCACCTGTCAGATACATGCATCTGATCCTAGCCTTCAGGAGGTCCAAGGTACATTCTATTATCCTTCTTGTATGCCTATGTGCCTCATTGTAACGTTCTTCTGCCCTTGTCCTAGGATTCCTCATAGGGGTCAGGAGCCACAACAGGTTTGTGTAGCCTGGGTCACCTGCAAATATTGAGGGACAAAATTTAGACTTACACAATCATATGGGGATAACACTTGAAGCCACACACAGACATACAGTGGGTGGGACTCTGGCTCATCTATTAGCCACACCCTGTGCCTCTGTAGTTGGGCCATCACATTTTGGATGCTGCTATTCCTCAGAATGAAGGCATCAAGCACTGACCCTGGATATTTGGCAGTGACGTGGGAGATGTACTGGTCCACCAGGCACACCATTTGCACATTCAGTGAGAGGAAACTCTTCTGATTCCTGAACACCTGTTCATTCGGGCGAGGAGGACAAACGCAATAGGTGTACCGTCAATCGGCCCAATAATTTTGGGTATATGTCCCCTTACATAGAATCTGGCCTTCACAGTAGCCAAATCTTCCACCTGGGGAAAAAAAATGTAGCTGCACATGTGTTTCACCAAGACAGACAATACCCTTTCCAGCACGATTGAGAACATTGGCTGTGACATTCCTGATGCCAAGCCCACTGTCACTTGGAAATAACCTGTTGCCAGGAAATGGAGCACTGATAGAACCTTCATAAGAGGGGGGATCCCAGTGGGATGACAGATAGCTGATATCAGGTCAGGCTCCAAATGTGCACACAGCTATGTGATTGTGGCCCTGTCCAGTCTATAGGTGAATATAATGTGCCTGTCCTCTAGTGTAGCCAAGTCCACAAGAGGTCTGTACACGGGGTTTGTCTCCTCCTCCTATTTTCCGCAGTGGTAGGTATCTAAGGGACACAAGAGTGAGTAGGCCATCAAAATTTGAACAATGGAATAACCACCTCAGTGTGCATACTGCATTAATGTGATGGGACAGTGGGAATGGCAATGTATGTGTCAACATCAGGGCAATGAGCACTCTACGGGCGACTAGAATGCAACAACCCAGCACTTTCAAGATAACGTAATTTATGCATTGTGCTAATATTCTGTTGTTTAACCTTTTGCATTGCAGAGTTTATTCCTGAAGACTTATTTTCAAGGTGCTTATAAATACTGTTCATTTGCAATGTATTGCTGCAGGCTTTCAGAGTTTGTCAGGGTGTGGTCCTTTCCAGGGCCTTCTAGAAGCTTTCCTTGCAGCATGCCTGGGTTTGGTTTGTGGGCTGGGCCAAAACTCTATATAAGGGAGCCAGCCCAGCTCCATGTGCTCACTATTCAGAGGTCCCGGAGCAGAGCAGCAGCAACTTCCTGAGCTCCTGTCCCGGAGGCCTTCTTTGATCCTCCAGGCCTTGCCCTTTCACTTTGTTGGTGATTCTTGATCAGGGTGGTAAGACGGAGGTTGGGATTTGCCCCCGATCCCGTTCTCGAAGGCTTTCGAGTTCTTGGGCCTAATTTGCATGATAAAACATTTTGCCTCTTGTGCGTGTGAATGTGTGCTTGGTGTTTCATGGCATTTACATGTTGACATCTGAATCGGCAAGACGTGCAATTCATTTCTTGTGCTTAATTCATGTTATTCATTGTGTGCTACCATTTCACGGCATTCACATGGTGGCATTCGAATCAGCAAGACGTGCGATTAATTTCTTGTGCTTAATTCATGTTATTCATTGTGTGCTACCATTTCGTGGCATTCACATGGTGGCATTCGAATCGGCAAGATGCGCAAATCATTTCTTGTGCTTAATTCATGTTATTCATTGTGTGCTACCATTTCGTGGCATTCTCATGGTGGCATTCAAATCGGCAAGACGTGCGATTCATTTCTTGTGCTTAATTCATGAATATTCAGTGTGCGCTACTACTTCATGGCATTCGCAAGGTAGCATTCGAATCGGCAAAACGCACAATTCATTTCTTGTGCCTAATTCATGATGTTCATTGTGTGTCAACATTTCCTGGCATTTACGTGGTGACATTCGAATCGGCAAGACGCGCGATTCATTTCTTATGCTGAAATCATGTTACTCATAATGCGCTACCATTTCATGGCATTCACATGGTAGCATTCTAATCAGCAAGACGTGCGATTCATTTCTTGTGCTTAATTCATGTTATTCATTGTGCGCAACCATTTCATGGCATTTACAAACTCTTGTGGAAATCCGCAATGTGCGCAATTCACGTTCCTGCATTCTAAGAAACTAAAGTGCTAGAATTGTAGATGGTATATTGTGTGTGCATAATAAGTCCCTTAAGTACAATTCCTATGGCGTTATAGAATTCATTCAGATTATTTTCTTGTCCTCATGCAAAAGACTATGCTTGAATTTGAAAACGTAATTCTAGAAGGGTCTGATGTTTTCTAATCCATGTGTAACATCTCATTGAGAGGTTCATTGAACAGTTGTATTAATCCTTCTTGATTCCTTCCAGACATCCAGACATCTTGAGGCCTAGCTATTTAGTCCATGCTTAAATTATCCATGTTCCTAGTATGACAATGCTTAGAATCATAGTCTAGTAATGATTAATATGATATAATCTTGATATTGTGTGTTTTAGCCTTTTTGCTTCCTACAGGTCTCCTTCCCAGCGGTTCCCTTCCTAATCCCCTTTTCCCCACTTGGACTCTCTTAGACTCTGTGACATTCTAATCAGAGTATTGGAGCTGTCTTGTGGTGGACGTGTTGGGAACATGCACAGACCCCAAGGATCTGGTGACTCTGACAGAATAGTGAGCCCACGAATTAATAATCCTCCTGGTTTGCGTATGTTCCCAGCATGGCCACACTGGACGAGCTAGTCAAGGCTATCACGCAGCTCCAGGCAGAGGTGGTGTCATCAAAAGATTTGGCAGCTAACCTAGCTGAGAGAGTGAGTCAGTTACAGGATAAGGTAGAGAAGAAGGAACAAAATCCCATAGGTGTGTCTTGGCCAGGTCCTTCTTCTCAGACTTCTGGAGGTAATCCAACAAACATTTCCCTCAATGTTTCTTCAGCCATTCCTTTAGCTCTTCCAGAACGTTTCTCAGGCGATCCCTTGAAAGCGCAATCATTCCTGGTTCAAGTGGAATTACAATTCACCTGCCGACCACATACTTTTCCTGATGCCCAGTCCAAAGTGGCTTTCTCGTTATCATACCTGACTGGGGATGCAGCTACCTCGGCTATCCCTCTTGTGCGTAAATACAGCCCCCTGCTTTACAACTGGAGAAATTTTGTTTGTGAGTTTGAACGAGTATTTGATCGTAGAACTGTAACATTGTCGGCAGATCATGAATTATTAGACTTACGACAAGGTAACCAGGACTTAGTGTCATATTTAGCCAACTTTAATTGGCTGGTAGCCGAGACATCCTAGCCTGAAGAAAAGCAAGCCGCCTTGTTCTACAAGGGACTCATAGAGTTAAAAGATATTCTAGCTCAAATAGACCCGCAGCCTACAGACTGTCAAGACCTGAAAAACCTCGTTTTGAGATTGTATCATCGTTTAGCAGAATGAAGGGGTACACACAAAAGACTGAAAAATATTCCTGGCGTGTTCACAATAATAGAGAATCAAGAACTCAGAAAGAAAGAACACCAGAACCTATGGAAATTGGAACAATCAGGAGACCTTTGACCAAAGACGAAAAGGACCTACGTAGAAAGAATGGACAAGGTCATTATTGTCGGCGCAAGGGTAATTTCACCAAAGAATGTCCAATCAAACCAAAGAGCAAACTAGGTCCTGTCCAGAAAGTTGCAGCCAATGTACAAGTCGAGTAGGAAAACTAAAACACCCAAGACGTAAAGAAGGGTTGCTCTTGGGTGTTACCCAAGCTGGGCTTAAAAGTTAAAGTAAAGAAAAAGACCTATTTCAAGAAGGCCCTAATAGATTCTGGGGCTACCGGGAACTTTGTTGACGCCCAATTGGTTCGTGCATGGGGGATCCCATGTATTGAGAAGAAGACTCCAGAAATAATACAGGCAGTAGATGGAAAACTCTTGACTGGAGGTCCGGTAACTCTTCAGACTGTTCCCTTGTCGGTGATCTGTGAGGGTAAGAACCAAAGAAATAAACATAAAGAGAAACTCGTCCTTGATGTGATCCATGCTCCCCAGTATGGAATTATCCTTGGCTTACCCTGGTTAACTCATCACAATCCTGAGATTAATTGGGGTGAACGAAAGGTCGTGTTCTCATCAGCACTATGTAAAGAACAATGCCTCCAAAAGTCTCAAGTACCAAAAGTCTGCAACTCTTACATAGCCACTGCTGCGGAGAAAGAAGTTAAATTGCCCAAACAGTATTCACCCTATGAAGGTGTTTTTGATGAGAAAGAAGCAGAAACCTTGCTTCCTCATAGACCTCATGACTGTCAAATTGCTCTAATCCCAGGTGCGGTACTCCCCAACTGTCATGTATATGCCCTGTCAGAACATGAAAATCAACACTTACAAAAGTATCTAGATCAATTCTTGGAGAATGGTTTCATCCGCCCTTCTAAGTCTCCTGCAGCCTCTCCTTTGGTTTTTTTTCTGAAGGCGAATGGAGATCGACTATAGGGGTTTAAACAAGGTCAACATCAAGAATAAATATCCCTTGCCCCTGATTCCGGTCTTACTGGAACAAGTAAAGAAAGCTAAAATCTTCACAAAGCTCGATCTACGAGGTGCTTATAATTTGGTCAGAATGAGAGAGGGCGACGAATGGGAATCAGCGTTCAAGACAAGATATGGCCTCTTTGAATACACCGCCATGCCTTTTGGTCTGTGTAATGCTCCAGCAGCATTTCAATTTTTCTTGAATGACGTTCTTAGGGAGTATCTCAACATATTTGCCATAATATACATCGAGGACATTTTGATCTACTCTGACAATGAAAATGAACATGAACAACATGTCAAGAAAATTCTTGCAGCCATTCGAAAGCACCATTTATATTGCAAACTAACCAAGTGTGAGTTTCATGTTACCACAGTTGAGTTTTTAGGGGTTATCCTTACCCCTCAAGGTATGGTGATGGCAGAAAAGAAAGTACAAGCCATATCTGATTGGCCCACCCCAAAAACTGTTCGTGATGTACAATGTTTCCTGGGGTTTGCAAATTTTTACCAGGGGTTCATAAATCATTTTCCCCAGACAGTGGCCACAATCACTACACTATTAAGAAAGAAAGAAAAATGTGTATGGTCCCCAGAAGCTGATCAAGCCTTTTCAGACTTGGAAGGAAGCTTTTTCCACAGCCTCAGTCTTGACTCACACTGATGCGGACTGTCCCTTCATAGTGGAAGCTGATGCTTCAGTTGTGGCAATAGGTGCAGTCTTGTCACAACGAAGTAAAGACACTGGCCAACTTCATCCTGTAGCTTACATGTCTCGGAAACTGAACGAAGCCGAACAAAACTATGTCATTGCTGAAAAAGAGCTTCTGGCGATTCGTGACGCCTTTAAAGAATGGAGAGATGATTTGTTGGGTGCCAAATATACTGTTACAGTATATACTGATCATTGCAATCTCCAGTTCATGAGTTCCGCCAGACTTTTGACTCCTTGGCTGGATGCTGTTTTTTGCCGAGTTTGATTTTGTGGTAACTTTCCGTCCTGGTAAAGGCAATCGCAAAGCTGACCCTTGTCCCACCAAGAGTCTACCACATTGCCTGCAGTTCAAACCTCCAGAGCTATCATTGCTCTAGACAAAGTCCTATGCATCATAAAAACTGAAGATTTCTTTGAAGATATCCGTAATTCTTTCACCATTGAGAAATGGCAGACATGGGCCCAAGCAGATCCCAAAAGGTCAATCAAGCAAGGATTACCTTTCCATGACGCTCCTTTGTTCGTGCCCACTACCAAACTTCGCAAGATAGTATTTAATTGGTTGCATGTTATTCCTACGGCAGGTCACCAAGGTACTCCTAAAACTCTTGAATTATTCCAATGCTACTTTTGGTGGCCCGCCGTGACAAAAGACGTAAAAGCAATGGTAAACAACTGCGAAGTCTGTGCTCGCATTAAAACAAGTCATTTGAAACCTAAAGGGTTGTTGCATCCACTCCCAACTCCAAGTCGTCCTTGGGAGCACATTTCTTTAGACTTTATTACAGGACTTCCAGTGATTCAACACCAGTCAGTAATCCTTGTGGTAGTAGATAGTCTCACGAAATATGGACATTTCATAGCCTGTAAGAAATTGCCCACCTCCAGTGAACTGGCAACTATTCTACTGAATAGAGTGGTCCGTTATCATGGGCTGCTGAAAATGATCCTCTCCGATCGAGGGTCGCAATTTGCCTCCAATTTCTGGAAGACATGGTGCAAAACACTTCAAGTCACATCCACATTATCTACTAGCCATCATCCTTAAACAGATGGTCAAACTGAGAGACTAAATCAGACTTTGAAGCAATATCTGCGTGCTTACACTGAAAAAGCACTTCATTCTTGGACATCAATGCTATGGTCAGCTGAGTTAGACTACAATAACTCATTCCACACTTCCACTGATGTTACACCCTTTTTTGGCTTGTTTGGCTATCATCCTGACACCTTGCCCATCACGATCCCTCAAGAAAGTTCTCTTACACCAGCTGTGTCAGAAACCATTCAACATCTTCATCAAACCCAGAAATTGAATCAACAGCATTTAGAAAAGGCCAAACAAAAATACAAAAAGCATTATGATAAGAAACATTGTGAGGGACCGCAGTATCAACCAGGTGATAAAGTGGGGCTTCTACAAGACATATAGGGGGTCATTACAAGCCTGGCGGACGGTGTTAAAGCTGCGATAATACCACAAACAGGCCAGCAAAAAAAAAAGGGAATTATGACCATGACGGAAACCGCCAACATAAACAGCCACTTTAACACTCCGACCGCCACGGCGGTACAGACAAGCAGCGCGGCGGTCACCGCCAACCGACAGGTGGAAGACAATGTACTGCCCACAGTATCACAACCCACCAATCCGCCACCTTTTCCGGGGCGGATTCACCGTGGATAAAAACACGGCGGAAACAGCTTCTGCAATGGGAAAACACTCACCTTAACACACTCCACGAGGAAGGAGGGCACCATGGAGCCGGAACTACAAATACTCCCTGCCCTTGTCTTCCTGCTCCTCTACGAACACCAGCAACGGCTGCGCCGAAGACAACGGTGAGTACTGCACCTACGACATAGGGGAGGGGGAGGCAAAAGTCAGGGGGACACACACGCAACACCCCCATCCCCACCCCGACCCTTGCACATTACAACACACACACCAATGCATTTCCAAACATCACAGTAACAACCCACAACCCCACCGGAAGAATGCAAAGACAAAAGGAAAGGAGTTCAACCATTGTAATGTACCAAAATACAGTAACCAAATATATACAGATATATATACACATTCTAGAAATTATACATTACGATTAGTAGTGCAGGTATGCACATATCAATGTCCGTGGACCACTGGGCCCACAAAGCATGGGCGAGGCCCACACTAGACACCTGTCCACAAACGGAGAGAACACTGTAGGGGCATCAGATAGAAATACAACAGGCACCTCAGGGGGAAGTGAAGGGGGTGGCACCTCAGCCGGATTACAGCACCACGCCAGATCCACGACGGGGCTCCATGCCCATTGATGTATCCTGGGGAGTGCAAAGCCACAGTCTCTCAAGTCTCTACAATGGGTGGTTTGCCCACTGTTCCATCCTGGGGAGTGCAAAGCCACAGTCTCTCAAGTCTCTACAGTGGGTGGATTGCCCACTGTTCCATCCTGGGGAGTGCAAAGCCACTGTCTCTCAAGTCTCTACAGTGGGTGGATTGCCCACTGTACCATCCTGGGGAGTGCAAAGCCACAGTCTCTCAAGTCTCACAAGTGGGTGGATTGCACACTGTACCATCCTGGGGAGTGCAAAGCCACAGTCTCTCAAGTCTCTACAGTGGGTGGGTTGCCCACTCTTCCATCCTGGGGAGTGCAAAGCCACAGTCTCTCAAGTCGATAACATTCTCCACTGGTTCTGGAGGGGGACTGGTGCCCAGAGTGCTTCATCCTGCCAAGGACAGAGGTAGTGGATGCATGTCTCCACTGGTTCTGGAGGGGGACTGGTGCCCAGAGTGCTTCATCCTGTGCAGGACAGACGGAGTGGATGCATGTCTCCACTGATTCTGGAGGGGGACTGGTTCCCAGAGTGCTTCATCCTGTGCAGGACAGACGGAGTGGATGCATGTCTCCACTGGTTCTGGAGGGGGACTGGTGCCCAGAATGCTTCATCCTGTGCAGGACAGACACAAAAAGAAGTTAAATGTTTGATGGCTGGTACTGTCATTTTTTTAGAGTACCATCCATCAAACCTTTAACTCACTGACAGAAACCGTCATGATGGCGGTTTCTGTAATGACTAGAGATGTCCGCTGGTCTGGTACGCTTCTTAAAATTCAGGTCACAAGTTCTCTGTCAGTGCAAAAGAGTATTTTACTCTGTTGCCTTGATGGTGTACAAGCTATTCTCCAAATTATAAATCAGGCCTGTTGGACCTGCCATCCTTTGTGTGATAGTCACTCAAACTTTTTGCCTTCACTCCTCCTGTTTTCTGAATTTGTTTTTGTTGGCTTTAGGACTCTACACACGTTACCACTGCAAACCAGTGCTAAAGTGTTTGTGATCTTCTCTTTGAACATTTTAAGATCGCCTTACACCTAACAGGCACATTTAATTTACTTGTAAGTCCCAGTAACATGGTACTATCTGTACCCAGGGCCTGTAGATTAAATACTGCTAGTCGGCCTGCAACACTCATTGTCCCACCCACTAAGGTAGCCTTTAAAACGTGCCTCAGGCCTGCCACTGAAGCCGGTAGTATATTTTTCAACTGCCATTTTGACGTAGCAAAAGAAGCCTTTTGCCAGGTCTAAACATCTTTCTTTATTACATATTTCTTCCCTAAGGTAGACCATAAAGACCCATAGTGCAAGGTGCATTGTATTTCGTTTTTCACTACAGTAAGGCCTATCTCTCCTATTGGATAACATTTGGTTACCTTATTACATTTAATAAGTACTAACATTTGATTGAAGTAGGTGGAGATGTGACATTTGGACTCAAATGAATTGTAATGGTAACTTTAAAGACAGAGTCAGATTTTTTGTTATAATTCTGAAATTTCACTTTTAGAATGTTGGCATTTTTTGTCCAGGCATTTGGTGCCTGCTGCCAGTGACCTGGGTCACATGACCGAATGGCTCTGCCAATTCCTCCCAGACAGTCTGACAAAAGGGGGCTAGGCAGGATAGGCCATCCTGGCAGGATGGATGGGGGTGGAGCTGCTCCCTGCCCCATTTACACTTCAAGGCTGGCACCAGATATAAATATTGGACCCTCAGAACACCTTTTCAGTACATCCCTGGGCCAATGGACATTACAGAACAACAACTGCCATGTCCACCAGAGGACTGCTGTGTTGCCTGAGACCTGCCTTGTTCCACAGAGGACTGCCTTGCTGCTACCAAAGAACTGTGCTGCTGCTTGAGGTTGGTCTTTTTCCCCAGAGGACTTCCCTGCTACTTGAGGCCTGCCTGAGAAGGAAGACTGAACCTGATCCCTTCATTACAGTTTAAGCTGCCTGAATCCAAGGGCCAGCTGGCTGACCTGCTGTTCCATGCTATAGGGAAACAACATGCTCCAGAAGTCTCCCTGCAACTGCCCAGCTGCCCTGCTGCAACTGGACTTTTCTGGACCTACATTTCAACTGTCTGTGCCTTGCTGGTCTCGGCTAGAGTAAGTGCCTGATTCCCAAGAGGTGCCTCCCCAGTTTCTGGACCCTTGACTGACATTAGAGTACCCTCCACTACAAGAAAAGGTAAAATCCTGAAATGTTGGGCTCTTGTCGACCACAAGTGGGCTTGTTCACGTCAAGACCCTGCCGCTCGTGAAGACAGCCATTGCGATACTTCTATGAACCCAACTCTTCACAGTGACTGCGAGCGACGACCAGTCACCTGAGATTCACACTTTGCACTACAGCAACGACAGCCTGCGATGATCACCAGTGCAAACCTCCAGCAACGACTGTCCAGGATGCCTGACCAGATCTTCGCTCTTCAGCAACAATCATCTGCAAAGCCACACCTGCTCTTTGCGCTGCAGCAATAACCATCTGCAAAGCTCCCCCTGCTCCTTCTTGTCTGCCTTCACTGTAAATTGGACTCTTTATGCCAGGCTTTGGAAAGGTAATTTTTTCAGCTGGACTAACAAGGTTCACTAATGACACCCTCACCATGGTAGTTTTCTTCTATGGTGTGTGGGTCATTTAAACATTTTTACTATTCCTTACTGCCACTGGCATTTACGTGGTGACATTCAAATCGGCAAGACGTGCAATTCATTTCTTATGCTGAACTCATGTTACTCATAGTGCGCTACCATTTCATGGCATTCACATGGTGGCATTCGAATCGGCAAGACGCACAATTCATTTCTTGTGCTTAATTCATGTTATTCATTGTGCGCAACCATTTCATGGCATTTATAAGCTCTTGTGGAAATTCGCAATGTGTGCAATTCATGTTCCTGCATTCTAAGAAACTAAAGTGCTAGAATTCTAGATGTCATATTGTGTGTGCATAATAAGTCCCTTAAGTACAATTCCTATGGTGTTATAGAATTCATTCAGATTATTTTCTTGTTCTCGTGCAAAAGACTATGCTTGAATTTGAAAACGTAATTCTAGAAGGTTCTGATGTTTTCTAATCCATGTGTAACATTTCATTGAGAGGTTCATTGAACAGTTGTACTAATCCTTCTTGATTCCTTCACAGGTATCCAGACATCTTGAGGCCTAGCTATTTAGTCCATGCTTAAGTTATCCATGTTTCTAGTATGACATTGCTTAGAATCATAGTCTAGTAATGATTAATATGATATAATCTTGATATTGTGTGTTTTAACCTTTTTGCTTCCTACAGGTCTCCTTCCCATCTGTTCCCTTCCTAATCCCCTTTTCCCCACTTGGACTCTCTTAGACTCTGTGACATTCTAATCAGAGTATTGGAGCTGTCTTGTGATGGATGTGTTGGGAACGTGCGCAGACCCCGAGGATCTGGTGACTCTTACAGTATGTGCAATTTTCGGTAATGACTCAGTTATGGAAGATCTGTATTTAGTCCACCACCATGAAATGGCGACCGCCTGTCTTGTACCTAGGGACAGGTGGAAGTGAGGTAACTCTGCCGACTTTGGGCATCGTGGCGGAAGGCGCTCTTGCACCGCTGTCCAATTCCTCATTGGCTAACATGGGGCTCTATGGAGTACAGTGAGTAATGGGGATTGGCGGTGACGGTGTACACCGCCGTGGTCGAGACTGCCATTCTCTGTCTATAAGCTCACTTGATTCCTGACTTTCCACAGGAAAACACCTACACTGCTTGTGCTGCTGTGACCTATGTCTGGAACCTACCATGGCCCGTGTGACCGGGGAAAGGGCCCCTGCCCTCACTTCAGAGGAGTTGGAGTGCTTGGCGGATGGGGTCCTACCCATGTATGGAAAGCTGTATGGGCCTCCAGCCCAACAGGTGAGTACACCTTGGGCACAATGCATGTGGGAAGGTTGCATGGAGATGTGTGTGCCCAGCATTGTATCATTTGGAGGGATGTCTGTTGGTAGTGTACATGGTGGGTGCCGGGCGATATCTGTAATGGTGTTCTCCTGTCTGCATTTCATCTGCAGGTCAGCTCCCATCAAAAGAAGGGATTGTGGTGTGCCATCACCAAGGACGTGCAGACCCTGGGCATCTACAGTAGGCAGAGCACCCACTACAGGAAACAGTGTGAGGACCTGAGACGCTGGGCACGGAAGACTGCGGAGACCCAGCTGGGGATGGCCTTACAACAAGGAAGGGGTGCACATCAGAACCTGACCCCCCTGATGGCCGGATACTGGTGGTGGCCTACCCAGAGCTGCATGGGCATTTGAGGGCATCACAGCAGCCACAAGGGAGTGAGTACAGTGGGCGTTACTACAATAATTGGTAGGTGGCATGGGATCCGGTTGGTGGGGGTGAGTTACTGGGTGCCCCTTAATGTCAGGTCAGAGTTTGCAGCGTGATCCAGCTCAAGGGTAATGGGTGTATAGCAAATGCAGGTAACCTAGCTCAGTTGCATTTCATTTCAGTCAGGAGGAATCAGGAGGGGTGCAGTTAGTGGTGGTTGGCCCTCATCTTGCTGTGGCCTCTAGCCAATTGAATTCCAGTGCAATAAATAGTGCTCATTATAACCACCCTATAGACTTCAAGACCCCCAGGAATCTCTTCAGGGTCCTGAATGTCAATCGCTGCAAGCCCCACAATGAGAGGTCCAAAGTCACTATGCTGTTGGTGACAGGAGATAGGGTGGAACTGGAGAGTGAACCTCTTTAACCTCCTATCCTTAAAGGAGCAGGATGGGTCAGTGGACGGTGTCAACCTCTCCTTCTCCCCTATCTAGACCCCAGAGCAATAGAAGGACTGTCCCCAATTTGCTGGGGCAGATCCCCCCCATGCTAACTGACCTCTTGGCTGACTCATCTGTGTATCCATTTTATAGATATTGGGAACAGAATGTCTGTTAGGAAATGTTGTGTATTATATGGTGTGGTTGTGTGACTTCATCATGATATACGCTCATGATACCAACTTAGGCCCAGTCAGGCTTGTTTGCTAAACCTTAGCTCAACCCTGAGCAACTGTGGCTTCGAGAAGTCAGGCTTAAAAACAGGAACAAGTGTAAAGCATTTAGAAGTACCAAAACAACCAAATACAAACATCACACGATATGACAGAAACCCCACATTAATTTGAAAAAAATATGAATCTTTAGGCATCAAAATGAACATAATTCACTGGAGGGTCCCAGAGATGCAGCCGTTTAAAGAAAAAGATCATTTTTTAATTTGAAAATGTGCTGAAACGTTGGTAAGTCCAAAGTTTGGAAACTTTATAAAACTTTTAAAGGGTTGTGTTCAGCTGCTCTGGCCCACTTTGCGTGGCCAAACCCAATGGGGGGAAAGTCAAGGAGGACAATGAGGAGTAGTAGAAGAGTTACCAAAGCAGTCTCAAGTCCAGTTCCAGGCACTGTGGGCAAAATACCACACACTTCCATATCATCAAATTAAAAACAACCCATAAACTATCTCTAACTGATGTAACAACAGTCATGAGGGCAATCAGAATTAGGTATACAATACGATGAGATACCTAGAAAACATACACAAAAGACTACCTAAACATCTAATAATCGCAAACTATAAAATCACGTTCCTAAAAATTGATTTTCTGAGCTAGATAATAACTAAGGGTCTCATTTAGATCTGGGTTGACGAGGTTTTCCATCACAACAGTGTCGGATGTCCCGTCTGCTGAAATGTAAATCCCATTTATCCTATGGGATTTATATTTTGCCGGACAGGAAACCTGTCATTGTTGTAAGGGAGTAACTTCTCCATCAAGATCTAAATCAGCCCCTAAATTGCCAGCATTCCTGGAACATTGTAAATTGCAATAGTTCATAAGCTAACTTTAAAAGTCAATGAATTTGCCACAATGTAAAGCACATTTCACAAAGGCTCTACTGCAAAGCATGCAAGTGGATCAGACAACATACATAAAAAATAAAAGGCAGATTTATATTGGTAGAAAACTCACATTGGTAATATGGGTGCCAGATGTTTGTGAGTGGCAGTTTGGTAGAATTTACAAAAGAAAAAAAATGAACCAGTGATTGAGGGGAAGATTCATCGCATGGACAAGGTAAATTGGACTTTGAGCCAAACTGGCCTAAAGGGAAGCAAAGAATGCTTCTTATGATGTTGAGATGGAATTTGGTCAAAATGGTCCATTCCCAAACATTGTTCACAAAAGATATACATGGTTCAGAGCATAAACCAGTTTGAATTACAACTGAATCCCTCAAAGCTGGATTGGTCAGATATCTAGATGCTGTGAAGGTAATAAAAACTCCCTCATATTTGCACCTTCTCCTCTTGTAATACACAATGGTGAAAAGGACGGGTCAGGTATGCCTAGAGCTTCCGTGGTTTTCTTTACATGGCATACCCACGGGATCCTGAGCCCAAAATTGAAAGTAAGACAGTCAGCAATAATTTCCTGATAGAAAAGCGCATTCTTGTTATTCCATAATGACATCCAGAGAAGTAATGGAGCAAGCTCCACCTGGTCCTCTACATAGGTTGAGTCCAACCCCTCATGTACAAAATAATGTGGACTATCTAACCCAGGTCCCAGAAAACACATGCAGAAGCAGTTCCCCTCCTGATTTATCCTGGTGCTATAGTCAAATCCCCATATTGCACCCCATAAGTGAGAACCAGTAAGCATTTCAATTTGTAGATTTCTAAAAGAGGTAAAACAGGTTTGCTACCAACTTTTAAGGAGACATTTTGCAAGACTCCAAGTGAGTGGTAGAAGTGGAGACAGCGATTGGAAATGCAGGGCAAAAAGCTACTTTGGGAGTCAGAGTTGACTCCAAGGTAGGAAAATTCAGTCACCCTCGAAATATTTTTTCGTATTAATGGAAATAGGTCTGACGTTGGGGCTTTGATGCCCAAATACCATAAAGTGAATTTTTTTGCATTCGTTTCAAGATCTAAGCTGTCCACAAACCAGACAAAGGCCCTCATTATGACCTTGGCGGATGGCTTCTGCCGCCCGCCAAGATCTGACCGCCGGGCGGCCGCCAATGCGGCCGCACTCCTGCCGCAGTCATTATGAGATCCCCGCTGGGCCGCAACACAGGAGCCGACTCCAAATGGAGCCGGCGGTGTTGCGGCGGTGCGAAGGGTGCAGTTGCACCCATCGCGCTTTTCACTGTCTGCTATGCAGACAGTGAAAAGCTGCATGGGGCCCTGTCAGGGGGCCCACATCTCCCCGTACCACAAGCCTTTTCCTGGCAGTTCAAACTGCCAGGAAAAGGCTGCGGGTCGGGGACTCGTAATCCCCTGGGCAGCGCTGCAAGCAGCGCTGCCCAGGCGGATTAGCACCGCCGGGGAAAATGTGGCGGGAAACAGCCGGCCCCTGCGGTGCGTACCGCGGTTATAATTCCCTGGATTGCACCGCCAGCCTGTTGGCGGTACAATCGCCACAACAGCCCTGGCGGTCTTTGACCACCAGGGTTGTAATGAGGGCCAAACATCTAAATGAGGCCCCATATTCCATTAAATGTGTGGAGAGGAAGACAGCATCGCCTGGGTAAAGCAGTGCTTGAAAAGGGGTCAAATTTACCTTTGGTAGATCTTTCCCATTGAAATGGGATAAAGAAATGTATTTAGATCATCTGTGTGTAAAAGAACAGGATTGGTGCAGGACGCAGTCCTGTCGTGCGCCTCAGGAAAACCCACAAGGTATTACTACATTCCCCTTCAGTGCCATACCTAATCATAGCCGAGACCCCTCAGTGTAATCCACCTAGAAGATCGATCAAGTGGGTGAGGCAGGCCTGTGTCAGATAGAATAAGCAACAGTTTGGATCGATTTACAATGGAAAAGGCACCACTTCAATCCATAAATGCAAGAAAGGGAGAGCCTTTTTTTAGCAACAATTTACCTAACAGATGATTAAGGTTTAAACATTGTTCCTGCATTCTCAACCCCTCTCTAAAGCTATATCAAACCCTACTGATGACACCTAGCTGCTGGATCCAGGACTCTATCCTATGCAGCATAATCCTGCCAACTAACATTACCACTTAATCCAATAAAGGTATGGGTTGGTAACAGCAGGGATCCTGTCTATTACCGTTCTTAAAGATGAGTACTATGACAACTAGCCACCAAGAGGTGGGGAAACTATGGCGTACTGCAGCGTCCAGATTGTTAGTAATGATGGGGACCCACAAAATGTTTTTTTTGTAAAGATTCGTTGGGACCCCATGAGGGCCTGATGCCTTTCTAGATGAACTATTGGAGATGGAAGTGATCACCTCTTTGATGCTGAATATTACGTCAAAGGGAAATTGGGTGGGTGATCATCAGCAAGATCCTTACTCTGATCATGCTTGAGACTGTAAATATGTTTAAAGTGACTGGTCCAGCTATTTGCAGTTATATATTACCCTTGACCATTACTTTCAATGCCTGTTAGCCTTCTCCCATTCACAATATCCCAGAAGCCCTTAGGATCTCTTTCTTTACATGTTCTCCATGCCTCTTCTTTTCAGGGCATAATCTATGTTTTTTAATGCCACTTTTTAATCACACATAGCTTTAACTATTGTTGTTAAATCCCTAGGTCTGCATTTAAGGGCAAGACGCAGACTTTGATTGTCTACCCAGCAATCCTTCTCAAACAGCATGGCTGGGTAGTTTTGGCTGTTCTCCCTGGGTCAATGAAGTCATTTTTTATATATAAATTCACATTTTCAAAAACCTGAATGGTGCCATCCACAAGGTGTTCAGTCATTAACAAATGATCAAGAATCAAATCCAGGTTTATGGTTCTTAGCAGGGTGGCAATACTTACTGCCTGCCACCTTAGCTCAGGTCCCTTGTCCTTGGTAGTTAAGTATGTCACTCCTTTGCCCCCAAGCAATTGAGGACGTTTCGGCAGACAGAGTATTAATTTCTTAATGCTGTGGTCCCTAAACCCACTTACCATCGCCCTCCCATTTCTACACACTTAACCATTCACTTATAAATGAACATGTAAACAATAATGATTCCTTGGCCCCAGTCTACAAAAGTAGGTACTTGTTCCAGGAGATCTCCCACAATTTCCACCAGATTTTGTAGGTCAAACAACACAGATTATACAATAAAACCTGGCCTCTCCAGTGTGCCCTCTGGCTGGGTAGAATCATATCATTCACCATAAAGGGATCACATTGTGTTGCATTATGGCCTGTCTTTGGGCCTCTGATAATCTCATAAAATTAATTCAAGATACTGTTGGCCCTATTTTTTTTAAGTCTCCAGACTATTAAATAAAGCCTGGATTTGACAACCCAATTCCACCATGAAGTTATAAAAGTTGACAAGAAACAAAATTAATCTATTCAGGGGTACTAACCAAAATAATTGGATTCCAGGGAGGCTAAAGATAATTGGATTTACCTTAAAAATCTTAGCAATTTGATCCATGGTGACCAGACCCCCAGGGCTCTTCCCTCTGCAGAGTGGATGGCGGGTGTACTAAAGGTTTCAAACCTGTACCAGACAATATTGCAGGTTTGCTGCATCATCACAATATCAAATTTCTGGAATGTATTTACACCAAATTGGATCTGACCACTTTGCCCTTACAATAGCTACATTCCAGAAAATCAGATGTTGTTGTTTGTCCTTAAGAAATGAAGCCTCAAAAGACGACTCATTACACAGGGACACCTCCAGGTTTCTGCTGATCCTCAGCTCACCTACTGCGGCTGCAGATAGAAGACAGTCACTGGTCAGTCATTCAGTATCCTCATGGCCCATTCAAGGAGTGAATCTGTTGATGTGAGAGGTGGTATGGGAGCAGTACAGGCCTAATAGTCTGTGGGCCAGAAATATGTCTGTAAAAATAATTCAGTGGCAAGATGGTAACACACTCATTCTGGAGATTCCAATGGCCATGTTGTGTGAAATTAGCTAACCAGCTAAATGCAGCTTCTTGCAATTAATCAACACATGGTCCCCACTACAATCCTTAGTTAGAAGGCTAATCCAGTTGACTATCCTAAAAAAGGGAAAATCTTTATATTCAGAGAGGCTAAAATTGGAATTGTTGGTCAACCAGTGACACACCTTGTTTTTCAGATCACTAAGGGGGTCATTCCAGCATTGGCGGGCGGCGGGAGCCGCCCGCCAAGCGGGAACCGCCAGAAGACCGTACCGCGGTCAAAAGACCGCGGCGGTCATTCTGGGTTTCTCACTGGGCTGGCGGGCGACCGCCAAAAGGCAGCCCGCCAGCCCAGTGGGAAACACCCTCCCACGATGAAGCCGGCTCCGAATGGAGCCGGCAGAGTGGGAGGTGTGCGACGGGTGCAGTAGCACCCGTCGCGAATTTCAGTGTCTGCTAAGCAGACACTGAAATTCAAAGTGGGGCCCTCTTATGGGGGCCCCTGCAGTGCCCATGCCACTGGCATGGGCACTGCAGGGGCCCCCAGGGGCCCCACGACACCCCATACCGCCATCATGTTCCTGGCGGCCGAACCGCCAGGAACAGGATGGCGGTATGGGGTGTCGGAATCCCCATGGCGGCATGGAGGATTCCTTAGGGCAGCGGAAAACCGGCGGGAGACCGCCGGTTTTCCCTTTCTGACCGCGGCCAAACCGCCGCAGTCAGAATGCCCTTGGGAGCACCGCCAGCCTGTTGGCGGTGCTCCCGCGGTCGTTGACCCTGGCGGTCAATGACCGCCAGGGTCAGAATGACCCTCTAAGTGTTTCTGTTCTGGTTACAGGGTAGCATGGGACGTTTACCAATACTGTTACATGAGGGCAACATATGGGTGGAAGATTAAAATGGGTAGGGGTATCCTCAATTTGAGGCAGCCCATCATCCCTGATGACAGGTGCAAGACTCAGTGTTTTCAGGTCATCTGGCTGAAGTTCACCACCTCCAGTGGGTGGAACTCTACCAGAGAAAATAAAAGAGTTAACTGTCAGAGTGGTTAAACAGATGGATGCAGAACACTGGTTGTGGATCTTTGTGGGCTCAGCTAATACAGAAGCAGTGTTTGAGGCCATCATCCTTCTCCACTCCCCCACCCGACAATATTTGAGCATGTATTAATATGGTCAGTTAATTTAGTGTTGGCTTGCGGCAAATTTGTGATTTTCTCTGCCAACATTGCATTACAAGTGCTGAGCACAGATTTAATCTTCTCAAAAAGGGATGAGTCCCGATTGGGGCTATCGAGATAGATAGTTTCTCTATTGTTTTCCCCAGAGCCCTGGCAAAGTTCGGATTTGGTGTTTCTTGGATGCTCCACCATCGCTTATTCTTACATTTCTGCTTAATGGAAGGTTCCCCCACACTGATATGTAAGGAATCAAGATCAATTGGTTCCTGTATCAGATTCACAGCCCACCTGGTGGGGTCAGCCTCCGTTGATCCATTTTGGTAGCCTGCAATGGCCCAGTGATTAGAGGGTGAAATGGAAGGGCAGAAAGTCAGCGGTTTATTCTGGTCTAGGGACAACCACCTTTATGACAAAACAATATCTTTGGTTATCAATCTTATTCCTCTGACAAGAAACTTATCCAGCGTGGATTCTGCTGATGTGGTGGATGGCTTAACTTTGTCCCCACCACTCTCAGCAGCTTCCATTTCCCCATAATACCAAGGGACAAAGCAGATTAATTTGGTAATGAGTGCTGAAGAACGAATAACCCTCGATGCAATGGCCACCAAGGTTACTCTACTGAAAATGCCGCTTAACCACTTCATGGCCCACAAATAGTACCTTCTTCAGAAGTCCTATATATTCTCTTTCTTACGAATGGTAACCAGGCACTTTCAGGGCACCTGATTTATGCTCTAGCCAAGATGTGTGGCCCAGCCCCTCTGGATAATGACAGATGAATATGGGCCTGCTTGTGGCACAGGCTTCGCCCTTGCATAGCCCACATGTATTCTGAGCAGGACTAGGACATCACTAAATATCATGTGACTCCACCCCACCTGTCGCCTTGGGTTCATGCGCTGGCTTGTGCTATCTCCTTGGACACACAGTCCCCTGAAGTGATTCAATGTTCCTAACACAGCAGGGATAAGGGCAGCTCTAAATAGCGCATGGTGACTCCGCACCCTCCTTTCAAATAGAGTCCATGCTCTGCTAAGCTCTGTCTCCCTGGACATAGAGTCCCATGAAGTGATTCAACTTTCAAAGTGCATCAGGACTAAGGGCAGCACTAAATACTGCATGGTGGCTCTGCCCCTTTGTCCCCCCTTGGTTACATTTGCTGCTTTGCTCTGTATCTTAGTACACAGACTCCCCTGAAGTGATCCAACGTTCCCAACTGCCATCTTTGGGACGTGTCACTGCTTAACACTGTCTCCTGGGACTCATATTCTCCTGAAGTGATCCAACTTTCCCTACGCAACGGGTCTAGGGTCAGCACTAAATAGTGCTTGATGGCTCTGCACCCTCATGCCACCTTGGGCCCATGCACTGCCTCGCTCTGTCTCGCCGTGCAGAGGGACTGAGGTCAGTGTTAAATAGCGCATGGTGGTTCCACCCCATCCTGCCCCTATGGATTCATGCACTACCTTGCACTCTCTCCTGAGATACAGTCCCTTCTAGAGATCCAACTTTGAATTATTACACATGAGCTAAAAGGTGAAAGCACCACCCTCCCTTGACCAGAATCACATTGAAGAAAGACTGCACTAATGTGAGAAATCCAATAAACCAACCAATGAGTAAATATAATTTCCTTAGTATGGCTGACACAAAGTAATACCTCTCTGTCAGCATGTTTACTGAAGAGAATATGCCTAACGAAATATGAAGACTCTAGAATCATGAACCTCCATGGTTACTCTTTCAGTTGTTCCTTTCAGGAGACAAATGCTGAGTTGATCATGAAGGCTCTAGATCACCTGAATGCCATTGCTTGCTAAACTATTTCTCCTTTATGTATAAAATGTCTGTCTTCCTGTCTTTATAATAGCTTTAGCTGAATACTGACTGTGTGAAAACCTGCCAGCTCGCCCAAAATCTTGAGCCAGAGCTGCTTTAGAACCATAATAATTATTTCGGGTCAAGCAGTCTTTCAGATCAGGCACTGGAATGGGAGAACTCAAATATGCAACGGAAACGTCTCGATCAAATACATCCATCCAGTTATAGACCTACTCGGCAACCTCAGTTCTTTGGGAGCCCTGCTTAAGCTTGTTTTAAAATCAGGGCTGGAATCTATTGTCAGCTCTGTCCTTGGTGGTCTTTGATAATAGCTGATGGAAGCAGTGTCCGCGCTTTGAACTTATTAGTTCTAATAACAGTGGTTGAACCGTGTAAACTCCGTGCTTCTACTCCCCTGCCGCTCAGGCCTTAAGGTGGGTCAAATAAAGTCTATATGAGAGATCACACAGACGAAATGAGCCCTTTAAAATCTTTTGAATAAGCTTTAGAACTATGTCCCGTCACCTTTCATATTTAATTTAGCCACCTGTTTACCTACAATACAACACATATGCAGAGAATACGCATATGTATTCTCTTGTGCTTGGAAGAATAATACTAATGACCTAAAAATACAGAGAAAAACACTCATTTTGGGCTTTTTCTCAGAGAACCACGATAGTAAGCGCTAAGACATTTGTACTGACATTTGTGATTTTACAGCGTCACTGTAGTAAATACATTCATTCAATCAAAACTGAGAGTAACACTGTCAGTAGAGGTCTTCCACTAAAGATTATCTCCAGACTTCCAAAGCGTGATCAAATGTCATCGAAACTGAGAGAACAACATGGCTCTTCTAGTTAGAAAATAAGTATTCTTAGATCACTTTGCTTTATACATCATATTTTACATAGCAAGGATCCTGGATGTTAAGAAAACGTTTTTGGATGTTGCAGTCATCTTCCTTGCTATTCTTCTCTGTTCCTAGAGCTAGATCTTCAGCTGGGGTTTGATAGTCTTTTGGACCAACTTCGTGAAACGGAGTATGTCGATGATGTGATCATATTTTCTCTACATAGTAATCAGCATGGCCGCTAAATGAAGTATTGCATTAAGAGTTGGGAGAGCTGACTGGACAACTTAAATAGATAGAATTACTCTTAATATCACAAAGCAGCAACTTATACCATATGTTAGAAACAATAATTTAAACATATTAATCACTGTGATGTTGTGAGTTGATTTCAGGAACATGCATGAGCAGTGTTCAGCTGGCTCCATGTACTTTATTTGGCAACAAACGTGCATTGGATCTAAAAACAAATGCGATTCTAAATTGAAATCTGTTTTACCATTAAAGGAAAAAACATTTTTAAAAATGCTGACTTTGTTAAGAAATAGTCCCATCTTCACAAACACAATGCTCGAGTCACAAAAGGCCAGGAAAAGAAGTTTGAAATTTGCTACTCTGTTTGGAGCGAAATTCAGACTTTTTGAGTTCTCAAATACTTTTAGGAGTACTCGTAAAATCGTAACAGACAATTTCTAAGGACCGATCACATGCTTAACTTTAACATATATAGAATTTCGTACAGCACACAAAATTAGTGATACAAATGTGCCAATTTTTTGACAAGGAAAAAATATTTTACCATGGTAGACCCATTTCAAGTAGAGCTTCATTATTCCTTCCGTTTTGCCAATCTCTAAATCTCTGATCCTTTGAATGTATTTTCAGAGCTGAAAAGGAAGGTGTGTGAATAGGGTGACCACCTGGCACTGAGGCAAATTCTGGACAGGACTGTAAAAAATCCAGGACAAAGGGTTAAAATTCAGGACACAAATTCAGGATCAAGGGTCAAAATTCTGGACAAAAATTCAAGAAAACATGTCAGTTTTACAGACACACCCAAGAGAGGCCATGCCTCACTATGTTGTCAGTACATTTATTTACTATTTTTTAACATAGCAGTATTTATTCACTGTAGTCTTTTTGTGATTGTCTCCTGGTATGCTACATTCAGGTGTCACATTACATCCTTGTTCAGTAGTAAATTAATGCCCTTCAGCACTGTGTCAAGGCCATCAACCCTACCAAAATCTACCCCATCTTTCTTGAAGAGAAAGAAGCAGCAAAATGTTATGCTAGTTTAAACAAATTAAACAAACTTCTCTAGCTCACTCCAACCACCCATGGGCTTTCAACCTAATTTTTTTTTTAATGAGGCAGGGCAGATGGTGTGGGTGACAGTCTCACACCTAATGTCAGGATGTGAGGTACCCACAGCTTGTCTGGAGTCTCACAGCACTAGAGTGTATGTCTGGGACTCTACATTTATCCCATAAACACTATCGGAAGGTATTGGGTACCTGGGGAGTTGTCTCTGCACACAGGAGAGAAACAGAAGAGGCACTCTCAAGTTGTTGAACAAGCAACACCCATCCACCTTGGCAAACTCTTCTGTTGCAATGGTCCGCTGTTCTTGCTTGTGAAGGGTGAGCAGGGGCCAGACCACTTGCAAGGATGTGCAAGGCAATTGCCCGCTTTGTCCATGCCTTTAAATGGTTTTGAAATTGCGCAAAAGCCAAACTAGTGATTTGGGTTATCCCTAAGTGTCAAGTACATATAGAATTTTGAAAATATTTGGGATTTAAATTGCACACACAAAAAGTAAAAAATGTAAAATGTAATCAGTGTTTCTTTAACATATGGCACTGTTTTCCCCTTTATATACAATTAGATCTCAGATTAAACTGGGAACCAGTTACCTTTTGATACCTAGTGATTAATATCTACCAGTCTCCCACTGATTTGCAGGATGGAAATCTCAGCAGAGCTTCACGGTCCCTCCAACCCCAGTTTGCTTTTTTGGTCTTTTCTTCTGCTTTCTGTAGTGGGCCACTTGGCACTAGTGAAGATGGTGTGCTACCCCAATGATAGTATTATTTTTGCAAACCTTCTCTTGCTCGTCCTTCATTCCTTCTTCAGACATGCCACACATCTGATTTGGTCGCTGCAGTGCCGTCAGGTAGCTCTATCCACTGTAAGGCTACCCGTGACTGTGGGTGGACTAGGTCTTCTGAACTTAGAATGCCATTATTCAGCTGCACCGGTCCAATCGGTGGCTCGCTGGCTTTCTACCCACCTCCCTGCATGAGATGGGGTTTATTACTAAAGACTTTTAAGGAAGGCTTAATGCGCTACTCATTGTTTCCTACTGACCATTCTATGGATCACCATCCGGGGTTATCATGCACAGCTTACTCTTGCTTTGCTAGAACCTGTAAACTCACTGACACGAAGAAACCCTGTGCTCCTGCACCATCTTTGCTAATCCTCCCCACTCGCACAGGATGGCTGTGCTCAGAGCAACTCCATCAGTGGCATGCTGCAGGTGTCTTAAAATTGGGGGATTGATTTCTGGACAGCGAGCTACTAAATTTCCAAACCCTTGTGGCAGACTACCATCTTCACCCCGGTCAACTCCTTACTTACAACCACCTTAAATAATCATTAAATGCCCTATTTCATGTCTGCCACCTAGCACAAACCCTACACGAGGTGTGCCAGAAGCTCTAAACCATAGGAACTGGTGGCAAACTGATAGAATGGGTGTACAGACCTTTCCTGCAACATAGAGACCACTCCAGGTCTTCAAATCATACTACCTGGGTGACTGATGTGGCCAAACCTCTGCAAGATAAGGACTCAACTAAAATACTGGACTTTCCCCACAAAGTATCCCACGGCTTTCACTTAATGTACATTCATAGAGCTTATTTGGGAATTAATTCTACCTGTTGTTTGCCATTGGCCTTGTGGTTTATAACTCACATTTTGTTGCTTTCAATTTGCTGGCTTTATTTGTTTTAGGCTATGCAGCTTGAGTTTGTCCCTTCCTTTGCCCATACCTTATTTACAGTATCCTTCCGAGTGCTCCCTTTCTGTAAACAGGCCTGTAAATCATTTTCTTATCTCATCACATTTGCTGTGCATTCAAAGAATAAAGTCAAATGTCAGGCTCTGTCTTCGGTGGGAACTTAGTGTTTACTTTTCTTTCTCTGACTTCAAAGTGAGAGGATTTATGTGACAATCTTGCTGGATACTGGGGTTAGGAAAGAGTTTTTGTTCTATCCTATGACAACATTTAAATAAACTTCAGAATATATCAGAATTAGGAGTACAAATGAAGCATATTTTTGTTAATTCTGAACTGTGCTGGAAACAAATATGTTTATATGATTAAAATAAATCATTGCATTAGGTGATGCAGTTTCCACACATCATCGTCTGTGCACAGTATAGTTTGATTTGAAAAACTGTATGTCTGTGCAAATGTAATAGTCATTTCAATCAATGTCACTCTATGACACTGCACCATTCTGCATTACTGCACTCTCTGACACTCTATTGTATGCCACTCTATTCCACTGCACTCTATGCCACTCTACTCTGGCCCACGCCATTCCATGCCACTGCACTCTAAACCACTGTATTCTATGCCAATGAACTCTAAACAACTGCAGTGTACCCCACAGCACTGGACTCTGCACCACTATGCCACTGCTCCTATGCCACTCTACTTCAATCCACACCACTATGCCACTAACTTATAGCCATGAACAGCAGTCACTCTGGTGTGTAACATGGCTAAAACACATTGGCAAAGCCAATAACTCTTGCATAGACGAGACCTATTGCCTTTGGTAATGTTTGTTAGTACTTGGAGGTACTGAGGTCCCTGAAAGAACCGTGAATGTGTAAGTCCTTATTTTAAACATGCATTTGACGCCTCGCCAGTGGTAGTCAGCGCTATATAAATACATTTACATCATAATATAGGCTGCTACAAAATACGCAAATACATTTCGGTTAAATAAAAAAAGTGATTCTCAAATACAGAGTTGAATAATATATAGTTTACACCTAGTACTAACATTTTTTATAACACTCCATTAAAACCACACACTCCACAGCTCACCTTGGAACACCCTTTACAGTACCTCTCTAAAAGAAAATATATTTGCCATCAGAAAGCTTCAAGTGACTCCTTTGATTAAAGTCAATGCAAGTTTTCAAGCTCCTTGGCATTTGCAGATTTTCCAGTTACCCACATTTGCATTTCTTTAGGGAGGGAGACACCTTTGCAAGAAGGCCTTTGCTTATCGGTCTGCCCCTCCCTCCCTCAGAGCACACAAGACTTCCTGCCCTTCAATCCAGCTGCCAGGTGGGGAAACCGATCTGCCCGTAATTTCGCCCTGCCATCCATTGTCCTTTTGGTGAAAGGCTAAAATTACGGACAAATACCGTCCGTTAAGCCTTTCATCACGGACAACGGACAGAAGGGAGAAGTTACGGGCAGTCTGTACGAACGGGTGGTCACCCTATGTGTGAAGAAACAGAAGCTGACCAATATTTATGCTTCTTTACCTCTCCTAAATTCTGTTTGCAGCTAAAGAATAGTGTTCTGAATACATTATTTATGAACAATTACCATTTCATTATGGCTACCCAACATAGTGTGTGATGAAGATACAAATTTGTGTCAGTAAGGACAAACAGACAAACCACAATTCATTTAGAATTTAGCTGTCTCTCTGGTCTGTGATCTCAAATAATGCGATCAAATCACCTACTGACAACAGAGATTTCATTGGCAACAATTTTCAGAGAGAATTTTGATTCAAGACTCTCCATTGAGCTCTTCGGGAGAAATAAGGCAGTCATGTTATGGTGCCAGTAACCGTAAACATCAGAAGTCTAAACAGTGCAGCTGAGAACTCAATATGTGACCTTTTCTTGGGGCAGTGAGGACGCAATCAGAAATAAAATGTATTTTTTCAAAGGAGCCTAAACCTTTGCATTATTCTCACTCTTTGCAAAGCCCTTAGGGGCTTTGCATCAATTTCACCTTCTTTTCTCCATTGATATGCTGAATTAGTTCCATCACACATTTTACATCATGCTGTAGTTTGATCAATTCCACACTTCAACAAAACCAGTTTGGAGTGCCCATTTCTGCTGCTATCCCTCAGATTCTGAACTCCATCTCACTCAAAGTTCAACAATCTTTTATACAGGCCTGTGTTGGAAAATGGCCCTCTATGAAGGGTCACCCTAAACTTTTTGCTTTCCTGCTCCTCTTTTTCTGACCTCATTTTTGTTGACTTTAGGACTCTGGACACTTTACCAGTACTAAAGTGCATGAGCTCTCTCCCTAAAAACATTGGTTCATACTCAATTGGCATACTTAGTTTATTTGTAAGTCCCTAGTAAAGTGCACTGCATGTGCCCAGGGCCTGTAAATTAAATGCTACTTGTGGATCTACAGCACTGATTGTGCCACCCAATCTAAGTAGCCTCTTAACCATGTCCCAGTCCCGGCATTGCAAGGCCTGTGTGTGCTGTTTCACTGCCACTTTGACTTGGCATTTCAAAACTAAGCCTTAAACGCCCCTTTTCCTACAAATAAGGCACCGCTACGTAGGCCGTAGGTAACCCATAGGGCAGGGTGCTATGCAGGTAAAAGTCAGGACATGTACATATGTGTTTTACATGTCCTGTTAGTAAAAAAACTCACAGATTTGTTCACTACTGTGAGGCATGCTCCTCTCATAGACCAGCATGAGAACTGCCCTCAAATACTTTTAAGTCGTAGATTCTGATCTTGAAGGAGTGGCCCTCTCATGTTTAGTAAGGCCAGACTGGTAATAGAAAATTCTGCTTACTGGTGTAGTTGGATTTAATATTACTATTTTAGAAATGCCACTTTAGAAAGTGGGCATTTCTCTGCAGTTACTGCCATCTGTGCCCCACAGCCCTGTCTCTAATCCATGTCTGGTCTGTGGTGGTAGACAGCTCCCCTTGTGCATTCCACCCAGACAGCCATAAACACAGGACCCTCAGTCACATCTTCAGTCATCTGCATACTGAATGGGTCTTCCTGTGCAGGAAGGGTAGTGGGGCTCTCGCTTACACTTCAAAGGCCAGTGGCCTGTCCTCACAGAAAGGACTGGTAACCCCCCACAGGTATCCTGTGACAGGACTTGGCTGAAAGGGGAGTGTTTCCCCCACTTCAAAGGCACTTTTGGGGATATATACTGGGTCTCTGATCCCACCAAATCAGACACTTCTGGATCTACACCTGGACTCTGTCAGATGAACTGCCTGGCTGCCCAAAGGACTTACCTGGACTGCTTTGCTGAGAAGGACTGCCGCCCTGCTTGTTGCCCTGCTGCCTGCTTGCCTCTGACGTCCCCACAAGTGCTCTCCAAGGGTATGGATTGAGCTTGCCTCCTGTTCTGAAGTCTCATGGCCACAAAGACTACACCCCACAGAAGAAAATCCCTGTGTGTCAGAAAATTGACGCAACACCTGCAGAAATTGACGCAGCGCCTGCCTTGTGGTCGAAAAAGTGCTGCATCGCCTAGCGGATTGAATCAGCGCCTACTCCTTCTATCATCGCATCAAGGTTTTTCAATGCACCGTCCCTGGGCATCAAACTATCCCTGCATCACAGTGAGGAACCAAGGCTGTGCTCCTGGAAATCAAGGCATCACCTTGCAGCGTGGAAAGAAATGATGCATCATCTTGCCACATCCACAGTCAATACATGTTTTGCGATTCTATCGCTACTTCAGGGCTGTTAAAATTATAGAGAACATGAAGTCAACCATTAAAGAGAGAGTTGTGGACTTTGTACATGGAAATCACTCATTATTTGACAGTCCAAATCTGAGAAGGACTGTTGACATAATTCAACTAGGCTGCAGATATAATTTCATATAAAAAAATGAAAAATACAAAAACACAAATACACCATAAAAATATTGATACATACGGACACTTCTTTCTGTAAGAGTGCCTGAACCAAACCCATGTTTGATATTCTTAAATCCATGTTTGACATCCTATCATACAGTTTGATAGAAACTATTACCAAATAATGCACCACACCATATCATAGGAGAGTATACATAAACACACACAAGAGTGAATACGAATTATTTCAAAACACCCCCAGATGCTGAACAGGTATATTAAAAAATTCTAAAAAGCACTTCCAATAGCTAAGGAGATAAAAGTAAAGTTATATGTAGAGATATGATTGAATTCAGCTAAATTGGGAAGAAGAGAAAGACTAGAAAAACTTGAAAGTAAAAAGCAAGAAATGTAGTCTATTATACGTTATAATAAAACCTCAGGGATTAACATTGTTCAGACTCTCAGGCTTCCTAAATAGTACTTGAGAAAATATAGCCATTATGGTGGTGCAATGTCCTTCAATGTCTTACCCTCAGAAATTATCATCAACTCGAACAATCTAAGATTTTGTAAGAGACCCATGGAAAACAGTTTCAATGCACTATCTATGTGTATACAAGTTAACAAAAAAAATATACCCCCAATTTAAAGGTGTGCATGTTTTGTGATTCCCATATAAAATAACAGTCCCTATCTGTTACCTGATATATGGTGTAATCCCACTAATAACATGCTTTATTGACAGTTTTCAGTGTTTCCAGTTTCATTCAGTCAATAACAGCGTTGGGTACAGATCAATCAAAACAACTTCCGTGGAAACCTGTGATACCTGTAGCCAAAAAACAACTTTTACAAAGAGGCCACAATTATTCTTCCCCCTCTCCTCACCCAACTTATACAATGTTATCATGCTACAGAGTACCCTGTACTTACCTGATACAGTTTGCAGTCGCACAATCAGTAGTTAGAAAGTATCATATGTAACAGTTTACAACCCGTCGTATGACAAATAATTGAACGGGGGTAGGCCATAGAGCAACGGATGACCGACAATGGCAACACATCTCTCACGCCAGAAAGAATATCCGACAATATACAAGACTTGCAACTAAATCACTCTTCTCATCTACCACAACAGGAAACTATATATGAAAATTTATACTGTAATTGCCCCGACCTAACATTTTTCAAAAAAAATTTCAAATGACGGCAACATTTAAATGTACTAAATATGTAGCCGTAGCTAATGGCGATTCACCTTCTTCGTCCTCATATTTGCTCGTAGATTCACCCGCCAAAATGCAACATACATAGCTTCAGAAAATCATTAAGGTCATCATGCCCAAAAGAATTCTAAGTTCCAAAATAACATCTGTGATGAGCCCAGACTTCATCGCTATTCTCAGAGCCGGTTTAAATTAACACAGTCTTGTAAAAATTCATAATTAATACCCTACCATTGATGGTTAGCCCCAAAACAAATTCCTATTGTCAGAATTAATTGAGGTAACACAATCTCCTACGAACCCACCATACCACCAGTTCCATTTCTATACCTCAAGTACAAAACTACTGATCAAAAAGCTAATACTTATATGAGTACCCTTGCATGATTAGCTCCGCCAAAAAGAAACAAACCTATACCCCCAGCGTCAGGGTCGGCTTTAGTGCTGGTGGCGCCCTGTGCGACAGTCTTTTTTTGCACCCCTTCCTCCCCACTCCATGACCTTCTCCTTGGATTATCTCACTACCACCTGGCAAAAGTGCCCCTCGTCTCTTCATATCCACTCTCTCACATACATTTTATTTATTTTAAAGCACTTGTGAAAGTAAGCTTTACAAATCCACTCAGCTATCCACATCAAATACAGATGTGGTCTTTGCACCAGTCACATTAACCCCTCTGTACTACTTTACGGAGAGTCAAAACTACCACCAGACGAAACTCTGATCCCTCCATCTAACAGAAACATTAATCACCAGAGTTATTTTGACATTTTTATTGCCGCCTCAAAGCTGGACGCACAAGGAACTCTGCTGCAGAGTTTTAAATTCAAAGTTATTGCTAAGCACAGCACCCCCCTGAGGTCACCCCTCAAGGTCAGCGCCCTACCCGGCGTTACAGAAGAACAGCCAAATGAAATTTGTAGTGCTACACATATATACAAATCATTCCGATCAAAGCCCCCAGTGCTAAACCCAATGTCAGTTATTTGTTTATTATAATCTTTATTAATTTAGATCTTTAATACATGCAAAAGGAAACTCTATACATTTTAATCCCCCAAGTATCTCTCCCAGTCAGATCTAGTTACATTATAACTCACAGTAAACTATTGTTATAATGTCACAGGACACCTGAGATTTGAACCTGTATCCTTTTTCCAGGGAACCACTCTTCTGCTACGAGCCCATTGCGTTCTATCCATTTGAATAGTGAAAATAACTACAAAAAACAGGTTCCTATCTCACACCATAAGAAAGGAGACCGCAGTATTATAGACATTAAATTACACAACCCATCCAGAACCCCTCTGCTGGGTTTCGTCCCGATTTCATCTGTTTCTTATATAACGGACACGCAAGAGAGAACCCATAAATATAGGTGACTGCAATGGGCTTGGGTATCTAAATCTACCAACTGCCCTTCACAGACAAATGCATCTTATTCAGAACCGTAAAATAACCCTAAATAATTAGTACAAATAAAATATACATCCGAAAACTACCAGCCAAAGTAAAAACCCAAACTAAATTAGCCTTGCCTCCAGGGTTTAAACTCCTGTTTAGAACCATACAATTTTCTTGAACAGTGCCCTTGAGATATATGCCTGTTTAAACTTCTAACTAGTTTCTAAAGCCATACATGTGTGAATCAACACTAATGCCACACCCAGCCCACGTAATATAAAACCCCTATGGGGACTTTTGATAATAAAGGGGTAATTTTGCCTAACAGATCAAATACAAGGGGCAATAGCGTAACCCATTTGTATTGGCAATTAATGTTTTCCATTATACAAGGGTATGTCATTCTTGATCCATATTAGGTCCCTTCACAGCAGCATTGAATTTGTAAATCCAAAAAGCTTCCCTGACTTGAACCTTCTTGTCCATATCACCACCTTGTCTGTCCCACTTAATATGCTCTTTACCTGTAAATCGCAATGTACACAGATCAGAGATAGAATGTTAATAATTTAAGTGTACTGCCACTGGGTATTTGGAATCATTGTTTTAAATCCCCCTAAAATGTTCTTTCCACCTTTCTTTCAACGTACATGTAGTTTAATCAACATGCTGATTGCTGCAGGGACAAGTGATAATTCATAGTATTACAGTTAATAAATGATAGGATCCCAAATTCCTTCCTACCGGTTATGTCCATAAATTGTTTCACATTATTGGTGACATATTTACATCACACACATTTGGAACATTTGTAGCTGCCTACAATTTTGTTGTGCAGCCATGTAGAACCCGTCTGTTCAGATTTACCATCATGGTATTGAATTGTATCACTAAGACTGAGTACATTTCTTAAAGTAGGTGCTTTTGTATGTCATTAAAGGTTTATCTGATACAAACTGTTCTAGGTCACCATCCAGAAACAAGATTTTCCAGTTTTTAAGAAGACATTTCTAAATATCCCGGTTCCCTTCATTATACATAGTAATGAACCTGAGATCATCCTTAAGTCTTTCTGTGCACCATACTTTAGGTTTCAAAATAGATCCCTGTTTTTTTTTTGGTATCCCATTCTCTAGCCTGGTAAATGGTGGGCGCCTGGTAGCCTTTCTGTGAAAATTCTATTGGTTATTGCCAGTTCTTGAATAACATAATCAGATACCAAGGAACAGTTTATTTTAGCTTGTAAGAACTCCCAATACAGAATATTTTCTATTTGTCTCCTCAACCTACCAGAGTCCACAAGTGTACTTAATTGGTAGCTGTAGGTTTATGATGCAGTCTGAAAACCAGTTGGCCATTATTAATATATAATTCAAAGTCCAAAAAACACATTTTGTTGCTACTATATTCCAGGATCAGAGTGACATTGAATATATTCCTATTTAGATATACATAATATCCATGAAGATCCAATTCCGTACCATGCCAAATCAAAAAAAAAAAAAAAATCATTGATATTATGCCCCCAGTACAAAACTTTCCCAGTGACATCCCTAGGGCCATACCAGGCATGCTCCCTCTCATACAAACCCATAAAGAGATTCACATAAGAGGAAGCCAACCTGGATCCCATCGCTGTCACTTTTACTTGATGATAAATGCTGTCTTGATAACAGAAAAAATTATTGGAGGGTACAAATTCTGATAGGTCTAACATCATAATTGAGTGTTGATAATAACTAGCTGACTTGGTAAATATAAAGGATTTCAATGCCTCCAAAACAATGTCATGGGAAATATCTGTATACAAACAGCTCACATCCACCAGTTAGTAGCCTGGATTCCACGCAAAAGTCTGAATCTGTCTTAAAAAGTCTTTAGTATCAAGTTTCAAGTTTTCAAGTTTATTTATTTCATGAGTTGGAACTCCTAAGAGGTCCACATGCATAACTGATACAAAAGTGACATAAAACATTAAAGATACAATTTCTTAAATAAAATTAAATAATATCTACTATACAATTACAGTAATATCCCTCAAACAATAAATATCGGAAGTTATCACGGTGTGCAATAAAGCAGGTTTAGAAAAGGAATTAGCTTTTGTATGCAAAACACTAAGACTCCACCCCATTATCTCTTTACAAGAAAAACCATAAAGTGCATCAAACAGTGCAAATCAGTACCCTAAAAGAAACCACACTTGTAGAAAACTCTAGCGGACATTAAAATTTTCTTCAATAAAGACAATTATGCAGCACATGCTTCCATTCCAAAGTGGAAGGTAATCATTTGGATCCAAAACATCCAACTGTCTGCACATCAGGGATGCATTATAGGACATTACCATGCTCTGCCACACAAAAGAAGAAAAACTCCACTCCCTTGGTACGCAAAATAACAATAGTTAGTAATTCTCAAAGCTGCATTGATGGTTCACTTGCAGTCATCTTGAGTTACCACCAGTACACGAAGACTCAAAAAAGATTTAAAAAGGACTGACAAAATTAAAAATCCTGAAACAGAATAATTCATTTGGAGGATTATGTACAGCTTCCAATGCCTCTCCGGCAGAGCAAATATAAAAATACAGGAAAAGAGGTTTCAACTATTTTTTCCTAAGTGTGGCTAAAGCCAGACGGACAAATAATACATGCTTAAAGTTCTGTACACCCAATTGACAAAGGTCACAATTATTGTCGGATCCATCCAATTTAGAGGCTAGTTCTCAGAGTGGTAATTTATCTAATCTCAACAAGATGAACAGACACCTCATCCCATGTGGGAGATTCCAGGACAGGTATGGCTGAGACTGTTTGAAGGTTGCTGTTTTAGTAAGCGTGACCAGTCTCCTATTTAGACGACAAGATCCTAAGTCTAAAGAGAAGCTTTTGGACCAAGTTGCTTCTTTCAGGATATTTTCAAGAACAGGAGGCGGTAACAATGGAATCAGGCCCAGATCAAGCTCCAGCAATTGCTTAGCCAGATTGTAGTTTCTAAAAAACTTAGATCTTTCTTATAATCTCCCGAATATTTCTGTACAAGCTAAGTTTCTTAGAGTAAATTCCCTACTATGAGGAAGGCTACAAGCCCTTCGGACCACCGCTGCTAGACCCAGTACAAAAGTGTTCTTAATACCAAATTCAAGCCTGAGAGCAGTCATTGAGGCTGAGTTGTTACAAAAGGCTAGGCGTCTTAGAATTTGCCCTTCCATCCTCTCAAGAAAATTCCATTTAGAAATCTCTGTCACTCAAAAGCTTACAAGAGGGTGGCCAGGATTCATGTTTGTTAAGCAGTTAGTAAATGGAGGAAATGACACAGGCCGACTGCATTAAATAAGGCCACTAAACCTTGTTCTTGAAATAAAGCCCTAGTAGCATTATTATGCATGTGATCTGATCATTGAGTGAAGAAGATAAAATCTTCCCCAAAAAGCAATAAGATTTTACCCGCTCTCATTTTTGTTGACCCAGGGACCAGGAAAAATGTATTTTCTTGCCCAATTTTTTCCCTAGGAAATATACTACTTGTGACTTTGATTTATTAATCTAAAAATGGTGTTGTATGGAGTAGTGATTTAATGCAGCATGATGCAGATTTAAACCTTTTGGAGTGAAGTCAATCACTACTATATCATTAGCGCATAAGAGGCAGGAGAGTGAATGGCCTCCAATTTTGGGAGCAAAGCCATCTGCATTCTGCAAGGAATGGGGGAGATCAAAGACGTATAAAGAGAATAATAGTGGTGCCAATAAGCAGCCTTGCTTCAAACCATTTTTTGTGGGAAATTTAGACGACAGGCCCTGTTCCCCTCCTAAGAAAACTTTGCACCAGGTAGAAGAGTGCAAAGCTATAACCAAATGTAATAAGTTTGGGGGTACACCCATCTCATTTAATTTTTTCCACACAATTTTCCTATCTACCCTATCAAAAGTGATGGGGAAGTCAATAAAAGCAGTATATACTGTTCCATCCCTGATCTGAACATATTTTCCATTTATAATTTGCCTCAATAAGATATTATCCAATGTACTATGTTCCTTTCTGAAACCTGCTTGTTCCAGAGGGAGTATCTCATTTTCCTCAACCCAAGAGGTTAAATGTGTTAATATACTTTTTGCGAATATATTGTCAGTTGCATCCAGCAATGCAATTTGGCAGTAGTTTATGGGCAAAGATTTATCTCCCTTTTTATATAATGGGACTATGACGCTCCCAATCCAGGATTCAGGGACTCAACTGTGTGAATAGCAGGCGCTGAACACCGGGTGGAGAATGTTTGCCCAGAGCAGCGTTTCCTGTTTAATTAATGACAGCGGAACCTCATCAGGGCCCATTGCTCCGGATGCCCGCATCGACCTGATAAACCCCTCGATCTCCAACACAGATGGGGGACCCCAGCAATCTACTGCAGTTCTAACCCTTGTGTTCAAATCCATTTCCCAGGGCTCGGCTCTTGGAGGCGACCTAGACGATTTATGCTTTCCACAACCTTTAGAGATAATAGCCCAGAATTTACGGGAGTTTTTTGACACCGCAGCTTCCCTCAGTGCCACACACATCTGCTCAGCCTCTTCGTTCTTTATGCCTAACTGTGCTCGCGCTCTTCTTCCTTCTAGTAAAGGTATTTTTTTTCTCCTATCCTCGGACACCCGTTTATACTGTCTCCTTATTAATTTATTTATTTCTATATTCAACAATAGAATGGATTGATTTGCCTTCTTTTGTGGAGGCATGCAGCGTCGGTATGGATCACTTTGGGTTATGGATTCAATGAGTTTGGGAAAGTAATTTAACAGATTCGCATTCCATTCATCAATATCTCTCACTAAGCAATCAAGTACTTTTTGACAGCTGACATTTAGGCAGGAGTCCAAAAAATTCTACCCATTTTCCCACAGAAACTAATGTCCTTGCCCCTAAAATTCCAGAGTTCTATGGAGGAAAGCTGCATTTTTAACGAGAGGATCAGAATCTTATGGTCACTTAAAGATGTATCCTTAACTATTATATCCTCTACTGATTGAGCAATAGCATAGGAACTCAAAATATAATCAATAATTGTACTGCTGTGTGGGAATTTATGTGCTGCAGGAGAGCCAGAATGAACACGTCCATTTAAGATGATGCAACAAAGGTCCCTCTGACCTTTCAATAGGGTGAAGCCCCTTTTGTCTGACCTGATTCTAGGGGTAAATAGGATGGAAGGGATATTTAAAGCAGTTTCCCTCTCTAGATCACAAAAGGAAGAGAGAGATAGATTAGAAATTTTACAATTTAAATCCCCCATTATCAATAACTGGTCCATGCTTTCATGTGGATTAGAACATATTGCAGAAATATGACTAAACATATGCAAAATAGCTCTATCATAGACCTTATCTTGTGGAATATATACATTTACTATTAGGATGGGGGGTTTCTTGCCATTTTCCAATATTGGATACACTCTCACTATCTGAAAAAGATTTGAGGAGACAGGCAGGCTAATGTATTCCCATTTATATTTGTAACTTAACAGCATAGCGATACCCCCTTTTGCATGCCCTTTCTTGGAGGGCTGTGCCTTTATACTTAAGATCGAATACCTGGGACAAGTGAAATCAGATACGCTCCAGGTCTCTTGGATGTAAATCAGGTCTGCCTGTGGGGAGCAAAGAAGATCACATTTTTCGGAATGGTTCCCTATTCCTGCAGCATTCCAAGATACCATGGAGAGACTCTGGTTAATGACTGGGTTGTGAGAACATTCCCTTCCCCCGGGTGCTATTTAGAGCCCCCACTAACTGGCTATAATTTCCCTTATTGGGACCCCGAGATGTGAGGGGACATCCTCCATGAGCTTCATCACTCTTTCACCATAGAGAAAGGAAACATTTACATTTTCCAAGGGGGAAGCAATATGAGAGGGCGTTTTGGTAGTGGATATCATTTAAATATAAAGCGGGGGGACTGCTGCTGATTAAAAGGAAATTCCTTACCCCATATTGGGACCACATCTATACAGGGAGTGCAGAATTATTAGGCAAATTAGTATTTTGACCACATCATCCTCTTTATGCATGTTGTCTTACTCCAAGCTGTATAGGCTCGAAAGCCTACTACCAATTAAGCATATTAGGTGATGTGCATCTCTGTAATGAGAAGGGGTGTGGTCTAATGACATCACCACCCTATATCAGGTGTGCATAATTATTAGGCAACTTCCTTTCCTTTGGCAAAATGGGTCAAAAAAAGGACTTGACAGGCTCAGAAAAGTCAAAAATAGTGAGATATCTTGGAGAGGGATGCAGCACTCTTAAAATTGCAAAGCTTCTGAAGCGTGATCATCGAACAATCAAGCGTTTCATTCAAAATAGTCAACAGGGTCGCAAGAAGCGTGTGGAAAAACCAAGGCGCAAAATAACTGCCCATGAACTGAGAAAAGTCAAGCGTGCAGCTGCCACGATGCCACTTGCCACCAGTTTGGCCATATTTCAGAGCTGCAACATCACTGGAGTGCCCAAAAGCACAAGGTGTGCAATACTCAGAGACATGGCCAAGGTAAGAAAGGCTGAAAGACGACCACCACTGAACAAGACACACAAGCTGAAACGTCAAGACTGGGCCAAGAAATATCTCAAGACTGATTTTCTAAGGTTTTATGGACTGATGAAATGAGAGTGAGTCTTGATGGGCCAGATGGATGGGCCCGTGGCTGGATTGGTAAAGGGCAGAGAGCTCCAGTCCGACTCAGACGCCAGCAAGGTGGAGGTGGAGTACTGGTTTGGGCTGGTATCATCAAAGATGAGCTTGTGGGGCCTTTTCGGGTTGAGGATGGAGTCAAGCTCAACTCCCAGTCCTACTGCCAGTTCCTGGTAGACACCTTCTTCAAACAGTGGTACAGGAAGAAGTCTGCATCCTTCAAGAAAAACATGATTTTCATGCAGGACAATGCTCCATCACACGCGTCTAAGTACTCCACAGCGTGGCTGGCAAGAAAGGGTATAAAAGAAGGAAATCTAATGACATGGCCTCCTTGTTCACCTGATCTGAACCCCATTGAGAACCTGTGGTCCATCATCAAATGTGAGATTTACAAGGAGGGAAAACAGTACACCTCTCTGAACAGTGTCTGGGAGGCTGTGGCTGCTGCTGCACGCAATGTTGATGGTGAACAGATCAAAACACTGACAGAATCCATGGATAGCAGGCTTTTGAGTGTCCTTGCAAAGAAAGGTGGCTATATTGGTCACTGATTTGTTTTTGTTTTGTTTTTGAATGTCAGACATGTATATTTGTGAATGTTGAGATGTTATATTGGTTTCACTGGTAATAATAAATAATTGAAATGGGTATATATTTGTTTTTTGTTAAGTTGCCTAATAATTATGCACAGTAATAGTCACCTGCACACACAGATATCCCCCTAACATAGCTAAAACTAAAAACAAACTAAAAACTACTTCCAAAAATATTCAGCTTTGATATTAATGAGTTTTTTGGGTTCATTGAGAACATGGTTGTTGTTCAATAATAAAATTGATCATCAAGAATACAACTTGCCTAATAATTCTGCACTCCCTGTACCTCTACACTATAATTATTCACAGTTAACTGGAATAAGTTTTATAACAGTTTTAGAGAAAAAACTGACTTTTGTCTTTGACACTCCTGTACTCTGATGGAGAAATACCTCAGCAATATCACTACTGTCAATGTTTAGGTAATCAATACCTGTGAAACAAGAAAATTAATAAAGAATGATTTAAAATTAAATTCATATCAAATCAAGCAAAAACCTCTAGGCATTCAGGGGTCTCTATATAACCTTGAGTAGTTTCCTCCTTACTGTGTACTACCCCACCTTTATAAAGAACTGAGGTAGGGTTCAATGCCACTGCATTAGCGTTCACATTACAAGTAGAATAGCATGAGGATTTGGATCAGATAGCATGCTCACAGAGACTGGTGGAAAAAACTGTTGCACACCCTGATGAGGTGTTGAATCCTGTTCTCCCCAAGGGGTAGGGGATCCAACTGATCTCACACCCTTGGGCTTCTCCTTCCTCAGCACCAGTTCATGTTCTTGTTCTTCTTGCCGCTGAGGAGAGGTTCCACTGAGGGCCTTGTCCTCGAACTCAACCTTTCTTCTTTTATTTTATTTTTTTAATTCTCATTTTTCTCAGTGTGTCCCCTTTTTCCCGCTTTTTCCCATTTTCTTCACTTTAGAGGTTTTTACAGCCAAAATCCCCCTATGCTCCGCCATCAATAAGTCAGTGTATACTTTGGACAGAAAAATGAAAAAGGGGGCCACTGGGTGATTTAACTCATTTTTTGGAGAAGCAAGTTCAGGAACAATGGGGGCCGCCTTACTCGAAGATACTAGACTGGAGAGATTTTCTAGGGAATAGACAGCACTCTATTGAGTAAAGAAATCCTATGTATTTGAACAATTCCAATGAACTAGAGGCTTTCCTGCCTGAGGACCCTGGTCAGAAGGAAAAGGCAGAGAAGATAGGTTCACGGCTACACTGACGTCCGATGTAAGGGAAATCAAACTAGAATCTTGATGTCCCTCCTTTTGGGGAGCTACCTCTATGGTTCTAAAAGATTTTGGATCACAGCTTAATTTAGCGTCCTTTTGATCTAACTAGGCTTTCAATACAGATAGTAATATGTCTTGAGTATGATCAGAATTGTTAATTGATTTTTTATAGGAGAACCAGGATCAAAGATAGAATTATCTCAAGACATTTAAAGGACTCCCAAAGTACTAAATTTTGATCTGGAGGGCCACTTGGGAGATTCGGAGAGCACATGAGTTCTTGGGTCAAGGAAGTTATTGAAGGGGATGGACAGTGGTCAGTAGGCGTACTGCTAAACAGCCTTTGACCAGGGGTACTAAGTTTAAGATTACTATCTACCAGGGTCTTTGAACAACCAACAGAGAGGTTCCTTGCTCCATATACAGAGTTCAAGTCAATGTCGGGAAGGGTAAAAAAATCCTCTACTCCAACACCAATGCCAGCACCAATTCTAGAGATATCATCCCTGTTTGCAGGGGGGAAGGATTGCGTTCACCAGGACTCCCCTCACAGGGATTAAATCAGCCATGCTCTCCCCATTGACAAGACAGCAGGCTAATAAATCATTATCATTCTTGTGGGCTGGTTATTCATAGTGCTCCTTTTGGACGAAAGGAAGAATGGAATTTATACTTTTTATGTTCGAGTGGGGGATGCCCTTATTTCGCATGGGATTTGACTCAGTCTTTTTTTCATGTGCGACTAAGACTGACTCTCGAATTCACATATAGTTTCTGTAAAGGAAGAAATGCATTTTATTTTAACATGTGTGTGAATATGACCCTCTGCTCACCTTTTTTCACCCTAGAGTTCAACCACTGAGGATGAATAGGAGATGGAGACATCCCCCGTGTACAGACCCCTGGTGGACCTGGCGACAATGGAGCGCAGGCACATTATCCTGACCTACAGACTTGATAGGGCCACAATCCAAGAACTGTGTGCCCAATTGGAGCCAGACCTGATTTCAGCTATCCACCAACCCACAGGTATCCCCCCTCTAGTGCAGGTCCTGTCAGTGCTCCATTTCCTTCCAAGCGACAGTGACCATGGCATCAGGGATGTCTCAGCCAATGTTCTCCAACGTGCTGACCAGAGTGTTGTCTGCCCTGCTGAAACACATGCACAGCTACATCGTATTCCCCCAGGTGGAGGATTTGGCCGAAGTGAAAACTGACTTTTATGCCCTGGGACATATCCCCAACATCATTGGTGCCATTGATGGTACACATATAGCCTTTGTCCCCCGCCGGAGAAATGAACAAATGGTCAGGAATTGAAAAGGCTTTCACTCTCTGAATGTGCAGATGGTGTGTTTGGTGGACAAGTACATCTTCCATGTGAATGCCAAGTATCCTGCCTCTGTGCATGATGCATTTATCTTGCAGAATAGCAGCATTCCATATGTGATGGCTCAACTCCGGCGGCACCGGGTGTGGCTAATAGGTGAGCCCATTGTCCCCACCCAGTTGATGTAGGTATATGGGTGTGGGTTTGGCCCTAAGGGTGAGTGTGTGGCTAACAGGTATCCCTCGATATTTACAGGTGACTCTGGTTACCCCAACCTCTCATGGCTACTGACTCCATTGAGGAATGCCAGGACAAGGGCAGAGGAATGTTACAATGAGGCACATGGGTGAACAAGGAGGATAATTGAGAGAACCTACGGCCTCCTGAAGGCCAGATTCTGGTGCCTCCATCTGACAGGTGGATCCCTGCACTATTCATCCAAGAAGGTGTGCCAGATCATTGTTGCATGTTGCATGTTGCACAACCTGTGCTTGAGACGCCAGGTGCCTTTTCTGCAGGAGGATGTGTCTGGAGATGGTCTTGTGGCAGCGGGGGAGGCTGTGGACAGTGACGTAGAGGAGGCAGAGGAAGAAGATGTCGACAACAGAAGTTGAACAGTACTTTCAGTGACACACAGGTAAGACACTGTAACTTCACCTTCCATTGCAGTTTTGTGTTTGACATTGGACATGGCAGCCTGTTTTCCCTATGTCTATGGCCACTTACTGTACCCTTTGGCATCTCTATTTTCAGATCTCTGTGCCCCACTCTAGCTCCTGGTGTGTTTACTGCTGCCCACTACAGGTTATACCTATGTTAATATTACAGTAGATTAGTAATGCAATGTTTCCAGCTTGTTCAACAAATACATATTTCAATCAATTGACAGACTCCATACTTGTATTTGTTCCAAGGGTGTTTATTTAGGTGCTAATAAGTGGAGGGGGTATTGCAATGGACTGGGTTGCTGATGGAGGAAAGACCACTGTAGAGTCCAGTCTATTTGTGTCACAGGTGCATTGTCCAAGTGGGCATAGGAAGGGGAACAATGGCAGTTCAAATTGGACAGGGAGACAGAGTGGGACACAAGGGAGACAATCAGGAGAGTCATATTTCCTGGCGGGGTCTTGGCAATGTTCTCTGGCTTCTGCCTGTATCACAGGCACCGTTTGAGGGGTGGTTTTCCTTCTGCAGGGCGTGGGGTGCTGGTGGTCTGTTGATCCTGGGCGTGGCCTCCTGTCCACTAGTGCCGGCAGAGGTAGAGGGCTGTTCTTCAGTGTGGCTACTGTCAGGGGCCCGTTGGTGTGCCACTGCCTCCCTCATGGGGTTGGCCATGTCTGCCAGCACCCCTGCAGTGGTGACCAGGGTGGTGTGGGTGTCTTTCAGGTCCTCCCTGATCCCCAGGTACTGTCTCTCCTGCAGCCGCTGGGTCTCCTGCAACTTGTACAGTATCTGGCCCATGGTCTCCTGGGAATGGTGGTATGCTCCCAGGATCCCTGCAAGTGCCTCGTGGAGAGTGGGTTCCCTGGGCCTGTCCTCCCCCTGTCCCACAACAGTCCTCCCAGGTTCCCTGTTGTCCTGTGCCTCTGTCCCCTGACCCGTGTGCCCACTGACCCCAGGTCTCTGATTGTCTTGGGTTTGTGGGGTTGCCTGGGGTCCCTGCAGTGGTGGACACACTGCTGATTGATGTGTCCTGGGGTGGGTGCTGTGGTGGTGTTTCCTGAGGGGGGAGGATCTGTGGTGGGTTGGGACTGTGGCAGGGTAACTGACTGTCCAGAGGTCCCTGATGGGCCAGGTTGGTCATCGTGATCCAGGAATGCAGAGCCGCTGTCATCACTGTGGGCCTCTCCTTGGGGGGGACTGGATGTTGGTGGCACCTCCTCTCCGGTGACGTTGAGTGGAGGTCCTGTGGAGATGTAAATGCAGTGTTATTGTATCTGCGTGTGCCATCTTGTGCATGGATATGTTTCCCTCTATGGTTGGTATTAGTAAGGCAGCTTTGGCTTGTGTGAGTTGTGCTTGGTTTGGCTACGTGATTGTCACTAGTGTGCATGCTGTGGTGATGGGTGTCCATGTAGGTCTGTGATGGGTGTCCATACATTGGTGTTGCATGAAGGGCTTGGAATTAGGATGGCTGGGTTGTGATAGTGGGGTATATGTGAGGTGGTGGAGTGATCGGGTGAGGGTAGGGGTAGGAGTTTGTGATGGCATGCAGGTAGGTAAAGATTTGACTTACTAGAGTCCAGTCCTCCTGCTACTCCTGCAAGGCCCTCAGGTTGCATGATTGCCAAGACTTGCTCCTCCCATGTTGTTAGTTGTGGGGGAGGAGGTGGGGTCCACAGCCAGTCCTAGGTACAGCTACCTGGTGTCTTGCAACCACGGAATGCACCTTCCCCCGTAGGTCGTTCCACCTCTTCCTGATGTCATCCCTTGTTCTGCGGTGCTGTTCCACGGCGTTGACCCTGTCCATGATTCTCCGCAATAGCTCAGTCTTCCTATTGTGTATTTTGAGCGCAGCGGTCTGTATTACCAATGGTTCACGCTGTTGAATGACTGCTGCCGTGATTCGTGGGTCATGTTGCCGTGGGCATATTTCAGTTGGCGTAATGGTGTGGGTTTTTGTACCACCAGTTTATCACTGACCTTTGGGATGGTGGACTTGTGTGGGTGTCTGTATAGTGGTGGATTTCTCTGTGTGGGTCATAATACCCGTAGCGATATTCCACCGCGGTCACGGTATGTTGGCAGCCATAAGCACGGCGGTAGACGGCATTTACCGCCAATGTTGTAATGAGGGCCTTTGTCCTTTCCAAAAGTGGAGCTTCAACTGGGATACCTACTATGAATATATTTGTAAGTAGTTCCTGTTGAGGTTTAATTTATGTGAAATGAGCATCATAGCCAGAACGGAAGTTCACCTGCTTGTTTATCCAACACAAGTCCACAGTTTTGCACAAAGTGTCTACCCAACTGGAGCACTTTCTATTGGCTAGGTAGTAAGTGCTACCTCATTGGGTTAATGTCCATTGTGGGGGGGTGCAGCCCCCTCCCCCGGCTGATATAGGGCCGGCGACCCTGTCCCGTGGAGCCCACTATAACTACATGGTGGGCTGCATGGCCCCCATCCCCTGGCCGATTTCAGCGCCTGAGACCACATACCCTGGGGCCCGGCCTTTTATAATTTATTTTTTGGGGCTGGAGGGCCATGTGGCCACCTTTCCTGGGCCAGTGTTGGCCCCTCGGACCGCACCCCCCAAGGCCTGTCATTTATATTTTTGGAGAGAGTGACACCACGCAACCCCCTCCTCTGGCCGATTTCAGCCCTGCGGCCCCATCCCGTGGGGCCTGGCCTTACCATTTCTTTTTGTGGGGGGCATGGGAGCCTCGCAGCCTCCCTTCCACAACCAATTTCAGCCACTGCGACCCCATCCCCCGGGGCCCAGCCATCAATCCTGGGTGCCTCGCAGGGCACCCACTGTGCATTGGGGACCACAGGGTATGTGAAATGGCCTAGAACCCCCCCTCTTATGGCCATGCTCCATATACAATAGTGATATACAAAGTGTTCCCCCATTTTCCAAGGAAGATGGAAGCTTGCTAAAAGAACCCCTGAAATGCTTTTGGAGACGTGTTCTTGATGCACAAGAATATGATCACATTTGTACCATTCAGAGAAGCACTTCATGAGTTCTGTGGGGTAGAAGGCCATGCGTGGTGCAGGGTTGGGTGGTTATAGTGGGCTGGTCGGAGGCCCTGGCTGCAGGCCATGTGTGGCAGTGGTTGGATTAATTTATAGTATTTAACATTACTTTATGTTAGAAAAACATAAAAATTCACTGAAAAAAACAAAGGTTACAGGGACATTATAATTAGGAAATAGAATTAAAAAAAAACATAGAAATTCACTTGTGATTTTACAGAGACGTTATATTTAGGCTCACATTTTAAACATGCAAAACCATAGAAATGAAGGGGTTATAGTTAGAGTTATTTCAAGTTACTATAAATTGTGACCCAAGGTAACCATAACTTGCGCCCTCGCCATCACTGCTAATTACTCCAGACATAACATCACTCATGATATCTTTTCTACCATCATTGATAATATCACTGTAACATTTGCAGTACATTACTGATGAGGAAACTGTCCATGGCGGGTAGCTAGTCATAATAACCTTTCTGTAATCTTCGTGTTTTTTAACTAAATATATATATATATTTATGTTCACTGAAACAAAAAACGTGACAGCGACCTTATAGTTTGGTTGATGCGTTACCCATTTAAAACCATAGAAAATTCATCAGTTACAGTTATAGTTATACGTACATTATAACTTGTTTCCAAAAGTTTCTTCCTGGCACAAGTTATAGTTTCTTCGGATAAGTATAAGTATAACTACGGAATTTTCTATGGTTTTTTACAGGTAAAACGTCAACCTAACTATAACATTCCTGTAACCTTTGGTTTTTTCCCAATGAAATTCTATGTTTTTTTAACACCTGTTAATATAAACTCCGCTGTGCACAGCATTCGCAGGGTTGTATGCAGTGAGCGTATTTTGTGAGGGGGGACATTATTTTCAGATCTGCTGATTCTTTGCAAATTTACACTGGAGGGCCATGCTTTGCCCTGTGGTAGATTCACTGATCTGCTGAAAACAAATGGGCCATTTTTGGCTCATGACAACCATGTGTACTATGGGGTCATGATACCTTTATCCTGACCCCTTACATGTTTTTACACTTTTGTTTTACCTCCCCCAGGCCGATGAAAGAAACAAAATAGCAGCTGCATCTTTCCTTTCATCTTGTGGCCAGGCAATTATGACCTTGCTTTTGCCTCAGTTACGTGGATCCTCCACAAGTAGATCCACTGAGGATCTGCATCACTACATATCTGTATTCTTAAAACTTGAATAACTCACAAAACTTTTGAATGGATTTACACCAAATGATAACAAACATTTGCAATTCCAAACCGGACTTTTCTTGCCACATAAATTGAAAATGAAAAGCAAAACATTAGTTGACTTAAGTGAGCTGATTCAAAGTGCCATGGCCACCATGAGCATGAACGCGAACAAGAGACACAAAAGGAAAAATAAGTTTGCTCACAGTTAAACGTATCAGCACTCCTGCAATCATCCATGTAACAGTGTCAGTCTGCAAGGCGGTATTAAAACCACCTCAAAACAGGACAAGCGTAAAGCATTTGCCAGTGATTACAAAGGATTGTTGAAAGGCAAGCCCACAAACAAGTGAAAGTGCTGGGCGTTAGGTGGGTGTGGTTAAAGTCAACAATACTTACAACAGGTCAAAGCGATTGCGCGGTCAATCTAAAAAACATGCTTTCTGGACCATGAGCTAGCATCCTGCCAAATTTTATGTAAACCCTTTCTGCGGTTTGGGCTGTAGTTGTGTTCAAAAATGCAAAAAAAAAACATATATCCAGTATAGAATTGGAAAACAGTGTTTTGGGACCCCCTTTTTCCAGTCCCTAAATGACGAATCACCACAAAATCTTTAACACAGCAGCAGAACTGAGTGTCATATTAGGTTTGAAAATTTCATGAAGATTCATCAAAGGTGCCAAAGTTATTGGCAAAACAAATAACACTCTGGTGCTCATTTTGACCTTGGCGGTCTTTTTATAAGACCGCCGAAGCCACGGGCACCAAAAGACCACCATATTACAACGTCGTGCCACCGTCGGCCTGGCCAACATTTTAATAGAGAGTGGTTTCAACCACCAGCACTGCCACACCAACAGGACTCTGCCTGCCGTATTACGACCTGTAGTATGGTGCTGCTGTTTCCTGCACAGCGGTGCGGTGCTTGCGGTGGAAAGCGTAGGGACCCATCCCCTCCCGGATGGCCACCTCGATGAAGCAGGTAAGTTGATCATCCTAAAGGGTGGGGTGGGAGGGTGGGGGGTGTTGTGTGAATTTGAGTGGTGTCTACATGTGTATATGAATTGGGGGGGGTTTATGTGTGTGTGTAAGTGCATGAATGCCGAGGAGGTGTTGTGTGTGTGTAAGTGCGTGTATTCCAGGAGGGGTGTTGTTTTGTGCGTGAGTGCATGTATGTTTGTGTGAATGCGTGGGTGAAGAGGGTGTATGTCTGAGTGCATGCATGCGAGTGAATGTGTATATCTGTTTGCGTACATGCGAGTGAATTCATATGTCTGAGTGCGTGCATGTGAGTGGATGTGTATGTTTGAGCGAGTGTGTGCAAGTAAATGGGTGTATCTGTGTGAGTGTTTTGGGTGTGAGTGTGTGGGGGTGTTTGTAAGTGAATGCGTGGGTGAGTGGGGGTGCGTGAATGCAGGTGTGTGGTGTATTTTTACATGGTCCTACTGCCACGAAAATGCTGGTGGTTTGCCAAGTCATAATGCCGATGGCGGTATTGCGGCAACTGCCAGGTCGGAGGTCCTCATCTCTGACCCGGAGGTCTCACCTCCCTGGCATTACAGGAGGCATTTTGGCGGTTTGGCTTTGGCCAAACCAACAAAGTCATAATGTGGGGTTCTTTACTGCCGGCCACTTGGCAGTAAGACCGCCAGACTCAAAATGAGGGCCTCAGTCCCTGGAAAAATATGGTCCTAACTATAACCACCTACTGGCTACTGCCAGTAGGTAATAAAAATATATATTCATGTATTTATATATTGGCTAGGTCCCCACTGGGTAGGATGAAAGGATTATGGAACAATTTTGGGCTTTGTTATAACTTTGGCATAGTTTGACAAATTTTCACTAAACCTTTCATTATCAAAACCCCGGCACACAATTTCCCTGCATGCAAGAGCACAGACAGGGAAAACTAGTCAGCCTCCACCTGGTAGAGCTGCAAAATAGCTCCCACTGTGTGGGACACATATTTTGTCTGTGCCTGCATTCTTCTGGTACGGACTCAGAGATTGCTCATGCCCACGGGGAGAAGAGAAAGAAAACATGCTGAAGGTGTTAAGCTGGCTCCTGTTGCACCCAGGATGGGTGCATGTGGGGAGACAGCGGGGCCTTGGGATCCCTTAGGGCTTCCCCCACAGCCTCCAATGTTCTGTGTTGTGGGAGCCCCTGAGTGGGTACCCCTGCCCAATAATTGAAAAAAAGAACAAAGGCTTTACGGCTCCTGCATCAGGAGTGCAGCAACCCTCCACCAGAAACATTTAAAAAACAGTAAGTCTCCTGAGTCATTGAATCCATGATCCCAGAAGAGGGTACATTATTTTAAAATCACTCCTAGCTGTAACTCTATGCTCTTCAGCTGGAGTTCAGAGTCCTCTTGTGTTTTGTTTATTGGCTGCACTTTGAAGCTTAAAAAATGTACAAAACAGACTCACACATATTGGCATTTTGTTTTTTAAATTAAACGTTATTACATTTTTTATGAAAATCACTTTTATTAAATATTGCACTATGGGAAGTACTGAAACATAGATTCCTTTGTAATTATTAACAACAGATGTTCTTTATACATGTGTTGATCAACTGATCCCTTCATATAGCCAACAGGCCCAATTTTTCTGTTATGGTGTTCTGATCCTTTAATAAAGTCAGTACATCTGCCTTACTTAAAATGATTCCCAAGCCCTGCACTCATCCCTTACTGCCCATGGCTTGGGAAAAAAGGGGGGTGTTGGGCTCCATTGGAGGTCAGGTGCAGAGGCTGGCCTAAAGCCAACCCTCTACCAATCATTGCCTAGGGCCATGCATGAAGTGAGGATGTCTGCCAACAAGGGGTTGTTTGCAAGGCCTGGCTGCAGGTCAGTCTCTCAGCCGACCCCGCACCATGTATGGCCAAAGGCCATGCGAGGTGTGGGTTATTTGTTCACAAGGGGTTGGATGCAGGACAAGGCAGAGTCCGCAGAAATTCACTGAAAAAACAAAGGTTAAAGGGACTTTATAGTTAGGTGAAAATGTCACTAAAACATGCCGTTTTAAACTAACAAAACCTGTGGAATTTACAGGCTATAGTTTTGTTAATTAACTGTAACTTGAGCCCTAAAGTCACTATAACATGCAACTGTGCCTTACACTGCTTATTACCCCTCATATTACAGCATTCGTTACATGATCTAATGATAACATGACTGCAACATCTGAAATGACATAATTGATGACAACACTGTGCATTGCAGGGCATGAGTTATAGTTACTTTAGGGCTTGCAATACAGTTACTTGAGATAACTACAACAGGGGAATTTCAGTGGTTTTGTTCATTGGACACAGTTGCAAGAAATATAAGATGTGGTAATCGGGCGAGATCCCTAAAGATTCTGGTCACGTTACATCATCCAGTTCAAAATTCCCTCAGGGCCTTAATTGTGAGCAATAATTGCCTATCCACATTGGGGAATACATTTCATCAACCCCTGTCTCATGTTTCTGATTGATGCATTAGATGACTGAATTCATGTACACTTGCTGCACCTATATTTGCATATATGTTTTTTGGTATTATCATGGGCTCGCCTAATTGGGACAATGTAGTCTTTCCATTACATGGGAGAGCAGAGTTTGAAAATGAGTATTTCTATTGATACATAACATCATTGGCTTCATTATGCACATTTATCATGTTTACTTTGATTGTAATAACCTCATGTACTGAATGGGCATTCTATATTGGGCACTTGCCCTTCATGAACTTTATATGCCAACAGTTATCTATGGATTATAATACAGAGGTACTCTTTTCTGTCTATTCATGCAAATGATATACTGTCCAACATTATTTTAGCAGATGAGGGATTACTGAAGCAATCCTGTCTCTGTCCTGCTACACAGATGAAATGAGATGCTGATTTTCAACAACCTTGATCAAGTCCTTTCCTTTTAGTGCACTGGGTGTATTTTCTCACATTCTGTTTATCACGTTTGCACAGTCCTATGCCTTACCATGTGCAGTCTTAATTTATGATGGTAAACTTTGCTGTTTTTCTTTTAAATTCAGGGTGGTCGACTTGAAGTCTTAAGCGGAAAATATTCTGTACAGGATAGATACAGTATTATATGTTAATTTGAAACCTAATGGTTAAAATTACACGATCATGCTGTGAGATTCTTTATGATTATAATTGTTGTTGATGTTGGAATATTTTCTTGTAGACCATATGCCAGCACAATGTTTAAGTATTTCATCTCTGCCCATGAAACTACAGTGGTTAGATTGTAAGTGCGTACCTCTTCACTTGACAAAGACTATGTTGTAACTGAAACGCATTATGGTGCCAATAAACTTGATATAAGGGCTTGGTGTGCCACTTTCATCTTTGCTGGAGTTTTGGGCAATTTGATGAACTCTTTGGATTTGAGACGGAGTGCAAGCCATGTATATATACATATAGTCAAACTGGATGGTAAAGGCAAACATTTTGCCTTTATCCGCCACCATTTTGCTTTTGCTGAATTTGTTGTAGTTGGCCTTAATACTCTGTGCAGATGATTGACTTACACCTGATTGGCATAATTTATTTACTTGTAAGTCCCTTGTAGATTGGTTTACCATATACCCAGGGCCCGAAAATGAAATGATACTGGTTGGCCTGAAGCACTTATTGTGCCACCTACTTAAGTGGTGCCTTAAAACATGTCCCATGATTTCCATTGCAGCCTGATTTAATTTGGCAGTAAACACCCTTTTTCAAGCCTTGACTCCCCTCGTATTGCATATAGGTCACCCCTAAGGGGGCCCTAGTCACTCCTAAATGTGTTTTGTCACTACTGTGAGTCTACCTGTCCTGTAGTATAACATTTGGTTGCCTTATTATAATTAATAAGTATTATGTTTTGATTGGGACCAGGTTTCCAGTTCATACTTGGTATCGATGAAACTGTAATGAAAAATCCTCTTCAGAGATAAAGTCAGATTTTTAATTACAATTTTGAAAATGCCACTTTTCGAAGGTTGCCATTTTCCTGCCCTTAGCTCATATGTGCCTGCAGCCTTCTTGGGTTACATGCCTGAGTGCAGCTGACAGATTTTGTGAATTCCTCCCAGACAGTCATACAATAGAGGGTTAGGTGTACCTAAACACGCCATCTGTTGGCAGGATGGGGGACAGAGCTTGTCACAGCCCTAAATGCAACTAACTACGGTGTGCTCTGCCTACACACAAAGGACCTATCACCTCCACATTGTTGCTGCAGCCAGCTTGATCTTAGGGCAGGGAAATCAGGAAATTGCATGTACTTCAGAGGCATTGTCTAGAAGCTTTGTCCACCTTGCAGAAGGAGGGAACCAGGCTAAGAAAATAGGGCCTCACACACTAACTCTCCAGTTCACTTTTAAATCTGCAGGACTCTCAGAGGACTGCCCACTGGTGTGACCTGCTACACACTCTGGAAACCTGCTTTGCTGTACATAGAAGGGCTGCTTTTCTGCCTGGGGCCTTCCTTGAGCTCTGAGCAGACAGCCCCACTGTCTCCTGCAATTTCAGCTGAACTCATGACTCGCAGAGTGACTCCAAGGGCTAGTTTGCTGGCCTCCTATTCAGAGCCACATGAACACAACAGGCTCCCACAAACTTGAACCCACAACTGGACACAGCCTGAGTGAGTGCTGAACCCGCAAGTAGTTTACACCAACCCAGGACCCTTGCCTAGATGGTCAAACCTAAAAACTGAGGACTTAGACAAATTTTGTCCCAAATGTGCTTTGAGAACCAGGAGGAGACCGAGACCAACCTGTTTGCCTATCCCCCAAAGGTGCATCACCAGTTGGATTGACTTTGTGTCTCCCCCGCGTTCTTCTACTCAGCGGCAAATCCTATCAGCGGTCCTTCACCAAAGGGGTGTATGGCCTCTTGGAACTGTGTTAGGCTACAGCCCTCTTCCTCGTCCCGCTGGAGAATTTCAACTTCCAACAGAAGAGACTAAGGGGGTCATTATGACCCCTGTGGGTGGCAATAATGTGGCGGTAATACCACAGATACAGCCAGGCTGCCGCCAGCCTGCAGCCTGGCGGTCCTGGTGGTTGTAATCCACCAGGGCAGTGATGAAAGCAGCGCTGCCCTGGGGATTACGAGTCCCCATCCGCCATCCTGTGTGTGGCGGTAAACACTGCCATGGAAAGGCTGGTGGTATGGCAGACTCGGGGACCACTGGGGGCCATGCAGTGCTCATGTACTTGGCATGGACACTGCAGGGGCCCCCATGCACAGCCCCATTGCACATTCCAATGCCCGAATTACTGGCAGTGGAATGCGCGACGGATGCTGCTGCACCCGTAGCACCTCAACATCGCCGCCAGCTCGATTACGAGCCGGCTTCAATGTTGTGGTGACTTTTTCGCTTGGCAAGTGGGCGGAAATGCTGTTTCCATCCGCTGGCCCAGTCAAAATTTCATAATAGGGTGCCAAACATACCGCCAGCGCGGCTTTGGCAGTAATGAAGTTATAATGAAGGCCTGAGTCTGAATGTATCTGTTTGAAATCCTCATTGTGGCTTTGACGGAAGGCTCCCCGATCACAATGCTCCTTCTTCGGACACCACTTGCAGCCTAACCCCACTGAACTTTACCTTATCAGAAACTTTTTCTCAAAATTTCTTGCAAGTCAAAAGGCAAGCACGAGCTGGGCCCAATCCACTTCTTGCATCCGAATCATGCTCCATTACAGTCGGTCACATTTTTCGATCCAGTGTTGCATGACTAAGCCCCTAATTATGACCTTGGTGGTAAATCCCACTTACTGCCATGCTGAATGGCGCAAACATACCACAGCTGCTGTGGATTACCGCCACCTATATTATGACCCACACATAGCAATCGTCACTATACAGCCACACACACAAGTCCGCCAGCCCAAAGGTCAGTGATAAACCCGCGGTACCAAAACCCACACCGTTACGCCAAAAGAACTACGCCCACAGCATTATGATGCACGATTCACCGTGGCGGACATTCAGTGGCTCTTAACCATTGTCGGTATATACCGCTGCACTCAAAATACACACAATCAAACAAAACTATACCACATTGGACAATTTGAATAACACACTCCTGACACAAATACACCCACCACACCCACACACCCACACCACTATAAAACACACACACACATTACCCACAACCCTTTACCATTACAAACAAGTGCCACAAGAGAGAGAGCAAGACCACAGACAAGACCACAGACACACACCACCATCACCTATACACCATCCACGCACCCCACATCACACACTCCAACACAGCACCCCAAACACCCTCACCAGTCACAATACATCAATGGCACTGCAACAACACCCAAGGTTCTCTGAGAATGAGCTAAGGGTTATGGTGGAGGAAATCATCTGGGTAGAGCCACAGCTATTCGGATTACAGGTGCAGCAGACGTCCAGTGCAAGGAAGATGGAGCTATGGCAGAGAATCATGGACAGGGTCAACGCCATGGGACAGCACCCCAGAACAAGGGATGACATCAGGAAGAGGTGGAACGACCTACGGGGGAAGGTATATTCCTCAGCAGCAAGACACCAACTGGCTGTACAGAGGACTGGCGGTGGACCCCCACCTCCTCCCCCACAACTAACAACATGGGAGGAGCAAGTCTTGGCGATCATGCATCCTGAGGGCCTGGCAGTAGTAGGAGGAGTACTGGACTCTGGTAAGTCAAATCTCTATTACTATCACCCCCCTACCTGCATGCATCACAAAACCCCACCCCTACCCTCACTCCCATCACTTCACCACCTCCCACATACTCCACCATCACAACCCACTCATCCCAATACCAAGCCCTGCATGTAAAACCAATGCATGAACACCACTCACAGACCTGCATGGACACCTATCACCACTGCATGCACACTGGAGGGAATCACCTAGCCCACCAAATAGCTACTCAATCAAAGGCAAATCTGCCAGGGCAATAACAACCATACAGGGCAACACACCCATGCACAAGATGTCACACACAGAAACAATAACACTGCATGTTCATCCCCATAGGCCCCCCACCCAACGTCTCTGGATAGGAGGTGCCAGCAACTTCCAGTCCATGCCCAGAAGAGGCCCACAGTGATGACAGCAGCTCTGGACCCCTGGAACTGGATGACCAACCTAGCCCATCAGGGATCTCCTGACAGTGGGTTACCCAGGCACAGTCCCATAGCATCACAGAGCCTCCCCCTCTGGAAACACCATCACAGTACCCACCCAGAGAGCCCATACCTCTGTCCCCATGACATGTCAATCAGCAGTGTGTCCACCACTACAGGGACCCCAGGCCACTCCACAAACTCAGGGCGATCAGGGTCAGTGGCAGTGGTTCAGGGGACAGAAGCACAGGACAACAGGGAAGCTGGGAGGACTGCTGTGCGACAGGAGGAGGACAGGCCAGAGGAAGCGACTCTACAGGAGGCACTTACCAACATCCAGGAGCATACCCCATTCCCAGGAGACGATGGGCCAGATACTGGACAAGTTGCAGGAGACCCAGCGGCTGCAGGAGGGACAGTATCTGGGGATCAGGGAGAACTTGAAGGATATAAACACCACCCTGGTCACCATTGCAGGGGTGCTGGCTAACATGGCCAATACCTTGAGGGAGGCAGTGGCACACCACCGGGCCCCTGACACTAGCCAAACTGATGAACAGCCTTCCACCTCAGCTGCCGCTAGAGGACAGCAGGCCCTGCCACAGGACCAACAGGCCAACAGCACCCCACCCCCTGCAGAAGGAGAACCACTCCGCAAACGGTCCCTGCGATCCAGGCAGAAGCCAGAGAACATTGCCAAGACCCCCGCCAGGAAATAAGACTCTCCTGAATGTCACCCTTGTGTACCACTCTGTCACCCTGTCCACCGTGAACTGCCATTGTTCCCCTTCCTATGCCTCTTGGACAATGCACATGTAATACAAATAGACTGAACTACAGCCCATTGCACATCCCCCTCTAATCATTAGCACTTAAATAAATACCATTTGAAAAAATACATGTATGGAGTCTGTCAAATAATTTAACCATGCATTCATTTAACAAGCTTTAAACACTGCAATAAAACTCTATTTATTGTATACATAGGAATGACCTGTATTTGGCTGCCGTCAACACACCAGGAGGGAGAATGGGACACAAATATCTGAAAATAGAGATACCAAAGAGTACAGTAAGTGGGCAAGAATTTTGAAAATTAGCCTGCCAGTGACAATGTCAAATACAAAACTGTCAATGTAAAGTGTAATTACAGTGTCTTACCTGTGTGTCATTGGAAGTACTGTCTCATAACAGCACTTCTGTTGTCCTCATCCTCATCCTCTGCCTCCTCATCTTTACTGTCCACAGGGTCCACTGCTGCTACACACCCATCTCCAGCCTCATCTGGCCTCCCAACAAGGAAGGGGTGCCGAAAAGGCACCTGGCGACGTAAGGCAAGGTTGTGCAACATACAGCATGCCACGATAATCTGGCACTCCTTCCTGGGTGAGTGGTACGGTCCACCTGTTAGATGGAGGCAACAAATCCTGGCCACCAGGAGGCAAATGTCCTTTCTATAATTCTTCTTCTTCACTCGTGTGCCTCACTGTAATGTTCCTCTGCCCTTGTCCTGGGATTGCTCATAGGGGCAGTAGCCATGAGAGGTTGCGTTAACAAGAGTCACCTGCAAATATCGAGGGACAACTGTTAGACACACACTAACCCATAGGGCCCACACCATACCCATACACCAACATCCACTGGGTGGGAACCATGGCTCACCTATTAGCCACACCCGGTGCCTCTGGAGTTGAGCCATTACCTATGGGATGCTGCTATTCCTCAGGATAAAGGCATCATGCACAGACCCAGGATACTTTGCATTTACATGGGAGATGTACTGGTCCGCCAGGCACACTATCTTTTTATTCATGCAGTGAAAGCAATCGACCCAATAATGTTGGGGATATGTCACATAGCATAGAAATGTGCTTTCATTGTGGGCAAACTCTCCACCTGTACGAAAACGATGTAGCTGTGCATGTGTTTAATCAGGGCAGACAACACCCTGGTCAGCACTATTGAGAACATCGGCTGAGACATTCCTGCTGCCAAGCCCACTGTCAGTTGGAAGGAGTCACTTTCCAGGAAATGGAGCACCGATATGACTTGCAAAAGGGGGGGGGGTCCCGGTGGGCTGACGGATAGCAGATATCATGTCAGGTTCCTATTGGGCACACAGCTCTGTGATTGTGGCCCTGTCCAGTCTATAGGTGAGGATAATGTGCCTGTCCTCCATTGTTGTCAAGTCCACCAGGGGCCTGTACATGGGGGGATGTCTCCATCTCCGATTCATCCGCAACGGTTGCAATCTAAGGGGCAATCGGTGAGTAGCTGGTCAGTACTCCATATTTCCAAACACTACACTGCATTGCATGTTGTGACTGTAACACAAGCTTGTTGTATAGGCCCAAATGGTGCATATTTGTACTGTGACGCAGTTAGGTGCCATGGCCTGCCCTCCCCACTGAAATGGCATCCAACTGTCCTGTAATGAGTGACATGTGGAAATGAGGTAATTCCGCTGACGTTGTGCACCGTTGCAGTAGGCGGTCGAAAACCGCTGTGCAACTCCTCATTAGATCCCATTGGGCCCCATGGGTTACAGTGGCCAATGGTGATGTACGCCGGCGGTGACGGTACGCACTGCCGCAGACGTGACTGCCATTTTCTATCTGTTCACCCACTTGCTACCTGACCTTCAACAAGAGGGGACCAACACCTCAAGTGCTGTCCTGACCTGTGTCTGGAACCGACCATGGCTCGTGTGACGGGGGAAAGGGCCCCTGCCTTCACCACTGCGGAGTTAGAGAATCTGGTGGATGGTGTCCTACCCCAGTACCAAATGCTGTGTTGGCCTCCAGACCAATAGGTGAGTACACTGTGAGCACGATGCATGGGCTATGAATATGAATGCATGGAGTGCTGTATGTGAGGGCCTTGTGTAAGGGGAGGGTTGGTGGAAGGGTCTTGGCCAGCGTGCTGCATGTATGGTGGGCAATGTCTCTGCGTAAGGGGATGGGAAGGTTATGGTGGGACATGAGTGTAACAGGCTGGACGGTCTGACTGATACCTTTTTTCTATGTGTATTTATCTGGAGGCCAGTGCCCATCAGAAAATGGGTATATGGCATGCCATCACCAAGGACGTGCAGACCCTGGGATTCTATGGTAGGTGGAGCACCCACTGTCAGAAACTGTGGGAGGACCTGAGATGCTGGGCAAGGAAGACGGTGGAGGCCCAGCTGGGGATGGCCTCCCAACGAGGAAGGGGTGCCCGTCAAACCCTGACCCCGTCATGGCCTGCATACTGGCAGTAGCCTATCCAGAGCTGGATGGGCGCTTGAGAGCATCACAGCAGCCACAAGAGGGTAAGTACAGTTTCCCAGTATACTACTTGCATGTGGTGGGGTGGTCTCTGAGCGGGGGATCTACTACTGGCAAGAGGTCTGTGGGTCTCTGGTATGCTGTTAGTGGTGTTAGGTATTACTGTCCATGCACTGGTGACTAGCATTGTGACTGGTAGTGCATTGCCTATTGCGTAGGGCTGCTCCATGTGTGTGTGTGTGTAGTGTACGCCAACTGTGGTGTTGGAGCAGCCATTGACTCAGTGTATCCTTTGTCTCGCCCCCCCTTTTTGTTTTGCCACCTTGTCCTTCTGTGCATTAGCATCATCTGGTGGAGGAGCTGAGGCACCGGCGACGGAGGGAGCTGCATCCAACAGGGCCTAGGAGGCCGAATCCACCGACAGTGAGGGCACCAATGGGACGGAGGGCGAGGGGAGCACTACGGTGGAGACAGGAGTGGACAGTTCAGACAGTGATACCTCCTCCGATAGAAGCTTCCTGGTGGTGGCGAACACCTCTGTGGCCACCCCAACTACAGGTACAACCACCACCCCAGTACCAGCACCGCCCTCCCAGCAGCCCCTCAGCGAGTTTCCCGTGCCCGCTCACCCCGGAGGGTGGGCATCTCCTTTGCCCCAGGCACCTCAGGCCCTGCCCCAGGTAGCCCTGCTGCCCTGAGTGAAGAGGGTATTGACCTCCTGCGATCCATCTCTGTTGGGCATTCAACCATTGTGAATGCCATCCCGGGGCTGGCAGGCCATTTGGAACAAACAAATGCATTCCTGGAGGGCATTGATTCTGGGATGACGGCCCAACAGAGATCAATCAAGGCTCTGGCCTCCTCTCTGATGGCAGCCATTGTCCCTGTTTCTAGCCTCCCCCTCCAACTTCCTCTATTCAGTCCCATTCCCCTCAACCCCAACGTATCCCAAGCACACAGGCAGACCAGAATTCACCCATGACAACACACAGGAGTGGTTCAGGCAAACACAAGCACCACACATCATCCCACAGGCACTCACACAAACACCATCCAGATGCACATATACCAACATACACTGCCTCCACTGTGTCTCCCTCCACCTCCTCGTCCACCTCCGTCCAAGTAGCAGCTACACACACACCTGCATGCACTACATCCTCATCCACTACCTCCATCACCAGCATGCCTATCACTACACAACCCTTAGTGGCAGTCAACCCCCCCACATCCATGCGCACGTCCCCTGTGTCCTCTCCCACTGTGTCTGTGCCCTTTCTCCCAAAGAACACAAACGCAAGCACTCAGACACCCAACAGCCATCCCCCTCACACTGGATCCAGCCCATACACCTGCACCCAAACACAGCAGACAGACACCTCCCACAACCACTTTCTCTTCCTTCACTCCCAAACCTTCACCCTCTTCCCACCCCAATGTCCCTAAGAAGCTTTTTCTCTCCACTGTTGACCTCTTCCCTACCCCTCCCTCCGTCCTTCACATCGGGCCAAGGTGGTCAGAACCCAGGCGAGCACCTCAGCCACCCAGTCCACGGCCACACTAGTGACGACTGCTACTGCAGGTGGGAGAGGATCCCGGCAACCAGCCAGCAGTACTGGGAGTGTGCATGCACCAGGAGCATCAAGGAAGGGCAAGGAGGCACCACCAGCTGCAAAGGTGAAGAGCAAGGAGGCACCACCAGCTGCAAAAGTGAAGGGCAAGGAGCCAGCACCTGCATGCAGGAAGGACAGGAGGCCTGGTGCTGAGACTCATTCAGAGCCCCCACCACCAACCATGGCGTTTCAGCCGTCCAAGGCTGCAGGGAAAGGGCTAGAGCCTCTCCCCACTGCCAGCCCTGCCACCAGCACCACCACCAGCACCACCACCAGGACTGCCATCAGAACCACTGCCAGCAGCAGCAGCCCCAGTGGGCAGCCATCCGAGGCTGCAGGGGAAGGGCTGGAGCCCCCTCCCACTGCCAGCCCCGCCACCAGCACCGCCACCAGCACCACTGCCAGCAGCAGCAGCCCCAGTGGGCAGCCGTCCAAGGCTGCATGGGATGGGCTGGAGCCTCCCCCCACTGCTGTCAGCACCGCCACCAGCACCACTGCCAGCAGCAGCAGCCCCAGTGGGCAGCCGTCCGAGGCTGCAGGGGATGTGTGTGCGTCACTCTCTTTTCCTCCCCCCTCCCTTGTGTGCTAGGCTGCAGTACTCACCGTGGTCATCTTCGCCGGAATGCTCCTCGTAATGCAGGAAGAGGTAGATGAGCATGGGAATAATGTGCAACTCGGGCTCCATGGCATTGTGGTTGTTCCTTGAGTGTCCAGAGGTGAGTCCTTTGACTTCTGTGATCTGTTTCCGCCATGCTTTTGATGCCATTGGTATTGCCCCGGAAAAGGTGGTGGATAGGCCTGTCTTAATAAAGTGGGCGGTAGATTGTCTTCCACCTGGCTGTTGTTGGTTACCGCCGTGGTGCTTATTGCTACCGCCATGGCGGTCAGAGTGTTAAAGTGGCTGTCTGTCTGAGCGGTTTCCGCAATAGTCACAATTCAATTTTTTTTACCGCCGGCCTGATGGCGGTATTACCGCAGCTTTATCACCGACCGCCAGGGTTGTAATGAGGGCATAAATGTCTGTGGTTGGTGCTTTGAAATGCTGAACCCTGGTTTTTACAACAAAAAAAAAAAAATCATAACTCCAGTTCTATTTATTGGCTTTTTTGTTGTTTTGGTGTATGGAATACCAAAATATAAAAGGCCAGCATATTAGTTTTAGCAAGGGGTTTGTATATCAACCTATATAAATCGGGCGTATTAGTTTAGCCGAATTTTGTCGGTAAAATCGAACTTTCTGCCAAATGTGATGTAATTCTATCCAGTCATTTTGACTAGAACTGTGTCTAAAGTTCCTAAGGAAAACTGTATGGGGAAAATGTGTTATAGGGGGCAAACTTTCCAAAAAGAGGCTGAGGTGTATGAACCTTTTTTTTTTTTTTAAAGGTCATGAAGACTCGTCAAACGACGCCAGAGTTATTAGCAAACCAAAAAAACATTTTCCTATGGAAATTGGTACAAGTTATAACTACACAGTGAAGACTGCCACTGTGTGATATATACATTTTCCAATGTACAAAAAATCAAAGGCTCTGTACTCCCAGCTCTCAGGCTCATCTCGAGGATGACTGGGTCTCCTGCTTTGATATGACATTTGTCACTTACCTCACTTTCGGTGTGTTGAAAAATAGAGAGGCACTCCAGTACTGTTTGCCCAAAAATGGCCAGAAATGTTCTCCTCAGGTGCTCTGGCAACCATGATGGTTCAAAAAATAGATAGACACTCCAATACTGCTTGGCCAGAAATATTTTATTTAAGTGCTCTAGCAACCATGATGGTTCTTGCCAGAGCACTTAAATAAAACATTGCTGGGCACACACTACTAGAGTTTTGGAAAAATTATTTTCAAAAAATGAAAGTTGTATATATCACGCCATGGATGATCCGCAGAGCCTCCACTTCAAGCAGGAAGTGGAGGCAGCCATTCTGAGTTCTAAATAAAAGTGAAAGGTATTGGGGCAGTGTAGGGATACTCTGACCCCCTAGGCCTTGTGGTGGGGCCCCTGTAAGACTCCACTAGGAGCCAGAAATGTTTATTTTTCATTTTGCCACAAATTCATCAAGGATATGTGAATCCACTTGAAAATTAAAAAAAAAAACATGGGCTTTTCAAGGGCATCCCTTGAATTAAAAAAATTCCAGCTCCTGCATGGTCCCATAGGACAGCTTGCATGCACCTGTGGCTCTCCCTGCAGGCCCGTATAGAAAAAAGCAGTTGGTGTCCCAGACAGGACATGATCACCTAGAAAAGAACTTAAGAAATTAAAAAGTAAATCATAAATGAGTGGCCACCGCTGCTGCTTTATTATTCACTTTTCCTTCAAGGTATCGCCCAGTGGTGCCCTTGTAGGGCTATTTCATGTATTTTGTTTTTGATGATGTCCCTAGAAGGAGCCAGTGCATCAATGTTGTTGTTGGGGTTTGTAGGGAGTTCTACAGTCCCCCCAAGCAACACTAGAAAATTTTTAAGTCTCCTGGCTCATAGAAACCATGAAGCTAGGAGAACTTACAGTCATTTTCAAAAACATTTCCCAGGCTGGAGCTTTTGCTCTACAGCTGGAATTGCAGTGCCACCTAGGATCTGGTTATATATGTGCATTTTATGTTATACAGTGTTTCACATAAAATATAAGACCTTTATGCCTTTATGCCGGTTTTTTTGCTGTGTAAAATATTAAAAAGCAGAGTAAGGGATATGTTTGTTTAGTGTTTTTCTTATTCCCTTGGCAGCCAAAGACGTAACGGTTACGTCCTTGGCTGTGGCGCTGAGGCACCAAGGATGTAACTGTTACACCCTTGGCTCCCCCCATGAGCCTCACCTTGGTGCCCCCACTGCAGGGATGGAAGGGAAATCACTTCCCCTTCCATCCCGCACCCCCTTAGCATCTGATGATGTCAGCACGCAATCATGCGCTGACCTCATCAGAGGCCTGCCCCTCCTCGCTGGGGAGGAGAAATGCTTTTGCATCTGTCCTCCGATCATGTGGAGGGGCCAAGAAAGGCATCAAAGGAAAGGAAAGGGCTCTCCTTTCCTTTGATGTCATTCTTAGCATTTCTTCTTCCCGATCAAGATGCGATCGGGCAGCAGAAATGTCCACTAGACAACAGCGAGTCTTTTTACAGGTAATTGTCTTGAGAGGAGCAGCCCCTTGGGCAAGGGCTGCTCCCCAGGGGGCCAAATTAGTTTTAGGCCATTTCTGCCCCCTTGGGGAGCTGATCGGCCTAATATAATTAGGCTGATCTTCCCCCAGGGGTGCAGAAACCTCCTAGACACCAGGGATACATTTTTATTTCTTTTTTTTTCTATGTGGGCGTGGACCCTTAGGCAAGGGTCGCTCCCTGGGGGGCAAATTACTTTTCAGCCATTTCAGCCCCCTTTGGGGGCCAATCGGCCTATTTTTATTAGGCCCATCACCCTGCCAAGGGGAGCAGAAACCACTAGATACCAGGGATATATTTTTTTATGTTTACTTTTGTTTTTCATATATGGGGAGTGACCCCCTAGGCAAGGGTTGCTCCCCTGGGGGGCAAATTGTATTTAGGCCATTTCTGCCCCCCTTGGGGGCAGATCAGCCTATTTTTATTAGGCCAATTTGCCCCCAAGGGGGGCAAAAACCACTAGACACCAGGGATTTTGTTTTTGTCAGTTTCATGTGAGGGGATTGACCCCTTAGGCAAGAGTCATTCCCCTGGGGGGGAATTTATTTTAGGGCATTTCTGCCACCCTTAAAGGCAGATCAGCCTACTTTTATTAGGCTGATTCCACTAGACACCAGGGATTTCTATTTGCTTATTTTTTTTTCTTTATGTGGGGAGTGACCCCTTAAGCAAGGGTTGCTTCTCTGGGGGGCACATTTTCTTTAGGACACTTCTGCTCCCTTTGGGGGCAGATCAGACAATTTTTGTTAGGCCAATCTGCCCTCAAGGGGGGCAGAAACCACTAGACACCAGGGATTATTATCTTTAAGTCAATTTCATGCAAGGGAAGCAACCCCTTAGGCAAGTTTCGTTCCCTGGGGGGCAAAAGTATTTTAGGCAATTTCTGCCCCCTTGGGGCAGAAACCACTTAGGCACCTGGGATTGGTGTTGTGTATGTGTGTGTTTTGTTTGGGGGGGCAGCCCCTTGGGTAAGGGTCATTACTGTTGGCCATATGTGCCCCTCTTGGGGGCAGATTGGCCTGTTTTTGGAAGGCCAGCTGCCAGGGAATAAAAAAAAACAAAAAATATTTGGGTGGTGGCTACCAGCCAGTATAAGCCTGGTTATGCCCCCACCCCCAACTGAAGGGGAAAACAGTCTTTCAGCTCTTCCCTGCATACTAAAACATCTTATCCCATGGCAAACAAGACAACATTTTATTTTTTTGGTTTTGGTTTTACATTTGGGCCATGAGAGCTTGACTAAACTCTCAAAATCGTCCCACTTGGAATGGTGAGGGCTGCACTTTTTGGACTTTGGGACGCTGCCATGTAGAAAAATCCACAAGACCTAGAAAACCTAGAAACATCTGAAAACTAAACATCTGGGTGATTACAGGATGCTGTGCTTCACATGCATCCCACACCATTTTCTTACCCACAATGCCCTGCTAACCTCCAACTTTGCTGGAAGTCACATATTTTTCCCACATTTTTGTGATGGAACCTTCCAGAATCTGTAGGAATCCACAAAATTCCTACCACCCAGCATTGTCTCATCTACACCGATAAAAATCCTGCTGCACTTGTCAGCCTAAAAATGTTTTTTTTCAAACCGCCCTTTTGGACCCACTTTGGTTCCCCCTAAATTTTGACATGTTTTTGGCTCTTTCCTGTAACAGGCACTTGGCCCACCTACACAAGTGAGGTATATTTTTTACCGGGAGACTGAGGGGAACGTTGGGTGGTAGGAAATTTGTCCCAGTGTGGTGATCCCACACAGAAATGTGAGAAAAATATCTTTTTTTTAGCTAAAGTTGAGGTTTGCTGAGGATTCTGGGTAAGAAAACATTGGGGGATCCATGCAAGGCATACCTCTCTGGACTCCCTTTGGTGTATAGTTTTCAGAAATGTCTGGGTTTGGAAGCTTTCCTTAGATGGCTGCTAAGCCCAGGACCAAAATTGCAAACACAGGTAATTTTGTATTGATAATTTTGATGTGTCCAGATAGTATTTTGGGGCATTTCCTTTGGAAGGGCACTAGGCCTATTCATACAAGTGAGGTACCATTTTTATCGGGAGACATAGGGTAATGCTAGGTGGAGGGAAATTTGCAGCTCCTCTCAGATTCTAGAACTTTCTGTCACTAAAATGTGAGGAAACAGTGTTTTTTGGCCACATTTTGAGGTTTGCCAAGGATTCTGGGTAACAGAACCTGGTGAGAGCCCCACAAGTCACCCCTTCTGGGATTCCCCTAGGTGTACAGTTTTCAAAAATGTGCAGGTTTGGTAGGTTTCCCTAGGTGCCGGCTGAGCTAGAGGCCAAAATCTATAGCTGGGCACTTTGCAAAAAACACATCAGATTTCAATGTAAAAATGTGATGTGTCCATATTGCGTTTCCTGTCGCGAGCATTAGGCCTACCCATGCACCTGAGGTACCATATTTATAGGGAGACTTGGGGGAACACAGAATAGCAAAACAAGTTTTATTGCCCATTGTCTTTCTCTACATTTTTTCCTTCCAAATGTAAGACAGTGTGTAAAAAAGACGTTTACTTGAGAAATGCCCTATAATTCACACGCTAGTATGGGAGATGTGCAAATAACCACTGCTTCTCAACACCTTATCTTGTGCCCATGTTAGAAATACAAAGGTTTTCTTTATATCTATTTTTCACTCTTTATATTTCAGCAAATTAATTGCTTAATACCTGGTATAGAATGAAAACCCATTGCAAGGTGCAGCTCATTTTTTGGCTCTGGGTACCTAGGGTTCTTGATGAACCTACAAGCCCTATATATCCCCGCAACCATAAGAGTCCAGCAGACGTAACAGTATATTGGTTTAAACAATCTGACATAGCAGGAAAAAGTTACAGAGTAAAACGTGGAGAAAAATTGAAGTTTTTTTTTACCTCAATTTCAATATTGTTTTATTTCAGCTGTTATTTTCTGTAGGAAACCCTTGTAAGATCTACACAAATTACCTCTTGCTAAATTCAGAATTTTGTCTACCTTTCAGAAATGTTTAGCTTTTTGGTATTCAGCATTGGTTTCATGCCCATTTCTGTCACTTACTGGAAGGAGACTGAAAGCACATAAAATTATAAAAATGGGGTGTGTCCCAGTAAAATGCCATAATTGTGTTGAAAAATTGTGTTTTCTGATTCAAGTCTGCCTGTTCCTGAAAGCTGAGAAGATGGTGATTTTAGCACCACAAACCCTTTGTTGATGCCATTTTTAGGGGAAAAACACAAGCCTTCTTCTGCATCCCTTTTTTCCCCATTTAAAAAAAATAAAAATAAAAAGGCTGGGTACCTCTAGAATCCCTAGGACGTTGGAAAAGAAGGACGCAAATTTGGCGTGGGTAGCTTATGTGGACTAAAAGTTATGAGGGCCTCAGCAAGAACTCCCCCAAACAGCCAAAAAAAGGCTTGCCACCTGAGTGGGAAAAGGCCCGGCAGTGAAGGGGTTAAAGAAAAAAATATATAACTCTGACTACATATTTTCACATTTATCCCCCAAAAATGTAATAATAACAACTTTGAAAAATGAAAGAGTCACAGACGTAGTTTAACAAAACTCTGTTACATGATGATGCACATTGTAATGTATGTATTATTGAAATGTCCATTTTATTAGAATTATTCATAACTTTTAGAGAAAGATGATAGATCTGTTTTATATGTAGTGTGTTGAGAGGGGGGAGAGAGGTTGGCCAAATGCTACCCCTCCCCACCCCCCATGCGCCAATGCGCATCGGAGTTTGGCTTTACATATGGTAATAAAATATTGCTTTATGTTAAAAAAAAAAAAAACTAGGAATTCACTGAGAAAAGCAAAGGTTGAAGTATTTTTATAGTTAAGTGAAGTGTTCAGTAACAACATTACGTTTTAAACTCTGAAAACCATAGAAATTCATTATAGTAACTATAACTCACGTCCTCACCATGCACTGTTAATTACCCTACATAATACATTACTAATAACATCGTCTATGACATCACTGATAAAATCACTGCCACATCTGAGAGTGAAATTATTGATGAGAAAACTATGCATGGTGGGGTGCGAGTTATAGTTACCTTGGAGCAAGCGTTATAGTTACTTTAGATATCTATAATTATAACTGGTAAATTTGTATGGATTTTAGAGTTTATAACGTTACGTTGTTACCGAACATTTGTGTATTTTCAGTTTGGTTTGGTTTGCATAGAAACAATAAGTAAAGTTTTTCCAACTTTAATCAAGATAAAACATTTGTTTTTTCATTGAATTTCATTTTTTTATGTTTAATAAATATATTTTCCAAATTGTAGAGATTAATATCTTTGAAGGTCATTATGTGGGGTGTGGTACAGTAGAGTGGAGCATAGTGTCGTAGAGTATAGTGTTATAGAGTGTGGCGTTGAATAGTGGATTACAGTGGAGAAGAGATTGGTACAGTGGAGTGGTGTACAGTGAATAGTTTACGGTGGAGTATTGTACAGTGGAGTGGTCCAGAATAGTTCAGACAGAGTGGAGGGCTACAGAGTAAAGAGGATGGTTGTAGAGGAGAGTGGAGTGGTGTGATTTAGTGTACAGTGGAGTAATTTGTTATATACATATATATTGTTATATAGTGCAGTGGAATGTTTTATAGCACAGTGTGTGGAGTGCACTAGAGTGGCCGGTGTAGTGTAGAGTTGAGTAAAGTATTATAAAATTGAGTCTCATCCTCTACAGTAGAGCAGAGTGGTGTGTTGTAGAGTGTTGGAAAGTGTCACAGAGTAGAGTACACTAGGGTTTAGGGACATAGAGAAGAGTAGAGGGTTTTCCAGCATAGTGTAGGAGCACAAAGTGTAGTGCAGTGTTGTATAGTGACCAAGGGAGTAGCAGAGCCTTGTAGAGTGGAGTTGCATACAGTGAAGTAGAGTGAGGTAGTGATGGGCTGTGTAGTGTGGAGTGTTGTACAGTGCCACTGAGTGAGGTAAAGTGATTTATGGTGAAGGAGAGTGAAGTGGAGTGGCATACCATACAAGAGAGTAGTGTGTTCTTCAGTGAGGTGGCATGGAGTCGAGTAGGTGGAGTGCTGTAGTATACACTGGAGTAAAATGTTGTAAAGTGTAGTGATGTTTCATACAGTGGAGTTGACTGGTGTGTTGTAGCATGTCAGCATGTGTTGTAGAGTACAGTTGAGTAGACTGTCACAAAGTGTAGTAAGGTGTAGTACAGTTGTGTGATGTGGAGTAGAGTAGAGTGTAGAACAGTCTGGTAGAGTGGAGAGGGTTAGACTGTCATACAGTTGAGTGGCATAGAGTAGCATACAGTGGAATGGCGTAGAGTGCAGTAGTGGAGTACAGTTGAGTAACGTATTATAGAGTGGAGTATATTAACTGGGGTGAAGCGGCATTGAGGGAGCTGTGTAGAGTGGAGTAGAGGGTCATAAAGTGCTGTAGAGCGGTGTACACTGGCATTGACAGGAGTATATTTTTGTACAGTGTATTTATTGTACAGGGGAGTACAATGTGATTCAGTGGAGGGGCGTAGAATGTTGTTAGGTGGAGTGTATTGTTGTTGAGCGGAGTACAGTGGAGTGACGCGGAGCAGAGTTAGGTAAAGTGGAGCAAAGTAGAAAGGAGTAGCATAAAGTGGAATGGTATAGAGTAGAGTGGAGTGGCATGCAGTGGAGTGGCATAAATTGGAATTGGATAGAGTGTAATAGCATAGAGTAGAGTGGGGGAGAGTGGATGTATGTACAGTGGAATAGCTCAGTGTACCATGTCATAGAGTGGAGTGGTGTTGACTGCAGTGGTGTAGAGTAGAGAGGGGTAGAGTGGAATGGCATAGAGTGGGGAGGCATGCAGTGAAATGGTGTGAAGTAGAGTAGTGTGCCCTAAAATATACAGTGAAGTAGTATAAAGTGGAATTGCATACAGTGAAGAAGCATACACTGGTGTAGCATAGAGGTGAGTGGTTTAGATTGGAATAGTGTACAGTGGAGTGGCATAGAGTGGAGTAGAGTACAGTGGATTTGCTTACAGTGCAGGGGTATTCAGTGGATTGGGGACGACTGGAGAGGTAAAGAGTCAATTAGCGAAGAGTTGAGTGGCACAGAGTGTAGTTGCATCCAGTGGAATAGCATAGTGTGGAGTGGGATACAGTGGAGCAGTGTAGAGTGTAGTGGCATAGAATAGACTGGCATAAAATGAAATAGCATATAGTGGAGTGTTGTAACGTGGAGTGGCATACAGTAGAATAGAGTACAATGAACCTCGAAGAGTAGAGTAGCGTAGAGTGGAGTATGGTAGAGTGTAACAGCATACAGTGGAGTAACATAAAGTTCAGTGGCATAGAGTAGACCAGCATACAGTGTAGTGAAGTACAGTTTAATGGCATACAGTGGAATAGTGTAGAGTGAAGTGGTATAGAGTGGAGTGGTGTAGAGTGGAATAGCGTATAGTGGAATGCGTATGCGGAGTGGCATAGAGTAAAGTGGCAAACAGTGGAACAGCAGACTAGAGAAGAGTGAGGTAGAGTTGAGTGGTGTAGAGTGTAGTTGCGTACAGTGTAATAGCATTTATTGGAGTAGGGTACAGTGGAGTGGGGTACAGTAGAGTGACATAGAGTGGAGTAGCATAAAGTGGAGTGGCATAGAGTACAGTAGCATACACTGGAGTGTTGTAGAGTGGAGTGGCTTAGACTGCAGTGGAGTGGCATAATGTTGAATAACGTATGTGGAGTGGAGAAGAGTTGAGTGGGGTAGACAGGAGTGTAGAACAATGTAATAGCGTTCTATGGAGTAGGACAGAGTGCAGTGGTGCAGAGTGGAATGGTATACAGTGGAGTGAGGTATGATGTAGTAACACACAATGGAATAGCATAGAGTGGAGTGCAGTAGAGTGAAATGACATATATGGCAGACGGGTTTTCTATTACCTCATACACAAATGACACACAAATTGCCATCACCCTGTCACAGAACAGAGATATCCCTCCATGAATGCCTATCAGATGTAGTGGCATGGATGGACTTAAACTGTCTGAAACTAAATGCTGGAATGACAGAGGTACTGTTCCTAAGCAAGCATGTTAACATTGCTCAATGGCCCGGAGACATAGGTCCCCTATCTGTATCTAAGGTTAAAAATCCTAGGCATCTGGTTTGATGCTAAATTATCTTTTGATGTTCGGATCACCACCCTCCCAGGTAAGTGCTTCAGGATACAGAGATCTCTGAGGAAAGACCTCCATCTCTTACAAGCGGCTGCTCGGAAAACTGTAATCCAGGGCACTGGTGATATCTAGGCTAGAGTATTGCAGCACCCTATATCTGGATGTGTCCAAAGCTCATCTGAACAGACTACAATGGGTCCAGAATGCAGTGGCTCAGGCACTGTTGAAGCTTCCTATGTGGATCTCGATGAAACCCGTGCTGCAGAAACTACACTGATTTTTTATAAGGCACTGACTAATTTTTAAAGCACTCTTCTGTTGCTTCCAAAGTCCTCATTACCTACAGCTGATGGTAAAACCATTTGTGCCCACTAGAAACCTAAGATTATCTAAAGCCAAACTGGTCATCATCTCGAAATTCAAAAGGGCAAGAGCAGGAGGCAGCTATTTTGTCCTCCTCGCTCTTAAACATGAAATACCTTGCCTGTGGAAATTCATCAAGCCTCATCCAAATGCCTATTCAGGAAGAAGTTAAAGACATGGCTTTTGACTTAGAGCAAGCTTTTTCATCAGACTGGGTAGTACCTCGTCCACTGTGTCAGTACCCTAGCACTGGGACATTCCACAAGGAGTTGCTATGCACTTTACAAATCACATTATTATTATTATAATTGAATAATGTACAGTGGAGTGGCCTATAGAGAGCGATGTGGGGTAGAGTGGAGTAGCACACAGTGGAGTGGCATTGATTGGAATGGTGTACATTGGAGTAATGTCCAGTGAAATAGCCTCTAGTCAAAGTGGAGTACAGGGGGTGGCTTAGAGTGGAGTGGCATATATGGAATGGTGCACAGTAGAGTAGCGTACAATGAAATAGAGTACCACGTAGTAGCATAGAGTGGAGTGGCATACACTGGAGTGGCACAGATTACAATAGCATAGACTGGAGTGACATATAGTGGAGTGGTGTGTACATTGGAGAGGCATGCACTGGAGTGGGGTACTGTGGAGTAGTGTACAGTGGAATAGTTCACAGTGGAGTGGCATACAGTGGAGTGGTGTAGAGTGGAGTGGCATAGAGCTGAACAGCATAGAGTTGAATGACATATGATGTAGTTACATATGGTGGAATATCGTTAAGTAGAGTGGTGTGAATTGGAGTGGGTACACTGGAGTGGTGTAGAGTGGAATGATGTAGAGCATTCAGTGGAGCATTATAGAGTGGAGTGTTATAGACTGGAGTGGTGTACAGTAGAATAGCATACAGTAGAGTGGCGAAGAGTGGAGTGGCGTAGAGTGGAGTAGCATAAGTAGAATGTAATGGCTTACAGTGGAGTAGCATAAAGTGGAGCAGTGTTGAGTGGTGTGACATACAGTGGAGTGAGGTATAGTGTAATGGTATACAGTGGAATAGTGCAGAGTGGAGTGGTGTACAGGGTGTGGTGTACAGTGAAGTAGTGTAGAGTGGAGTGTTGCAGCATGTAATACTGTAAAGTGGAGTGGGGTAGAGTGTAGTCGGGTAGACTGTAGAGACATACATTATACAAGCATACTGTGGAGGGGAATAGAGTGGATTTTTGTGGAGTGAATTTTTGTAGAGTGGAATTGTGTAGAGTGGACTGGTGTTGATTGGAATAATATTAAGTGTACAGTGTAGTGACATAGAGTTGAGTGTCACATTGTGAAATAATACAGAGTGGTGAAGAGGGGAGCGCCGTACAGTGGAATAGCATGGAATACCACAGCATTGAATGGTGTGGTGTGGAGCTGAGTGGAGTAGAGTAGATTGGCATAGAGTGGAGTACTGTACAGTGTAATAGTATACAGTAGACTGTTATAGAGTAGGGTGGCGTATAGTGGAGTGGCATACAGTGTAGAGGCATATAGTAGTGGCATACACTGGAATAGAGTGCAGTGCAGTAGTGTACACAGAACTGGCACATAGTGTAGTGGCATAGAGTGGAACAGCATAGAGTATATATATGTGTGTGTGTGGTGTGTGTGTGTATATATATAAATATATACACATATATATATATATATATATATATATATATATATATATATATATATATATTGTAACCAGTAGGTATTTCTAGTTAGGACCTCGGGCCAGATGTACGTAGTTTCTTAATTGCAACTCGCAAATTGCGAGTAACAATTCGGAATGCAGGATGGTGTCCCTAACACCATCTGCAACTCGCAAGGGGGTCGCAAAGGCTCACCTCATTAATATTAATGGGGTGGGTCGCAATCTGCGACCCCCTTGAGACTCGCAGCACTCACAGGGATTGTGGCCTGCTGGAGACAGCAGACCACCATGTCTGTGACTGCTTTTAAATAAAGCAGTTTTTTTTTGTAATGCAGCCTGTTTTCCTTAAAGGAAAATGAGATGCATTACAAAACAAAAAAATAAACGTTTTCGTTTCATTTTTTCAGAGCAGGCAGTGATCCATAGGACCACTGCCTGCTCTGAAAACATGTTTTCCATGCCATTCACAAAGGGGAAGGTGTCAAATGTGGACCCCTTCCCTTTTGTGAAAGGGTTACAACCAGTGTGACATTGGTGGTAACTGCGATTGCTTTGCGACCACGTTCGAGGTCACAAAACAATACAGCATCGCGCTGTGACTTGCAATTAGGAAGGGGAACACCCCTTCCTAATTGCGACTTGCAGTCCCGTTTTACGAGTCGGTAGCCAGGTTACCGACTCGCAAAACGGGGATTGGGCATCGCAATGTGCTTTTTGCACGTTGCAAACAGCGAAATTCACTGTTTGCGAAGTGCAAAAAGTTTGGTACATCTGGCCCCTAATTTCTATAGCAAAAGCATTTTTACTTGCATATCTTTTAGCAGCAGTTGACAAATCTTCACAAAATGTTACCAAGAAATTTGACACTCATGTCAGCTGCCGTCTGGAAAGGTTTGGGGTGATCCCTCAAGTAGGGACTGAGAAAACAGGGGGGGTAAAAAAAACATGCATTTCCCATGTGACCCCCCAGAGCAAAAAAGCTTGTATTTTTTGAAAAAACAGTGAATACACAGATCTGTTGAAAATTAAAAAAGAAAAGAAATGCAGGCTCACACACTTGTTTAAATGCAGCCCACAAGTGGGCCAGGTACAGGGGGCAATGAAATTGTGAATGCAGGGGTTCACCCCCCCCCAACAGCCCGAGGGACTACCACCTCCCTGGGGCTAATGTTTTATGAAATTCTGGGGAGGAGCCTGCCCCAACCACAGCCCTGGGGACCGCCACCTTCCCGGGGCAGAATGTTTAATAAAATGCATGGAGCCGCCTGGCCCCACCGCTGCCCCAGGGACCACCACTTCCCAGGGGCTATATGTAAATAAGATGGGGGTATGTTTCGGACCCCGTCCCTGGGAACCACCACCTCCCTGAAACTATTTAAGTTGGAGGAGGGGCAATAGATGGCCCTGGAGACCGCCTCCCCCAGGGCTAGTTCCTGCTATGTCCCGCGGTACCCATCCACGCAACATAGATTTTTGCTTTGACAGCTCCCACCAAGTATGAGAAAACACTCCGGTTCCAGCAAGTGAGAGCTGTCAAACAGCTCTCACTTGCTGTAAGTGGAGATTTTCCCTGTTTCCCTGCCCATTGAGATGCAGGCAGAGAAACAGAGGAAACTGTTGATCTCACAGAGAGGGAGCTGTATGTTTAGCAGCTCACTCTCTGTGACAACAATGCAGGCTTCCACAGGAGGTGGAGAGCCAGCTGGTATTGCAGGGGCCTTCATGCCCCCCAACATTGTGACTGGGTGCCTGGGGGCACCCAGGTGACATGGCCGGACCCTTGGGGATGGGGTCCCTGGGGCCGTGAATGGCCTGGGTGTGGGGCCGTCTGGCTCTCCCTCCCCAAAAATAAAATTAAATGTTTAGGCTGGGCCTAAAAAAGGAGAATGTATAAAAGGAAATAACAGATTTTAAATATAAATTGTTTGTTGATGGTACCATACTCATTTTAGGAATTGTTTGTTCTGAGGTGATTTTACCCTATGAAAAAGTCTTCTGCTTGGATTTCATGAATCACATTTGAAAGGAAACTAGTTTCTCATGATTAGAGGGTATCGAAGGTTCTCCAAAAACTAAAATGAGAGCATAGTTGCTGTAAATTCACATTATCTTACTCAGCCATTTAAGAATGAAGTCTGGCAATCTCACTAAAACATGTACTTCCACCAGGAGCAGGCTGATAGTTGATTCCCTTATGTTCCTTTACAGCCTCCCAGAGATCTCTAAAGAACAACTAGATTGCTAAAAGCTTTACTTATGACAAAAGTGTGGCACACCTGAAGCCATCTTGATTGAACTAAACTGGTAAATCTTAAAACATTTAATTTAGATAGGAACAAATGAGGGGTTTCATTTTGTCATAGAAATTATGATTAGTGACATAGAAAGAAAAAATAGGACATATTTTGAGTCATTCCTCAAATATCTTCCTCTTCTGTTTCATTAAAACATTTTGACATACAGAATGAAATGTGCACTTTCAACACCAGCAGCAGACTGTGTGTTAGCTCCCTGGTAATCAGCAGCTTCGCTACAGTGTGCTAATGAACAGCTAGAGTGCTTACATTTTGAAACCATGCCAAACTTGTGGCACATCTGAATGATATCTTGATGGAATCGAAGTGGAAAATTGAAAGCATTTTCTACTGAGGATACTGCAGTAAATGAGAAAAATAGGGAGCTTTATAACAATGAGTCTCCTAACAAGGCCACCAGATTAAAGAGAGACCACATGTAGCACAAATGTCACCCAAATGTAGCCCAAGTAAAGCCCAATGACAGAAGTGTACAAAACACTTTTTACAGTGTTATATAGCGCCGACCTGACCTGAAGGTATTGGACTGATTCACATGAGCATCAGCTACATTACAGAAGGACATATTCATTTTGGTTTTAGGCATGGGGAGATTAAGGGTCTGTCTTTAAACTTGGCGGTGAGGCTACTCCATTAAATCTGATGGGATTTAGATTTTGGCAGACTGGACATCTGTCACCATTGTGATGGAGTAACCCATACACCAAGTTCTACATCAGGCCCTAAGTGATTTGCCTAAAATCACAGGATGTCGAGCTGATGCAGAAACTCAGAAATGGTTCCCCAGTTCCTAAGTCTGCAGCTCTGGGTTTAAGGCCACATCCTCTCCCCTAAGTGTAACGTATAATCAAGTGATCAATAGGATAAAAAAACAAAGATAGCAAATAATTTAAAAGTGCTTTGTCGCTATTTGAGAACTCAGAAAATATGTCCTTATTTTAGTTTTATCATAATTGCTATGGGAATAAGACCCTCTCATTTTTATAATTTCTAAAGGAAATGCTTTGGGTATTACAGTTTTGAATACATCAAGATGATGCCAGGCATGACACACTTGTAATAAATATAGAATGTTAGCAATCTAGATGTTCACTAGAATACTGTTTGGAGGCTGATGTCAGGGCACCGACTCGGATAACTGAGGGCAGTGAGGATGGTGCAGAGGGGACAAGTTGACCACTCAGGGCAGGTAAGAAAGGCAGTTGCAGCACAATGGGCCATGGAGGACAGGGAAAAGAGGGGCACGGGCAACAAACCAACCATGTAGGACAGGCAAGGAAGTCTGTGGCAATATAACATACCATTGAGGGCAGAAGGAAGGGACCATGATGCACAGGAGGGAGGAGGTAAGGGCACGACAACGGACCAGACAAGGCAGATGGGAGGCCTGCACTTGGAAAACAGAGATCAGGGGCAAAAGGGGCAGGGAAGGAGCAGCAGGTTGACCATGGAGGGCAGGGGGATGGGCACTGGAAGCACAACACACCATGGAGGGGAAAAGTGAGACTATAATGGCATATACACAGACAACGGAGAAAAGGTGGGAGAGGGACCCTGGCAGCAAGCTGACCACACTGCACAAGTGGGAGGGGCTGTGGCAGCACAGAAGACCTGCATGGCAAGCAGGGGGTTAGTGGCAGTACAGCAGCCATGGTGCGCAAAAAAGAGGGAGCAGTGGCATGCACATAGACATTGGAGGGCAGGGGGAAGGAAATTAGAGCAGTAAGCTAAGCACAGAGGCTAAGCAGGAGGGCAATGATAGGGCAGAAAATTGGGCAATGAAGAGCAGGAAGAGTGGGCAGAGAAATCAATCTAAATGAGGGCAGAGGCAGCACATCCGACCATGTGGAACAGAAGGGAGCGGGCTGGTGAATGGGCTCAGAAAACAGAGGGTAGGGAGGACGTGGAAGGGGCAGCAAGCTAACAGGAGAGGTGGAAAGGGCAGTGACAGCACAACAGCCACACAGCGCTATAATGAGTGAGCAGGGGCATGGGTTTAAACAATGAATGGCAAAGGGGGCAGGAACAGCATGCTTGGATGGGTGTAGAGAAGTGCCCCTTTTTGACATGGTCGCCCCCACTTTTGTCCTGGTAATTGATTCAATTTTGACTTAAAGTGTACTTATTTTCTACTAACCTGGTCACCAGTGCCAGATCTCTTTCCCACAAACTGTGCAATTGTTTCCCAATTGGCCATACCTTTGGCACCCCTGTAAGTCTCTAGTAAATTGTAGCTCTGGTACATAGGGCATGGGTGCTAAAGAGGGTCCTCAAAGGCAGCGGCATGTATTGTACCTCAGGGACCCCTCACCTAGTACAAGCACACTGCCATCGCAGGCTGGGTGTCTTGGTGCAGCTAAAAGTGAAAACACAACATGGCACACAGCCTGAAACAGCATGCAATATATGTAAGTCACCCCTAAATCAGCCCTTACAGCCCTAAGGCAGGGTGCATTATAATACATGTGAGGACATATATGCAGGAGCAGATACACCCTTGCTATGTCTTTTTCGATTCTTAGCCATAGGGCCTTATTTGTATATTGTCAGATGAGTTACTTTGTCACAACGGTGATGGATATCCTTTCTGCTGAAATCTAAATTCCATTGGAAAAAACGGGATTAGATTTTGGTAGACAGGGTATCCATCAATGTTGTGACGGATTAATCCATCTATCAATATCTAAATCAGGCCCATAGTGAGTGAACAGGGAAGCAACTTAAGTACATCTGCTGGACACTGTTCAATACAAGTTACCCAGCGACATGATGGCTTCACTAAACATAGGGATTTTTGGTACCAAACATCTCGTATTAATAAATATTCACTGATGGCAGTGATGGATTTATTAATGCATGCACCCAGAGGGCAACTTAGAGGTGCCCTCTGAAAAGCCTTCCATTTACCCATGTGCTGACTGACCAGTCCTTTGAGGTTTCTACTGATCTACTGGTCACAATGAATATACAATCTTTATATACCAGTATTCCCTACATTGATGCCCTTAACATAGTTTCTGAATGGTTCGAAACACGTGAACAGCCCGTGCAGGTACCAACGTGGTTCCTGTTAGATTTATTGGAAATAGCCATGACTAAGAATTGTTTCCAGTTTGTTTCTTGTTACTACTTCCTGACCAGGGGGTGGCAACAGGAGCTAGTTTTGCTTCAGATTTGGCAAACCTGTATAACGCACAACTATATTTGTTCCAGCAATGGCTTAACTCCAGATTAAATGATATACCATTCACAATGGAACACAGCAAGGATGACATCCCCTTCTTAGATGTAAACATGGGGATAAAAAATATTACGATTTTTATGACACTTTATAGAAAACCCACAGAAAGAAACACACTTCTACATTACACGGGTCATCATCCCAAGAGCCTCAGGGATAATTTGCCCTTTTGGTCATTTTCTGTAGATCCATAGAAATTGTTCAAGTAGACAGGATTATTTCAGGGAGTCAGATATACTCAAAAAGAAACTTACAAATAAAGGCTACCCCAAAAGACATGTCAAACAAGCTAGGAAAAGGGCATGGTATAATCACAGGGAAATCTTTCTTGAACCCCAGAACAGAGATAATAAGAGGGACAGGAGTGTTTGCGTTTCTACTTTATTTCCAAAAAGCAACAAACTTAAAAAGATTGTCAATAGACACAGGAGTCTCCTCAATGGAATCCTCACTACCAAAGAACCACCTCTATTCTCCTTTAAACGGGGAAGGAATTTGAGTGATGTCTTAATAAGGGTGGCTTTACCATCACCATGTAAAATACCATTGTCGACATTATCGGGCCTTCCAGTGGGAGTCGCCCGTTTCAAATTTGGTAACTGTAAATCCTGCAAACTATGTTTAAATAAGGTAACTTTACCCACAACAATGTAGGTTTTTACCAATTGGAAAACCAAAGATGTCCTTTTTTCTGTTTGGTCTCCTTGTGGACTGATTTATACTGGACAGACAACACAAAAGGTCCAATGTAGAACTCTATAACACAGCAGCAAAATAAGGTGTGGGACAATCGGAGCTCCAATGGTAGAGCATTTTAAAAAGACTGTGATACAACTGTGAAGAACTAAAGTGGCAGGTGATTGAGCAGGTCAAGATGGGACCACGTGGAGGAGATAAGGCCAACCTACTCCACAGAACAGACTTATTTTGGATCGACAAATGTGGCTTAGTGTTGTGTGGTCTAAATACCCTTGAAGATTGGAATCAGGCCACTTTAATTTGAACTTTTTGTTGGACAATCTTTTTTTGATACAAAATACAGTGTTGATTTACCTCTGTATCATTCGTACAAAAATATTTATTATCATTATTAACTTTGACATTCAAGTAACTCAGTGGTAATATGTCCTATAGGAACATTTGTTCTGGATGAATTAATGACAGATACCTTATAAAATGTTTCTCTGAAAGAATAATTGGTGCGAAGATTAAGCAGTGCTGTGTTACTATAGGTTATATTCCCCCTCCAGTACCTATACTGGGTTGCGGTTCCACAATGCACCGCATGATGTGTATTTGTGTGCATATGTGTGTACCACCCGGTCCACATGTGTATAGGTATACATACATATATACCATGTATACATAGTCTGTTCCACACATTGCACCAGGTACCAGACATAAGTGTAAATAAATCTCGCAAGATGTTTCCACAAAGATCCACTTGGAGACCATTTGTGTCTAATACATTGTATACCCGGGACCCTGGGTTATGGGTTATTTCCCCATCTTCTAGACAAAGTTCTAACTAGCTTGCCAGTACCAGACAGGTCTCTGACCCCTAAGGGTGAGAGCCCCCACTCTTGGGCAGTCAGGAACAAAGCCTGCTCTGCCAGGGGAGTTTAAAACAGCCCTCCCAACAGGATGACCTGCAAATGTGCATTCCAAGGCAGGAGGCTTCAAAGAAGCCCCCACCTTTTCTATGTAGATCTGGCTTCCCTCAAAGGAGAGGGTGCCAACCCTCCTGCCCCAACACTTAGAACCTGGAGAAGCAAACAAAATAGTAGTCAGGGAGGCGTGCCCACCTTTCAGGTCAGCCCAACCCCTAAGGTAAGCTGCCTGATGTGGACACAACTTTTGAAAGATTATCATATAGGTGATGGCAGAACTAGGAACTCTGGGACAGGTTTATACCCATTTCCCACAACAAGTGGTGATATAGAAGGTGTAGGGACCCTGGAGTAAGTAGCCCATTGGCCACTAACCTATAATTCCCTAAACACTCCTAAATGTAGAATTTAGGAGAGCCCCTGGCACCAGGAAATCAGATCCTGGTGATCTGATGAATAAGGACACTCCAGAGACGCAAGAGGCAAGAACTGGAGATGAGTGACTGACTTGGTGCCAAACCTGCCAGCCTGCCTCCTGACTTTGACAATTGCAAGAAAGACACTTCGTCCTCCAGCTGCTGACATTTCGAAAAGCCCAGGAAGACTGCCAGCCTTCACCAAAGCACAAAGAACTCCTGTGGAGCAATGGATCTACTTCTCTTCATCCCTGCTGCCACCCAAGACACACTGAAGAGGACTCTGGACCGCCAAAACCTGATGCCGGACAGCACCACTGCACCCGTGCCCCCCATCCTGAGTTGTAGTGGGCCAATAGTACCTGTGTGGTCCCCAGCCTCTCCAAAGACAAACTCCAGCATAGCTTTCCCCACTGCAACCTTCACACAATGCCTGCAACCTTTGTGCAGGCCCCTCTCAACCACGATGACCTCCGGTGACAGCAACCAGATGGTCCACTTCACCTCTGCACCTGACACCCCAGACCGAGGAGAAGAGGACCGTTGGTGTTCCTACGTCCCCAAGGCTCGTGAGACCTGAGCCCACTTGTTGGTTCAATCAGATTAGACCCCCCAGTCCACGCCTGCAGCCTATTTCTGCGGGCGCCCCTCCACCCTCACCAGTGATGGAAACCCGATGATCCAAGAGCTCTCTGTGCCCAGACTCCCCGGACCGAGGAGAAGTGATCCACGGGTGTTTCTCCCTCCCCGAGTCTCTCAAGAACTAAGCGCACTTGGTGGTTCACCCAGACTGGTTCCCAAGCCCTGACCTGCAGCATCTTTTTGCCCGGACAGAACCCTATTGACTTAAATGAGGCATCAAATGTAGAAGTAATCCACTGCATCCAGCTGCCTCAGTGCTGCCTGAGGTGACCCTACTCACCATAAGTCTGGAAGATTGTGTAGGAGGCTGGCCTGGCTTGTAGTGGGTACCAGAGGTACTTACACCTTGTGCCAGGTCCATTTATCCCTTATTAGTATAGAAGAGGTGTTTCTAGCAGCTTAGACTGATAGAAGGTAGCTATGGCAAAGCAGCTTAGGCTGAACTAGGAGACATGTAAAGCTCCTACTATACTACTGGTGTCATATGCACAATATCATAAGAAAACACAATACACAGAGTTACTAAAAGTAAAGGTACTTTATTTTTATGACAATATGCCAAAAGTATCTCAGTGAGTACCCTCAGAATGTGGATAAGTTATATACAAAAGATATATGTACACAAACCAAACTTAGGTAAGTAATAGCAAGAAAAGTAATGCAAACAGTGTAGAATTACAGTAGATTGCAATAGGAGCACATAGGTATAGGAGCAACACAAACCATATACTCCAAAAGTGGAATGCGAACCACAAATGGACCCCAAACCTATGTGAGCTTATAGAGGGTCGCTGGGACTGTAAGAAAACAGTGAGGGTTAGAAAAATAGCCCACCCCAAGACCCTGAAAGGTAGGTGTAAAGTGCACCTACTACCCCAGAGAGCACAGAAGTCGTGATAGGGGGATTCTACAGGAAGAACAAACACCAGCAATGCAACAACAGTGGATTTCCAGACCTGAGTACCTGTAAGAGAAGGGGACCAAGTCAAAAAGTCACGACAGTGTCGAGAGTGGGCAGGAGCCCAGGAAATGCCAGCTGAGGGTGCAAGGAAGCTGCCACCAGATGGAAGAAGCTTGGAGTTCTGCAAGAAAGAAGAGAGCTAGGGACTTCTCCTTTGGAAAACGGATGTCCCACGTTGCGATGAAGCTTGCAGAGGTGTTCCACGCAGAAAGACTGCAAACAAGCCTTGCTAGCTGCAAGGGTTGAAGTAGAGGTTTTTGGGTGCTGCTGTGGTCCAGGAGGGACCAGGATGTCGCCACTTGGAGGAGGAGACAGAGAGGGCGCCCAGCAACTCAGGGAGCCCTCACAGAAGCAGGCAGCACCTGCAGAAGTACCTGAACAGGCACTTGGAAGTAAAGTGAACCAGAGTCCACGTGAAGTTACAAAAGGGAGTCCCACAACGCCGAGGACAACTCAGAAGGTTGTGCACTGCAGGAAGGAGTGTCGGGGACCCAGGCTTGGCTGTGCATGAAGGAAATCCTGGGAGAGTGCACAGGAGCCGGAGCAGCTGCAAATCACGCGGTACCCAGCAATGCAGTCTAGCGTGGGGAGGTAAGGATTTACCTCCACCAAACTTGGACTGAAGAGTCACTAGACTGTGGGAGTCACTTGGACAGAGTTGCTGAGTTCCAGGGACCACGCTCGTCAGGCTGAGAGGGGACCCAATGGACCAGTGATGCAGTCTTTTGGTGCCTGCGTTAGCAGGGGGAAGATTCCGTCGACCCAAGGGATATTTCTTCAGAGCTCCTGGTGCAGGGAGGAGGCAGGCTACCCCCAGAGCATGCACCACCTGGAAACAGGCGAGAAAGCCAGCAGAATGAGGCGATACAAGGTTGCTAGTATTCGTCTTACTACTTTGTTGCAGTTTTGCAGGCGTCCTGAGCAGTCAGCGGTCGATCCTTTGGCAGAAGGTGAAGAGGGAGATGCAGAGGAACTCTGGTGAGCTCTTGCATTCGTTATCTGAAGAATTCCCCAAAGCAAAGACCCTAAATAGCCAGAAAAGGAGGTATGGCTACCAAGGAAGGTGCATTGGTTACCAAGAGAGGTAAGAGCCTATCATAAGGAGCATCTGACGTCACCTGCTGGAACTGGCCACTCAGAGCAGCCCAGTGTGCCACAAACACCTCTGTTTCCAAGATGGCAGAGGTCTGGGACACACTGGAGGAGCACCATCTGTGCCCATCAAAGCATTTCCAGAGGCTGGGGGAGGCTACTCCTCCCCAGCCCTGACACCTATTTCCCCCTCTCAGAGGAAATCCTGTGTTCTGCCTTCCTGGGCCAGGGCTGCCTGGTCCCCAGGAGGGCAGAAACCTGTCTGAGGGGATAGCAGCAGCAGCAGCTGCAGTGGAGACCCCGGAAAGGCAGTTTGGCAGTACCCGGGTACTATGCTAGAGACCCGGGGGATCATGGAATTTTCACCCCAATGCCAGAATGGCATTGGGGTGACAATTCCATGATCTTAGACATGTTACATGGCCATGTTCGGAGTTACCATTGTGACGCTATACATAGGTAGTGACCTATGTAAGGTGCACGTGTGTAATGGTGTCCCCACACTCACAAAGTCCGGGGAATTTGCCCTGAACGATGTGGGGGCACCTTGGCTAGTGCCAGGGTGCTCACACACTAAGTAACTTTGCACCCAACCTTCACCAGGTGAAGGTTAGACATATAGGTGACTTATAAGTTACTTAAGTGCAGTGGTAAATGGCTGTGAAATAACGTGGACGTTATTTCACTCAGGCTGCACTGGCAAGCCTGTGTAAGAATTGTCAGAGCTCCCTATGGGTGACAAAAGAAATGCTGCAGCCCATCGGGATCTCCTGGAACCCCAATACCCTGGGTACCTCAGTACCATATACTAAGGAATTACATGGGTGTACCAGTATGGCAATGTGAATTGGTACATTTTGTCACTTGTCTGTTAGTGACAAATTTGGAAAGCAGAGAGAGCATAACCACTGAGGTTCTGGTTAGCAAAGCCTCAGTGATACAGTTACGCATCACACAGGGAACACAGACAGGGCACATACTTATGAGCACTGGGGCCTGCCTGGCAGGGTCCCAGTGACACATAGACTAAAACAACATATATACAGTGAAATATTGGGGTAACATGCCAGGCAAGATGGTACTTTCCTACAAAATCCCACCCCCCCAAACGAAGGACAATAAGACTAGCCATGACCTGATGAGTCTTCATTGTCTAAGTGGAAATATCTGGAGAGTCCATCTGCATTGGAGTGGGTACTCCCAGGTCTATGTTCCACTGTATAGTCCATTCCCTGTAGAGATATGGACCACCTCAACAATTTAGGATTTTCACCTTTTATTTGTTTTAGCAAAAGTAGAGGTTTGTGGTCTATCTGAATAATAAAGTGAGTGCCAAACAAGTATGGCCTCAACTTCTTCAGTGCCCAGACCACAGCAAAGGCCTCCCTCTCTATGGCAGACCAACGCTTTTCTCTAGGGGTCAACCTTCTGCTGATAAAAGCAACTGGTTGATCCTGGCCCTCAGAATTCAGTTGTGATAAGACTGCTCCTACCCCAAATTCAGATGCATCAGTTTGAACAATGAATTTCTTGGAGTAACATGGGCTTTTTAGGACAGGTGCAGAGCACATGGCCTGTTTGAGCTCCTCAGAAGCTTTCTGACAGCTAGCTGTCCACAATAACTTTTTAGGCATCTTCTTACTAGTGAGATCATTAAGTGAGGCTGCTATGGAGCCATAGTTTTTAATCAATCTCCTGTAATACCCAGTGAGGCCTAAGAAGGCTCTCACCTGGGTCTGTGTTGTAGGGGGAACCCAATCCATGATTGTCTGGATTTTCCCCTGAAGTGGTGCAATCTGTTCTCCACCTAAAAGGTGTCCCAGATTAACCACTTTTCCCTGCCCTATCTGGCACTTTGAGGCCTTGATAGTGAGGCCTGCCTTTTGCAGGGCCTCCAAAACTTTCCAAAGGTGGACCAGGTGCTCATCCCAGGTGGAGCTAAAGACAGCTATATCATCCAGATATGCTGCACTAAAAGCCTCCAACCCTTGCAGGACTGATTTCACCAACTGTTGAAAAGTGGCAGGTGCATTTTTCAAACCAAAGGGTATCTGGTAAATTGGTAGTGCCCTCCTATGGTTGAAAATGCAGTTTTAGGTTTAGCATCCTCAGCCAATTTGATCTGCCAATACCCTGCAGTCAAATCAAAGGTGCTTAGATACTTGGCAGATGCCAGTGTATATATGAGCTCATCTGCCTGGGTATAGGGTGAGCATCAGTTTTTGTTACCTGATTGAGACCTCTGTAGTGTACACAAAACCTCATCTCCCTTTTTCCATCTTTTGAGTGAGGCTTTGGTACAAGCACCACAGGACTTGCCCATGGGCTTTCAGAAGGTTCAACCACTCCTAGATCAAGCATTTTCTGAACCTCTTGTTTTATGAACTCCCTGACATGGTTTACTTTTGACAGGCATGCTGTCTCCAGTATCAATTGTGTGTTCACACCGGGATGTGGTGCCTGGCACAGTTGAAAAGAGTTCAGAAAATTGTCCAAGGAGATTTATGCAGTTGTCTTTCTGTTCTGCAGTCAGACAATCTGCAAAAACTACTCCCTCCACTAAAGCATCATTTTCAGTGGTGGAAAAGAGATCAGGGAGAGGGTCACTCTCTTCTTCCTGTCCCTCATCTGTTGCCATGAGCAGGGTGAGATCAGCCTGTCATAGTAGGGTTTTAGGCGGTTGACATGAATCACCCTGCGGGGACTCCTGGCAGGGCCCAGGTCTACCAGATAGGTAACCTCACCCTTTTTCTCAACAATTAGATGGGGTCCACTCCATTTGTCCTGGAGTGCTCTTGGGGCCACAGGCTCCAATACCCACACCTTCTGTCCTGGTTGGTACTGGATCAGAACAGCCTTCTGGTCATGCCATTGCTTCTGGAGCTCTTGGCTGGCCTGAAGGTTTTTACTGGCCTTTTTCATGTACTCAGCCATTCTGGATCTTAGGCCAAGTACATAGTCCACTATGTCCTGTTTGGGAGCTTTTAAAGGTTGTTCCCAACCCTCCTTCACAGGTGTTAGTGGACCTCTTACAGGGTGTCCAAAGAGGAGTTCAAAGGGGCTGAAGCCCACTCTTTTCTGGGGTACCTCCCTGTAAACAAAAAGGAGGCAAGGTAACAGGACATCCCATCTCCTCCTGAGTTTTTCAGGGAGTCCCATTATCATACCTTTGAGAGTTTTATTAAACCTCTCTACCAGTCCATTAGTCTGTGGATGATAAGGAGTGGTGAATTTGTGGGTTACACCACATTCCTTCCACATTGCTTTCAAGCATGCAGACATAAAGTTGCTACCCCAGTCTGATACAACCTCTTTAGGGAAACCCACCCTGGAATAGATTCCCAGGAGGGCCTTTGCCACTGCAGGAGCTGTAGTGGTCCTTAGAGGAATTGCTTCAGGATATCTTGTGGCATGGTCCACAACCACCAAGATAAACCTATTGCCTGAAGCAGTAGGAGGGTCAAGGGGGCCAACTATGTCAACCCCTACCCTTTCAAAGGGGACCCCAACCACAGGTAGTGGAAGAAGGGGAGCCTTTGGAGTGCCATCAGTCATGACACTGGCTTTGCAGGTCACACAAGACTTTCAAAAATCTTTAGTGTCCTCTGACATCCTAGGCCAGTGAAACAAGGGGATAAGCCTTTCCCATGTTTTGTTCTAGCCCAAATGCCCAGCCAAAGAAATGTCATGTGCAAGAGTTAGGAGGAACTCTCTGTACTGCAGGGGATTTATCAATCTTCTGGCTGCTCCAGGTTTTGGGTCCCTTGCATCGGTGTACAAGAGGATGTCCTCCCAGTAAACTCTATGTGAGTCACTGACATCCCCATTTTGCTGTTTGACAGCTTGCTGTCTGAGACCCTCTAATGTGGGACAGGTTTGCTGTGCCACACTCAGCTCTTCCCTGGCAGGCCCCCCTCCACCCAAAAGCTCAGCAGTGTCTCCTGCCAGCTCATCTGGTGAAGGTTCTGCACAGGGAGGAAATTCTTCTTCCTCAGAAGGAGAATCATCTGTAGAGGGAGGGATAGTGGGTAGGGATTTACCCTTGCTACCCCTAGCTTTAGGGAGCACTTGGTCCATTGTTCCAGGTTCCAAGTTACCCTGTCCTTTTTGCTTTTTGGCCTGAACCCTTGTCAAAGCAAAAATATGCCCAGGAATGCCCAGCATTGCTGCATGAGCCTCCAACTCCACTTCTGCCCAAGCTGATGTCTCTAAATCGTTCCCTAGTAGACAGTCTACAGGTAAATCTGAGGCAACCACAACTTTCTTTGGACCAGTAACCCCACCCCCAGTTGAGATTCACAACAGCCATGGGGTGGCTAAGAGTGTTGTTATGAGCGTCTGTCACTTGGTACTGCTGACCAAGTAGGTGTTGTTCAGGGCGCACCAGTTTCTCTATCACCATGGTAACACTGGCACCTATGTCCCTGTAGGCCTGAACCTCAATACCATTTATTAGGGGAAGTTGCTTGTACTTATCCATATTAAGGGGACAAGCAACCAAGGTGGCCAAATCAATGGCACCTTCAGAGACTAACACAGCGTCTGTGGTCTCCGTAACAAGACCAACCCCAACTAAGTTACCAAAAGTGAGCCCAGCTACTCCCTTGGATTGGCTATTAGTATGTTTGCTCCCACCACCACTGCTATTACTAGGGGCACTAGAATTTGCAGTAGGGGTTGTGGTAGTGGGAGGTTTAGTGTTTTTCTTTGGACAACTAGCATCAGTTGTCCAATGGCCTTTGACTTTACACAAATAACACCAACGCTTTTTAGCTTGATTTGAAGAGGATTTGGACCCACCACCCCCAACAGAGGATTTTTGTGGGCCTGATGAAGACGCAGTTTTACTTTTGTCCCCACTTACCATCCTTCTTCTTGCCATCCTTGTCACCCCCTGTATGAACTTTTCTGTTCACTTTTGTTCTGACCCATTTGTCTGCCTTCTTTCCCAGTTCTTGGGGAGAGGTAAGATATGAGTCCACTAGATATTGGTGTAACAAGTCAGACACACAGTTATTCAGAATATGCTCTCTCAGAATAAGATTACACAGGCTTTCATAGTCAGAAACTCTACTGCCATGTAACCACCCTTCCAAGGCCTTCACTGAACAGTCTACAAAGTCTGTCCAGTCTTGTGAGGACTATTTTCTGGTGTCTCTGAACTTAATCCTGTATTGTTCAGTGGTTAAGCCAAATCCATCCAAGAGTGCATCCTTCAAAACTGAAAAATTGTTAGCATCTGTTTCTCTAACAGTGAGAAGCCTATCCCTACCCTTTCCAGTGAAAGATAGCCACAATATAGCAGCCCACTGCCTTTGAGGGACCCTCTGTACCATACAGGCCCTCTCAGGTGCAGCAAACCACTTGTTGATGTCATCCCCCTCCTTGTAAGGGGGGACTATCTTGTGCAGATTCCTGGAATCATGCTCTCTAACAGGATTACTATCAGGAATAATTCTGCTGCCGCCATGGAGTCCAAACCCCAATCTCTGTCTCTCCTTCTCCATGTCTAGGGATTCCCCATCTAAGGCCAGCTGTTGCTGTTTAAGCTTCAGTCTGGTCTCTTCAACCCTCAACTTTTTGAGTTCCCTTTCTAATAAGTTATCCTCAGGGTGAGTGGGTTGGGAATGCTTGGACACAGAAGAAAAATTGGAAACAACATAGGGGGATCTGTCCCTAACTGACTGAACCCTAGCAACTTGGCCTCTAGGAATAAATACTTCCCTACTGTGATGGGAACCTCCATTACTACCAACATTAATGGGTGTCTTGTTAGAGGGCAAATCCTGATCAGAACCCTCCCTACCTCCCTCAAGGAGATCCCCTGAGTCAGATTGGGAACCTTCTAGTAACCTCTCATTTGATGTGCCTGCTTGGGACTAATCATTTACAATAAGCATGTTAAATAGAAAATTCTTTGGTAGGGTTCTTTCCTATCACTAAACCTCTCTCTAAGCAGATACTCCTTAGGCTCTTGTAATTCAAATTGTCATAAGTTGTATTGACCATTTTAAGAGCTGACTCTGCTTCAGACATGATAGTAAAAGGTTTAGAAAGAGTGAGAAGGAAGAAAAAGTTTCAGAACTTTTTAGAGAACAGAGAAAAAAACTTTTTCTAAATTTTTAGAAACTTTTAGAAGTTTTAGAAAACTTTTCAGAACTTTGTAAAATGTTTAAGAGGAGAAAAGCAAAACTTTTTGGTTATGTGTACATACACTGAACTGTTTTGTATATTATTCTCTTATGAAAAGTACACAATGACAAAGTGGTAAGTAGTTACAAGTACTTATCCCACCGCTGCACAACCAATGTAGGAGGCTGGCCTGGCTTGTAGTGGGTACCAGAGGTACTTACACCTTGTGCCAGGTCCAGTTATCCCTTATTAGTGTAGAAGAGGTGTTTCTAGCAGCTTAGACTGATAAAAGGTAGCTATGGCAAAGCAGCTTAGGATGACCTAGGAGACATATGAAGCTCCTACTATACCACTGGTGTCATATGCACAATATCATAAGAAAACACAATACACAGAGTTACTGAAAATAAAGGTACTTTGGGGGTCATTACAACATTGGTGGTAAAAGCCACTTACCGCTGTGCAGAAGAGCACCAATACACCGCCGCGGCCGCAGAATTCCGCCACAGCTATTATGACACACATCTCGGAATCCACCGAAATTCAGACACTCACACAAGTCCGCCACACCAAAGGTCAGTGATAAACTGGCGAAAACAAAACCTCCACTTCCACGCCAACAGAAAAACACCCATGCTATTACGACCCACGAATCCACGCAGCAGTCTTTCAACCGCGGTATTCCATTGGCGGTACACACCGCCGCGCTCAAAATACACACACATCTCTAAAACACTGCCACATTGGACAATTCAAAATACACACACCTGATGCACATACAAACACCACTCCCACACATCCAATTCAATATAAAACACACACCCACATCACCCACAAACCCCTACGACCAAAAATTAGTCACGAAGGCCAGAGAGACAGCACTGATTAGACAATCCCACCACACAGAGGCACACAACACCATCACCCACACAACATCCACGCACAAAACACCACACACCACTACACATCACTACACTCAACACCACATACACCACCTCACACATCACACACACCACCCCATGGCACGCCAAAGACACCCCCGCTTTTCCAAGGAGGAACTCAGGGTCATGGTGGAGGAAATCGTCTGGGTAGAGCCACAGCTATTTGGCTCACAGGTGCAGCACACATCCATAGCCAGGAAGATGGAGCTATGGCGCAGAATAGTCGACAGGGTCAATGCAGTGGGACAGCACCCAAGAAATCGGGAGGACATCAGGAAGAGGTGGAACAACCTACGGGGAAGGTGCGTTCAGTGGTCTCCAGGCACAACATCGCGGTACAGCGGACTGGCGGCAGACCCCCACCTCCTCCCCAACAACTAACAACATGGGAGGAGCAAGTCTTGACCATCATGCATCCAGAGGGCCTCGGAGGAGTCGGTGGAGGAATGGACACTGGTAAGTCAAATCTTAACTATCATATCCCCCACCCTACCTGCATGCTATCACACACCCACTACCCTCACACCCTCCCCTATTACCCCAAATCCTCAATAATGTACTATAAACACAAACCACTCATCCCAACACCAAGCCCTGCATGACACAACTAAACATGGTCACCCCTCACCAAAGCATGCTCACTGCACATACCCAGAACAACTCCCTAACCATCATCACACAAGCCCCCACACAGGAATGCTAGCACTGGGGTACACAAACACCCACCCATTGCACACCATTACACACACACATGCAATAATCATGCTCTTATGCACCTGCAGGATCACGAAGGACCGTCACCACACCGGAGGGTCCAGACATCTCCACTCCACCCACAGAAGAGGCCCACAGTGACGATAGCAGCTCTGCCCTACTGGAGCCTGATGACCAGCCCGGACCATCGTGGGCCTCGGGACAGTCGGTTACCCTTGCACAGGCACAGCCCAACACTGACCTTCCACCCTCTGGTAACACCAGCACAGCACCCACCCAGCGGGCCCAAACCTCCCTACCCAGGACAGGTCAATCAGCTGTGTGTCCACCACTACAGGGAACCCAGGATAACCCACCACCACGACAACAACAGGGACCTGGGGGCAGTGATAGTGGGCACACGGTCCAGGGGACAGAGGCACAGGAACACAGGGGAACTGGGAGGGCTGCTGTGCGACAGGGGGCGGACAGGCCAAGGGAACCCACTCTCCACGAGGCCCTCTCCTCCATCAAGGGAGCATACCACCACTCCCAGGAGACGATGGCGACGGTCCTGGACAAGTTTCAGTAGACCCAGCGCATGCAGGACGAACTGTATTTGGGGTTCGGGGGGAGCTCAGGACCATCAGCTCCACCTTGGGCACCATCGTAGGGGTGCTGAAGGACATACAGCAGACCTTGAGGGACACCGTGGCACTCCAAGGGGCCCCTGACACTAGCCAGGACGATGAACTGCCCACCACCTCCGCCGGCGCTAGTGGACAGGACGCCCCGCCACAGGACCACCACACCAGCACCCCACCCACTGCAGACGGACAACCACCACGCAAGCGGTCCCTGAGATCCAGGAACAGGACAGAGCAAGATGACAAGACCCCCGCCAGGAAATGAGACCACCCTGATTGTCCCCCCACCGTCCCACTTTGTTACCCTGTCCATACTTAAACTGCCCCAGCTCCACTTCCTATGCCCATATGGGCAGTGCACCTGTGAGACTAATAGACTGGACTCTGCCATGGACATTCCTCCACCATCACCCATCACCATTTTACAACCCCCCTCCATTTTTGAGCACTTAAATACACACCCTTGAACCAAAAAACATTCTGGAGTCAGTCGATGATATTGTAAAATGTATTATCAATGACATTGTCAAAATGCTTTATTTGTTGTTAAGGCAACATACCAATGTCACACATCACAAGTCCTTGAAGGATGCATGCAGATGACACACGTTGGTGACCACACCTGTGAAACCGTAATGGAAAGGAACAACTCAGTTACCAAATAATCCCAGTAAATTACACACAGGATAGAGTAAGACATGTGACAGTGAATGTAATGTAAAAATTTGTAATGTTCTCACCTGTGTGTCACTGGACATATTGGTGTATGACTGACTCCCTGTTGTCCATGTCTTCTTCCTCTGTTTCCTCGTCTTCACTGTCCACAGGCTCCACAGCTGCAACAACACCGCCATCTGGACCATCCTCCTGCAGAAAGGGCACCTGTCATCGCAAAGCCAAGTTGTGAAGCTTACATCAGTCCACGATGATCTGGCATACCTTCTTTGGTGAGTAGAATAGGGATCCACCTGTCATATGGAGGCACCTGAACCTCGCCTTCAGGAGGCCCAAGGTGCGTTCGATCACCCTCCTAGTTCGCCCATGTGCCTCATTGTAGCGTTCCTCTGCCCTTGTCCTGGGATTCCTCACTGGGGTCAGTAGCCATGACAGGTTGGGGTAACCAGAGACACCTGCAAATGGCGAGGGACAACTGTTAGACACACTCTAACCTGGAGGGATATCCCCAGACCCAGACAACCATTTCCACTGACTAGCTTCCAGGTGCTCACCTAATAGCCACACATGGTGCCTCTGGAGTTGACCCATCTTATCAGGGATGCTGCTATTCCGCAGGATGTAGGCGTCAGGCACTCAGGGAGCCCTCACAGAAGCAGGCAGCACCCGCAGAAGTACCTCAACAGGCACTTGGAAGTAAAGTGAACTGGAGTCCACGCGAAGTCACAAAGGGAGTCCCACGATGCCGGAGGACAACTCAGAAGGTTGTGCACTGCAGGAAGGAGTGTCAGGGACCCAGGCTTGGCTGTGCATGAAGGAAATCCTGGAAGAGTGCACAGGAGCCAGAGCAGCTGTAAATCACGCGGTACCCAGCAATGCAGTCTAGCGTGGGGAGGCAAGGACTTACCTTCACCAAACTTGGACTGAAGAGTCACTGGACTGTGGGAGTCACTTGGACAGAGTTGCTGAGTTCCAGGGACCACGCTCGTCAGGCTGAGAGGGGACCCAGAGGACCAGTGATGCAGTCTTTTGGTGCCTGCGTTAGCAGGGGGAAGATTCCGTCGACCCACGGGAGATTTCTTCAGAGTTCTGGTGCAAGGAGGAGGCAGGCTACCCCCAGAGTATGCACCACCTGGAAACAGTCGAGAAAGCCGGCAGGATGAAGCGATACAAGGTTACTCTTAGTCGTCTTACTACTTTGTTGTGGTTTTGCAGGCTTCCTGAGCAGTCAGCGGTCGATCCTTTGGCAGGAGGTGAAGAGGGAGATGCAGAGGAACTCTAGTGAGCTCTTGCATTCATTTGCTGAAGAATTCCCCAAAGCAAATACCCTAAATAGCCAGAAAAGGAGGTTTGGCTACCAAGGAAGGAGGATTGGCTACCAAGAGAGGTAAGAGCCTATCAGAAGGAGCCTCTGATGTCACCTGCTGGCACTGGCCACTCAGAGCAGTCCAGTGTGCCACAAACACCTCTGTTTCCAAGATGGCAGAGGCCTGGGACACACTGGAGGAGCTCTGGGCACCTCCCCTGGGACGTGCAGCTCAGGGGAGTGGTCACTCCCCTTTCCTTTGTCCAGTTTCGCGCCAGAGCAGGGCTGGGGGATCCCTAAACCGGTGTAGACTGGCTTATGCAGAGATGGGCACCATCTGTGCCCATCAAAGCATTTCCAGAGGCTGGGGAGGCTACTCCTCCCCAGCCCTGACACCCATTTCCAAAGGGAGAGGGTGTTACACCCTCTCTCAGAGGAAATCCTTTGTTCTGCCTTCCTGGGCCAGGGCTGCCTGGACCCCTGGAGGGCAGAAAACCTGTCTGAGTGGTTGGCAGCAGCTGCAGTGGAGACCCCGGTAAGGCAGTTTGGCACTACCCAGGTACTATGCTAGAGACCCGGGGGATCATGGAATTGTCCCTTCAATGCCAGAATGGCATTGGGGTGACAATTCCATAATCTTAGACATGTTGCATGGCCATGTTCGGAGTTACCATTGTGACACCATACATAGGTAGTGACCTTTGTATAGTGCACGCGTATAATGGTGTCCCCCCACTCACAAAGTCCGTGGAATTTGCCCTGAACAATGTGGGGACACCTTGGCTAGTGCCAGGGTGCCCACACACTAAGTAACTTTGCAACCAACCTTTACCAGGTGAAGGTTAGACATATAGGTGACTTATAAGTTACTTAAGCGCAGTGTTAAATGGCTGTGAAATAATGTGGACATTATTTCAATCAGGCTGCACTGGCAGGCCTGTGTAAGAATTGTCAGAGCTCCATATGGATGGCAAAAGAAATGCTGCAGCCCATAGGGATCTCCTGGAACCCCAATACCCTGGGTACCTCAGTACCATATACTAGGGAATTATATGGGTGTACCAGTATGCCAATGTGAATTGGTAAATTTAGTCACTTGCCTTTTAGTGACAAATTTGGAAAGCAGAGAGAGCATAAGCACTGAGGTTCTGGTTAACAAAGCCTCAGTGAGACAGTTAGGCATCACACAGGGAACACATCCAGGGCACATACTTTTGGCAGGGTCCCAGTGACACATAGACTAAAACAACATATATACAGTGAAATATGGGGGTGACATGCCAGGCAAGCTGGTACTTTCCTACAGATTGGTCCTGTAAATTGCTGTAGATTACCTGTTTCCTGAATATATTTTCTCTCCCATAGGGTAACATTGCATCTTCAGAAAACTGCACTGTGTTGACTTTTCAAACCTGTAAGAATTTCTATCGCAAAAACGTACTAACCTATTCATGTTGATTCTGGTGCCTAAACAGATGTAAATATACTTGTTATTTTTGTAAATTGGTGTGGATCTCCTTCTTGAGTCGTGTGTCTCAGTTGTTGACTATGTGCCTATAGTGAATATCTAATACTCCTCTCTGATATGCTTAAGACTGATCAACCACACTAACCCCTGTCAACTAGTAAAGGAACCCCTGGACTCTTTGCATGGTGTACTTCATTTTGGTGTACCATATAAAGACCCAACTTCCTACAGTGGATTCAGCCCATTGCCAGGCCAGGACCTGCATCCAACCTCCCCACACCGTGCAGTGTGATGAGCATCTTACTTAACATTAACATTTTTAAAAAACTAGAAATTCACTGAAAAAAACAAAGGTTACAGGGACTTTTTAGTTAGGAAATGGAATATAACAATCCTTAGAAATTCACAAAAAAACAATGGTCACAGGGATGTTATAGTGAGGCCATACTTTACATCCACAAAACCATAGAAATTCAGCTTCAAGAAACTATGGGCCTTATTACAACTTTGGAGGAAGGTGTTTATCTGTCCCAAATGTGACGGATATCCTGCCCACCGTATTACGAGTTCCATAGGATATAATGGACTCGTAATACAGCTGGTGGTATATCCGTCACATTCGGGACGGATTAACACCCTCCTCCAAAGTTGTAATCAGGCCCTATAACTTGCGCCTTCGCCATGTACTGCTAATTACCCCAGATATTACATCACTCATGACATCTTCCGTCACATCATGGATAATATCACTGTAACATTTGCAGTCAAGTTATTGATGAGAAAACCGTGCATGGCGATTGTGCTAATTGGAGTTACCGTAGGGCACGAGTTATAGTTACTTGAAATAACTCTTAACTATAAAAGCTGAACTTCTATGGTATTGTGCGTGTAAAATCTGAACCTAACTATACCGTCCCTGGACCCTTTGTTTTTTTAGTGAATTTCTAAGATGTATATATATATATATATATATAGATTTACACTTTTACAGTACAAACTTATATTTCTCATATGAGCACTAGACATATAAAACGTACCACAGTTAAATAGGCTATACCTTTGAAGTCGATTTGATAATATAACTTAAATGTAACTTCCATTAATAATTATAAAAAAGTGATATATAAATGTTATACGAACTGTAGTTGAAAATAGATTTTATGTTAGCTTAATTTCCCATTAAAGATAATTTTCTTGGAAGCCAATTCTCGTTCTTTTTTCATTCCCTGGCAGTAATGTTATTTAATAAGCTGCTGAACTGGTTTCTCGAGGCATTAATTCTAATTTCCACTTCAATCACCTTCAATAACACTCAGCTTTAGCCGTGCAAAGAACCTGTAAGCTAACTTACTGTTGAAGGGTGACACATTTTCTTTCCTTGAGAAGTTTGTGATGACTGTTCTAATTTTTCTTTTTTAGTCAACCTGTATTACATTTATTTGCTCCATTAAAATCACAATATATAGATTATATTTTTCTTATCCGCGAACCACATTTGTCTACTAATTACATTGACACAATACAAAAACGTATTAAAAAAACACAACACCAACAATCGGTGATATGCAGAATTTTTGTGTAAAGCAGGAAATGCTTGCTGTTTGTTCTTGTACTGATTTACAAAATGTTCACTCTTTTTGTTGTCTATATACTCAGCAAAATGTACCCAAAAAGTAATTATTGAGCGGGATGGGTCGAAGAAATGGAAGTCTCACCTGATTATATCCATGTAGTGGAATAAAATGGAAATGGAGCTAAGCAGGTGGTCCCTTGAAGGCGCTCATGACCTCGAAAAGCCCTCTTGCCCACCTCCCCAGAGTATAGCATCTGCCTCAGTGTGTTCTACTGCTGCACCATTCTTGCGTGAATATGAACAAATGTCCAACTAGCTTTAAGTTTCGATATCAAAATATGCTTTTTGCTATGTATTACGGTACAGTGTTCCAATTAGTAGCATTGCCAGAACCATTTTTAAAGATCCATAATGCTACCAATAGGTGAGCAGGTAGATTGACAGTAAGCCTTTTTCAACCAGATGTACACTACACTGGCTCACATTTTAAGATGGGGATAAGATTTAAAATGTCTTGCTTTCATTATAGGGTCTTTAAAGTTAGACTTGCCGGGATTTAAGAAAGGGACATTTTGTTGTATATTTCTTTGAATGTCTGACTTGGAAGGTAACGTTATAAACACTATGGGGATCATTCCAACCTTGGCGGTCGGTGTTAAAGCTGCGGCTAAACCGCCAACAGTCTGGCGGTAAAAAAAATGAAATTCCGACCCTAGCGGAAACCGCCAACAGAGACCGCCACTTCAACACACCGCCCGCCACGGCGGGACAAACAAACAGCGCGGCGGTAACCGCCAACAGAAAGGCGAGAGTCAATGTACCACCCACCCCATCACAACCTACCAATCCGCCACCTTTTCCGGGGCGGTAGCCCCGCCGATAAAAACACTGCGGAAACAGCCATTTCGAACGGAAAACGCTCACCTCCATACACCCCACGAGGAATCTGGACAGCATGGAACCCGAACTCCACATCCTCCCAGCGATTGTCTACCTGCTCCTCTACCAGGAGCACGAACGCCGGCGCAGAAGACAACGGTGAGTACTGCACCTACGACACAGGGGAGGGGGGAGGCAAAAAATTACGGGGACACACATACGCGACACACCTACCCCCACCCTCACGCACTACAACACACACATCAATGCATAGCAATACATCACAGTTACCCCCCCAAACCCTCCTGAAGAATGCAAAGACAAAAGGAAATGATTCTAAACATTGGAATATATTGTATCACTGGCTTAAATATATATCACACATCTAAAACCTTTATATACATACATTTTAAAGTCCGATCATTGTAGCAGGCATTGTCCGTGGACCACTGGGCCCAAATCACATGGGCAAAGCCCACACAGGATACCTGACTCCAACGGAGAGAACACTGCAGGGGCATCAGATAGCAAAACTACAGGCACCTCAGGGGGAAGGGAAGGGGGGGCACCTCAGCCAGATGAGTCCACGACACCAGATCCACGATGGGCCTCCATGGCCACTGTTCCATCCTGGGGAGTGCAAAGCCACAGTCTCTCAAATCTCTACAGTGGGTGGCTTGCCCACTGTTCAATCCTGGGGAGTGCAAAACCACAGTCTCTCAAGTCTCTACAGTGGGTGGCTTGCCCACTGTTCAATCCTGGGGAGTGCAAAGCCACAGTCTCTCAAGTCTCTACAGTGGGTGGTTTGCCCACTGTTCCATCCTGGGGAGTGCAAAGCCACAGTCTCACAAGTGGATACCAGTCTCCACTGGTTCTGGAGGGGGACTGGTGCCCAGAGTGCTTCGTGCAGCCCTGAGGCGGGCCTGCCCTTTCCGCCAATGGGCCAGCGGTGCTTGAGATGAAGGGCCCCGTTCAGCGGTGCTTGAGACGGCGGTGCCCAGTGTAGCGGTGCTTGAGACGGCGGTGCCCAGTTCAGCGGTGCTTGAGATGAAGGGCCCTGTTCAGCGGTGCTTAAGACGGCGGTGCCCAGTGTAGCGTTGCTTGAGATGAAGGGCCCTGTTCAGCGGTGCTTGAGACGGCGGTGCCCTGTTCAGCGGTGCTTGAGATGGCGGTGCCCTGTTCAGCGGTGCTTGAGACGCCGGTGCCCAGTGTAGCGGTGCTTGAGACAGCGGTGCCCAGTTCAGCGGTGCTTGAGATGAAGGGCCCTGTTCAGCGGTGCTTGAGACGGCGGTGCCCTGTTCAGCGGTGCTTGAGACGGCGGTGCCCAGTGTAGCGATGCTTGAGATGAAGGGCCCTGTTCAGCGGTGCTTGAGACGGCGGGGCCCAGTGTAGCGGTGCTTGAGATGAAGGGCCCTGTTCAGCGGTGCTTGAGACGGCGGTGCCCAGTGTAGCGGTGCTTGAGACGGCGGTGCCCTGTTCAGCGGTGCTTGAGACGGCGGTGCCCAGTGTAGCGGTGCTTGAGACGGCGGTGCCCAGTGTAGCGGTGCTTGAGATGAAGGGCCCTGTTCAGCGGTGCTTGAGACGGCGGTGCCCTGTTCAGCGGTGCTTGAGACGGCGGTGCCCAGTGTAGCGGTGCTTGAGACGGCGGTGCCCTGTTCAGCGGTGCTTGAGACGGCGGTGCCCAGTGTAGCGGTGCTTGAGACGGCGGTGCCCAGTTCAGCGGTGCTTGAGATGAAGGGCCCTGTTCAGCGGTGCTTGAGACGGCAGTGCCCTGTTCAGCGGTGCTTGAGACGGCGGTGCCCAGTGTAGCGGTGCTTGAGACGGCGGTGCCCAGTGTAGCGGTGCTTGAGATGAAGGGCCCTGTTCAGCGGTGCTTGAGACGGCGGTGCCCTGTTCAGCGGTGCTTGAGACGGCGGTGCCCAGTGTAGCGGTGCTTGAGACGGCGGTGCCCTGTTCAGCGGTGCTTGAGACAGCGGTGCCCTGTTCAGCGGTGCTTGAGACAGCGGTGCCCAGGGTAGCGGTGCTTGAGACGGCGGTGCCCAGTTCAGCGGTGCTTGAGATGAAGGGCCCTGTTCAGCGGTGCTTGAGACGGCGGTACCCTGTTCAGCGGTGCTTGAGACGGCGGTGCCCTGTTCAGCGGTGCATCGGATGAGTGTCCAGCTCAGCGGATCCGGCCATGGCATGGAGGTCATTCGTCACCTGCTGACCTTTGGCTGGCGGTGCCTTCCTGCCCATCTGTCGTGTGGCTGGCGGGGTCCTCCTGGGCTGCAGTACCGGGCCTGTGGGTGTCCTCCTGCCCACCTGGGATGGGGCAGACAGGGCCCTCCTGGCCAGCTGGGCTGCTGGCGGACTTGTCGGGCGTGCTGCCCTTCCCAGCCTTCCCTGTTCGCCTGTGGCCCTTCCCCACCTTTGGCAGTGTGCCAGGTGGCACCACAATTCCTGCCGGAACCATGGTCGGGATTTTGGTCCCTGGTGTCTTCGGCCTCTCGCGCCGGCCACTGACAATCTTCGGATGTTTTACCGGGGTGGGCTGGCCGTGCCTTGGCTCCTATCTGAACTGGCTGCCCTTGAGGGTGGGGGACTCCATAGTCCATGGCACACTGTCATTCCAGGTCCCGCTTTTGTGGTGGCTGAGGTGCTGACTGGAGTCCTATGAGATGGACGGGGTGGGAGAGTTGTAGGAAAGAGGTCAAGTTTGGAAAGGAAAACCAATTTAGGAACAGAGGGACGGGTAGGTGTAGTGGTATGGGAGTGGAGGAAGAGGTAGTGGTTGTTGGAGTCTTCAGTCTGGTGTCTTTGGGTGCAGGTGCTTGGCCTGGATGCTGTCTTGAGGTGGATGGCTGTTGGGTGGGTGGCTGCCTGCGTTTGTGTAGCTTGGAAGAGGGGGTCACAGACACAGTGGGAGAGGACACAGGGGACGTGTAAATGGTAGTGGGGGTGGTGACTTCAACGTGTGCGGGGGTTCTGGTGGGTGTGCTGGTGATGGACGTAGTGGCTGAAGATGTTGTGCATGCAGGTGTGAGTGGAGACGTGACAGGGAGGGAGGAGGGAGACGAGGAGGAGGGGGACACAGTGGAGGCAGTGGGTGTTGGTATGTCTGTATGTGGATGTTGCTTGTGTGAATGCTTGTGTGATGTGTGGTGCTTATGTCTGGATGAGCTTCCCTTGGGTGTTGAGGTGTGTGCAGGCTGGTCTGATGGTGTGTCTGGGATAGGCAGAGGTACAGGTGATAGGGTATGGGTGTCGGAAGTTGGAGGGGGGAGGCTAGAGACAGGGACAATTGCTGCCATCAGTGCTGAGGCCAGAGTGTGGAACGATCGCTGATGGGCAGCCTGACCCGAATGAATGCCCTCCAGGTATGCATTACTCTGGTGCACCTCCCTTTCTACACCCTGGATGGCATTCAAAAGGGTAGACTGCCCAACAATGAGCGTCCTCAGTAGGTCAATGACCTCCTCACTGAGGGCAGCAGGGGTGACAGGGGCAGGGCCTGAGGTGCCTGGGGCGAAGGAGATGCCCACCTTCCTGGGTGAGCGGGCACGGGGCAAACGCTGAGCGGCTGCTGGGAGGGCGGTGCTGGTGCGCTGGGTGGCGGTTGTACCTGTTATTGCGGGGGGCACGGATGTTGCCGCCACCACAAGGGAGCTCCCTTCAGAGGACGAGTCCGTGTCACTAATGTCTGCACGAGTCCCCGATGTGGAGCTCCCCTCGCCCTCCGTCCCACTGGTGTACTCGGAATCCGTTGCATGGCCCTCCAGGGCCATGTGGGATGCAGCTCCCTCGTGCTCCGATGCCACTTCTCCTCCGCCTGATGATGCTAATGCACACATGAACAGGAAGACCACAAAAAAAGGGGGGGGGGGAAATAAAGACATGTTGAGTGCATGCATTGGCGACACAGTTGGCCCCCTGCACTACGCCGCGCACTTGGGGTCCACTACTCAATCCGTGCGACATGGCCTACAAGCCTATGGACGACAACTGCACACATAGATGACACAGGGCCATGGATAACTGTACTTGGCACCCTACAGAGGTGGGGGGCGGGGGCACAGGGCCATGGATAACTGTACTTGGCACCTTACAGAGGTGGGGGGCGGGGGCACAGGGCCATGGATAACTGTACTTGGCACCCTACAGAGGGGGGTGGGGGCACAGGACCATGCCTTACGGAGGGGCCTAGCCTACAGAAGTAGCCCTGGCCTAGGGATACCCACAGCCCTCCTCCCCCACCCAGACACCTCCACTGCGCGCAAAGTCAGCAGAATGAGGTTGTACTCACCCCCTTGTGTCTGCTGTGATGTCCTCACGCGCCCATCCAAATCGGGGTAGGCCACCGCCAGGATCCGGGACATCAGGGGGGTCAAAGTACGACTGGCACCCCTCCTACGTTGGGAGGCCATCCCCAGCTGAGCCTCCGCCGTCTTCCTGCTCCAGCGTCGCATGTCCTCCCATCTCTTCCGGCAGTGGGTGCCCCGTCTTTGGAGGACCCCCAGGGCCCGGACGTCCTTGGCGATGGCACGGCAAATGGCTATCTTCTGGTGGGCGCTGACCTATGTGAAATGTACAGGGGGAGAAAAAGAGTCATCACCTTCTGCACCCTCAATGTGAGTGGCCCCCCCATCCCTACCCTTGCCTTGTGGCACATCCTGTCATACGTCGTCTGATGCATGCCTCATTCGCTCCCCTCCCCACCATCTTTCATCCACCCGACTCAACACAGGCATTGCCCCCAAAGCATGGTCCCAGTGTACTTACCTGTTGGTCTGGAGGACCGTAGAGTAGCGCATACTGGGGGAGGACCCCATCCACGAGTTTCTCCAATTCCTGAGCATTGAAGGCAGGGGCCCTTTCCCCAGTCGCATGAGCCATTGTCTCTTCCAGACCGAGGTCACAGCAGCACTTGCAGTGCAGGTCCTCTCCTGTCGAAGATCAGGTATCGAGTGATTAAGCAGATAGAAAATGGCGGTCACGCCCGCAGCGGTGAGTACTGCGGCGGTGCGTACCGCGACCGCCGGCGCACATCATCATTGGCTCCTGAGACCCATAGGGTTCAATGTTAACCAATGCTATTTTACGCCGCGGTCTTCGACCGCCTACCGCCACGGTGTGCCACACCAGCGCATTGACCTCACATCCCATTGTCACACTTCACAGGTCAGGCAGCCGCCATTTCAAGGGCCCACATGGCTTACTTTTAAATGCGTCACACATACCTAGGCCTTGCAGCAACACTCCTACAAACCATTCAATGCATTGAGAATTGTGTTTTTTGGAAACTGTGGTTACGTACCTGTGGGCTGATTGACTCTGTGCTCGCTGTTGTCCTACATAGGCACCGTCCGCTGGGACATGCAAGGAGATGGAGGAATCTTCCCGTGTACAGATCGCTGGTAGACCTGTCGACAATGGAGGAAAGACATGTCATACTGACATACAGGCTTGACCGAGCCACTATTCAGGAACTGTGTGCCCAGCTGGAGCCAGACCTGATGTCACCCATCCGCCAACCCACAGGGATCCCACCTCTAGTGCAGGTGCTGTCAGTACTCCATTTCTTTGCAAGTGGGTCATTTCAAACAACAGTGGCCATATCATCAGGGATGTCCCAGCCTGTTTTCCAAGGTGTTGTCCAGAGTGTTGTCTGCCCTTCTGAAATACATGCGGAGCTACATTGTTTTCCCTGAGGTGGAGGATTTGCCTACAGTGAAAGGTGATTTCTATGCCCTTGGACATATCCCCAACATCATAGGTGCCATTGATGGGACCCATGTGGCTTTAGTACCACCCAGCAGGAGTGAACAAGTGTACAGAAACAGAAAGAGTTATCATTCGATGAATGTACAGATGGTGTGTTTGGCAGACCAGTACATCTCCCATGTTAATGCCAAGTTCCCTGGCTCAGTGCATGACGCGTACATCATGTGGAATAGCAGCATCCCTTACGTGATGGGTCAACTCCAGAGGCACCGTGTGTGGCTAATTGGTGACTCTGGTTACCCCAACCTGTCCTGGCTACTGACCCCAGTGAGGAATCCCCGGACAAGGGCAGAGGAACGGTACAATGAGGCCCATGGGAGAACTAGGAGGGTGATCGAGCGGACCTTCGGCCTTCTGAAGGCCAAGTTCCGCTGCCTCCATATGACAGGTGGATCCCCATTGTACTCACCAAAGAAGGTGTGCCAGATCATCGTGGCCTGCTGTATGCTTCACAACCTGGCTTTGCGACGCCAGGTGCCTTTTCTGCAGGAGGATGGTCCAGATGGTGGTGTTGTAGCAGCTGGGGAGCCTGTGGAGAGTGAAGAAGAGGAAGCCGAAGAGGACGACATAGACAACAGGAACACAGTAATACAGCAGTATTTTCAATGACACACAGGTAAGAGTCCAACCCGTCATTTTACATACACTTAACCCCTACTACCTCTCTACTGTCTGACCTTTTCCCCCAGTGTATGGTAACTGAGTTGTGACTTTCCCTTCCAATTTCACAGATGTGGCCCCCAGTGTGTGACATCTGCTTTGTTTCCCCATGGACTACAGCTGTGTGACAGTGGCATGTTGGCATCACAATGTAAATATGCATTTTGGGACGGTAATGTCTAATACATTAGTACAAAATCACAGTCAGACTCCTGATTGTTTTGTGCAATAACTGTGTTTATTTCAGTGCTCTATATTGGTGGGTGATTGCAAATCGGTGCGGGGTGATGGTGGAGGATTGTCCATGGCAGAGTCCAGACTATTAGTCTCACAGGTGCAATGTCCAAATGCCTGTGGAAAGTGGAGCATGGGCAGTATAAGAATGGACAGGGTGTCAATGTGGGACAGTGGGATGACAATCAGGGAGGTATCCTTTCCTGGCGGGGGTCTTGGCATCTTACTCTGTCTTCTTCCTGGATCTCAGGGCCTGCTTGCGGGGTGGTTCTCCTTCTGCAGGGGGTGGGGTGCTGGTGGCCTGTTGGTCCTGTGGCGGGGCCTCCTGTCCACTAGCGCCGGCGGAGGTGGTAGGCAGTTCTGGGTCCATGCTAGTGTCAGGGGCCCTTTGTCCTGCCACAGTGTCCCGCAATGTGGTGACTACCTGATTCAGAGTCCCTACAATGGTGGCCAGGGCGGAACTGATGTTTCGTAGTTCCTCCCTGAACCCCAAATACTGTTCCTCCTGCAGAAGCTGGATTTCCTGAAACCTGGCCAGGACCGTCGCCATCGTCTCCTGGGAGTGGTGGTATGCTCCCATGATGTTGGAGAGGGCCTCGTGGAGAGTGGGTTCCCTTGGCCTGTCTCCCCCCTGTCGCACAGCAGCCCTCCCAGTTCCCCTGTTTCCCTGTGCCTCTGTCCCCTGGACCGTGTGCCCACTACCACTGCCCCCAGGTCCCTGTTGTTGTTGGGGTGGTGGGTTAACCTGGGTGCCCTGTAGTGGTGGAGACACCGCTGATTGACGTGCCCTGGGGCCTGAGGTATGGGCCCGCTGGGTGGGTGCTGTGCTGGTGTTGCCAGAGGGGGGACGGTCTGCTATGGGCTGTGGTTGTCTGAGGGGAACCGACTGTCCCGAGGTCCCCGATGGGCCGGGCTGGTCATCTAGATCCAGGTCGACAGAGGTGCTGTCCTCACTGTGGGCCTCTTCTGGAGGTGGAGTGGACATTAGTGGACCCTCCTTCGCGATGACGTGGCGTTCGGGTCCTGCAGGGGTATAAATGTATGGTTATTGCATTTGTGTGTGCCATAGCGTGTAATGGGTGGGTGCCCTTGTACCCCAGTGCTGGCATTCCCGTGTGGGGGCTTTTGTGACGGTGATTTGGTGGGGGATGGGTATGTGCAGTGGGCATGCTTTGGTGATGGGTGTCCATGCTTTGTGGTCGCATGCAGGGCTTGGTGTTGGGATGGGTGGGCTGTGATGTGGAGACATTTGCAAGGAGCAGGATGTGATGGGGGTGAGGGTGGGGGTATGAGTTGGCATGCTGGTGGGGTGGGGGGGAAGAAGTAGTGAAGATGAGACTTACCAGAGTCCATTCCTCCAGATACTCCTGCGAGGCCCTCAGGATGCAGGATCGCCAAGACTTGCTCCTCCCATGTTGTAAATTCTGGGGGAGGAGGTGGGGGTCCACCGCCAGTCTGCTGCACCGCGATGTTGTGCCTGGATACCATTGAACGCACCTTCCCCGTAGGTCGTTCCACCGCTTCCTGATGTCGTCCCTATTTCTTGGGTGCTGTCCCACAGCGTTGACCCTATCGACTATTCTGCTCCATAGCTCCATCTTCCTGGCAATGGTGGTGTGCTGCACCTGTGTCCCGAAGAGCTGTGGCTCTACCCATACAATTTCCTCCACCATGACCCTGAGTTCATCCTCGGAGAACCTGGGGTGTCTTTGCGGTGCCATGGGGTGGTGTGGGTGGTGTGGGTGGTGTGTGGGGTGGATTGTGTGGTGATGTGTATTGGTGTGTTGTGTGAAGTGCGTGGAAATATTGCTGGGTGAAAGTTAAATGCGCGTCTGGGTGCTCAGTTCTCTTTTTCTCAGTGCGTGGTCCCGATTCTGTAGAAGTGGGTGTTTGTGGGTGATGTGGGTGTGTGTTTTATATTTAATTGGGTGTGTGGGAGTGGTGTGTGTATGTGTATCAGGTGTGTGTATTTCGAATTGTCCAATGTGGCGGTGTTTTGTATGTGTGTGTGTATTTTGAGCGCGGTGGTGTGTACCGCCAATGGAATACCGCGGTTGAAAGACCGCCGCGTGGATTTGTGTGTCGTGATAGTGTGGGCGTATTTCTGTTGGCGTGATGGTGGAGGTTTGGTCTTCGCCAGTTTCTCACTGGCCTTTGGTGTGGCGGACTTTTGTGGATGTCTGTATTTTGGCGGTTTGCCTGTTGTGGGTCAGAATGACCGTCGCGGTTTACCGCGGACACGGCGGTATGTTGGCGGTCTTCTGACAGCGGTAAGCAGCTTTTACCGCCAAGGTTGGAATGACCACCTATGTCTGAAGTTAACCTTATCTGAGTTGGGAAGAGGTCCTTCTGAATCAAATAGAAATACTTAAAATCGGTGCTTAATTTTTCCAAGTGGTTGCTGGTGGGCACTGGCGATATTTTGGGGCTTCAATACATATTTTTTATTATCAGACTTTAACCAAGAGCAAGAGAGAGAAAGGCAGAAAATAGAGAAAGAATGAGAACAAAAAATGTATGAGAACACTGACAAAGAGAGAACGTGGGGATGAAAAAGAACCTTCAAGAGTGAGGTGAGGGAGAATCAGATATTGCAGGATGGCAGAAGACAGAGGCATGAGGTTCAATCAAAACTAGGAAACATTTGAAATTTGGGGAAACCTTGGCCTCATGTACTTATTTTTCTTCAGATTAAACACTGCATGCAATCTGCTAACATAAACTGAGATCAGGATCAAGCATGTTAATTAGGGGTTCCTAGAATTCCTGACTGCTACCCCTGCCATGCTGTTTAATACCACTACAAGGTTTCTTGCCACTCATGGTCTTGGAACTTACCTAATGGATCAAGCTCTTGCCCATTTACAGAGATCTAAGAACACTGAAAATGTCTACAGCTTGGAATTCCTGCTTCAAAATCTCACCGAAGCACACTGTCCCTGGTGGCAACCACTACTTGGAACTCCCAACCTTTGGACCTTAGAGCTAAATGCAAACTTCTCACATTCTAGAAACACATACACTTCACATCGTTCACTTCTATTTGAAATAAAATCATTATCGCTTGTCTTTCAAAGTTGGTGCATTTTGCAACCGATGTTTCCCAATTACTATATGCATTTTATTGTAGTCTATGGAATTACCCTTTTTATTACTTACTAATGTTTTGCTTAGAGGATGCTACCAAGGGAGGTCATGGATGAAAGAAAGTTACTGGAACAGTTGCAGTTTTCTTATGAATTTTTCCATGATGCTCCTAATGTTAGAAGGTACAGAGTTCCATATTCTTGGTGTGCTCCGGAGAAGGACTGTTACCTTCGTTTTGGAGAAGGGAGTAGCCAGTTGGAGAAGGATTACACTTCTGAGTGATTGACAGAAGCCTGCTATGTTCAGTTATGACCATAGGCTTGGGATTTCACAAATGTACCACTCTGCACGTAATGTACTCCAGTTTGAAAATGCTCTTGGTTTCAATCAGGTGCTATTTCATTGTTATCCGAGTAGATGAAATGTGGTCTACCCTTCCTGTTCCTGATGCTAGCTTGACTCCTGTATTTAGAACTGCTTTCATTTGGTGGCTTTTTGTCAGGCCAGTGAAAGGGAAGTTACTGTAGTCTATCCTAAAGAGCACTAACAACTGTGCTACTGTTTTTGAGGTTCTCTAAAAGGATGTCTGATGACTGCCTTTAACAGTCTTATTTGAAAGCCGAGGTTGTCAGGGCAATTTCAGTGAGGTTGCATGTTCCTTACATCGCAAATTCTAATAACAAGCAATTTACAAGGCTCAAAAGTAAACGAAATGCAAAGCAATACTGGAACACTTAAAGTGAGGACCATTCCCTAAGGGGACTTAGCTGGTCATATACAACAAAAGGAAAGAACAAGGACAACAGAACAGGTTAAGGTTAATCTTTATTCCATCATTAGTCAAGTAATGCATATCTTCTAACAGGAAATGATATGAAAAGAGCTTAGTTCTGCTTAAATATATTTCTTGGTATTTTTGAAGAAGATCAACAAACTGGCCTCCTGAAACGCTCCCTGTCTGGCAGGAGTGGGAGAGTGGGAGATCCAACTTATCTGACAAAGTGTGATCCTACCGCTGTGGTCAAGAACAACAGGTTCCATTTAAATGTCAATTTTAAGTTACTGCGATTCAAATTTCTACACTGCAACTACTATACCCTGGAGCGTATGGCCAAATTTACCCAGAACACAACTGTTTGATGTATGAAATGTGGGGAAACGAATGTGACTATCATACATGTGGCTTGGTCTTTTCCTACGTTTACTGGCTACTGGACACAGGTATTAGTACTGGTAGACGCCATGACAAGCTTTCCAATGAAAGCTAACCCACAATTAACGTTTCTGGCAGCCATAGTAGACAATCTCACTACAGACAATCTCACTACAGCTATTTGTTAGCATGGCTCTATTCCTCACTAAAGAAGAATTGCGATGTGTTGGATGAGCAGGTCCACTCTAAGTCGACCATTGCATTTGTGACATCACCATTGTACAGACAAAGAGCAGAGGGACCACACCCTAAATCGAGATCCAAGGACTCACTGTGTTCATGCCTACTGGCACAGGATAAATTGATATAATAGCATGATAATATGTATCGCACTTAGGACACCGGAGTGTTGTCTTCGGATCACACAAACTTTATTCCTACATCCCGGAGTGCTTTACACCTGTTGACCACATGTTGGGATGTATTGCCTGTCAGTTCATTTGTTGTCACGCTCCTTGCTATAAATAAAACTTGTGAAAAAGAACATATATTACATTCAAAACATGCATACAAAAGAACACAAAAACAATAGTGTTCCTAGAAGCGAAATAAGTAAGGCTATAGACAGCTTAGTTCATAAGGTGCATCTGGATCAAGAGGTGTTTTTGCTCTCAAATGAAAGATTCAAATAAGGGGTTGGTGTGAATCTCTCTGGAGGTAGAGTTCCAGTTTGACTGGTGACGCATCCGCCAGATGATGCAGGTATTTGATTATGGTATTCCAGAGTGCACTTATATGGGCTTTGCGCAAAATGCAAGCAACTTTGAGGACACTTCTAGCTTCAGTGGTGAACCAGTAAAAGGCAATGTGTACTCAGGAGATATGATTAATTGTTTTGCTCCTGGGATACATCTTAAAGCAGAGATCAGAACTGCCTTCATGGGGGCCAAATTCACCTTGGGAATTCCTGTTAAAAGGGCATTACTATAATACTGCCTGGAAATGACTAAGGTTTGTACTACCTGTTAAAAGTTTGAGTCAGAAATTAAAGGTTCAATATTTTTCAGAAGTTTAAGTTGGACTTCGGCACTCTTTCTTATGTTAGTCACATGTGCATGAAGATTCAAGTTCTTGTCGAAGGTGACCCCTACAAATTTGGAGCACTTGATGATTTTGGGATTGTCAGTCTGAAAAATGTAATGAACGTAGCTATGTTCGCAGTGGGAGTGAGACTTTGGGCAGGGAGATGAGGAAGAATTATGTTTTATGAAGATTTAGTTTCAGGTCTGCAAGGATTTTGTCACAGGATATCTCCTAGCGATGCAACGTTGCCTGTTTTAGGGTGGTGGTAAGAGGTTTCATGTACAGATTGAAGAGAATGGGAGAGAGAATGGTGCTTTGGGTACTCCCTGAGCAACGGTGGTTGGTTCTGCTAGATACCTGTCCATTTTGGTGTGGTGATGCCTGTTGTCCGAGTAGGAGGAGAACTAGGTGAGATCTGTACCACTGTCTTTCCTCAAGAGTATTTAATAGGATTAATGGGATTTTATAGCTGGCTGTCTTGAAAGCTGGGGATAGATCCAGGAGTATGAGCAGTCAGAAGTCTTCTTCATCCAGTAGACACAAGGTATCATTCACTATCTACGCAATTGTTGTTTCTATGCCAGACTGGGATATCTGAAGCCGACTGAAAGTGTCTAGAGGGCTGTGTTCCTCAATGTGCTGCTTTACTTTACTTGTGAAGCAGTGTTCAATAATTTTAACTAGGAATGGTGGAATGGTTACTGAACAGAGGTTGTTCAGGTCCTCTGGGTTGGCTCAAGTTTTATTAGATGTGGTATGACCAGATCCAGTTTCAGATAGTTTGAGACATCTCCCACTGGGATAATGGGATATTGATCAGCTGAGTAAAGACAGACATTCCAACTGAATTCTTTGATTTATTTGGAGTAAATCAGGTCAGCTAGGCGTTTGGATGGTTTCAAATTTGCAAAAGCCAAGACATCTTCAATTACCTGCACCAATCTGAACTCATTCCAGACCATGTTCCTTTTTGGGGTTAAGGGCTTGGGAGAGGAGGCAGCTGGGATTGAATGTAAAGACAGTTCAATCTTATTGTGTTTCTTCTTGAGGAACCTGATATCTCCTTGCTTTGCCTTTGGATGGGATAAACTTGAGTTTCAGCATGGGGTTGATCTGTTACTTGATAATATCATAAATTGATATTAGCCTGTTCCTAGCTTGTTCAAGTTGTGATCTAAAGTATGTTGCTTTGGTCTCAAATTGTTGGTTTGATATTTTCCTTATTTCAGAGCAGAGTCAGGATAGGTTCACGATTGAGAGGTTTTCTTTTCATCCATGTTCACTCATTCTAGATTTTCTTTAGACCTTGGCAAAATTTACTTTGCGCTGGTGGAATCTCATGTAATTTCTAGCAATTTATGATACGATTGTTATGCGAAATGCCTGAGATCATATCAATCCACCATGTTATATTATCAAAACTTTGTTGGAATAAAAATCCTATTGCAGGAGCAAGGGAGAATACGGACAAACCCAATGTGAGTAGCTGACATTTTATGTTAAAAAAGTGCAAAATGCAATAGCCAGCATTTTGCAAAATTACACTTAATTTTGTCTATTTTCTTGGGCAGGCTGCATATCGTCTGCAAAGAAAATTGCACTAATTTCATCAAGGCTTAGTTGCCTTTTCACTTCACTTAGGTTATCACTGACCAGTATTCAAATACTTTTTTTTCTTCACTTTTTTTGTTTCCTTGCTGTCATCTCATGCACAATGTTTTGTATTGTTTCATTGTAACTATTAGTCAGCTGGCTAGTCGATAATGGTTCACCAAGACATGCCATATGAGATATGATATTGGAAGATAGGTTAGAGGAGTCAAATTGTTGCATGCCCCATGTTAAAATTTAATTTCTGAAGGATTCACCAGTGTGTAAAACACCATCAAGATAAGGTTGTAAAGGAATAAGAAAGGGGTCAGACTAGTATAGTGGAGTCATACATTGAATCAAGACGGTACCTTCTTTTGAATCAGGTAGATCAAGGATAGAGCACTTCATATGGGGGGTTAAGCAGAGTTGTTTAAGGTCATCAGGAAGGAATAAAATTGGTCTATATGGGTATCCAAATGATCACTCCAGTGAAGGTTGAAGTCCCTCCAAAAATGTTGCTGGAGGATGAGAGCAATCGTTCCATAATGAGATCCATGAGTTGTTCTATGAAGATCTAGATTTCTCCTTGTGAGTGAAACATGATTTATATCTTAGAGGTAATTGATTGAGGACAATGGAGACTCATCCACGGGTATTCAAATGTAGAGTATGTGTGCTGCAGTATTTGAGGTTAAGCTAGGTTTTGTGGATAGCTGCTATCCCCCCACAATAATGGCCCCTGTGATCGGTCTATAAAGGCACTAATCTTGCCACCAGATGCATGGCAGATTCATATAGACAGGTGTCTGTATGGAATAGCATTCCTAAATTATGTAAGTTTATGATCTCGGCTGTCTCAGTGCAGAGTTTTGGACAGCTCTGCTGTTGAGTTAGATACATTTGAGCTTGATTTTATGAGAGTGAAGAGATTTAGAGTGGGGACAATTGAATAATGAAAGGGTTTTTTTTTTCTGAGGTTATGGATGCTTTTGTTTCCCTGTTGCCTTCCATGGTGCTGAATTTGAAAATATGTTATTATATTTGGTGGTGGCAGTTATGGTTATAGACCTCCAACACTGAACTTCTGTCACCAAAGGATCTCCTTGGGTAGTAGTCTATTTTGCTTCTAAGGTGAGAGGCTAATATATGATTGAGGTGATTGGCTCTTTGGACAACAGATCCAAAGAGGTAACTCTTTATACTTATAACTGTGAGGATTGTGAGTTTCAGTTCTGTTGACAATAGGTTGGTTTCTTTACTTAGAGAGTCTAGTTTAACCTTGCTATGAGACGGGGATGTTTGTACATCTAGATGATCCAGAGGGAAGGGTAATAATCAACAGTTGCTTGATTACAAAGACTGCCATGTGTCTGGAAGAGGAGAACATAGGTTTAGGTTGAGTGGAAGAAGGTTGTTAACAGCACAGAAAATTGTGTGTGAGTAGTATGATGCATAATAAGGGGATGCACAGGCAGGATGTGAAGGGGTCATATTCAAAGTTCTTCTGCTTTTAGTTGTGCAGAAGTTACTGAACGTTTGTGGTCATATGAAATGTTGGCTGTGTGGAGATGTACATGTGGTTCAGGAAGGGGTGTTTCTAGCCCTATAACTCTTGGGAAAATAAAATCATGTTTGTCTTCAAGCATTGCTTTTTAGAGGAAAATGGTCAGACATCAAAGTTTCAGGGCAACGTTTGAGTGCTCTGTTTTTCAGGTTTGTTTTGGCATTGTTGGAGAGACCATGTATTATATTTTAAAAGAGTTTTGATATGGTTTTCTAGTCCGTAGTTTGGATCAGTGCTTCATTCTTGTGTGTGTCACCCTTGGGTAAATGTAGTTGGCACTGAACTATATGCCTTTATGCTAATGTGTGGAGGATTCTAGTGTATAAAATGTAGTTAGATGGCCATGTAAAGAAATGTGATAGCTGCTGTAATGCTAGCTGTGGACTTAAATATTGGAGACAAGTTGGTATGCCCAGGTTATGTTAACACGGCCTGTTCATAAAGGGTGAGCAACTAGAATTAATCCTAGGTATGTTGTTAGCATTATTTACCGGTAATACTAACCATAAGCATCTTATTTAAAAATATTTGTGTAGTGAACTTTCCAAGTGGTAGCAATATAAGTAAATGGTGTAATACTGGTATTGCAATATGATGTCCTCAAAGATGTGCTTTAGTTATGTCTATGAGATCTGGGGCTAAGATTGCAGTCATTCATCAGTGATTCTGTCATGTGTTTGGAGGCTGGGAATTAAGTCCTTCAGTGGTTTTGACTGTTTCACAGGGAATAGAGTAGTCATTGTGGTTTTTAATCTCCTATCAAGTCCATCTTCACTTTCCTTTAAGCCTATCAAGGCAGACTTTGCTCTCCTACTTGGTGTGGGTGAGATGAGAACAGGCACAATTGATGTTGGCTGTAGTCTTTCTTTACTGTAGAGTGTGGCCTAATCTTTTGATCCAGATGAGTGTGCAGTAAATATGCTGCCTCTGCTCATTTGTGATTTATGGCCCTTTGTTCTCAGGCTGATATCCTGTGTCGGCCCGTGGCTTAATACCTGGTGGGAGACAGGGACCATTAGGCAATGAGACACAAAATAGGTAGCCATTCAGCAGGCCACTGTTAATGGTGAAAAAACAGGTACAGATGTGCACTTTTGTCTTGAGGTCAGTGTTGCTGCAGTCCAGATGCTACACTCATCCTCACTCTCTGGCTAGGGTACAGAAGTGCCAGCGATGCCATCGCTGCCTGCAAGGTTGAGGAGGAAGCAGGTGTAGGCCCTCCAAAGATGAGGTGTAGTGATGCTGATGCAGCTGACACTCAGCAGCAGCAGACAATAAACAGCCCATCTCAGACATTTCAAGGAACCAAAACAGTGGTATAGGGCAACAGCTCAACATGTGGTCAAGAAGGGACCCCTGAGCCGTAAAACCACAACAAAAGCCATCATGCAGTGCCCTGCAGTTTTCAAGTAAGGTAAATGGGTGTGACCTCTGTCCTTAGGAATCGGTTTCAGAGCCTAAGGATCAGATTCAGATTTTCAGGTTGTTAAGTAGATGAGTGTCTTTGTTGCTTGTCAGCGATCCATGAATGTTTGGGACAACCAAGATGGTTCTGCATCGGAGACTTTCACTACAAGCGATTCCCAGCTGGAGAAGTGCAAGGATTAGCTGCTGTTTCACTGGCCATATTGATAATTTTATTTGTAGGTATTTGTTTTCCAGGTGGGGTTTACTATCACTCACACTCCCCTACTATCCACAAATGCAGTACAGGAGAACTACTATTCTCCCAAATTGCACTAAAAACCTGGAATGACCTCCTGCTACACATCAGAGCCTCCTCCTTGCTTGTTGAATTCCACAAGAAGGTGAAGACCTAGTTCTTCAACTAACTCCCTAAGGGTGTCTCACTACACCCTCAGGCCCATGCATTTACACCAGCTTTAATGATTGGATAGCCTACTGGATGATAAGCTGCGCTGTACAAATCCACACAACATACCATAACATACTGTATGATTAGAATTTTGTAAGAACTAAACCTTTGGTTCCACATTCTTTCTTTGATGGTGGTTGTTTTTTTTAAATGTATTTGTTTATGGTGGATTTGTGTAACAAAGCAATAAATCAATCAAAACACTGTATTAAAGACATAACTTTGTTAGAGTAAAAACAACATATTAACCAGTCAGTCAAGGGTCATCTACATGTTCAATTTAGAGATTGGAGCTAATTCAAAGGTTATACACACTATAGTTCAAGGAAGTTTGCTCTGACATCTGCAAGGGTCGGAGCGAATATAACCCCCCAGAAGGAAGGAGTGATGGAATCCCAGTTGACTATACCTTTCTTCACTCCTGCTCTGATTCTCAGACATCTTACTGTGGCATCCTCAGCCCGGGCCCATTTGTAAAGTTCTGCTTTGCCAACATCAAGGGCTGGTGTGTGCATCACCTTCCAATTACATGATGTTAGAAACAAGCTCTTTGGTTGGCAATCAGGTTACCCCCTGTCCAAGCAAGGACCCTCACTCTAGTCAGGGTAAATGAGAAACACCCTCGGCTAACCCCTGCTTACCCCCTTGGTAACTTGGCACGGGCAGTATGCAGTAGGCTCACAATGACTTAATGAAAACACTACAAAATGACACAACACAGGTTTAGATTAATAGAAAATATTTACCTAAACAAAACAAGACCAAAATGACAAAAATCTACAATACACAAGTCAAGTTATCAATTAACCCCTTCGCTGCCAGGCCTTTTCCCCCTCCTGTGCCGAGCCTTTTTTTGGCTATTAGGGGCAGTTCGCGCTTAGGCCCTCATAACGTTTTGTTCACATAAGCTACACATTCCAAATTTGCATCCTTTTTTTCCAACATCCGAGGAATTCTAGAGGTACCCAGACTTTGTGGGTTCCCCTGAAGGAGACCAAGAAATTAGCCAAAATACAGTGAAAATTTTGATTTAAAAAAAAAAATGGAAAAAAGGGCTGCAGAATGCAGCTTGTAGTTTTTCCCCTGAAAATGGCATCAACAAACGGTTTGTGGTGACAAGATCACCATCTTCCCAGCTTTCTGGAACAGGCAGACTTGAATTGGAAAACCCAATTTTTCAATACAATTTTGACATTTTACTGGGACAAACCCCATTTGTACTATTTTTTGTGCTTTCAGCCTACTTCCAGTTAGTGACCAAAATGGGTGAGAAACCAATGCTGCATCCCAGAAAGCTAAACATTTCCGAACAAAATTCTGAATTCAGCAAGGGGTCATTTGTGTAGATCCTACAAGTGTTTCCTACAGAAAATAACAGCTGAAATAAAAAAATATTGAAATTGAGGTGAAAAAAACAGCCATTTTTCTCCACGTTTTACTCTGTAACTTTTTCCTGTGTTGTCAGATTTTTAAAAGCAATATACCGTTAAGTCAGCTGGACTCTTCTGGTTGCAGGGATATATAGGGCTTGTAGGTTCATCAAGAACTCTAGGTACCCAGAGCCAATAAATGAGCTGCACCTTGCAACGGGTTTTTATTCTATACCAGGTATACAGCAATTCATTTGCTGAAATATAAAAATAGGTATCAAGAAAACCTTCATATTTCCAAAATGGCCACAAGATAAGGTGTTGAGAAACAGTGGTTATTTGCACATCTCTGAATTCCTGGGTGCTCATACTAGCATGTGAATTACAGGGCATTTCTCAAATAGACGTCTTTTTTACACACTGCCTTACATTTGGAAGGACAAAATGTAGAGAAAGACAAGGGACAATAACAATTGTTTTGTTATTCTGTGTTCCCCCAAGTCTCCCAATAAAAATGGTACCTCACTTGTGTGGGTAGGCCTAGCGCCCACGAAAGGAAATGGCCCAAAACACAACGTGGACACATCAAATTTTTTCACAGAAAACTGAGGTGTTTTTTACAAAGTACCTACCTGTGGATTTTGGCCTCTAGCTCAGCCGGCACCTGGGGAAACCTAGCAAGCCAGCACATTTTTTAAAACTAGACGCCTAGGGAATCCAAGATGGGGTGACTTGTGGGGATCTGACCAGGTTCTGTTACCCAGAATCCTTTGCAAACCTCAAAATTAGACCAAAAAACCACCTTCTCCTCTCATTTCGGTGATATAAAGTTCTGGAATCCTGGAGGAGCCACAAATTTCCTTTGACCCAGCGTTCCCCCAAGTCTCCCGATAAAAATGGCACCTCACTTGTGTGGTTAGATCTAGCACCCATGAAAGGAAATGGCTCAAAACACAACGTGGACACATCAAAATTATCAAATACAAAACTACCTGTTTTTGCAGGGAGACACCTACGTTTTTGGTCCTGGGCTCAGCAGCCTTCTAGGGAAACCTACCAAACCCAGACATTTCTGAAAAATAGACACCAGTGGGAGTCCAGTGAGGTGTGACTTGCGTGGACCCCCCAATGTTTTCTTTCTTACCCAGAATCCTCAGCAAACCTCAAATTTAGCTAAAAAATCAAATTTTCCCCACATTTCTGTGTGGGATCACCGCACTGGGACACATTTCATACCACCCAATGTTCCCCTCAGTCTCTCGGTAAAAATGATACCTCATTTGTGTAGATGGGCCAAGTGCTTGTGAAAGGGAAGAGCCAAAAACATGTTGATATTGAGGGGGAACAAAAGGGGTCCAAAAGGGCAGTTTGCAGAAAAACATTTTTAGGCTGACAAGTGCAGCAGAATTTTTATCGGTATAGATGAGACAATGCTGGGTGGTAGGAATTTTGTGGATTCCTGCAGATTTTGGAAGGTTCCATCACAAAAACGTGGGAAAAATGTGTGATTTCCAGCAAAGTTGGAGGTTTGCAGGGGATTGTGGGTATAAAAATGGTGCGGGGTTCAAGTGAAACCCACCACCCTGGAATCACCCAGATGTTTAGTTTTCAGATGTGTCTAGGTCTTGTGGATTTTTTCTACATGGCAGTGTCCCAAAGTCCATAAAGTGCAGCCCTCACCATTCCAAGTGAGACGATTTTGAGAGTAAGCCAAGTTCTCATGGCCCAAATGTAAAACTAAAACCCAAAATAATCAAATGTCTTCTTGCTTGCTGTGGGATAAGATATTTTAGAGTGCGGGGGAGAGCTGAAAGACTGTTACCCCCTTCAGTTGAGGTGGGGGCGTAACCAGGCCCATACTGGTTGGTAGCCACCACCCCAATATTTTTTGTTTTTTTAAAATCCCCTGGCATCTAGTAGACTTTCTGCCCCCCCGGGTTGGGGATCAGGGGTAATTGCCCCATCTGCCCACTAGTGGGCAGAACAACTTTAGACCCATCTGCCCCAGTGGGGGGTAGATATGGCCAACAGTAATGTACTCCTGTGGGGAGGGACCCTTACCCAAGGGGCTGCCTCCCTAAAGAAAACACACGCATACACACACCAATCCCTACCTAAGTGGTTTCTGCCCCCATTGGGGCAGATTGGCCTAACAAAAATAGGCCAATCTGCCCTCAAGGGGGGAAGAAATGGCCTAAATATAATTTCCCCCCTAGGGAAGCGACCCTTGCCTAAGGGGTCGCTCCCCACTTCTAAAAAAACAGAAAAAACAAAAACAAAACAAACAAAAAAATTATCCCTGGTGCCTAGAGGGGCCTAATAATAGGCCGATCTGCCCCCAGGGGGGGCAGAAAAGGCCTTAAAAAAATGTCACCCCTGATCGCTCCCTTATGCCAATTTCCAAAAACAAAATAAATCCCTGGTGTCTAGTGGGCGTTTTAGCAGCCGGATTGCTTGCAATTCGGCTGCTAAAATGCTCAGAGAGACTTCAAAGGGAAGGAAATTCATTTCCTTCCCTTTGAAGCCTCCCCGGCCTCCTTCTCTTCCGATCGCGGAGGCCTTGTGATTGTCAGCGCGCGATCGCGCGCTTACGTCACGGGGGTGAGGGGGGTCGGGGGTGGAAGGGGAAGGAATTCCCCTTCCATCCATGACCGGGGGGTGTGGGTGGGGGGCCCATGGGCACTTCCCCCGGTTCCTGGGTGCCTTGGACGAGATCACCTCGTCCAAGGCACCCAAGCAGTTAAAAACCAAAAAGAGTCTTCATGTAATTTTAAACACACTAAGGGGGTCATTACAACCTCGGTGGTCTTTTCACAAGACCGCCGAGGGACCGCCATGCTGAAGACCGCCAGTGGTGGCGGTTTTCCGCTCGGCGTATTATGACTGTTGGCAGCTCTATGTCGTTTTTCCGACGGAGAGCCGCCAACAGCCATAGTGACGGGCGGCGGGGATGTGGAGGTTGCTCCACCTCCACCGCCACGCCAACAGAACACCGGCCAGCGAATCACGTCCTGTGATTCACCGCGGCAGTGTTCTGTTGGAGGTGTGGTGTCGGAGGAGCTTCCCCCATGGCTCCCGTCCCCTCCCGGAGGATCGACGGAACAGGTAAGTCAATCGTCCGTTAGGGGAGGGGGGTGCGGGGGTGTTGTGTGTTGTGTGGGTGCATGGGGGTGTGCGTGGGTGTATGTGGAGGGGGTGTGTGAGTGCGTGTATGCTTGTGGGGGTGTTGTGTGATTGGTAATGAGTGCGTGTATGTCTGTGGGTATGTCTGTATGGATGTGTGCGTGTATGTTTGAATGTGGGTGTGCGTGTCTGACTGTGTGTGTGGATGTAGGCATGGATGTCGGCGTGTGTGCGTGTAAGTGTGTAGGTGGTCCTGCGTGCGTGTCGTGTGGGTATGAGTGATGTGATGTTGGGGGTCGGGGTGGGAGGGGGGCCCTGCCACCTTTGGGGGTGGCAGGGGTGGTGGGGGGTAGGGGAGGGAATCAGGGTGGGGGTGGGGGGTGGGGGAGACCCCTATCAGTGCCAGGGAAGGAATTCCCTGGCACTGATAGTGCTTACCGCCATGGATTTCATGGCGGTTCCTACCGATGGAAATCCACGGCGGTAAGCCGGGTCAAAATACCGGCGGCGGTATTGTCACGGCCGCCGGGCTGGAGACCCAGTTCTCCAGCTCAACGGTCATCTCCGCCCTGGCGGGCGGAACGGAGAAGCGGCGGATGACCATGGCGGTTACCGCCATGGTCATAATCCTCAAAAAAAGACCGCCAGCGCTTTAACACCGTCCACCAGGGTTGTAATGACCCCCTAAGTCTGTTAGTGTGAAAATGTACCTTGGGTGCATCAAAAATAACCCCACACGGGCGAGTGTGCGTCAAAAAGGGCTTGCATTGCGTTGATATCACTCACGAGCGAGACCTTGTGTCATCTCTCCTCTAGTTGGGTCGGCGTGCGTCGCTTCGTCTCTCCGCAGGAGAGCGATGCATCGATCTGGTCAGCACTCTCGGGTCCGGGCAGGCCTTGCATAGTTTTTACACACCCAGGTGTGTTTGTATCGGAAATCCAGCTGCACGATGAACCACGCAGCACGGGTTGCGATCTCACCAGGCTCCTTGCGTCGTTTCTCCAGCCGCGGGCGTCGATCTTCTGGTCGTGTTGCAGGTGAGTGTCGAATTTCAGCCACGAAGCCGGCGATGCGTCAATGTTTCAGCAGCAGATTGGTGTTGTGTCAATCGTTTCCCCTCACAGCGGTCTGTGCATCGATTTCTCACTCTTGGGGTGCCAGCTTCTCCTTTTAGGGTTCCAGGAACTGGATGGGCACCACTTGGCAGGGTAGGAGTCTCTCCAAAGACTCCAAGAGCTGGCAGAGAGAAGTCTTTGCTGTCCCTGAGACTTCAAATAACAGGAGGCAAGCTCTAAATGAAGCCCTTGGAGATCTTCACAAGAAGGAAGGCAACACAAAGTCCAGTCTTTGTCTCCTAGCACAGGCAGAAGCAGCAACTGCAGGAAAGCTCCACAAAGCACAGTCAAAGGCAGGGCAGCTCTTCTTCCCCAGCTCTTCTACTCTTCTCCAGGCAATGGTTTCTCTTGGTTTCCAGAAGTGTTCTAAAGTCTGTGGTTTTGGGTGCGCTTCTTATACCCATAGGCAAAAGTTAAGGGAGACCACGCCAAGGGTGAAAGTCTCACACATGACATTCCTCTTTTGCCCAACAGCAAGGCAAGGTCTGCAAATCTGGAATTTGACTTGTCGGTTTTAGGCCTACCATTAGTCCCAAAAACATTATTTTTGGATTACACAGATTCTCTTTGTTTGTTCATTCACTCACCTTGTCTGTTACCTGCACCCAAAGTGTCTGCAGCACTGGACACTCCCAAACCATGTGTGGCATTTATGCAATTATATGGGGTCACGGGATACATTGTGAGCAAGAAGGAGTTAGGTATGTGTTGTGGGGGTTATTGATCTGCAACAGCTTAATTCATGCATTTCTGGAGATATTAGAAGTTTGAAGTTACCACTCTTGATCTGCTAGTCCAGTGTCTAAGCTGGTTTCCGTTTGGAGAAGCCCAGAAACTGAACGCACAGGAGATATAACTTAACTTGGGCAGTAAGAACAGCCCTTGAAAATTTGAAATCTGATGATAGTATTGTAATCAGGGAAGCAGACAAAGGGGGACATTTAGTAATAATGAACAGATCTGAATATATTGAGGAGATAGACAGCTTGCTGACCCAAGTTGTTATGAACACATTCCATACAATTGAAGGAAGGAATTGACCTCATATATTAACATGTGACTAAATGATTGGTGTGAGAGTTGTCTGATTACAGATGATGAGTATAACTATTTCTCTGTAAAAGATCCACGGTTCCTGTGTCTATATATATTATATCTCTTCACCTACCAAAAGGCTATCTGAATATGTGGATAATTTAAAAAAACTTTTGTCTGCAATTTACCAGCATTTATACAGGATAGAAATGACATATTAAACAAATTTGAGAGTGTCACCTGGTCAGAGGACCTTATGTTTGTCACAGTGGATGCTGCAAGTTTACATATTTGCATAAAAAAAACCTTTGGCATCAGGGCTGCTGAGTCCTCTCTCGGCACTAAAACAGTGGATCATCTGGAACATGACAACCTGATCATGGAAATGATAGATATCATTATTTCCAGAGATTATTTTCTCCATGATGGTCATTAGTTTCATCAGATATAAGGCACTGTGATGGGCTCTAGGTTTGCTCCCTCCTGTGCCGGCCTGTTCATGGTCTGGTATAAGCAGAGCATGCTTGCGGTCGATGTTTCTCCCCTTTGGCTGACTTTATAGTCTTTTATGAGAGGTATATTAATGACATCATCATGTTAGGGAAGGGAACAGTGAACCAACTACTAGCATATCATGCTTTTCTCAATGACAATCCCTACAACAGGTTAACCTTAAATCACAACAGAGAAAGAATAGAATTTCTGGATTTCCTTTTCTATTTGGAGAGTACTACGATACAGAGTAATATGTTTAGAAAAGTTGTGTCTTGTAATTTTATCCTTCATGCAAAAAGCGCTCACCCAAAGTCAGTTACTAATAATATCCCATTTGGGGAAATGGTCTATATAAGATGATCTTGTAGTTCCTGGGAAACATTCACTACAAACATTGTTAGCGCTAAACAGAGATTTTGAAACAGGGGATATGAGGAAAGCACTTTGAAATGGGGTCTCTAGCTGGCAGAGGTATACACCCTTGTCCAAGTAGGGACCACAGTCGTAGTCAGGGTAAGTCACACACAATCCAAATTATCCTGTGTCCACCCTCTAATAGCTTGGCACCGAGCAATCAGGCTTAACTTAGAAGGCAATGTGTAGAGTGTTTCTATAATAAATCATTCAGTAACACAGTGAAAACACCACAGAAATACACCACAAAGTTTTAGAAAAATAGATGATTTTTATCTGAATAAAATAAGGTCAAAACGACAAAGATCCAATATGCACAAGTTAAATTATCACTTTTAAAAGGTTTAAAAGAGTCTTAATCCTTAGGAATAAACAGTTGTCTCTTTGTTACACACACTGCCTGGTTTGCGTAAAAAATAATGACGCACAGAGACCTCAGAGGAGGAGACGCGTGAAAAAATAGGGTGTGCATCAAATTTTCCGACACAGCACAGATGAGCTGCCATTTCTTTCTATGCTGCAAGGGGCTTGCTTCATTTTTTTGGCACGCAGTCTTGGTTCTTTACTGTGGTGCGGGGATATTTTGACACCCAGGGACGATGTGGTGAAAATCCTTGACGCACTGGAAGAAGGCACGGGCGCTGCGTTGATCCGGTAGGCGATGTGTCAAATTTTCCATCACAAGGCAGACGCTGCATTGAATTTCCAGTCGGGAAGTCGGGGCTGCATTGTTCTGGTCAGCTGTGCAGCGATTTCTCGATCGCAAGGCAGGCCTCACGTCGATTTTGGCTGGCGGTGCATTGTTTTTTGGCATACAAGGAGTTTCTTGAAGAGACTAGTGGGCATATTTAAGAAAAGTGGTTCTGTATTGTGTGCAGTGCCACTGTTCTTACACCCTTTACCACCCCCCTACTTTTACCATGTGTGTGCCGTATTTAAAACACAGCGCACCATGGCGCAGGGTAGGGGGCAATAGTGTCATTTTTCATGACGCTATTGATGTACTATGCAGGAGTAGTGCACTACTCCTGCAGAGTACATAGGGGACCATTATAAACAATGGAAGCCCACTTTTAACATCCGCTTTGAGCAGGCATTAAAAGTGCTGTAAAAAAATGATGCAAGGAAATCTCTTAGATTTTCTTGCGCCATTTTTGCACCCACCCTAACGGGGGAACACCCCCGCTGCATACATTATGCCGGGTGCAGGCATAATGTAGCTCAAAGGGTTACAAAGTGGCGTGAAGATTTTGGACTCGTTGGGCCACATTGACATAAAAAATGAGGCTAATGTGGCGCAAGGTGGTGCTAGGGGCTCATAAATCTGCCCCTAATTCTTTTTGGCCCTGAGACATCAGAAAAAGGAGGCAAGCTCAATCCAAGCCTTTGGAGAGCACTTTTGGGGAAGACAGAGTCTTCTCAGCACAGTCATAGGCCAGCAGGGCAGCAGGGCAACAGCTGGGCAGCAGTCCTGCTCAACAAAGCAGTCCAGATGAGTCATTTGGTCTGATGAGTTCCTCCTGACAGTGTGCAGGTGAAGGTCCAGAATTGGTTGAGTTGGTGGGGTCAGAGACCCAGTTTATATACCCAGAAATACCTTTGAAGTGGGGGAGGCATCAAAGAGTGGTCTTGAAGTGCACAAGTTCCCCTTTCAGTTCAGTCCTGTCTGCCAGGGTCCCATTGTGTTAGTGCAGGCCACAGGACTTTGAAATGTAAGTGTCAGGCCCTCTACCCTTCCAGCCCAGGAAGACCCATTCAATATGCAGATGAATGCAGGTGTGACTGAGTGTCCTATGTTTGTGATTGTCTGGGTGAAATGCACAAGGGAGCGGTCAACCAAGACAGCCCAAAGGTTGATTGGAGACAGGTTGTAAGGCACAGATGGTTTTAAGTACAGAGAAATGCTCACTTTCAAAAAGTGTCATTTCTAAAATAGTAATATAACATCCAACCTCACCAATCAGCAGGATTGTCAATTGCCATCCTGTCCATACTAATTACGACCTGGTTATCCCTTTCAGATCAGAATCTACCACTCCACAAGTAAATGAGGGCTGTCCTAATGCTAGTCTATGAAAGGAGCAGGCCTCACAGTAGTGTAAAACGAATTCAGGAGTTTTTCACTACCAGGACATATAAACACATATGTACATGCCCTGCCTTTTACTTATATAGCACCCTGCCCTATGGGTTACCTAGGGCCTACCACAGGGGTAGCTTATATGTAGAAAAAGAGGAGTTTTAGGCTTGGCAAGTACATTTAAATGGCAAGTTGAAGGGGCAGTGAAACTGCAGACACAGGCCTTGCAATGGCAGGCCTGAGACATGGTTAAGGGGCTACCTATGTGGGTGGCACAATCAGTGCTGCAGGACGACTACTAGCATTTTACTTACAGGCTCTGAGCACATGTAATGCACTTTACTAGGGACTCATAAGAAAATCAAATATGCCAATTGGGGATGAACCAATGTTAACAGTTTTAAGGGAGAGACCACATGCACCCTAGCTCTGTTTAGCAGTGGTAAAATGCACAGAGTCCTAAAACCAGCAAAAACAGTGTCAGAAAAGAGGAGGGAGGTAGGCAAAAAATTAGGGGATGACCACTCTAAAGCTGTCAGGTCTGACACACTTAGATTAAGGCAGAACAGAGGATTGAGCAAGTGACAAGAAAGGACACACTGGAGAAAGAACTGAAACAGGAAAGAAAAGAAGATAAAAAGTTGAATCATCTAGCATTTGTCACTAAATTCACTGGATTAAGTGATGACATTTATAAGGTCCTAAGAACACATTGGCATTTACTCGCAGGGTCAAGACTGATTTCTATACGGCTGGGTCCAAACTGGAATGGCTTGGCAGGCAAAAAAACACTGATGGATTAAACCCAGATCTGTGACTGGGGTGAATGTTTGATTTGTTCCACATTCTATCCATCATCTGCTGTTTTGCATATGTCAAGATCCTATCAGCTCTCCATTTCCTTGCTATGGGTCATTCCTGAGGGTCACGGGTGAACTTTTGGGCATCCCCCAGGTAACCCAGTGCTGATGCCTGCATCAGGTACTGAGCTGCATCAATAGAAGATCCAATCGCCACATACGAATGCCCCATAGACTGGCCAAAGGCAATGGGTAGCTAGGGATTTTGTCCTCATTTCCCATTTCGCGCGTGTGCTGGGTGCAATTAATTGCACTCATGTGGCTCTACAGCCACCTCACCACAATGCACGTATCTTCTGCAACAGACACCACTGCCACTCCATCAACATACAGGGTGTCTGTGATGTCAGTGGTAGATTAATTGATGTGCATGCAGTATTCCCAGAGAGTACTTGTGACAGCTATGTATTCCTCAGGTCACCACTTGCCTGGCAGAGGGCAGCAGGATAATTTGTCAACATGTGGCTACTGGGTAAGTACCAAGCACCAAGCAAGTATGAGATTTATAATTGTGTATGTACATGTGCACAAACATCAGACAGAGCTGATCCTTCTCCCACATTCTTGCCCCAAACTGACATAGCATGTACTAATTCATACAGCTTTTACTATACAGATGCATGAGGGACCTTTTTTAAATGTCACTCCTTTTTCTTCCTCATTTGATGCTGCATATGCACTATCCCCTCATCTCCTCACACCTTACAGATATGTAACCACTGTTCCTCAAGAGAGGTACAATAGGGCATGCAGATGTACATGAGCCATCACTGAAGGAAGTTTTGTGCTCCAGAAGTCAAGATTCAGATGTCTTGACCATATAGGTGCGTGATGCTGTACTCCCCCAAGGTTGTGTGCAGGATTATAGAGTCCGGTTGTATATTGCACAACATACCATTAAATCATGGCTTACACATACCTCGGGACACTCAGCTAGGTGTGAACCCAGGCAACTGGGCCATTGTTCAAAAAAGACGTCAGAGTATGCAGGTGTGTGACCAGCTAGTTGACACATGTTGTGTCATGGCCTCATGTGGTTTGCAGTCTGTTGTCAATGATGATTGGCAGACATTTAACACTTTATCCGCATATGCCATCCTTAGACTACTTTGCGACTCATACATGATGTCTTTATTCAACAACTGTCTCCAGGAGTCAAAAGATTGTCTGTGCATGTTATCATGTGCTCATGTCTTGGACTAGTGGGTCAAACGTCACTTAAGCCCTCATTGGCTCTGGGGAACAAAGCTCAGCATGTGTGAGACCTCCCTAAATTGTGTCACAAGAGGCCTCTGATTCACAAAGAGGTTGCCCATTGGGGTGAAGGTGTAGGCCTTGTAACCAAGGTGGATTTTCCTGCCATGAGATATTGCAGTGTGGTGATTGCAACCAATGTGCAATGATTGAGGGGCCACTGCTAGTAGTGCATAGGTCGTGTGCATGTCCTGATTGGCAAGCGAGGTATTGGGCCTTTGCCACAGGCACTGGAGGGGAGGGGGCAGGTCTCATTGTGGTGTATTGTTTCAGAACTGGCATTCCAATATGTGCAACCAGTTAAAAAAATGGCAACCCTGCATGATCCATACACTTGAACTTACAGTTTCCGTTTTGGGGCTGGTGTGAGAAACTAGTCAGTGCAGCAATGGCTTCCCACTCTTACCCTGTACCTCTGGCCCTTGGTGTACTTGGTACTATGTGTCCAGGGATTGACATCACAACCTGAGCCTGGACTGCTGATAGAGTACAGTTTCCCAGGTTGTGAGTAAGATATGTTGATCACATGTACCATAATGCAATACAAAGTGCAAAACTGTGCTGGAAAGTCCTGTAGTGTAACCACAAAACATTCCTTTCCTCAATTCAGTATACATGTCCTTCCTATACGTTTGTATATGTCACATTTGATTTCCATTTTTCACTTTTGTTTATGATTTCCGTTCTGATAACAGTGCCACGCCCCACAAGCGGACCCTACTCTCCACATGCAGAGCATACACTCCGGGAGCAGATGATCCACACTCGAGGCGTAGAATCCAGCAATGGGCTGAAACCCAATGATAATCAACAGGAAGTGACATAGAGGAAATGCAAGGCAGGAACTCCAAGACAGGAAGTTGCAGGCAGCCATTTTCTAGTCATTCTGAATCATCCTCTGCTACAGACTGAATCCTCTGCTATCCTGCTGCTCAGTCCATCCTTACTGCCTCAACATGGCTGAGGCAGTTGAGGAGAGTGTACCCCCTTCAGTAAAAGGGAATTTGACATCTTACCTGGGGAGAGCTGAACCACTACCCTCAGCTTTATCAGGGCCCCAAGGACCAATGTAGCAATGTAGCGCTCCTGGATCTGGGAGCAGATTGTACAGTGCTGCAGTGCAGTGGGTGTGTATCACCGGCGGGCCAGAATGTGCTGCAAGCACTGGGAGGAACTGAAATGTTGGGCCCATCTGAGGGCCCAATAACTGCTAGGGCAATCCTCCCAGTTCTACATGCACTGGCCCCACCTCACGCCACTGTACAGGAGGGTCCTGAGTACAGCCTGGCCGACCCTCCATGCTCAGCTAGAGGAGTTGGAGCAGCAGAGATCTTTTGAGTGCATTGCCTGCATGCTGTGTCTGGTAGCATGGTGTGAGTGTTCACAGAGCTCTGCAAACATGTATCACGTGTCATTATGTACAGAATCTGGGCATTTGCTGCAGCAGTCATAAGGCCAATTCCCCATGGTATCACATTGGAATCACTGACCAAAGTGCATTCTGGGACTTGTAGTGTGCTAAACACTACAGGGGAAATAGCCATCACTCATGCTTTCATGTGAAAAAATGCAATGCCTCCACCCTGACTGGGGAAGCAAGGGCCTTATCAATGCTGGGAGCAATGCCAAATTGATGGGCCAGGACACTATCCAGTGTGAGGTCAAGTGGTCACATTTCTTATGTTGGATGCTGAGCCATACATGCTCTTTCTGTGCCTCTCAAGTCTCTTTGCACAACATCACAGCTATTGCAGCAGCAGTCATAAGGCTAATGCCCCATGGGATCACTTTGGAAGCATTGACCAAAGTACATTCTGGGACTTGAAGTGTGCTGGACACTATAGGGGAAATAGCCATGACTTGTGTTTTCATGTGCAGAAATGCAATGCCTCCACCAATGACTGGGGAAGCAAGTACCTTAACAATGCTGGGTGCAATGCCAAATGGATAGGCCAGACACTGCCCAGTGTGAGGTCAAGTGGTCTAATTTCTTGTGTCGGATGATGTGACATACATGCCTTGGTTGTGTATATTATCAGTGTAAAAAATCATTACTAGTATCTTGGAGTAATAGCTGACTTTGGAATACCCATCTCACACAAAATGGTTCCAGAATTCCGAAGGTTGAACGAATGCACCAGTCCTTACTACAGTGGCTCGCCTGTCTTATTTCACAGCTAACTAGCTGAGCCAACTTTGCCCAAGTGCCAACTGGTGTGTAGCACCTACAGACAATACTGAGCTGCCAAATGTGGCACATGCTATGTAGATTGGCAGAGAGTTTCAGTCATCCCCCAATGCGTGTATTCACAGCTTAGCAAAGGTCAGAGCCAAGGGTTGGTTTCCACATGTACACTTATTCAAGCTTTTATGTGGAATCAGACCATGTTAAATAGCAGATGATAGGCGATATTTTGCGGCTACCAAGTCGGCACTTGGAAGGATGATCGTTGACACATGAGGACGTATTCACAAAGGTTAACTTAAACCAAAAGTCTATATTTTAGACCATGAGTCTAAGTTTAGACCTAAAGTCTACCTTTACTCATTGTAAGCTTAGACTTTAAGTCTAAGTTTAGACTTCTGGGCTACATTTACGTTTGTGAATTGGGCCCATGGCTTTGGGGTAGGCAGCTCCATCCAGACCGTGTCACATCTCCACTTGTAGTCTGACTTGTGAAGAAGACTAGGTAGTGAGGACAGGAAACCCTTGTGCCAAAGATTTTTAGGTTTTGTTTAAGGTTAGGCTCTGTCACTACAGCAAGGTATACCACCTACAATTTTGACAGATGTCATTTGTGTGAGTTATGTCTGGACATATCAGTGATAGTAGACATTCTATTGGGAATCAAAGTCAGCTGGAATTGGTCAGTGAGATCAAAGATGGACAAAGTCAGCTTTTACTTCAAATACTCATGTGCCTTGCCATGATTTGGACACCAACTACATAATGTCCTCACTTCCATTTCAGTGGACCTGGATGGTCAAGAAGACCAGAGAGAGGAATGGGGACCAAGGAGAGCTACCTGGGGACGACAGTGGGCATGACCTCTATCATCTACTGAGGAAGAAGAGGAGGAGGAGGAACCTGAACCATCTACAGGCAGGGGAAGTGTTCCCACCCGGATGGACTCCAAGGACAATGCCCAGGTGGAGGTTGTGGAGACTGTAGCGGGGGCTTAATCTGGGCACCTCTGTCCAAGGGGCAATGGTGTTGCCTCTTCCCCTGGACATTGAAGCTCTTGATCAGCCAGAGGTGTACTCAGAGCAGCAATCTCCAACATCTGTGCCTGACTCTGGTTCTGTCCCCTTCCTAGAACATGAGGCCCCCAGTCCAACGGGGGCTCCAGCTGCAACCCCTGCCACCAGTCCCCCTCCATGTGCCTGCCCTATTCCCACTGGGAACTCCGTTGTCCCCAACACCCCACATCAGTCTTGTGCTACCCAAACCCCTCCCTGTGTTGTAACCTCTGTGGCTGCATCCCAGGAAGGGATCGTGACATCGGAGGGGAAGCGGGTCAACCTCTATTGGCTCCTACAGCAGTTAATAGAAGAACAGCATAGGACCCACTCACTAGATTCCATCAATGCCAACCTCACTTCCTTGGGTACAGCCATGATTTCTGCCCTGTCTCATTGTCCATCCCACACCACCGTCCATGTGTCCCCCTGCTATTTCCTCCCACTGTGTTACTCCCCTACCACTCACACCCCCTGTGTGTCTCAGTCTTGTCAGGTTTCAGGTCTTCCTAGGGCTAACCAGAAAGAGGCCACGACAGCAGAGAATCTCGTTGTCATAGACAAAGAGGATGACCAGAATGATTGTTGACGGGACATTTGTTTTGGACTGGACTTTTTTCCCCCCCATGTGGATAGACTGTTTTCCATGACCTTTTCTGAAATGTTTTTTTTTCCAACCCCTCCATGTCCTCTGCCTCTACCCTGTGAAGAACAATATTTATTTTTGTTTCTCACTTCCCAATGGATGGTTGTGTTTTTTCGATTACATTTATTTATAAAAAGGAAACAAAGAGCAAGTGTGTCATGTAGGTCACTGTCTGTGCTGGAACCATAGTATAAAATTCTACATCTGGAGTTGGTTAGATATGCCTTCCACATGACACAACTGTACACAGATGGTACTGGTGATGAACATGTCTTACCCACATTGTTGACACATACATAGCCTACAGCAACATTAAGCCTTTGAACATCATCAACTAATGACCAAAAGAATTCAAATGTGCAAAATGTAATTTATTTACATAGTGCTATGCACACGTATGTCACAGTGCTCATGGGGCATCTCAGCTGCGTCTTCTCAGTTTTGGTGTTGAGGACCTTTGCAATGTTGTACGTTTCCTGGAGTACTAAGTTGCAGGTGGGTGTGGTGCCTGTCCAGTGTGGGGGCTCTGCTTGGACAGAGGGTGTCTGAGCTAGTCCAGTGTGGGGGTCTGCCTGGACAGCGGGTCTTGGAGCCTAACAGGGAGGGTATGTGACATTGCATTAGAGTGTGTGTGCAAGTTGAGTGTTCCCATAGTGGATTGGGGGGCATGGCGCAGGTTGCCCAACCAGGGGTTGGAAGTGGGATGGTGCAGGTAGATGTGTTGGCTCTCCTCCATGCATTGACTTGAAGGTTTAAGTATAATTTTGAGTATCCCCACCATCATCTTCATAGCCAATGTATGGTGTCTTGCACTTTCCTCCCTCCGTATGGCCATGATATCATTCAGCCTCTTCCCCATGTCTTGCCAGGATGTATCTGTATTCTGCGCAACAACTGTGGGAGTTGGTTCATGTACTGTAGAGAGGCAGACATATAGGAAAGTGTAGACCCTATGTTACAAATATCCTTCCTGCTTCACATCTGACTGCTTCTGGAAAAAATCTTCCTCCCACTCTCTGACATGTATATCTGCCAGCCCTCTCCTCCTGGGATGCACTTGGATACCAACAGCAGGTCTAGGAGCAGCGGTGGGGGGGGTGCTATGTGGAGGTTGCGAGGTTTGTGCCTAGAGGCTACCTGCTACTCACCAGGGCTGGCATGTCCATCAAATGTTGGAGAAAAGGCCTGAGAGACACTGTCAGAGTAGGAGAGTGTAGGGTAACAAACATGTCTGACCTGGATGTAAGGCCTGTGAAAAGGTGAGCTGTTGGGTGGTGTTTGTGGAGAACGGACAATCCTCTGGGTTGTAAACACAGCCGATGTGAGCTTTATATGTGAGCTGCATGGGCCACATGGAGTGGTCATGGAATTGGTCTTCATGTCAATTGGATTCAGCCCTTGATCTTCCTCCTCCTCTACTTTCTCCTCCTTCTCCTCCTCCACCTCCTGTGCCGCTCTGGAAGCTAACGAGGCAACTTGGAAAAGAAGAGGGTTTGCCAGTCGGATTGCCCAGCACCCATCAGTGGTACTTGCTCCAGCATCTGGACTCAGATTTTAATTGTCACCACCTGTGATACAGAGTTTGCAACAGGTTAAGTATGTGGCTTACAACATGATGTGGTGCAACACAGGTGTTGGTCAAAAATATCTTCAATTCAACAAATGTTCCATACTTGACCTGGTTTGTGTACCTCTACATGTGATAGCTCACACTGGCATTGAGAGACCCTAAATAGCCCTGAGAGAGGGAGTGGTCACCTAACCAGGTAAGCACCTATCAGGAGGAGTCTCTGACATCACCTGCCAGCACTGGCCACTCAGATGCTCCCAGAGTTCCCTGACCATCCTGAAAACAAGATGGCAGAACCCAGGGACACTCTGGAGAAGCTCTGGGCACCACCCCTGGGGTTTCATTTGTCCAGTTTCACACCAGAGCAGGGGCTGGGGGTCCCTGAACTGGTGTAGATTGGATTATGCAAGGAGGGCACCATTTCTGCCCTTTAAAGCACTTCCAGAGGGTCTGGAAGGATACCCCTCCCATTACTGTAACACCTATTACCAAAGGGAGACAGTGTAACACCCTTCTCCTACAGAAAATGCATTGTTCTGCCTTCCTGGAATTGAGATGCTCAAGCCCCAGGAGGGCAGACGCCTATATGTGAGGTGGTAGTAGCTGGGGCTGCAGAGGACAGCCTGGAGAGCTGGTTTGGCAGTACTGGGGTCCATGGTGGAGCCCACAGTGTGCATGGAATTGCCCCTCTAATACCAGATTCAGATTGGGGGTACAATTTCTCAATCTTAAACACCTTACATGGCCATATTCGGGGTTACCGTTGTGAAGCTACATATATGTATTGACCTATATGTAGTGCACAATTATAATGGCGTCCCGCACTCATGAAGTCTGGGAAATTGTTCATGGACAATATGGGGGCACCTCTGCTAGTGCAGGGGTGACCTCACACACAGTAACTTTGCACCTAGCCTTCAGGAACTGAAGGTTAGACATATAGATGACTTATAAGTTACAGGGTGCAGTGAAAATGGCTGTGAAATAGTGCTTGCACTATTCCACTCAGGCTGCAATGGCAGTCCTGAAGAAGTGTTGGTATGAGCTTGTTATGGGTGACAAAAGAAATGCTGCAGCCCATAACGATCTCCTGGAACGCAAATGCCCTGGGTACCTAGGTACCATATACTAGGGACTTATAAGGGTGGTCCAGTATGTCAATTTGGAGTGAAATACTGGGTTACCAGTATGTAAGTACAAATTTAAAATCAGAGAGAGCATAAGCACTGGATTTCTGGTTAGAGAGACTCCAGTGACACAGTCAAGCATACTGACAAAACAGTAAAACATACTGACATGTAGGCCACTAACTATGAGCACTGGGGTCCTGACTAGCAGAATCCTAGTGAGACAGTAAAACCACACTGACAAACACTGACAAACAGGCCAAAAATGGGGGTAACCATGCTTGAAAGAGGCTCCTTTCTCACAACTTCCAATTTGTATAATTTCATAGGTACCCATCAGAGCCCGGAGCTTTGGACTCAGGGCTCTCCCAGATTGCCACCACAACGTAATCGACACTAAACTCAATATCCAGTGGATATGTAGACAAAATGGAGGCAGATCCCTTACCATCACCATCGGCTGATTGATACACTTGGATGAAATGGTGAACCCAGGAGTCCACGGAGATGTTAGAGCCAACCTGTTTGTGATCAGTGTCCAAGATTTTAGTATTATTGATGATATTTCAAAATGAGCCCTGCAGGAACTGACCAAGGAGGTCCAAGCCTCGGTCCTCAGTTCAAGCTTCCTCTTGGTAATGGCCAACAGATATTGGCCCTCATTATGACCCTGGCGGTCGGCGGAGAAGTGGCGGTATTACCGCCAACAGGCTGGCGGGAAAAAAAATGGAATTATGACCATGGCAGTTACCGCCATGGTCATCTGCCACTTCTCCGTTGCGGAGACGACCGCTGGGCTGGAGACTTGGGTCTCCAGCCCAGCGGCCATCACAAGACCGCCGGCAGTATCACAACCCGGCTGACCACCTTGGATTTCATGGGGTTGGGAACCGCCATGGAATCCATGGCCGTAAGCACTATCAGTGCCAGGGAATTCCTTCCCTGGCACTGATTGGGGTCTCCCCCACCCCCACCCCGAGTCCTCCCCCCACACCCCTGCCACCCCCCAAAGGTGGCAGGACCCCCCTCCCCACCCCTACTCCCAACATTGCTACACAAACACACACTGTACACGCATGCATACACCACCAACACACATACCTGCACACATACCAACAAACATGTCTACAGACACACACACAGTCATACACGCACACCCACATACAGACATACACGCACACATCCATACAGCCATACATACAGATAGACACGCACACATTTCTGAACACACTACACCCCACGCATGCATTCACGCACTCACACACCCCCTCTACATACACACATGCACACCTCCATGCACGCACACAACACATAACACCCCTCTACCCCCCTCCCCTAACGGATGATCAACTTACCTGGTCTGTTGATCCTCCGGGAGGGGATGGGATCCATGGGGGCTGATCCTCCGCCAGCACCCCATCACCAGAACACCGCCACACAGAATCACGGAACATGATTCGGTGGGTGGTGTTCTGATGACGGGCGTGGAGGTGGAGCAAGCCGCCGACCGCCATTATGGCTGCTGGCAGCTCTCCATCCGAAAAAGGATGGAGGGCTGCCAGCAGTCATAATTTGCCGAGCGGAAAGCCGCCTGCACTGGCGGTCTTCAGCACAGCGGTCCCTCGGCTGTCTTTCAAAAAGACCGCTGAGGTTGTAATGACCACCACTGACTCTTTTTTTCAGCGTTAGCTGCCTTATCCCTAGAAATTGCACTTAAGGCACTAAGGAGGCTTCTCTTGGTCTCCCTGCCATACCTGTCAAACCAAGAGAGACAGTGTTTCCTATTGAAACAAGTGGTTTCAAAGGTAGGATCTGATTGTATTCCCTAGGAGGATAAAAGAATCTACATTGCAACCTCGAGTCACAGGTGGATCTTAGACAATCAAAAAGCAAGTTCAAATGATCATTGCAGAGCTTATGCTAAATATCCTTCAGATTTACAGACCTCTAGGTGAGCCTTATACCCTCATTTTTCGGGACTAGAATCAAGCCCCCCCGCCCCCACAGTGATAGACCAAGGACGAGGCACAGGGTATGCCAATATAAAAAAAAAGGGGTTTATGGTCAGTAAAAGAGCTGGAAATAACTGCCCCATCCTTAATAGTCTGACAGGTTCCTGCTTACAAATATATAGGTAATGGGAGACAAATCTTCCCCTCCAACAAAAGTCGGGTTCCTAGAGCTTCATTGTGCAGCCCGTTCAAAAGTGTTACACAGGTCATGTTTGAAGAAATAAGGAGGCAGCATCAGGCCCCTACATTCTTTTGGGCCAGAAGAGGTTGTTGGGTGTTGGTAGGTAAGACAGCGAACCTCGATCAGCTGTTCCAGTCACCTCGATAATGAGGTTGGCATTGAAATCCCCTGCTAAAATGATATTTAATCCTGAGTGGAATAGAAAGGGTTAGATTCCAACCCTTCAATACATTTGAAAGGAAATACAACATTGGGGTTTGTTTTAGTAGAAAAATCAGCCTTTTAAAAATTCACCAAAACAAAACCCCAAAAGTTGGAGCACTTAATAGTAAATGCCTGAATCAGCCTACTATTGATAGGGTTAAGTAAGATATAACAATCAAGAGTGGTCTTGAACCACACAGCTAGCCCAGCCATGGCCCTTCCCATTGCTGATGGAGTAGGGGGACTAGTGAAACTGTAGTGAATCCTAGTTTGTTTTAATGGGATACAGGAGTTAGCTTAGCCATTGACTTGCAGACTTGTGCCCCCCTTCACCTAGTGACTTTTACCCTACTTTGCTTGCTTTGTTTTAGCATGTTTATTTAATGAAATCATTTAAGATGGCTGCCTTGTTTTTAGTTAGGCTCATGTTTTAGTTTTGCGTTATCAGTGCCACCGCGCTAAGCCGCCAATGTCAAGCGACAAAGATAAACAAACTGTAGCTGTTCACATTAGGTACTTTCCCTCTTCACGCTTTCGAGGGAATTGTTTATATAAATTACCATCCCAAGCATGTCTTGTTATCTATTGTTTGGGAACAGACCTATGTCAGGGGTCCAAGCACACCTGTATAAATACTCCTCACTTAAACAGATAGAGGTTTCCGAACAAATGCCATTGCTGCTGTCGATGCTACACGTCGCCTTGACGCTGACCCAGTCTTCGTATCCCTACGCATCTAAGCAAGAGACCTCATTCCAAGGCAACAAGGGTTGGGGGACTCTTCTTATGGACATGGCATTGGCAGATTAGCTTTAACATACCTAGCTCTCTTTTAGGTTAAAGATTAAGCTCATTTTGCTAGGATATTAGGACATGTTTCACATCTCATGTCATTTCATGTTATTGCAGGATGGGGGGGTCCTTGTATTAATGAATCTTGTCTTTACCATTCTATTTCTTGCACTGTTCATTATCCTAATCATTTTAGCCCATGCAACTTATCACAGATTGCAGTTGTGCTAAATAAAACATATTGAAACTTTACTGCATCTTCTTCATTGCCTGTGTTTGATTGAGAGACGGTGTGATAAAGGGGTAATCTCCGTTTAACCACAACACTCCCTGAGATGTCACACTCTTGAGTCCATGCGTATAGGCTGCCACAAATCACCTTTTACTGTTTGGGTTTTTCGTGAGATGCTGCTTGTAAGCCGGGAGGGGTCTGACGACAGTTGTGACTTGTTGTAGGACCGGCATAGTCGCCTACAAAAATAAGTACTGTCATCGTTAAACTAGCAGTCTTGCCTAGAGCAAGAGTCAAACTATGATGTGGCGCCACCAATGATGGTGTTTAGGCACTAATTTATGGATACCCTGGCTTTCACCATCTCACATACAACAGGTACCCTAAGTACCATTTTTACGGAGACGTCCGTAGTCTTGGGGAAGATCCTCCTCCGATGAACAGGGAGCACCTAATTAGGCTGTAGGTTGTTCGAGCTTGAACTCATAAAAGGACTTTACTCCCCGTTTGGTGTTCCATCTCTTATACCCATTATACAACATGGCTAATACCATAGGCATTCCAGAGAATGTTAGACAAGCATTAACGCTACACCTAGTAGCATATGGCCTAACGGATGAGGGCAGGGATGTTACATTCTTAGTAGAAGCTAGTGAAGCTTACCAAACAGAAACATTCTATTCTTGGTATCCTAGGCACCAGCCTATCCCCTGCAGCCTCAAATGGCTGCCCACTAGGGCTGCTGCTGCTGGCGGCGGTGATGACAGTGGTGGGGGGAGGCACCAACCCATCCCATGCAGCCTCAGACGGCTGTTCACTGGGGCTGCTGCTGCTGGCGCTGGTTCTGGTCGTGTTGCTGGTTGCAGTGATGGTTGGGAGAGGGTTTGGGAGTGGAGGAAGAAGGAGTGATGGTAGGAGGTGTCAGTCTGCTGTGTTTGGGTGCAGGTGCATGGGCTGGATGCTGTTGTGAGGTGGATGGCTGTTGGGTGTCTTAGTGCTTGCATTTGTGTTCTTTGGGAGGAGGGGGCACAGACACAAGGGATGTGTGCATGGATGTGGGGGTGGTGACTGCCAGTGAGGGGCATGTACTGTTAGGTGTGCTGGTGAGGGTGGTATTGGATGAGGATGTAGTGCATGAAGGTGTGAGTGTAGACGCTTCTGGGAAGGAGGTGGAGGACGAGGAGGAGGGGGCCACAGTGGAGGCAGTGGTAGTTGGTATGTCTGCTTCTGGATGGAGTTTGTGTGAGTGCCTGTGGGATGAAGTGTGGTGCTTGTGTTTGCCATGTCCATGTAGCTGGGGTGGGCGCAGAAGTGTCCGCCACCACCAGGGAGCTCCCATCAGAGGAGGTATCTGTGTCTGAACTGTCCCCTCCTGTCTCCGCCGTGGTGCTCCCCTCACGCTCCATTGCACTGGTGCCCTCATTGTCGGTGGGTCCTGTCCTCCATCGCCGGTGCCTCTGCTCCTCCACCAGATGCTAATTCACATAAGGACAGGGTGACAAAACAAAAAAGGGGGGGGAAGAGACAAAGGATACACTCAGTCAGTGGCGCCAACAACACCACCGTTGGTGTACATGACACACCCACACACAGGGAACAGCCCTACGCACTAGGCAATGAACTACCAGTCACAATGCTGTTCACCAGCCCATGGATAGGGACACCTAACGCCAATTGCAACATACCTGAGACCCACAGACCCCTGCAAGGTGCTCACTGTGTAGTCACCTGTTGGTCTGGAGGCCCATACAGCAGTCGGTACTGGGGTAGGACCCCATCCACCAGTCGCTCCAACTCCACTGAGTTGAAGGCAGGGGCCCTTTCCCCAGTCATACAAGTCATGGTCGGTTCCAGACACAGGTCACAGCAGCACATGCAGTGTAGGTCCTCTCCTGTTGAAGGTCACGTAGCAAGTGAGGAATTAGATAGAAAATGGTGGTGACGTCCGCGGCAGTGCATACTGTCACCGCTGGCGTACATCACCATTGGCCACTGTACCCCATAGGGCCCAATGTTAACCAATGAGGAGTTGCACGGCGGTTCTCGTCCACCTCCTGCAACGGCGCACAACATCAGCGGAATTACCTCATTTCCACCTCTCCCTCCATACAGACCAGGCAGATGCCATTTCAGGGGGGGGCAGGCCATGGATCCTAACTGCGTCACAGTAGAAAAATACACCATTTGGACATCTCCAACAAAATACTGTTACAAATACAACATGCATTGAACTGTAGTGGTTGGAATGCAGATATAATGACGACCGGCTTACTATTTTACCCCATAGTTTGCAACTGCTGCGGATGAATTGGAGATTCAGACCACGGTGGACTTGGCAACAATGGAGGACAGGCACATTATCCTCACCTATAGACTTGACAGGGCTACAATCACGGAGCTGTGTGCCCAATTGGAGCCTGACCTAATTTCTGCTATCCGTCACCCCACTGGGATCCCCTCCTTGTGCAAGTGCTATCAGTGCTCCATTTCCGGGCAACAGGCTCCTTCCAAGGGACAATGGGCTTGGAAACAGGAATGTTTCAACCAATGTTCTCAATAGTGCTGACCAGAGTGTTGTCTGCCCTGATTAAACACATGTGCAGCTTCATCATTTTCCCTCAGGTGGAGGATTTGGCCACAGTGAAAGCTGATTCCTATGCAATGGGACATATCCCCAACATTATTGGGGCTATTGATGGAACACATATTACATTCCCCCCCGCCCCCCCCCAGCGAAATGAACAGGTGTTCAGAAATCGAAAGAGCTTTCACTCCATGAATGTACAGATGGTGTGTTTGGCGGACCAGTACATCTCCCACGTCAATGCAATGTATCCTGGGACTGTGCATGATGCCTTTATCCTGAGGAATAGCAGCATCACAACTGTGATGGCTCAGCTCCAGAGGCACAGGGTGTGGCTAGGCTAATAGGTGAGCCCTGGTTCCCATCCAGTGGATGATGGTGTATTGGCATGGTGTGGGCCCTAAGGGTTAGTGTGTGGCTACCAGTGGTCCCTCAATACTTGCAGATGACTCTGGCTATCCCAACCTCTCATGGCTTCTGATCCCTGTGAGGAATCCCAGAACAAGGGCACAGGAACGTTACAATGAGGCACGTGGGTGAACAAGAAGAGGACCTATGGCCTCCTGGAGGCCAGGTTTCGTTGCCTCCATCTAACAGGTGGATCCCTGTGCTACTCACCCAAGAAGGTCTGCCAGATCATTGTGGAATGCTGTGTGTTGCACAACCTTGCCTTGTGTCACCAGGTGCCTTTTCTGCAGGAGGAGGAAGGCTGGAGGTGGCTGTGTGGCAGCAGTGGACCCTGTGGACAGTGAAGATGAGGAGGCAGGGGATGAGGATGAGCATAACAGAAGTGCAATTATTCATCAATACTTCCAATGACACACAGATAAGACAGTGCAACTTCACATTTAATTCAGAGTTTTGTGTTTGACATTGTTGCTGGCAAGCTGTGATTTCCCACTTCTATGGCCACTCACTGTAACTCTTTTTGCAGATGTTGGTGCCCCACTATCGCTCCTGGTGTGTTTACTGCAGGCAAGTACAGGTCTTTCCTACGTATACGTTACTGTACAGTTGAATTGTAACGTTTAAACCTTGTTAAACGAATACATACTTAAATCATTGTACATTCTCCATAGTTGTATTTTTTCAAAGGGTGCTAAGAAGTAGATGGGGAAGTGCAATGGGCTGGGGTGATGATGGAGGAAAGTCCAGGATAGAGTCCAGTCTAATTGAATCACAGGTGCGTTGTCTAAGGGGGCATAGGAAGGGGAGCAATGCAGTTCAAGGTGGACAGGGTGACGGTGTGGGACACAAGGGTGACAATCAGGAGAGTCTTATTTCCTGGTGGGGGTCTTGGCAATAGTCTCTGGCTCCTGTCTGGATCACAGGGAATGTTTGCGTGGTGGTTCTCCTTCTGCAGGGGGAGGGGTGCTGGTCGTCTGTTGTTCCTGTGGTGGGGCCTCCTGTCCACTAGCAGCAGTGGAGGTGGAGGGCTGTTTGTCAATTTGGCTAGTGTCAGGTGCCCGTTGGTGTGCCATTGCTTCCCTCATGGTGTTGTCTGCCAGCACCCCTGCAATGGAGATCAGAGTGATATTGATGTCCTTCAAGTCCTCCCTGTTCCCCAGGTACTGTCCCTCCTGCAGCCGCATGTTCTCCTGCAACTTGTCCAGTATCTGGCCCAGCGTATCCTGGGAATGTTGGTATGCTCCCAGGATCGCGGTGAGTGCCTCCTCGAGAGTCAGTTCCCTGGGCCTGTCTTGCCCCTGTCGCACAGCAGTCCTCCCAGCTTCCATGTTGTCCTGTGCCTCTGTCCCCTGAAGTGTGTGCCCACTGCCACTGACCCCAGATCGCTGATCGTCCTGTGTTTGTGGGGTGGCCTGGTGCCCCTGTAGTGGTGGACACACTACTGATTGACGTGTCTTGGTGAGAGAGGTGTGGGCCCGCTGGGTGGGTGCTATGGTGGTGTTTCCTGAGGGGGGAGGCTCTGTGGTGGTGTCAGACTGTGCCTGGGTAACCGAATGTGCGGAGATCCCTGATGGGCCAGGTTGGTCATCCAGATCCAGGCGACCAGAGCTGCTGTCATCACCGTGGGCCTCTTCTGTGGGGGGACTGGATGTTGCTGGCACCTCTTCTCCGGTGACATTGGCTGGGATACCTGTGGGAATGTAATTGCAGTGTTATTGTTTATGCGTGTGAGATATTGTGCATGAGTGTGTTGCCCTTTATGGTTGTTATTGCCCTGGCAGCTTTGCCTTGTGTGAGTTGTTATTTGGTGGGCTAGGTGATTCTCTCCAGTGTGCATTCAGTGGTAATAGGTGTCCATGCAGGTCTGTGAGGGGTGTCCATGCATTGGTGTTGCATGCAGGGCTTGGTATTGGGATGAGTGGGTTGTGATGGTGGGGTTTGTGGTAGGTGGTGGAGTGATGGAGTGAGGGTAAGGGTGGGGGTATGTGATGGCATGCAGGTCGTGGGGTGATAGTAATAGGGATTTGACTTACCAGAGTCCAGTCCTCCTCCTACTCCTGCCAGGCCCTCAGGATGCATGATTACCAAGACTTGCACCTCCCATGTTGTAAGTTGTGGTGGTCCACCGCCGGTCCTCTGTACTGTGAGCTGGTGTCTTGCTGCCACAGAACACACCTTCCCCCATAGGTTGTTCCACCTCTTCCGGATGTCATCCCTTGTTGTGGGGTGCTGTCTCACGGCGTTGACCCTGTCCACGATTCTCTGCCATAGCTCCATTTTCCTAGCAATGGATGTCTGCTGCACCTGTGATCAAAAAAGCTGTGGCTGTACCCGGATGATTTCCTCCACCATGACCCTTAGCTCCTCCTCTAAGAACCTGGGGTTTCGTTATGGTGCCATTGATGTAGTGTGAGTGGTGCGGGTGAGGCTGGGTGGGGTGATCTGTTGGGGTGTGTGATGTGTGCATGGGTGGTATATAGGTGATGATGTTATGTGGCTCTGGTTGTGTGGGTGCTCTTGCTGTATCTCTGTTGGCAATTGTTTGTATTCATAAAAAGGTTGTGGGTAATGTAGGTGTGTTTTTTGTAGTGGTGTGGGTGTGTGGGTGTGATGTGTGTATGGGTGTCAGGTGTGTGTAGTTTGAATTGACCAATGTGGTGTTGTTTTGTATGTGTATTTTGTGTGCAGCGGTATGTACCGCCAATGGATTACCGCCATTGAATGTCTGCCGCAATAATTCTTGGGTCATAATGTGATAGGCTTAGTTCTGTTGGAGTAACAGTGTAGGTTTTGATACCGCCAGTTTATCACTGACCTTTGGGCTGGCGGACTTGTGTGTGTGGCTGTATAGTGACGGATTGGTATGTGTGTGTCATAATATGGTTGGCGGTTATCTGCCACACGACATTATGTTAGCAGCATTTGGCATGGCAGTAAGTGGGACTTACCACTAATGTCACAATGAGGGCCATAGTGTTGTCTGCAAGTAATATCATTCAGACAGACATGTCGCTTTCATATCATGGACAAAGTCAGCTGCGTTTCATCATGCAGTTAGGTTGGACGTTACAGACTTTGAAAAATGGCCAAATTCAATGGAAGTACATTAACGGTAGTGAATTGTTCACCGCCTTTAATTTATCCAGGGTAACAACAGAAAATGGCTAAAAGGGAAGCAAGTTTCACCATGCTTACATAGAGAAGTTAGAAAAGTTGCCTTTCACAGTTGCAGAAAGTCCTTCAACAGTATGGCTCCTACAGGGCATCATTAATCCGCCCATTTCCACTTTTCATCTTTTGAAATGCCTAAAACATCTTTCTGTGGGCAGGTACGAGCGACTACGCAATAGCCATATCAAAGAAGAGTGGGAGTTGCCTTATGAATACAAATGTCTGAACGGCGAAACAGAGGTCTTTCTCAGCGGAAGCGAATGCAAGACTACTGTTAGTCATTCAATGATCTGCAAGCAGGTGTCCCACCACGGCCTTTGCAATGGGGGGGGTCACAAACTTGGCCTGTTTTCTGAAGGGTACACCCGTCCCTTTGATTCAACCAGCATTTCACATACTTTCAAATGAAAGTTATGTAGTGCTGAGCAACCAAAGCTGTTGCGGTATGCGACCTCTAAGGTGCGTTATATGTTGTGGACAAGTTTTATTCCCCCCCACACGAGAGATAAAAATATGTGGCCTCACATTGATACTTTTATTGTAAATTATGACAAGCTGAGCAGGCTAAAGGCACTACTGTTGGAAAAACATGTTGTGTTGACATCAGCTAGAAAGATACAATCATACCAACTTCCCCAAGCACTTTGGGGAGCTGGTATCCAGAATTTTCAGTGCCTTGAGCACTACTGGTATTGTCCACTTCTTTAAGTTGTTGGGTCTGGATTTGTGTTCATCTTCCAGACTTTCTTCGGAGTCATTCCATCCGTCATCCATTCACTCTTTTCCAGTGTATTTGGCGGCTTTCCTATAATTTTGGCATTGATTGGCGGAATACTGCTGCTATTTCTTCTGATTCGCAGTGGTTGTGTCTTTCCAGCTGCGGGAAGCAGTAGAGCCACTGCCACCAGCTCAACTGTGCCATGAATGCATGATTCAGGTCTTTAATGCTTTGTTGCTGGAGGAATTGGAGCGTGATTGGTCATTGTCATTCCGAACACTCCAATGGTGCGTAGCTCCAGTCTTTTGCTGTGTATGGTGCCTCTTTAAACATTTGTCTACAGTTTGTCTTGCTGATACGCCAGTGGCTCCTGTGCACCAAGCACTGTTGATATCCCAATGAGGGTTCGTTCACGGTCGTACCCCTTGAGACTAAGGCTGATTCGTGAGGCCACTTATGAGCCACCCTTGGTGAAGTATCTGGCTCTTTTTGGCGCTGTGGAGAGTGGCACTCCTGCAAGTGGACCTGTACAAGAGACTAGTACACACTACTGCTCTGTGGATCCGTCTGTCTATCCTGTGATCAATCTAACATCTGACGATGGGAAAACATCCGGAACAACGACTCCGAAACCACGAAGTCGTGAAAAACAAAAGCGAAACAAGCTGGGCTGGGACTGGGGCTGGTTTTTGTTGGGGGGTGGGGTGGTGGGCTGGGGTTTTCAGGGTTTAGGGAGGGGGATCAGGGTTTAGGTTTAAGGGGTGGGTTGGGGGGTTGAGGTGTTTAGGTTTTAGGGTGGGGTGGGGACTCGGGTATTTTTAGTTTTTGGGGTGGGGTGGGGGCTGTGGGTGATTAGGGTTTGGCGGGTCAGGGTTTAGGTTTAAGGGGTGGGCTGGGTGTTGGGGTGGTTTAGGTTTTAGGGGAGGGGTTGGGTTGGGGTAATTTTGGGGATGGGGGTTGGGATAGTTGTGGGGATGGGGAGTCGCAGTAATTTTTGGGGGTGGGGGTTAGGGGGAAGCACGCTGGAACCGTGCATGCTGATCACTAATGCCTTCACCAGGAATGCGTTTACAATGAAAAATCGTAAACGCATTCGTGGTAAAGGCATTAGTGATAAGAACGAGGTCATTGTTCAGATCTCGATGTTGAGCCATGGGTACTTGAAGCACTTGTGGTTCCGACATATAACCCTGACGATGGGGCCTCTTTCCTGAGGTCCTTTCCTTCTGATGGCTTCGAAGATGCTCTTCAAGATCATGACTATTGTTGGAAAGATTTGATGATTGGGTTATTATACCAAATTCAAAGTTTGCATTTATTGCCCTTACTTTGGCCTGCTGTGCTTGTCATGATCAATATTATATCACTTTGAATGTTTTTTAGCTACTGATTTTTAACATGCTTTAAATTTAAATGTGATTTTTTAGCTAGTTTTTATGCTTTTAGCTTTTAATCTAGAACATTTTTAGCATTTGGATTCATTGACCTTCGGTGGCGTCACGTTATGGCGTCCTACTTGCTACAGCAATGGGAGGATGTAGTTAATCCTAGTTTGTTTTAATGGGATACAGGAGTGAGCTTAGCCTTTGGATTGCAGACTCGTGCCCCCGTCACCTTGTGACTTTTACCCTAATTAGCTTGCTCTGTTTTAGCACATTTATTTAATTAAGGGGCATATTTATACTCCGTTTGCGCCGAATGTGCGTCAAACATTTTGACGCACATTCAGCGCAAACGTTGCCCCATATTTAAACCCTGACGCCCGGGCCGGCGCAAAAGGTAGATGGCGCTATGTGCGTCAGTTTCTGGAAGCGGCACCCCGCCCTGCGTTAATGACATGTAGGGTAGGCGTTCCCGTCCAAAAAACGACGCACACAGCGGTGCGTCGTATTTATGCTTCCGGGCAAAAATGACTCCCGGGCCGTAGGCGGCGCAAAAAAATGACGCAAAGCACGAATAACGTGAAATTTTAACGCCTGGGTCAGGGCAGGCGTTAAAATGGGGCAAACACACCTGTACTTAATCAGAACACACAGAACAAACAACAGAGCAGCAGAGCAGCAGAGCAGCAACAGGGAGACATGGAGGTGCTTTTTCTTCAGCGTGCACGTAGACGCAGAGCCCTGCAGCAACAACAGCAGCTACAACAACAACAGCAGGGACCCCAAAGACAGCGCAGAAGGCAGGAGAGGATATTCCGCCCAAGAACAACCCTGCATGGCCTCAGGGAACGGGACATCATCCAGAGGTACTGGTTGAACTGTCAGGCCATTCAGCAGCTGCTGAGAAATATTGAACAGCAGTTGGCCTCCACTTTAGTGACTCCCCGCACTATCCCAACAGACACAAAGCTGCTTGCCGTACTTCACCTGCTGGCAAGTGGCTCGTTTCAGACAACTGGTGCCCTAGTTGGTGGAATATCACAACCATCATTCTCCGCATTCCTGCCTAAAGTACTGGATGCCATCATTCGCCTGACACCCCGCCACATCTGCTTCCCAAACACACTGCAGAAGCAGCAGGAAACTAAACAGGGGTTCTACGCCATCAGTGGCTTCCCGCACGTCCTTGGTGCAATCGACTGCACACACGTACGCCTTGTGCCACCTGCTGCAACAGAACACCTCTACCGCAACAGGAAGCACACACATTCAATCAACGTGCAGGCCATAGTCGATCACCAAGGACTGATCAGCAACATTGTGGCTAAATATCCTGGGAGTGTATATGACGCATTCATCTTCCGTCACAGCACCATCAACCAACACTTCCAGGATGGACGATATGGCAATGGACTACTTGTTGGTAAGGACAAAAACCAAACTCATATACACACTGCACAGAAACCCTCTAGGACAAACAACACATACACCACAATAGCAACACCTAGCCAGGAACACACTGAGGTACTCACATCACTAGCCATGTTTCAGAAGTCACCATTGAACCTGTCACACATTGGAATTTACTCTACAGCTTAATGTGAAGACATTAATGACTGTGGTTGCCCAAATGTCACCTTGCAAATTGGAAGTCTCACAATAACCTGTACACTAATACAATGCATAAGTTTAAAGGTATGGGATGGCCTGGGTATGTTCATATGAACGTTTCAAATACACTTTCATGTTTCAACTCTGCATGGAACTATCATCACACCCCCAGTGAGGACACACGGACACCTGTATCACAAGTCACAATGCAAGGGAGGGCACACTGTACTGGAAAAACCAATACATACTGCTGACAAACAGTTAGCCAACAAACACTTGCTCAGCCAAGGAAAAAAACTCAATGCAAATGTTTTCACCAACAACCATAGGTCGTCACATTAGTACACAAAAGAGTCACAGACAACACAAGACAACTACTGCCATCAAAGATCCGTACAACAGTGCCTCCTACATCTAATTGATCCCATTCTGTGTTTCTCTTTCAGCTGATCAGGGGTGTGGCATCCAGCCTTGGATAATGACACCATTTGGGAACCCAAATACTGCTGCTTAGCGGGCATACAATGATGCCCACAAGAGGACACAGAGCATTGTGGAGCGGACCTTTGGGATCCTAAAGTCAAGGTTCCGCTGCCTTGACATCACTGGCGGTAGCCTACTCTATTCCCCAGAGATGGTCTGTAAGATCATACTCACTTGTGCCATATTGCACAATATATGTGTAAAAAGGAATATTCCCCTCCTTGAACTGGACCCAGACATGCCTCAGGATGACGAAGAGGAGGATGCTGGCCTGCAACAGGAGGGGGAACAACCTAACACGGCAGCAGGAGTGCGTAGGCGCCAACAGCTTGTCAATAATTTTTTTTCTTAATGTATCATAATAACTTGTATTCCACACTTGTAAATAAACACAGATAACAAACACCACATCATGCTTTGGCCTATGCATTTCTGACCATCTTTAGTTTGATATTGCTGAAGAAGAATGTTGTCTCATTGAGCAATAATGCTATAACAATCATGACAACCAAAATTAACATCACAAATGTATGCACAGAGGGTAGGATGTGACATGATACATTAACAAACACAGAGGCCAACAGGAATCCAAATGTGGCAATTACACATGCCGGATCCAAACACCTGAGACAGTCTCTCACCCAGCCCAAAAATTTAGATCATTTGAAAGTCACATCACACGTGTTCAGAGACTGGGTGGGACCATCCATGTGTACGTGACCATGTCATCAATGGCTTCTCTCAAGTGTGTGATATGAGCAACACACAATTGGAACAACATTAGCTGCCACTAACTCAGGAGGAGACCATGAAGTCACAGTGACAACATACACCCAGACAGGTGATAGTGGATCCACATTCCAACACACATGTACACATATGTCATACAATCAACCTAATATCTGAAAGTAGACCATCACAGTTGTGTCCCAGTTTGAACCTAGCAGGAAGAATGTAACATGCCACTAAACCAGTTAATGCAGAAAGGGACACAGATAACAACTAAATAATTTTCATCAGCACATCAGGAACGCTGAGAGTCTTGCAAACATAGTCATTGCAAAATGGTATGCAAGTTTGCTCCAAATCATCATTACTGCAAACGGCAAATGGGCTAATGAGATGAATGAATGGTCAACAGTCATTCATACCATATGGCCTTACATTGCCTGGCTTTCTAGGCAGCAGGATAGCTAATGGTGTGGGGGACTAAGTCTGACCCACTTGTAAATAACTCAGTCACCCTGATATTTCTTTTTGCTCAGACTAACTAGCAGTGCCTCTGGTCTCCCACAGCAAAGGAATGTTTAGACATCCGAGCGCATTACATCTTTGAAACTTTTCAGGGAAGTCGTGGTCACTCAGATCCTACACAATTGTCTCTTTTCCGGTATGTTCCCATACACAAATGACAAAGACAGTATTTGTTTAATATGAGGTTTCATTGTACAACTGACTTGTTGATATTTAGGTGTGAGCCACAATAACCCAAACAATACACACTGTTAGAATTGAAATAGTCCGCAGGAGAGTAATACATTAGTACACAGCTATCATGGTGCCTAACAGTTTCTACTCTCCCTCTGCTTGTTCTATGTATAGCACAGCATGTTACGTTTTGAGCTTGCCTGTCGGAATCACTGGGGAGACATCATCCCTCATATCAGAGGAATGGCCTGTGATCTGGTTGTGCATCAGCAGCAAGGCAGGCAGCTTCTAGTTGTGTTTCTCTGTTTGGAAACTCCCTCTTGCGTGTCTTGGGACAAGGAAGTGATTTTATAAGTCATATGTCATCGTGATGACAAAGTTTCCCTACACAGAAATGCCAAATCCTAACCCCTACCACATCTATCAGCAATGTACCAGACTGTATCCTTGACTGGGGCACAGAGTGAATATGTTCTGGCAAACTCCAGTGCAGAAGTAGGCAAAACAGTGTGATTTGACTAATTTACAACACCCTAGGACTGGCTATTTGCTATATTAACTGATAGGAAGGCCAATGAGAAGCATTTAGTGCAAAGTGCTCTGAGGCTCTTAGATGTGAGCAAATGAGTAAAAGTACATTCAGGGTGCGGTGCACAAAGGCCTACAGCCTGAGGCTAATGCGCAATGTATACGTTACACTTGCCACAATACACTTTGACTGACTGTGGGTGTTGTGACTGCCCTGCCAGCACACTTGCCTCTCAGGACCTGCCCCATACACTTTTTATTCACATTGCATGAACTGTACATGTTACGTGGCATTACCTATGCATGTTAATGTTAGGATGTGGTATGGATGTAAACATTGTTGATGTTTGAAGATGATGTTGGGTCATGTGTGTTTAATTGGATTGGCCTGTTTCTCGTATGTAGGTCCTATTTGGTTGTCAGACTTTGCAGGTGTGTTTCAGTGACCAGTTGCCTGTGTCCCCTCCTCAGGTGTTGTCTGAGCAGTATGACATTAGTGATGTAGCCTTGTTAGCCAGGCACGTGAGGGACCCTGACGTATGCAGAATGTGTGTGTCGTTAGTGCTGTGTGGCTCCAATTGCTGTTTACTTTGGCTTATGTATGTGTCAGGTATGGACATTCGGCATTTGAGTGTACTGGTGCCTTTGTCTTATTTCTATGAATTGTTGCGGATGTCATCCTCACCCCCTAATTTGGGTATGTATATTCCATGGTGAGGTTCCTGCCATTTGGTACTGTAGCTGCACAGAGATGAGAGGTGTTATTGTAAGCTTTTGTGGCAGTTACATTGCAGTTGTTGTTTTGGCTACTGGATTACTGATAGGGACCTAGTTGATGTGGGATAGATTTTACAAAACAAGTGCCTGGATGTGAGTTTGAGGTAGTTGCCTTCCCACCTGTCGCTGCTTTCCCTTGGCTCTATTGTTGTCATTACAGGATGTCCCCATGGGACTGTTGTTGTTGCTGTATTTTGTCGTGCCCCAGCTTCAGTCTGTGCTGGGCATGCCCCCCTGCTGTGCCCCTTTACCCATGCCAGTTCATATATGTGCAGACTTACATGCATTGTGTAGTAGGTATTTCCCCCCCTGTTACAGTCTACATTATTGCAATTTAATTCCCCATGCGACTTACCCTGCATGTGCGTTGTGTCGTGGTAGTCTGCGCTGTCCTGTCCTTGAATCCCTGTGACGATCTCCTCCGGGATGACGGCTGCGACCATCTCCTCCATGTGGTCGAGGGCCTCCTGTTGTGCTGGACTCCCCCTCCAGTCTGCATTGCTGCCTTCCTGTTCCTGGCCATTTTCTCTTTTGTCCTACGTTTGCAGTCATGCCAGCGTTTCTTACACTCAGTGACTGTGCGGCGTTCTTCAGCCACACTGTTGATCTTGTCCACTATTTGTTTCCATATGGCCTCTCTCCTACTGAGTGGCAATTTAGACGAGATGAAAAGTTGGTGCTGGTGTTCCGTCACCTCTTTCACCAGGATTTCCTGCTCCTCTTCACTGAAGCAACACTTTCTTTTTTTTCTGAAAATGTCCTGGTTCCTGTATGGATCCTCCTGGCTGGTTCCTGGTCTGCTGTCATCCTCCTGGGGTCTGTAGTGGCCTCTGGGATCCATTTTGGCTCTCCTCTGCTGAAGGGCAGTTTTCGCGCAAAAATTGAGCGCAATAGCGTGAAAAAAACCAGCGATTTCCGGATTGCGCTGTCGTAAATCGACCCACAGTGATGTGCGTCGCCTTTACGTTGGTTTCCTTTACGATGGAACGCCGCTGTGTGCGTCACGAAATATTGACTCCCACCTGTTGGTTGCGCCGCCGTACGTCAAAGTATAAATTTGACGCCCGCACGGCGCTTCAAAATGGCGTTAGACGGCACTAATTTTTTTGACGCAAAACTGCGTTAGCGCAGTTTTGCGTCAAAAAGTATAAATATGGCCCTAAATATTTTAAGACGGCTGCCTTGTTTTTAGTTAGGCCCATGTTTTAGTTTTGTGTTATCAGTTTGATCGCACTAAGCCATCAATATCAAGAGACAAAGATAAACAAACAAAACTGTAGGTGTTCACATTAGGTACTTTCCCTCTTCACGATTTTGAGGGAATTGTTTCTATAAATTAAGGTCCCAAGCATGTCTTGTTATCTATTGTTGGGAACAGACCTATGTCAGGGGTCCAAGCAGATCTGTATAAATACTCCCCCACTTAAACAGATAGTCAGAGGGATTCCGACCAGATACCATCACTGCTATCGATGTTTCACGTCCCCTTGACGCTGACACAGTCTTCGTGTCCCTACGGAGTCTGAGCTAGAGACTTCATTCCAAGGCAACGAGGGTTGGGGGAAATCTTCTCACGGACATGTCATTGGCAGATTAGGTTTAACATACCAAGCTCTCTTTTAGGTTAGAGATTAGGCTCATTGTGCTAAGGTATTAGGACATATTTCACATCTCATGTTATTGCAAGATGATGGGTGTCTTTGTATTAATGAATCTTGTCTTTACAATTCCATTTCTTGCACTGTTCATTATCCCAATCATTTTAACCCATGCAACTTATCGCAGATTGCAGTTGTGCTAAATAAAACCTATTGAATCTTTACTGCATCTTCTTCATTGCCTGTGTTTTTATTGAGACACAGTGTTTATGTGAGAAAGGGCTCATCTCCGTTAAACCACAACACTTCCGGAGATGTGACACTCTTGAGGTCATGCGTAAATGCTGCCATAAATCACCTTTTACTGTTTGGGTTTTTGGTGAGGTACTGCTTGTAAGCCAGGAGGGTTGGGATGACAGTTGAAACTTGTTGTAGGCCTGGCATATTCGCCTACAAACATAAGTACTGTCATCCTTAAGCCATGAGTCTTGCCGAGAGCAAGATGCAAACTACGACAAAACAAATGTAGCTGTTACAAAACAAATCATGTCAGTGCAGCTCTCTTGAAAGATAACATATTCAATAGGAGGTATAAAAGTAACCCAGTTCCTTAAATTAACTTTGATTGCCAACCCAACATTGAAGCAATGTTCCAGCTTAGCAGTTTAACCTTGTTGGCAGGATTGGCAGGAGCTAGCAAAGGCCTAGTGTGAGTACCACCGGGCTCTCCAAAATAGGATCATAAGAGGGTAAGTCAGCAGACTCACTTGAGGACGCATTATGCTTGATAGGACATTCATTTGCTGATGTCGAAGTGAGTAAGATGGGTAGTTTAGATTTATTATGTCAATCATTATTCCCCAACCCTGACAAGGCAGAAAATCAATGAACGCATCTAGCATAGTATTCTTGGTTTTAGTGGGGTTTACAAATTTACACTTATCCATTTTAACCCCTGGCTTTTTAGAGTACAAACTGGGTTGAGAGGGTCTACGTTAGAACTACAAACAGTTCCTTAGTCAACCGCAATAATCAGAAAATATGTGTCAAGCTGAAGAGAGTTACAGAGTTACACCAAAATCCTGAACACAGATCTTGCCTCAGGTCATCAGTGGCACTCAACTGGAAAACATTGGCAGCTGGCTCCCAAAAGCTGAAGCCAAGAGGGGGGGCCCTGGCCTGTCTTTATCTGGTTGATGACAGGTGCTAAACGGGCCTGCCCTGGGCCTAGGATTTTCACGGGCAGTGCCTACATGTGTCCCATGTGCCAGGTGGGAGCGTAGTGCTTTGTAGTGCCTCAGGCAGCATGCGCTCCTCCCCTGAAGATCTGCTGGTGCCTTCTGGGGCAGATGCTTTTTGACCCTACCAACTGCAGCACCAAACATGGAATCCTGCATGGCAGCAGTGAGCGCTGCACTTTATAGTACTTTAGGTACCAAGCGCTCCTCCCCTAAAGATCTGCTGGCACCCCTTTGTCCTTATGCTTCTGGGCCCTGAAGTCCCCACCAACTGTGGCACCAAACATGGAGTCCCGTGTGGTGCTTTGTAGTGCCTTAGGTGGCGAGCGCTCCTCCCCTGAAGATCTGCTGGTGCATTTTGGTGCATATGCTTGTGTACCCTGAAGTACCCACCAACTGTGACACCAAACACGGTGGTCTTAACCAGTACTTGCAGTGTTCTTGTATTACCACTGTACTTGAGAAAAACTGATTCTTGTTTTCTCTAGTGGAACTATTACTAGACTTGGGACTAATAAAAAATGAAGAGACACCCTGCGCACAAAAAGTGTTTTTAATGTGCAAAAGCCAGGGGATGTTTACCCCATTTCTAAAAGTTGGCAGTGTTGCAATATAGATCTTGTCAGACTCGCCTCTGGTTTGCTCCACATTGAAAAACCTAATAATAATGGACATAATTTAACCATATCCTCTATTTAAAATAATCCCAGTTCTACTTGGCAAAAATATGATGAACAGCTCTGTAGAACGACCAAAAGTCTTTGCAAAAAAATAATTTTCTACCTCTTGTAAGCAATTAGAGTTTGAATATCCCCACAGACCTGCCCCATATGTTGCCAGACAGTGACATTTGCTCGTATAAATTGTGAGAATTTCCGTAATTGGTCTCAACCCTAACTTGGCTGCTTTAAAGAGACTCAGTTGCCCTGGAGAATTTTTGGTCCTTGACTTCATTTAAATGCCCTCATTTAAAGCTCTCTTAGTAGGTATCCCTAGCTACTTGAAAGTTTGCACACACCCTACACACTGATGTTATGTCAGTGTATTTTAGTTCACTAGTAGATAGTTATAGTTAGCACCAAGGGGGTCATTACAACCTTGGCGGTCTTTTAACAAGAACACTGAGGAACTGCCGTGTGGAAGACCACCAGTAGTGGCAGTTTGCCGCTCGGCGTATTATGACTGTTGGTTGCCCTCCGTCGTTTTTCCGACAGAGAGCCGCCAACAGCCATACTGATGGGCGGCGGGGAAGTGGAGGTTGCTCCACCTCCACCGCCACGCCAACAGAACACCACCCAGCGAATCACGTCCTGTGATTCGGCGCGGCGGTGTTCTGTTGGCGGTGTGGTGTCGGTGGAGCTGCCCCCATGGCTCCCGTCCCCTCCCGGAGGATCGACGGAACGGGTAAGTCGATCGTCCGTTAGGGGAGGGAGGGTGGGGGGTGTTGTGTGGGTGCATGGGGGGGTGCGTCTGTGTATGTAGAGGGGGTGTGTGAGTGCGTGTATGCTTGCGGGGGTGTTGCGTGTTTTGGGTGTGAGTGTGTATGTCTGTAGGTATGTCTGTATGGATGTGTGCGTGTATGTTTGAATGTGGGTGTGCGTGTCTGACTGTGTGTGTGTGTGGATGTTGGCATGTATGTCGGTGTGTGTGCGTGTATGTGTGTTGGTAGTGCCTGCATGCGTGTCGGGTGTGTATGTGTAAGGTAATGTCGGGGGTCAGGGTGGGGAGGGGGTCCTGTCACCTTTGGGGGGTAGCAGGGGTGGTGGGGGGTGTAGGGGAGGGAGTCGGGGTGGGGGAGACCCCTATCAGTGCCAGGGAAGGAGTTCCCTGGCACTGATAGTGCTTACCGCCATGGATTTCATGGCGGTTCCTACCGCTGGAAATCCACGACGGTAAGCCGGGTCAAAATACCGGCAGTGGTATTGTGGGAACTGTGGGGACCCAGGTCTCCAGCCCAGCGGGCGGAACGGAGAAGCGGCGGATGACCATGGCGGTAACCGCCATGGTCATAATACTCAAAAAAAGACCGCCAGACTGTTGGCGGTCTTACCACCGCTTTAACACCGTCCGCCAGGGTTGTAATGACCCCCCATGTTTCCATAGAAAAAACATGTTTTTACTTGTGTATATCTTTGACACAGTTTGACAAATCTTCATAAAATATTCCAAAAACTATTCCTTAGAATCTTGTTGTAAATGGCAAGTTTCATGGTGAACACTCTGCTTCCAGTGGAAAAGAACTGTCAAAGTACTCTTGCCTGCTGGAAGCAGAGGTTTAATTTGTTTCCCTGCCCGCAGTGAAGCAGGCAGTGTGTCACGATTTGCTCCCATCACCAGGGGGCTAAATTGAACTACTTTCAAATGCTCTAATAACCTTTCAGGCCTTCACCTGGATGCATATCCTGGCTTCCAGCCATTTAGACGCTATTTGCAAATTGGCATCTACTCCCAAGTCTTGCCAGGTTTTTTTGGAGCCAGTCTGCTCTTGCTCACAACTCCATTACCTAGAATCCCTTATTCCCTGCTTCTTCTCAACCCCTGCAGGCCAAAGATGGTGTAGGGAATCCAGCACACCTGTGACTAACTGATGCTTGCCTGCTCACACCTGATGCATGTGATTACTGTGAGCCCTTTTAAGCCTCAGCTCCCTTCAGCCCATTGTTGGTCATTCTTTTCAGTGAGACCGGCCCTTGTTTCCTGATGTTTCTGAGCCATTGTTATTTCTTGCTCCTGTTCTAAATCCTTAGTTAATCCTACCTTGTTTCCTGAAATTTTGTTGTTCTTAATTCCTGAGTTCCTGAGCCATAGGTATTCCTTGTTCTTGAGCTGTAGTTATTCCTTATTCCTGTTCCTCAGCTGTAGCTATCCTTTTCCTGAACTAGCACTCCCTGCAGTTCTACTTGACATTTGAGCCTCTGTATGTTCATTTTCCCACTCCATGCTTTTCTTTCCATTTCTTTGTTCCAGTTCTTAGTTTACTATTTTCCTCCTGTCTTGCTTCCAGTTTTCTTGTATGTTTGTCATGTGTTTTCTGCCAAGTGTGCCCTTTGTTTTCCCTTCTGTCCTGTTAAGCATTCCTCCTTGCTAGCTCCTTGTCTATAATGGTTGTATTTAGTTAAACACCCTTGCTGTTATTGCCTTCTGTGTTACCGTTTGATTGCCAAGAACCATGGACTCAGCTTACAACATAGGTGGTGTTTCTTGAGCACTTTGAGTATTGTATTTCAGTTACTTTTATAACACAACCATACGGGTCAGCTCCACAGATCCTGCCTTTGCATGTATATCTAGTATTTAGGTGTTAGCGGTCAGTATTTGTAACAGCAATTGTGGGTGAGGAACTTACTGAGCTTCAGTCTTACGGTATGGAGCTCCAGAGTGCTGTACCCCATATTCCCTTTATTGTTTATGCTTCTATCTATCTATCTATCTATCTATCTATCTATCTATCTATCTATCTATCTATCTATCTATCTATCTATCTATCTATCTATATATACATGTCTTGCACATTTGTCCTGGGGTGCCATATTGGCTCTTGAATGTCTGTTCTTTCTGAGCTTTATCTCTCTTTTCCATTGAATAGAGCTTCCACTCTAGGATACCCTCTCTCTTCTGACTCTGTGTGATCTTGGGCAGCTCTATACCAGTATTCTGCCTCCTTTGTGTTCCCTGCCACTGGTCAAGCCAGCTTCCCTTGACAGATCGTAACACAGGGAAAGAGACGAAACAATTGTGCTTGCACACAGGGAGCTGCATGTTTAGCACCTCCCTGTGTGCAATAGCAGTGCTGGCTACTGCAAGAGGTGGGGAGCTGGCTGGGACTGTGGGGGCCTTGAGGCTCCCCTCTTGGATCCATTGTACACTGGGAGCCCTGAGGGGCCCCCAGGAGACATAGGCAGTCCCTGGGGAATGGGTACCCAGGGCTGGGATAAGCTTGGGGAGGGGGGTTGTGCAGCCCCATCCTATTTAAGGAAGGCTGGGCCCTGTGGGATGGGGTCCCCAGGCTCAAGATCAACCCCGGGAGGGCTCTCCTCAATTTATTTTTGGCTGGGCCCTGGGGACGGGGGGTCTCCGGGGCCGCAATTGGTCTGGGTAGGAACCTGCACAGCCCCCTTCCTCCAATTAAATATGGCCAGGCCATGAGTGATGGGGGTCTCCATGGGCTCGAATTGGCCCTGATAACGGCATTTTGTGGCCCCCCTCCCCTATTAAATGAAGGGACCCTAGGGCCAAAATCGACCCAGGGAAGAGGGCAGTGCAGCCCCCCTCCACTAGAGTCCATGGGTCTCCCTCTCAACTACTACAGTATGCAAATGTGCAAATCACCTGAAAAGCTCTGCCCGCTTGGCCCGCACTGTCTACCTTAGTACTATGCAAACGTCTTCCTGCCTTTTACCAGGATGATATACAGCTTACCAAGAGGCCCCTCAGTTCATTTCCCCCCATTTGTGGTGGTGCATCTTGATGCCGAGGATTATGAGGACTTCTCCACAAAACTAAGAAGTACTTACATCAAATGGATACAAGCATTTGAAATGCAATAGGTTTTGCATATTTAGAACAAGTTAATTGTCATCTTTTGACAACAGCGCCCACAAGCAAAAAGAAAAGAAAACATGAGTGGAAAGTGAGAAATAGGTCTTGGCAAAATAAAAGAAAGTTAGCTTCAAAAGAAATAAAACTTTTTTGTCAGTCACAAGCCTTTTGTTTGCAGGGCACTAGAAGTTAAAAAAATAAATAGTACCTCGATCATCTCCAGAGCAGCGGACAGGCACTAATTAAGTTGAATCAATTAGAGCTTGATCCCTGCTCCACTCAGAGAAACAGAAATTATGCCAGACATGCCTTGACAAATCATGAGGCTGTAAAGAAGAGTGCCACGCAAACCAACAAATGGTGAGCAACAGATGGGCTCCAAGCCCTTTACTAAACACAACAGAGTGTCTCAAGCGAGACACATGCGCTAGCGCATGCACTCTCAGGCTCGACCCTAAAAAGGAAGGGCCCTGGTTTGTTGTAGATTTACATCTTTGTAGTCTTGGTGGCCTCTCTATAGAAGCATTCATGTTATCACGACATTCTGATGAAAGATGCACAAGGAACAATCACATTGCTAAACACATGCAAGGGCACCTAGAGACATTTTCACGAGGTCCATTATGCAGCTGTAGTGTAGTATGCACACTTGACATTCACACAATGAGGTAGCACTTACTAAATTACCAGTAGAAAGTCCTTCAGTTGGGTAGACATTTTGTGCAAAATTGTGGACTCTTGTTGGATAAACAGGAAAGTGCAGTTCCTTTGTAGCTGAGTCACTTATGCAGCTACTGACACACACACACATACACACACAAAAAGAAAATCGCAGACCCACTGAAGTTCACGCACACACTCACAGACCCACTCAGAGACTTATGCACTCACAGATGCGCTCAGAAACTCATGAATTCATTCACAGATGCACTCAGAGACTCAAGCACTCACTCCCACAATCACTCAGAAACTCATGCACTCATTCACAGACACACTCAGACTCGTGTATTTACTCACAGACCTACTCAGACACTCACACACCCACTCACACACCCAATTAGATACTTATGCACCAACTTACAGGCCAACTCAGAGATTCACTCACCCACTTACAGACCCAATCAAAGACTTACACACCCACTTAGAGACCCACTCAGAGACTCGTACTCACTCACAGACCCACTCAGACTCTCATACACCCACTCACAGACCCAACCAGACACTCGCACACACTCAGAGACACTCTCACACCCTCTCTCACACCCAAAGACTCCCTCTCACACCTATTCTCTTGCTCAGCCAGACACCCACACTGCAGGCCCTGCAGTCATTCACCACTGCGCACGGCCAAAGGTCTTGCGCAGCAGTGGTTGGTTTAATGTATAGTAATTAAAATTATTTTATGTTAAAAAAAACACAGAAATTCACTGAAAAAAACAAAGGCTGCCGGGATGTTATAGTTAAGTTCTGAATTTACTCACACAAAACCACAGAAATTCATCAGTTATAGTTACACTTATTTCAAGTAACTATAACTCACACCATAAGGTAACTATGGGGGTCATTACAACCCTGGCGGATGGTGTTAAAGGTGCGGTAATACCGCAAACAGGCCGGCGAACAAAAAAAGGGAATTATGACCCTGGCAGAAACCGCCAACAAAGACAGCCACTTTAACACACCGCCCGCCACGGCGGTACAGACAAGCAGCGCGGCGGTCACCGCCAACAGACAGGCGGAAGACTATGTACCGCCCACAGTAGTACAACAGGCCAATCCGCCACCTTTTCCGGAGCGGATTCACCGCGGATAACAACACGGCGGAAACAGTTACTGCAATGGGAAAATGCTCACCTGAACACATCCCACGAGGAACGAGGACTCCATGGAGCCCGAATTACACATTCTACCGGCCCTTGTATTCCTACTCATCTACGAAGACCAACACCGGCGCGGCCAAAGACAACGGTGAGTACTGCACCTATGACATGGGGGGGGGAGGCAAAAGTTAAGGTGACACACATGAAACACCCCCACCCTCGCATATTACAACATACACACCAATGCATCCACAAAAATCACAGTAACAACCCACAATCCCCCCGGAAGAATGCAAAGACAAAGCGAAATCAGTTCAAACATTGTAATGTAGCAATATACATGTCTGTCAAAAATATACAGATATATTAAAAAATCAGCCAGAAAAATATACATTACGAAAAGTAGTGCAGATATGCACATATCAATGTCCGTGCACCACTAGTCCAAAAATGCATGGGCGAGGCCCACAGTAGTTACCTGTCCACAATCGGAGCGAACACTGCCGGGGCATCAGATAGAAATACTACAGGCACCTCAGGGGGAAGGGAAGGGGGGGCACCTCAGCCGGATGACTGCAAAGCCAGATCCACGACGGGGCTCCATGCCTATTGATGTATCCTGGGGAGTGCAAAGCCACAGACTCTCAAGTCTCTACACTGGGTGGCTTGCCCACTGTACCATCCTGGGGAGTGCAAAGCCACAGTCTCTCAAGTCTCTACAGTGGGTGGCTTGCCCACTGTACCATCCTGGGGAGTGCAAAGCCACAGTCTCTCAAGTCTCTACAGTAGGTGGCTTGCCCACTGGACCATCCTGGGGAGTACAAAGCCACAATTTCGCAAGTAGATAACAGCCGCCACTGGCTCTGGAGGGGGACTGGTGCCCAGACCGGATTAGTCTCCCCGTGAAAGTTCCTGTCCCGTCACTGTCCCAGCTGCACATGGGATGACGATGCTTGATGTGGCGGTCTTATCATTCTTACCCGGTGCATGCCCTGTTCAGCTGTGCTTTGCCATGGCGGTCTCTGGACTGTTCAGCGGTGCTTTGCCATGGCGGTCTCTGGACTGTTCAGCAGTGCTTTGCCATGGCGGTCTCTGGACTGTTCAGCGGTGCTTTCCATGGCGGTTCTGGAATGGGCATTGGTGTGTGGCATGACGTTCCCTAGACTGGGCATTGGTGTGTGGCATGACGTTCCCTAGATTGGGTATTGGTGTGTGGCATGATGTTCCCTCATAGCCCACCTGGGCTGTGGCAGCCGGGGCCCTCCTGGGCACTGACTCCAGCGGTAGCGGTGGTCTCCTGACCAGTTACGATACTTGGGCCTTCCTGGGCAATGACTCCGGCGGTGGTCTCCTGACCAGTGACGATACTTGGGCCCTCCTGGGCAATGACTCTGGCGGTGGTCTCCTGACCAGTGACGATACTTGGGTCCTCCTGGCACTGACTCCGGCAGTGGCGGTGGTCTCCTGACCAGTTGCAATACTTGGGCCCTCCTGGGCAATGACTCCGGCGGTGGCGGTGGTCTCCTGACCAGTGACGATACTTGGGCACTCCTGGGCAATGACTCTGGCGGTGGTCTCCTGACCAGTGACGATGCTTGGGCCCTCCTGGGCAATGACTCTGGCGGTGGTCTCCTGACCAGTGACGATACTTGGGCCCTCCTGGGCAATGACTCTGGCGGTGGTCTCCGGACCAGTCACAACGGTGCTGGCGGTGGCGTCTCGACCGCCGGGAAGGATGCCGTCCTTCTCTGCCGTGATACTCACAACAGGCTGGGCAGACTTCCTCTGGGCCTTCCCCACCTTTGGTGGAGTCACAGCTGACTCTCCCATCCCCTTGGGACCCCTGTGAGTTGTTTTCCCTCCAGGAGTCTTCACACGGTCCCGTCGTCCACTTTCCAATTTCAGAGCCTTTACAGGGGGTGGGCTGCCAGTGCCTTGGCTCCGGGTCATACTGCCTGCCCTGGTGGCCGGTGCACTCCACACACCTTGAACAGGCACCACTGGTATTGGAGGCTTTTTGGCTGAGGCGCTACGACGGGACTGATGAATTGGAGGTGGGGGCAAAAAGGTCAACTTTACAGAGGGACAGTTTCTGACGAACACTGGGATGGGTAGTTGGAGGGGGCCTGGGAGTGGATGAAGAGGAGGTGGTTGTAGGAGGTGTCACTTTAGGTGTTTTGGGTGCAGGTACTGGAGGCTGTCATGAGGTGGATGGATGTTGGGTGTGTGGGTGCTCGCGTTTGTGTACTTTTGGAGGGGGCGTCACAGACACACTGGGAGTGGACACAGGGGTCGTGTAAATGGCAGTGGAGGTGGTGAGTGCAGGTGAGCGGCTTGTGGTGCTGGGTGTCCTGGTGCGAGTCCTAGTGCCTGTAGATGTGGTGCATGCAGGTGTGTGTGTAGACGAGACTGGGAGGGAGGAGGGAGAAGAGGAGGAGGGGACACAGTGGAGACAGTGGATGTTGCTGTGTCTGTATGGGTGTGATGCTTGTGTGAGTGCCTGTGGTGTGTGTGGTGCTTATGTTTGCTTGAGCTACTTTTGGGTGTTGAGTTGTGTGCAGGCTGGTCTGTAGGTGTGCTTGGGATGGGCTGGGGTACAGGGGATTGGGTCTGGGTGGAGGAGGTTGGAGGGGGGAGGCTAGACACAGGGACAATAGCTGCCATCAGTACTGAGGCCAGAGATTGCAGGGTTCGCTGAAGGGCAGCCTGACCAGAATGAATGCCCTCCAGGAATGCATTACCGTGTTGCAACTCTCTTTCTACACCCTCGATGGCATTCACAATGGTAGACTGCCCAACAGTGAGTGACCTGAGGAGGTCAATGGCCTCCTCACTGAGGGCAGCAGGGGTGACTGGGGCGGGGCCTGAGGTGCCTGTGGCGAAGGTGATGCCCACCTTCCTGGGTGAGCGGGCACGGGGCGAACGCTAAGGGGCTGCTGGGAGGGCGGTGCTGGTAGGGGAGGTGGCGGCTGTACCTGTAGAAGTGGTGCGCACAGATGGTGCCGCCACCACAAGGGAGCTCCCATTGGCGGATGAGTCCGTGTCGCTGCTTGATCCGGTGGCTGACGTGAAGCTCCCCTCACCCTCCGTCCCACTGGTGCATTCTGAGTCCGTGGTGTGGCCCTCCATGGCCATGTGGGATGCAGCTCCCTCGTGCTCCTGTGCCACTGTACCTCCGCCTGATGATGCTGATGCACATAAGAACAGCGAAAGCACAAAAAGGGGGGGGGGGAGACAGAAGAAGAACAGGTTGAGTGCATGGCATACCGCTACCGTTGGCAGACAAGACAGACACAGCAGCCCCCTGCACTACGCCGTGCTCCTGGCCTCTGCATATGCAATTCCTGGGATATGGCCTACATAGCTATGGTAGACATCTGCACACATGGATGCCACAGGGGCATATATACCTGTACTTGGCACTCTACTCCGGTGGTGTAGAGTGCCACATGGGCTGCATTACAGAGGGGCCTAGTCTACGTATTTCTGGCTGGCCTAGGTACACCCACAGGCCTCCTCCCCCACCCAGACCCCTCCACTGCGCGCAAAGTCTGCAGAATGAGGTTGTACTCACCCCCTTGTGTCTGCTGTGATGCCCTCAAGTGCCCATCCAACTCAGGGTAGGCCTCCGCCACGATCCGGAACATCAGGGGGGTCATGGTGCGACGGGCACCCCTCCCACGTTGGGAGGCCATCCCCAGCTGAGCCTCCGCCGTCTTCTTGCTGCAGCGGTGAATGTCCTCCCATCTTTTCCGGCAGTGGGTGCCCCGCACCTGGTGGGTCCCAAGGGTCCGGACGTCCTTGGCGATGGCACGCCAAATGTCCCTCTTCTGGTGGGCGCTGACCTACATGACATGCACAAGGGAAGACGAAAAGTCATTACCAACTGCACCGTCGATGTGAGTGGCCCCCTCCCTACTCTAGCCATGTGGCCCATTCATTCACATGCAGTAACGTTCCCTGAACTCTGCCCCCTTCCCTCTTACAACCAGCCCTCTCCACCCATGCATAGCCTATACAACGTGCTCCCTATGTACTAACCTGTTGGTCTGGAGGACCGTAGAGTAGCGTGTACTGGGGGAGGACCCCGTCTACCAGTTTCTCCAACTCCTGAGCAGTGAAGGCAGGGGCCCTTTCTCCAATGTGGCGGTGTTTTGGAGATATGTGTGTATTTTGAGCGCGACGGTGTGTACCGCCAATGGAATACTGCGGTTGAAAGACCGCCGTGTGGATTCGTGGGTCGTAATAGCATGGGCGTGTTTCTGTGGAGGTGGAGGATTTGTTATCGCCAGTTTATCACTGACCTTTGGTGTGGCGGAGTTGTGTGGGTGTCTGAATTTCGGCGGATTCCGAGATGTGTGTCATAATAGCTGTGGCGGAATTCCGCGGCCGCGGCGGTGTATTGGCGGTCTTCTGCACGGCGGTAAGCGGCTTTTACCGCCAATGTTGTAATGACCCCCTATATCTTGCGCCCTCACCATGCATGTATAATTACCCCAGACTCAAAATGCTGGCATGTTTCTGCCATCACAATGAGCCTATTCTGGTCTGGGGCATTCCTCAGGGCTTCAAGAAGCAAGTATCACATATATTTTAGTGTACTGGATATCTCATTTTTTGTTTTGATTTTTTGTTAGTTCAAAATGCTATTTGCTTAGCCTCAGCATCTCTTACCTAACTGACAGATAAAACACAGTGATGGGGGTTTGAAAATGTTTTTTACCTTCATGTTGAGTGCATAGTATCAGTGACAATATGAACTGTATACATAGGAATACATATCTCCAGCACTAGCACAAGAGTTGCGCTTGGTTTGCAGTGATTTGCAGTGAATATCACTTGCATGCTCACGTGTGTTTGTGACCTAGGAATACTTGAGATAAGAGGGACACACATTGGTTAATTTTATTTCTAATTTTGCCTTTTTCTAAATAGTTCATTACACCAGCTTTATCACTCAGGTAACATGTTGGCATCATGGCCCTCATTATGACATTGGCGATAAAAGTCGCTTACTGCCGTGCAGAAGACCGCCAACACACCGCCGCAGCCGTGGAATTCCGCCACAGCTATTATGACCCACAGTTCGGAATCCGCCAAAATTCAGACACCCACACAAGTCAGCCGCACCAAAGGGCAGTGATAAACTGGTGATAACAAAACCTCCACCGTCACGCCTACAGAAATACGCCCACACTATCACGACACACGAATCCACGCGCCGGTCTTTCAACCGCGGTATTCCATTGGTGGTACACACTGCTGCGCTCAAAATACACACACTCTTACAAAACACAGCCACATTGGACAATTCAAAATACACACACCTGATACACATACACACACCACCCCACACACTCAATACACTATAAAACACACACCCACATAACCCACAAACCCTTACGACCACAAATCACGAACGAACGCCAGAGAGAGACACCACCATCAACAACACTAGCATCCACAGGCACACAACACCATCACCCACATAAATTCCACGCACCTCACACAACACCCCTCTACATATCAGCACACATATCACCCCACACACCACCCCACTCATCACCTACACCACCCCATGGCACTGCAAAGACACCCCAGGTTCTCGGAGGAGGAGCTCAGGGTCATGGTGGAGGAAATCGTCTGGGTAGAACCACAGCTATTCGGATTACAGGTGCAGTACACCTCCATTGCAAGGAAGATGGAGCTATGGCGAAGAATAGTGGACAGGGTCAATGCAGTGGGATAGCACCCAAGAAATTGGGAGGACATCAGGAAGAGGTGGAACGACCTACGGGGGAAGGTGTGTTCTGTGGTATCAAGACACCACCTGGCGGTTCAGCGGACTGGGGGCGGACACCCACCTCCTTCCCCACAGCTAACAACATGGGAGGAGCAGGTCTTGGCGATTCTGCCTCCTGAGGGCCTCGCAGGAGTAGCTGGAGGAATGGACTCTGGTAAGACAAATCTTAATTATTACATCCCCCACCCTACCTGCATGGCATCACATCCCCCACCCTCACCCTCACCCCCATCACTCCAACACCTCACAAATGTCCCAACATCACAAACCACCCATCCCAACACCAAGCCCTGCATGCAACACCAAAGCATGGACACCCATCACTAAAGCATGCCCACTGCACATACCCATCACACAAGGTCCCACACAGGAATTCTAGCACTGGGGTACACGGTCACCCACCCATTGCACACCTTGACACACACAGATGCAATAATCATGCCTTTATACCCCTGCAGGACCCCTACCCAACGTCACCGGACAGGAGGGTCCACACATGTCCACACTACCAACAGAAGAGGCCCACAGTGATGACAGCACCTCTGTCCAACTGGATCTACATGACCAGCCCGGCCCATCTGGGACCTCGGGACAGTCGGTTCCCCACACCCAGTCACAGGCCACTACAGACCTTCCCCCCTCTGGAAACACCAGCACAGCACCCACCCAGCAGGCCCATACCTCCGTCCCCAGGACACGTCAATCAGCAGTGTGTCCACCACTACAGGGAACCCAGGCTAACCCAGCACCCCAACAACAACAGGGACCTGGGGGCAGTGGTAGTGGGCACACGGTCCAGGGGACGGAGGTCCAGGAACACAGGGGAACTGGGAGGGTTGCTGTGCGACAGGAAGCGGACAGGCCCAGGGAACGCATTCTCCAAAGGCCCTCTCCTCCATCATGGGCGCCTACCACCACTCCCAGGAGACGATGGCAACGGTACTGGCCAAGTTTCTGGAGACCCAGCGCCTGCAGGAGGAACAGTATATGGGCTTCAGGGAGGAACTCAGAACCATCAATTCCACCCTGGGCACCATCGTAGGGGTGCTAAAGGAAGTACTCAACACCAGGAGGGACACTGTGGCACTACAAGGGGCCACTGACACTAGCCTGGATGATGAACTGCCCTTCACCTCCGCCGGCACTAGTGGACAGGAGGCACCGCAGCAGGACCACCACACCAGCACCCTACCCCCTGCAGAGGGAGAACCACCGCGCAAACGGTCCCTGAGATCCAGGAGCAAGACAGAGAACGATGCCAAGACCCCCGCCAAGAAATGAGACCACCCTGATTGTCATCCTACTGTACCACTTTGTCACCCTGTCCATTCTTAAACTGCCCAACTCCACTTCCTATGTCCATTTGGGCAATGCACCTGTGAGACTAATATACTTGACTCTGCTATGGACATTCTTCCGCCATCACCCCTCACCATTTTGCTACCCCTCCAATTTTGAGCACTAAAATAAACACACTTAAAGCACAAAACAATCTGGAGTCTGTGATTTCGGAATACTGTATAAGCAATAACTGTGGCAAAAATTTCTTTCACTTGTAATGTCAACATACCTGAAGTAGCATGCCCAGTGGCATGGGAAGCATAGGACCCACGTCTGGGCATACCCTTCTCACTTAGGGCGACATTAGCAACACAAAAGGATGATGGACGGAGTGCCACTGGATTCAAGCTAGCCTGGCTGATGAAGGGTGAAACCCTGAAACCGGTCCGAGGATGCTTGTTTCCGGTCCAGCGAGGACATGGCTTCGCAGTTCGGGCTGGACTATTCCCATGAGGAACAGGGTCAAGACTGATTTGCATATGGCTGGGTCCAAACTGGGGTGGCATGGTGAGCAAAAGAACTATGGATTAAACCCAGATCTGTGACTGGGGGTGAGTGTTTGCATTGTTCAGCACTCCGTCCATCATCCTTTTGTTTTGCTAAAGTTGCCCTAAGTGGGAAGGGTATGCCCAGACGTGGGTCCCTTGCTCACTGTGCCACTGGATTCAAGTTAGCCTGGCTGATGAAGGGTGAAACCCTGAAACCGGTCCCAGGATGCTTGTTTCTGGTTCAGCGAGGACCTGGCTTGGCAGTTCGGGCTGGACTGTTCCCATGAGGAACAGGGTCAAGACAGATTTGCATATGGCTGGGTCCAAACTGGGGTGGCATGGTGAGCAAAAGAATGATAGATTAAACCCAGATCTGTGACTGGGGGTGAGTGTTTGCATTGTTCAGCACTCCGTCCATCATCTTTTTGTTTTGCTTTAGTATTAGAAGAAACACCATCTCTGAGGAAGTCTCTCTAAGTCCCATTCCTTTTTCCTCCTCCAGGGTGCTCAAAACAGAGATTCTATTTTGTTGCAAGTAGTCTGGTTTAAGACTGAGGATTTTTCTTCTGCTTCTGAGGAGCTTGAACCAGGGTGCTCTGACAAAAGGCAAGATATTCCCAGTTCACCACACAATTTATTTTCTAGCGTTGTAAAGCAGCAGCAACATACAATGTTTTCCACTGCATAGCATCTGGATCATCTCTGAGGTAGAATGTGAATCATAATAAGAGCGACACAGAGATAGTAATAGGTACGAAATTGTGAGAAGTATACTGGTGGTGTGATGGAGACATAAAGCAGTTACCTTGAGAGGGAAATGCATGCATAGCAAAAAGTGAATGATGAGAAAGAAGTGGAGAGTAGGTGAAGAGGGAGCTGGGGAAAGAAGCAGAAGGAAGTTATAGTCAGCTGAGGGTTAGATAGTTGAGGTTTTATCAAATATTCCACCTAGTTTTCCTTTCAATTCTGGTATTTGTGGTGTTCATTTTTCAGTTACAAATTGAAATCTGCAAGTATTAGAATGCATGGAAAACAGGAATAGATGAACTGCCAACACCTCACAAGTGACCATTTGAAATCACTAAAGTGAGATTTACTTATGCCTACTATCCCTCCTTGGGTATAGGTCATTAACCAGGACTCACCAGCCTTCTCTGTCCTGGGCTTTTCTTGTAATCTGAATCCAGGTATAACCCATCTCCTTGCAGTCAATCTTGAGGCTTCGGCACCAGGTGTTTCTTGGCCTTCATCTTTTCCTTTTTCCTTGAGGGATGTAGATCAGGGTTTGCCTAGTGGTGTTTGATGCCCACCTATAGAGGGTGTGACTTATGAAGCCCCAGTCTTTTAATGATTTCTTCTTAAGCAGGGAGTTGGGAAGTCAGCTGTCATTGGTAATTGTTGCTGATGGTGTTTGGCCAGTGGAGTTTGAGGATTTTCCTCAGACATATGTTGAATAAGGTCTGGACTTTGTTGGTGGTGGTTATCATTGTCCTCCAAGTTTCTGCTCCATACAAAAAGTTGATGTTAAAAAGACTGATCATGGTTTGCACAGTAAGGTCCTTGGAGCTCCAGATTTTCTGTAGCTGAATGAGGGTAGCTCTTGCTTCGCCAATTCTTGCCTTGATGTCAGCATCTGTGCCACCCTGCTTGTCTGTGACAACACCCAGGTAGTGAGAGATCCACTGGAAAAGAGGGAGATAGTTTGAGATAAGGGTAATTAATTGAGTGGAAGACTCAGTGAGAAGAAGGGAAAGAGGGATGAAGAGTAATTGGGACAAGGAGGATTAGGGAAGACAATGATTGTACTGATGTCAGAAAGAAGGTCACAGAGGCAGGGATCTGATGTTTTGTCAAATATGGTGTGAGGAGCCATAGTTTTGTTTCTTTTTTCTTTGCATGTCGGTGTTTGTATTTTTGTAGAATAAATTTAAATTCACAGCTGGTGTGGGATAACTTTAAATCTTTTAAAAAAGAGAATGGGAAGGAGGACTGGTAAAGGCAAGATGGTGGACTGGCTGGAAAAGGGAACATACCAGGCAAAGAATATAGAGGGGAAGGAGAGGCATGTGGAGGAAGATAAAACCAATTGAGTTAACTAGTAGGTAAAAGCAGGTGCAAATACAGAAAGAGAGGTATACAGAAAGGGAAGGAGTGAAAAAGAAGATCCTACATGTCACAGAAGAGGGATGGTGGGCCCCATCTCCTAAACCCGTTTCATTCATACCATTATCAATACCATAATTCCTTTCTCCTTGTATATCCCATGTTCATGTGTACCCGTTTGCTAGTACCAGATACTGAGTAGAATGTCAGGGGTTGGTCACTGCACTGCCCAAGGGCAACATATGTGGACACTACACTTATGACCCATACATGGCCCCACACAAAGGAAAGGCATTGTGAAGCTTTATAAACAATTTGTTTTAGACATTGTACTAAAATATGCAACACTTCACTTCATTTTTTAAACCTATTCTCAAAAGATTTCCCATTAATCTCCCTTGTGACAGTCATGATCATGTGCTGCTCTTCCTCGCACAATACAATTCAGGACTTTGTCTTAACCCCATCTCTTTCAAAGTTCACCAGGCCACTGTCCAGGTATTGTTGTGAGATTGAATACAGAGTGATGCTGGCATAGGGGAATGATGAGATATTGACTGGTAGGTGTGTGCTGTAGTTTCAGTGCAGCAGAGATTCTGGTCCTAGGCTCTTTCAAGCCTTAACACCTTCAAGATTTGTTAACCTTCTTTGTCTTTGCACAACACAGGTAATGTCCCTGCTTGTGCCTCACAAACTGGAAATGCCATTGTCTGTGTCTGCTCTTTGCTGGGGTGTCTGGGCAACTGGGATCCTTGAGAAGTCAAATGAAGTAAGGGAGGAGGCAAGAGATTTCAAGTGAGAACCACTGAAGTCCCTTCTTGTAGAAATGGGCATGGGAATATACAGTGATGTCACAGATGAATGCCATGGAATGACGTCTGCTTTCTGGCCTTTTATCCTAAAAATGACTTTGTATAGAAAAAAGTAGTTTCCTGTAGAAATTAATGCTGACAAATTCAGTGCAGTGATGCTACTTCTTGTAGAGAGTGTTGCTTGAAACTGCAGTGATATCACTTCCTGTAGAGTTAAACATTTTGGAATGTAAAGTGGTGATCACTAAAAGCCTTTACTACTCTAAAATGTGTCTTAGTTCCAGATCTGCTATGAAAAATGACTTTGACATACATGACTGTGAAAAAAGTAGATTAATGGTTGGGGTGATGTTGAGACGTCACAAAGCAATAATGTCACTAATACATATCAGGTCCAGTTACGTTTCTCTAGATAAACCATAGCTCAGTCTTGGGTAGCTCTGTCAGAAAGCAGTCAGACTCAACTCAAGAAAAGCAAATTAAAAACATTTATCAGTAACAAAACAGTTAATATGAAAAAATTGAGTTCGTTTTATGTACAAATAGGCACCAACATGACAAAATTCTGATGCAGTGGACTGGAGTTGTGATTTGTTCAAGGTTTTCATAAATAACTGCTTTTCTCTCCAAAAATTTGGAAAAGTCCTACAAAATGTGTAAATAGCTTTTTTTTTCCAGTGTTAGTTGCAGTCTATGAGCCTCTAACTCCAGGGCCCGGGGCCAATTTAAAGTTTCAGACTGACCATGATGGAGGTCAGGGTTGTGTGCCAGTGCCAGGTTGGTCCTGGTGCCAGATTTTACCTTCACACTTACAAACTGTACTGGTTATTTTTCTCATTGACAGTGAGGTCAGAGGGGGCCTTGAATCCGAACTTGGGGTCTACACACTTGCAAAGTCCAGGGTTTCAGGTGAAAGCCTTAGTTCTCAGTGGCATTCGAGGCTACCTACATACCTGTGAGTAGCAGTAGTCTATGAGCCTTGGGCTCAGAAAACATTATCTTTGGCTTTAGCTCATAGGTTGTAGTCCTGTGGAGAGAAGGAGTACACTCTAGCACTAGCCAAGGATCCAGGACCAGAGACGGCCCTCTTGGGGCTAGGACTTGATACCTCAACTACACCAGTGGAGTGCAAGGCAAGCCCAGGGAGAACTTATCAGCTGGGAACTTAGCAGGTCCAAGATTTCTTTCACATTTGTGTCCCTGAAGATTAGCAATAGGATAGCCGAATAGCCTTTGGAGTCCACTCACTGGTCCTTGGCACAAATTAGAGCAGGTCCAACCATTGGGGTCTCTCTCCACGGGTTACACGGTTACACAGTAGAACTAGCTGTTCACTTTCTTGGGCCTGTCTTGGCTCAGTTGGTGTAGCAGGTGCAGTCTTCCTTGGCGCAGGCTTTCTAGCTGAGGTTCACAGATTCAGCAGATGTGGTCCTTCTTATGTTCATTCTGAGTCCAGCAGTGTTCTGACGCTGGAAACCAGGGGCGACACTTTTATGCCAGTTTTACGTTTGTAGGTTGGGAGGTCTAAATAGTCAATGGGGCTACAATTTCCACTGGGAAGCACTTCCCAATTTTACATTAATTCCAAGTGGGGTTGGCACTAACCAGTCCCACAGTGTATTTCAATGTCCAAATCCAAGATGTTGGGACTCTTCTTCCTTAGGAAGAGCCATGGGCACACCACTGAGTTGTGTCCAGTCTAATTAGCTACTCCTATTGGAAAACCATTTCTGCTGCTGGTTTTCCCACCTTTGGAGGAGATGACAGCCTATCTGCCTACACAAAGGAGCAAGCAAATTAAGGGGTGACTGACATTTACCTCTTGGAAGCAGTAGCCCCTTTAAAGATGGGCTATCTGTGGCCAAGGGGCCCATGGCCAGCCTGGCACGAAGAGGTCATACTTACTCCCTCCAGAAGACACTTTGTTCTCCTTCCTTCCTGGGAGTGCTTCACTGCTCTTAGCAGGAGGGCAGAAGTATGTCTCAGGTGACAACTGCTGTAATCAACCAGAAAAGACTACTAGGGGCAAGGAAATGGGAACTTTCTAAAGCCATATTTGTGTTAAAAGTTTAAACCTTAAGTCTGGTTTCAGCAATAAACCAGGTTTCATGTAGCAATTAACTTGATACCTTGAAGCACTACATTGTGTGCTCCTAAATGGAAGTTAGCACTTGTAGGGTAGTGAAACCTCATGTTGGCCAGCTTTACCACAGTGAAAAACTACAATTTAGAGTTTTCAATGTCAGGACATGTAAAGTTTAAATTCAACATGTCCTTCCTTTTAACATCTGGCACCCTGCCTTATGGGCTACTAAGACCTGCCTCAGGGGGTGACTTATAAATATTAAAAAATAATGTTTGGGCTTGACAAAATGGTCATTTTGCCACATTGAGTAGGCAGTTTAAAAGCTTCTTGAGTAGGCCGCAATAGCATACCTAGGGTCAGGTTTTCACTTTGACACAACAGTGGTTGCACAATAACCTTTGCAGTCCACTGGTGACAGTTAACTTCCTACCCCTAGGTACCTTTTGCACCATATATTTGGGACGTAACAGTAGGTTAAATATGCCAATCAGGAATTATCCAATTGCACATACATTTTGAGGGTTCAAAGCACATGCATTGGAGCTTAGTCAGCAGGCCCCAGTGCACTTTAGTGTCACAAAATCACCAGCACCAGTCCAACAATTTGGTGGTGATCTTACAAATTGACCCACTTTCTTACAATGACATTATCAATAGCCCAGACCTCTGTGTCATGAAAATTGCAGCTTCAAATACTAATTTACCTCTGTAAATGGGACATCTGTGTGTGGTGGAATGGTCGTCTTGGTATAGAATAACTCTGATGCCCTTATTAGTCTGGGGTTCGGGTATGATTAATTTTGGAAACCTGGAGTAGAGCTCTCTGCTTTTCTATGAAACTTCATGTGGCTCCAGCTCTTGAATCTGGCTCAAACTCTTGGGTTTGATGGAGTGTAAAAGCCACAGCCCTTCTAGGTCTCTCTGCTGACTTTAATGGTGCTGGTTAGGAGTCAGACACATTTTTGAAGAATTTGTTCAGTTTCAGCTTTACAGACTACAGAAATATGTTTTTAGAGCTTTAACCTAATTTATGTAGCATTTCATTCAGCTCTCAAGAGTCAAGGTGCTAGTACTATTCAGCTCCAGAGCCCCAGTCCTTTCTGTTGCACCAGCTGGAATATGAAGAGCCAAGTAAGTTTAGTTATTCAGGCCCATATTTACACTTTTTTAGCGCCCCATTTGCGCCGCTTTTTGATGCAAAAATGGCACAAACTTGCCAAATACAATCGTATTTGGTAAATTTGCGCCGCTTTTGCGTAAAAAAAAGACGCAAATGCAGCGCTAAAAAAGTATAAATATGGGCCTCAGTTTGTTCGGATAGCCATATATTCAACCAGTACTATACACTGAGCCATATTTCTTGTTATTTGACGCAACAAGGGGAAGACAGGAATGTGTTATCTGCTATCAAGATATAGCACATTCCTGCTCTCTGCCTGTGCGAATGCTGGCACCCTTTCACCTTTAGTGCAAGGGCACCTGCATTACAGGCAAGATTGTTTTTGTTCAAGAAAGAAGCACTTCCTCCACAAAAACAAAGCTCTAAGGCTTTTTCCTCTTTCTGTCATGGTTTTGGGCGGATCTGATCAGGACTCTGGTTGGGACACCCCTTGAGGTCACCGAATATCCTAAAGAGGTAGTGCACTGGGGCAGAAGAGCAGCTAAAGGCATACACTGAAAGGACAGCTATGGACAGGCACAGGAAACAGGAAAGTAAAAGCAGAGCAACCCTTGTGTGAAAAAACTGGAAACAGATTAATAATGAACAAACACGCTGGGGTTGTACACAGAGTAGGGAGCAGAACCTCCCACAGTGACAGGGAATGTCAATGCCTCTGTGCAGTTTGCTCTTACAGATAGGAGATAGGAGGCAGCAGAAGTGATTCTGTCTCTGGACCCTAGAGCACAAACAAGGATAGTACTTACATACACAAGACAAGCTCTTGGGGGTCCAGCTGGAAACACTGTAGCAATAGCACACTGTCACTGTTAGGCACAAAAGATAATGTATAAAATTAGACAAGGATGGGGGCTGGAATTGCCTCCTGGAAACCAGGAGCCAACCCCAGTACAAAGGAGGAAACTTATACACTGGTGAAGACTGATAGAACACTTACCGGACACAAATACCGAGAGGAAACAGAAACAGAAGGAAACAAACGAAGAGGCAGAGGCAAAAACTGGGAACAGACTCAGGCTGAAGCAAAGGCAGGACTAGGACTTGAATACTGGGCGCAAACTTCTGGCTGAAACAAACAGATAGGACTGGGAAACTCAGAGTGGGCTCTGGCTGGAACAGGCAAGGACAGTACTGGAATACAGGGAGTAGGTATAAGCAGTAAACAGGGCTGGGAAACAGAGAGCAGGATCAGGCTGAAACAAGGCAGGAGCAGGACAGAGAAACAGGGAGCAGGCTCTGGAAGAAACACACAGGTACAAGGCTAAGAGATAGGGAGCAGACACTGGCTGGAACAATCAGGAGCAGCGCAGAGAAACAGGAGACAGGTTCAAGCTGGAACAGATCAGGAACAGGAACAAAACTAGAACACCATCGATAAAGGGTCTGTAACACAAAGGAATCAAACTCTAATGCACAACGTTGATCTTAAGGAAATGGCATCTTATAAGCAGTTCCAAGCTGGGCTGCACAGGAGAGGTTTCAGGTGTGTGTAATTTCAGACACTTGCAAGTCCTGGAGGAGAGGATCCGGTGAAAAGAAGCAACTGGACTTCTCCCATAGAAAACAATGGGAAACAGAATTTAGGCTTTCCTGACTACCAGGCTGTGCATTATGGGATTTGCAGTCCCAGGAGGCAAATGTAGTACTACACAAGTATAGCATGGCGAAAAGAGAAACAAACAGGGGTCAGCAAGGGACTCTAGAAAAGTGTTCATGGTGATTCCCAGGCTACAGAGAGTCCCCCTACAGTGCCCCCTAGAAATGGGACGAGAGAGTCGTAACACTTTCTACTTGCAGAATGCAGCACAGGTGGCAAGAGGAGCAAAATTAGGAGGAATAAAGTTATTTTATCCTTGTTTCACCTCCCCTGGGAAGGCATAACATTCAGATGCATTCCTAGGTCTACCAGTATTGATAAATCTGGGAATACTTCAGAATCAATGGGTGGATGTGTGGGAACACCAATGCTACACCCATGGAACGTCTCCATAGGGCAAAGTAGCGTAAAGCAGTAACATGCTGCCTTGCTTTACTACAGATTTACTAAGCCATGCAGGGTCATGCAAGGTGGCCTTACGTGGCTTATTAAATTTCATTAAAGGTTTTTGTGTCACCCTGCACACCCTTAGTTGGTGTAAGGATGACACAAAACCCTTGATAAATATGCCCTACTGTCTTGTACAGCAAGGGGAGGACAAACCACTGCAGCAGGTACCAAAACAGATAGTCAATTCCCAGGTAAAAATATATAAATGTAGACTCATTCTTAGTGAAGTAATGATTGCTGTATTACTTTTCTCACACATATGTAACATCGAAGCAGTACATGACCAAACTGTGGTCACATAACACAATGTACACCAGACAATAGACATGCTCTGCCTCTCCCATTCCTCTTTCCCCTACTAGTGTGTATCACTACTTTGTGGCTGAAGTTACAAGTGAGTGACAGAGTGGTGGAACAATGCTATTCCTGCATTGCCAATAAGGGCATCATGCAGGTTAGTGCATGTCTTCCTTGAAATAAAATACAATAACCACCCCTCATATTCCAAACTGTCTTCACATACAAATGAATAGACACAGGGCATCTCATCTCTTTTTAACTGAACACTAAGGGGGTCATTCTGACCTCGGCGGTAAAAGTCGCATACCACCGGCCAGAAGACCGCCATAACACCGCCGCGGCCGCGGTAAACCGCCACGGTCATTCTGACCCGCAACTGGCAAACCACCAAAAACCCGACATCAACAAAAGTCCGCCACACCAAAGGTCAGCGGGAAACTGCCGATGACCAAACCTCCACCGTCACGCCAACAGAAATACGCCCATACCATTCCGACCCACAAATCCCTGCAGCGGTCTTTCAACCGCGGTATTCCATTGGCGGTACACACCGCCGCGCTCAAAATACACACACCTTTACAAAACACTACCACATTGGATAATTCAAAATACACACACCTGAGACACATACACACACCACTCCCACACACCCAATTAAATATAAAACACATACCCACATCACCCACAAACCCCTACGACCACAATTGCGAGTGAAGGACAGAGAGAGAGAGCACAGCATAGAGTACACCATCACACAGAGGCAAATCACAACATCACCCACACAATTTCCACGCACAAAACACTATACACCACCACACCCACCACACTCTACAACACATACACCACCCCTCACCTCAACCACACCACCCCATGGCACCCCAAAGACACCCCAGGTTCACTGACGCAGAACTCAGGGTCATGGTGGAGGAAATAGTTCGTGTAGAGCCCCAGCTCTTCGGGGCACAGGTGCAGCACACCACCATTGCCAGGAAGATGGAGCTATGGCAAAGAATAGTGGACAGGGTCAACGCTGTGGGACAGCATCCACGCAATCGGGAGGACATCAGGAAGCAGTGGAACGACCTACGGGGGAAGGTGCGTTCCATGGTATCAAGGCACAACATTGCGGTGCAGAAGACTGGCGGCGGACCCCCACCTACTCCCCCCAAATTCACAGCATGGGAGGAGGAAGTCTTGCACATCCTGCATCCTGAGGGCCTCGCAGGAGTAGGCGGAGGAATGGACTCTGGTAAGTCAAATCTTCACTACTTCATTCCCCCCACCCCACCTGCATACCAAATCATACCCCCACCCTCACCCTCACCCCCATCACACCAACTCCTTGCAAATGGCTCACCATCACATCCCACCCATCCCAAAACCTAACCCTGCGTGCGTCCCCAAAGCATGGACACCCATCCCCAAAGCATGCCCACTGCACACACTCATCACCCCCACAAGCCACTGTCACAAAAGCCCCCACAAGGGAATGCCAGCACTGGGGGACACGGCCACCCACCCATTACACGAAATGCCACACACAGAAGCAATAACCAAACTCTTATACCCCTGCAGGACCCGAACGCCACCACACCGCCACGGAGGGTCCAGAGATGTCCATCCCACCCCCAGAAGAGGCCCCCAGTGATGACAGCAGCTCTGTCTCCCTGGACCCTGATGACCAGCCCGGCCCATCGGGGACCTCGGGACAGTCGGTTCCCCACAGACAGCCACAGGCTACACCAGACCTAACCCCCTCTGGGAACACCAGCACAGCTCCCACCCAGCGGGCCCATGCCTCTGTCTCCAGGACACGTCAATCAGCGGTGCGTCCACCACTACAGGGCACCCAGGTTGACCCACCACCCCAACAACAACAGGGACCTGGGGGCAGCGGTAGTGGGCACACCGTCCAGGGGACAGAGGCCCAGGGAAACAGGGCAACTGGGAGGGCTGCTGTGTGACAGGGGGGGGACAGGCCCAGGGAACCGACTCTCCAAGAGGCCCTCTCCTCCATCATGGGAGCATACCACCACTCCCAGGAGACGATGGCTACGGTACTGGCCAGGTTCCAGGAGATCAAGGTCATGCAGGAGCAACAGTACATGGGGTTCAGAGAGGAACTGAGGAACATTAGTTCCGCAATGGGGACCATCGTCCTGGCCCTAACCCAGATAGTCACCACATTGCGGGACCATGTGGCACCACAAAGGGCCCCTATCACTAGCCTGGACCAGGAACAGCCTACCACCTCCACCGGCGCTAGTGGACAGGAGGCCCCCACACAACGACGGGCCACCAGAACCCCACCTCCTGCAGAAAAAGAACCACCCCGTAAGCGGAACCTGAGATCTCACAAGAAGACAGAGTAGGATTGCAAGACCCCCGCCAGCAAACGATACCCCCTGATGTCATCCCACTGTCCCACATTGTCACCCTGTCCAACCTTGAACTGCCCCTGCTCCATCCTTCCACAGGCATATGGACAATGCACCTGTGCGACTGAGAACTGGACTCTGCCATGGACATTACTCCACCATCACCCATCCCCGTTTTACAATCATGTTCCTTAAATTTAGCACTTTAATTAAATCACTTCTTGCACTAAAAAAATCTGGAGTCTGCTTGTATTTTTAACAAATGTATTAGACATAAAGGTGCCAAAATGTTCAGTTACATTGTGATGACAACATACCACTGTCACACAGCTTTAGTCCATGGGCAAACAAAGCAGAGGTCACGCAGTGGGGCCCACAGCTCTGAAAACGGAAGGGAAAGTCACAACTCAGTTAACAGGAACTGGGGGGGAACTCAGACAGTAGAGAGGCAGGAGACTTTAAGTAAATGTAAAATGGCGTGGTTGATTCGTACCTGTGTGCTACTGAAAATACTGTAGTATCACTGTGTCCCTGTTGTCTGTGTCGTCCCCGTCGTCTTCCTCCTCTTCACTCTCCACAGGCTCCACAGCTGCTACAACACCACCATCTGGGCCATCCTCCTGCAGGAAAGGCACCTGGCGTCGCAAAGCCAGGTTGTGAAGCATACAGCAGGCCACGATGATATGGCACACCTTCTTTGGTGAGTACATTAGGGATCCACCTGTCATATGCAGACACCTAAACCTGGCCTTCAGGAGGCCGAAGGTTCTTTCTATAATCCTCCTAGTTCTCCCATGGGCCTCATTGTACCGTTCCTCTGCCCTTGTCCTGGGATTCCTCACTGGGGTAAGTAGCCACGAGAGGTTGGGGTAACCAGAGTCACCTATTAGCCACACACGGTGTCTCTGTATCTGTTCCATCACATAAGGGATGCTGCTATTTCGCATGATGTACGCGTCATGCACAGACCCAGGGAACATGGCATTTACATGGGAGATGTACTGGTCAGCCAAACAGACCACCTGGACATTCATCGAATGATTACTTTTTCTGTTCCTGTACACCTGCTCACTTCCACTGGGGGGAACCAAGGCCACATGGGTCCCATCAATGGCACCAATGATGTTGGGGATATGTCCAAGGGCATAGAAATCACCCTTCACTGTAGCCAAATCGCCCACCTCAGGGAAAACAATGTAGCTCTGCATGTATTTCATCAGGGCAGACAACACTCTGGACAAAACCTTAGAAAACATAGTCTGAGACATCCCTGATGATATGGCCACTGTTGTTTGGAATGATCCACTTGCCAAAAAATGGAGTACTGACAGAACCTGCACCAGAAGGGGAATCCCTGTGGGTTGGCGAATGGGGGACATCAGGTCTGGCTCCAGCTGGGCACACAGTTCCTGTATAGTGGCTCGGTCAAGTCTGTATGTCAGTATGACATGTCGTTCTTCCATTGTCGACAGGTCCACCAGCGGTCTGTACACAGGAGGATTCCTCCATCTCCTCGCAAGTTCCAGCGGACGGTGCCTAGGAAGGACAACATGGAGCACAGAGTCAAGCAACCCACAGGTACGTAACCACAGCTTGCACAAAACACGATTTGCTATGCATTGAATGGCTTGTATGAGTGGCAATGCAAGGCCTAGGCCTGTGTGATGCAGTAGAAATTAAGCCATGTGGGCCCTTGAAATGGCGGCTGCCTGACCTGTGAAGTGTGACAATGGGATGTGAGGTCAATGCGCTGGCGTGGCACACCGTGGCGGTAGGCGGCCGAAGACCGCGGCGCAAAGCAGCATTGGTTAACATTGAACCCTATGGGTCTCAGGAGCCAATGACGATGTGCGCCGGCGGTCGCGGTACGCACAGCTGCGGTACGCACCGCCGCGGGCGTGACCGCCATTTTCTAACTGCTTAATCACTCGAGACCTGATCATCCACAGGAGAGGACCTATACTGCAAGTGCTGCTGTGACCTCGGTCTGGGAGATACAATGGCTGCTGCGACTGGGGAAAGGGCTCCTGCCTTCACATCTGAGGAATTGGAGAAACTTGTGGATGGGGTCCTCCCCCAGTATGCGCTACTCTACGGTCCTCCAGACCAACAGGTAAGTACACAGGGAGCACGTAGTATGGCTATGCCTGTGTTGAGTGGGGTGGGTGTAAGATGGTGGGGAGGGGTGCGAATGGGGAGTGCAACGCACGACAGATGAGAGCATGTGCCACATGGCAAGGTTGGGGAGGGGGGGGCACTCACATCGACCATGCAAGAAAGTGATGATATTTCTTGTTCCATCCAGTCCATGTCACATAGGTCAGCGCCCATCAGAAGATCGACATTTGGCGTGCCATAGCCAAGGACGTCCGGGCCCTGGGGGTCCACAACAGACGGGGCACCCACTGCCGCAAGAGGTGGGAGGACATGCGCCGCGGGAGCAGAAAGACCGCGGAGGCTCTGCTAGGGATGGCCGCCCAACCTAGGAGGGGTGCCACACGGCAATTGACCCCCCTGATGTCCCGGATCCTGGCAGTGGCCTACCCCGATTTGAATGGGCACGTAAAGACATCACAGCAGACACAAGGGGGTGAGTATCAGCACATTCTGCTATATTAGCACACAGTGGAGGTGTCTGGGTGGGGGAGGAGGTCTGTGGCTATCTCTAGGCCAGGGCGGTTTCTGTAGGCTAGGCCCCTCCATTAGGCATGGCCCTGTGCCCCCGCCCCCCACCTCTGTAGGGTGCTAAGTACAGATATCCATGGTTGGGCCTCACCTATGTGTGTATTTGTCGTCCATTGACTTGTAGGCCAAGTCACAATAATTGAGTAGTGTACCCCGAGTGCGCGGCGTAGTGCAGGGGGCTTCTGTGTCTGTCCTCTCCGCCAACGGTGCCGCCAATGGATGCACTCAACATGTCTTTCTTTCTTCTCCCCCCCCTTTTTTTGGTTTTCCTGCTCATGTGTGCATTAGCATCATCAGGCGGAGGAGAAGTGGCATCGGCGCACGAGGGAGCTGCATCTCACATGGCCCCAGAGGGCCATGCAACCGACTCAGAGTACACCAGTGAGACGGAGGTCGAGGGGGGCTCCACAACGGGGACCCGTGGAGACGTCAGCGACACTGACACGTCCTCGGAAGGGAGCTCCCTTGTGGTGGCGGCACCACCCGTGCCCACCGCAACACCAGATACAGCCCCCACCCAGCGCACCAGCCCCACCCTCCCAGCAGCCCCTCAGCGTCTGCCCTGTGCCCGCTCGGCCAGGAAGCCGGGCATCTCCTTCGCCCCTGGCACCTCAGGTCCTGCCCCAGTTACCCCTGCTGCCCTCAGTGCGGAGATCATTGACCTCCTCCAGACGCTCATTGTTGGGTAGTCTACCCTTTTGAATGCCATCCAGGGGGTAGAAAGGGAGGTGCATCGGAGCAATGCATACCTGGAGGGCATTCATTCGGGTCAGGCTGCCCATCAGCGATCGTTCAACGCTCTGGCCTCAGGACTGACGGCAGCAATTGTCCCTGTGTCTAGCCTCCCCCCTCCAACTTCCTCAACCCAGTCCCACTCCCCTGTTCCTCTGCCTATCCCAGACACACCTACAGACCAGCCTGCACACACCTCAACACCCAAGGGCAGCTCATCCAGACATAAGCACCACAGATCACACAAGCATTCACCCAAGCAACATCCACATGCAGACATGCCAACAGCCACTGCCTCCTCTGTGTCCCCCTCCTCCTCGTCTCCCTCCTCCCTCCCTGTGACGTCTCCACTCACACCTGCATGCACACCACCATCAGCCAGTACGTCCATCACCACCACACCCACAAGAACAGTCCGCACACGTGCAGTCACCACCCCCACTGCCATTTACACGTCCCCTGTGTCCTCTCCCACTGTGTCTGTCACCCCCTCTTCCAAACCACACAAACGCAGGCAGTCACCAACCCAACAGCCATCCACCTCACGACAGCCTCCGTCACAAGCACCTGCACCCAAAGACAGCACACTTGACTCTCCTACAACCACATCCTCTCCCTCCACTCCCATACCCACTGCACCTACCCTTCCCATTGCTCCTAAAAAGTTGTTCCTCTCCAAAATTAACCTCTTTGCATCACCTGACCTACCCCCTCCATCTCGTAAGAGTCCAAACAGCACCTCAGCCACCACAAGCCCTGCACCTACTAGGACCATCGTTCAGGGCTATTGGAGTCCACCAGCTCCTAGGGCAGGAACATCAGCCAGCAGAAATGGGACAGCCAGCCCACCCCCTGGGAAAAAAACCAAAAAAGGGAAGGGCCGGCGCGACAGGCCTGAGACGGCTGCCCCCAAGGACACCACCCTTGCACCGTCACCTGGCCCATCCACAAAGGGAGGCAAGGGCCCCAGAGATTCCGCCAAGGGGGGCAAGGGCAGCAGGGCGGACAAGTCCGGCAGCTTGTGAGCTGCCCAAGAGGGCCCCACCAGCCCCATTTGGGGTGTGACGGAGGACACCCAGGGGCCCAGGAGTCCTGCACAGGAGGGCCCCGCAAGCGATAGGTCGGATGGCGACTGAGCGGGAATGATTGCCCAGATCTGGTTCCCTAGGAACACAAGACAAGCACCGCTGAACAGGGCCCCGCCGTGAGAAGCACCGCTGAACAGGGCCTCGCCAAGAGAAGCACCGCTGAACAGGGCCCCGCCGTGAGAAGCACCGCTGAACAGGGCCCCGCCGTGGGAAGCACCGCTGAACAGGGCCCCGCCGTGAGAAGCACCGCTGAACAGGGCCCCGCCAAGAGAACACCGCTGAACAGGGCCCTTCCTGTCAAGCACCGCTCCGCTGGGCCCTTCATCTCAAGCACCGCTCCGCTGGGCCCTTCCTGTCAAGCACCGCTCCGCTGGTCCTTCATCTCAAGCACCCCTCTGCTGGGCCTTCATCTCAAGCACCGCTCCGCTGGGCCCTTCATCTCAAGCACCGCTCCGCTGGGCCCTTCCTGTCAAGCACCGCTCCGCTGGGCCCTTCATCTCAAGCACCGCTCCGCTGGGCCCTTCCTGTCAAGCACCGCTCCGCTGGGCCTTCATCTCAAGCACCGCTCCGCTGGGCCCTTCCTGTCAAGCACCGCTCCGCTGGGCCCTTCCTGTCAAGCACCACTCCGCTGGGCCTTCATCTCAAGCACCGCTCCGCTGGGCCCTTCCTGTCAAGCACCGCTCCGCTGGGCCTTTCATCTCAAGCACCGCTCCGCTGGGCCTTCATCTCAAGCACCGCTCCGCTGGGCCCTTCATCTCAAGCACTGCTCCGCTGGGCCCTTCCTGTCAAGCACCTCTCCGCTGGGCCTTCATCTCAAGCACCGCTCCGCTGGGCCCTTCCTGTCAAGCACTGCTCCGCTGGGCCCTTCCTGTCAAGCACCGCTCCGCTGGGCCCTTCATCTCAAGCACCGCTCCGCTAGGCCTTCATCTCAAGCACCGCTGGCCCATTGGCAGGGCCGGATCTGTGTTGGGCAGGGCTTCACGAAGCACTCTGGGCACCATGCCTCCTCCATAACCAGTGGAGTCTGTAATCCACCAGATGGACTGTGGCTTTGCACTCCCCAGGATGGTACAGTGGGCAACCCACCCACTGTAGAGACTTGAGAGGCTGTGGCTTTGCACTCCCCAGGATGGTACAGTGGGCAACCCACCCACTGTAGAGACTTGAGAGACTGTGGCTTTGCACTCCCCAGGATGGTACAGTGGGCATGGAGGCCCCTCGTGGATCTGGCGTCGTGGACTCATGTGGCTGAGGTGCCCCCCCTTCCCTTCCCCCTAAGGTGCCTGTGGTTTTATTATCTGATGCCCCAGCAGTGTTCTCTCCAATGGAATCGGGTCTCGTGTGTGGGCTTTGCCCATGTGTTAATGCACATTGGCCCACGAACAATGGCATGTACCCAATATGTGCCGGACTTTTGGACTATGTATACATTGTTCATGTTGTGATTTATTTATTTAAAATATCTCATATTTCACTTCAGTTCAAATATGCTTTAATATACGTCTATTTTAATGATCATTTTATTTTGTCTTTGAATTATTCCGGGGCGTTTGGGGGGTGTAAATCTGACTTGTTGCTCTGCTTTGGTGTGTGGGGATTTGGGGGGGGGTGGGTGTGTCGCGTATGTGTGTGCCCGTTACCTTTTCTCCTCCCCCCTCCCCTGTGTCGTAGGTGCAGTACTCACCGTTGTCTCCTGCGGCGGCGTTCGTGCTCCTGGTAGAGTAGCAGGTAGACAATCGCTGGTAGGATGTTTAATTCGGGTTCCATGCTGTCCAGATTGCTCGTGGAGTGTATAAAGGTGAGCGTTTTCCCGTTCGTGGTCTGTTTCCGCCGTGTTTTTATCGGCGGGCTCCTGCCCCGGAAAAGGTGGCGGATTGGTGGGTCGTGATAGGGTGGGCGGTACATTGTCTGCCGCCTGTCTGTTGGCGGTGACCGCCGCGCTGTTTGTTTGCCCCGCCGTGGCAGTCGGAGTGTTAAAGTGGCGGGCTGTGTTGGCGGTTCCCGCCAGGGTCAGAATTCCATTTTTTTTACCGCCTGCCTGTTGGCGGGTTGGCCGCCGCTTTAACACCGACCGACAGGGTTGGAATGACCCCCTAAATGTAAAAGGTTCACCTTCTATCATTAACCTGCCCATCCAATTTGGGCACTTCTTCATGCTGACCTTGATCCATTTATTTTGTCTAACCACATCTTAAACAATAACCACTTCAACAAATGTTAAGCTCTATCTCCCAGAGAATTCATTTACAACTTAGACATGTTGTCTACCATGTCCTTATAGTCCATTTCATTTCCAGTTCACATTTTTGGTCAGTAATCCACATTCTGTGAATTTTATTTTTCCTTCATTTCAAATTAGGAAACAATTACTAACTGTTCACTGACTCTTATTATTGTTTTGGAAATTCTCTGCCTGATCCCACTAAGAAGACAGTTATAACTATAACATTGCTTCATGCCACATGAGGGAGAGTTGGGGCGCAGTTTCAAATCATGATCACTAATGTACTTTGCCCTGTGAAATACTCCATGCCTTACTCACTTGATTCTCGTTTTCACATTTGTATTATCCATTTCTGTCAATTTCATGTCCCCCTCATATTTTCCCCTTTCACTTTCACTTCAAACCCAGATTAATAGGCCTAATGTTCTTAGAAGATAGCACTAGCTTCTCTCCTCAGTTCAATGTATTATTTGTATAGTATTCATTGTGTGGAGTTGCATAATGTACAATGTAGCTTAGTATGATGTTGTATCCAATTAGTGAAGGCACAAGGATTTTCTGTTATAGGTAGTGTGTCTTTTTAACAAGTACATGGGAGAACTTCCTTTTGTGTTCTCTTATATCAACAAAACCCACCAAAAAGAAATAGTTAAACTTAACAAACAAATATGTGCAGGATTCCACTATCACAATTCAAATGACCATTTCAAAACCATCCTTCAGCTCAACTTGCATGCCATCAAATTATACAGTGACCCAGTCATATTTGCAGGTCACGAATCTCTCTTTTTCACCACTGTATTCCGACCAACAAAACCAAACACTCTCTTCAGAAAAACTAATATGCACCTCTTACAAAGCTACCCTGAAAAATAACCTTACTCTTACTAATCATTATGTGTCCCCACATTTCCTTCACAACTACTTCATTAAAGTTATCAATCTTATTATAGTAAACAACACACATCTACAAAAATGGAAAACAGAGTAGCATACTAGCTAAGAGAGAGAATGAACAAGCGGAAAGAAAATGCTAAAATTCAGAGACCTGGCAGGGTCTTATTCCATCACAGCCATGAAACAGGCTATCACATCCTTAGAGGAATCCAGGAAAGCCCATGTGAGAGAAGCAGAGGAAACACAGTCCAAATACACTGTGGTGAGCCAGAAAAATCAGAGGGATGAAAGTGAGAGAAGGAGAAAGCACAAGATCTGTGACAAAGAACTTTACATTTTGGTTGAAGAATGTGTTAGGATGATTTGTTTGTTAAAACATACAGAGCTGTTCCTGAGCCATAAAGCTCAGATGCAATTGTGATGGAGTACCCTCTCTGCCAAACTGAAAGTACACCTGCCTAATTGAGAGTGGGGCACACCTTCACTATATTGAGGGTTGAAACAAATCCATCTTTGCTGCCGATATACACCTCTGACAGCCTACCAAGTTAAAGGCCGTTGGAGGTTTTGCCATTTGTCAGCCCGCACTATTTTTCTATTTTGTGTGGGTGGAAAAAATGGCAAGTTTTTACTGTCAGGGGTAGTGAAAACTGCTAAATGACTCCCATGGTGTGGGAGTAAACGCTCTAGGCAAGGCGTTTCACCCTTAGATATAGGAAGTATTAGCCCACCTATTACCATTTCATTAAAGTGATAATAGCTAAGGAAAAATATTTATAAGTTTTATTTCTACATATTTAAAAGGAAATGTACGGAGTACCGTGGTACAGCATCGGGAGTACCGCCACATTAAAAAAATATATATATATATGTTACGAATTGAAAAATACAAATATAGTGTACTACAGTATATTTTCTATTTGAACAGATTTATATATGGACACAAATTCTACAGAGTACTGCAGCAATACCTACAAATTACTAAGCTACTTAAAAAAGTTTTAAAAATGAACAGTTCTCCCTAAACTGCTGTAAAAATATATGGAAATTTCTCTACCACTTTCATTAAGTGGTAATAGATGGTGAAAAACAATAAAACCTACTGCCTACCTATATGTAAGAACCTAACCCACAACATAGTGAAACTCAGAATTCAGAACACAGCCAAACTATGCTAAAAACTATATGGCTGCCTTTAACTTTTGGTAAACACAGCCATTATTCAATCACATACTGACTTCTCATCTGCATGTGCTGCAGGATACCCTAAACTTACTGTTGTATATCACAGCTCAATACATAACTATGTTTTTAAAAAATATATCTTTAACACTATTTACAATATTCACACATACTACCAAAAGTTACCAATTTCAGCTCATAATGTATATTCCTGACACATTGCATTTACATCTGTTCACACAATTTCACGACATGTCTGTTTCAATTACTGCACTCCACTCTATGTCACTTCACTCTATACCACTCCAGTCTACAACACTACACTCTATGGTAATCAACTGTACGCCCCTCCATTCTGTGCTCCTCCATAGTGTGGTATTCCACTGTATGCATCTTCACTCTACGGCACTACAATCTACGCTATTGTACTCTTTGCCACTCCACTGTAAATCACTTAGGGGGTGATTCTAACCCTGGCGGTCGGTGATAAAGCGGCGGCCAACCCGCCAACAGGCCGGCGGTCCAAGAAATGGAA